>NC_054747.1:39232074-39932074 GCF_018143015.1 Lytechinus variegatus | reverse complement strand
GTAAGAAATACATCATTCAATATTGAAATAAAACATGCATTTTAGGACGAGATTACCTTACTTTTAGGATAACTTTTTTTTTGCTTGTCAAATTTTCCAGCCCCTTGTCCCCCCTACCTCGGAGAGATTTCCGCCCCTGTGCATATATATACATGTATTAAAGCTGAATTACAGTAATTGCAATAAAACACTGATTTCGTGAGAGTCTGTAAAACCAAGGTTACGTATTACTGTATCATCGTCGATCTACAGTGCGTATCAAAAAAAAGTTTACACTTTGAAAAAGCCCTGGGAATAAAAAAATATAGAACATGTGGGTAATTTTTTCACATACATGTATAATCTTGGGTTTGGGTCTCATCTACATGTATCTACATGTAATGCTAGTTTAAGTTTTGACAGAATATTACACTTGAGTGAGCACTGTCCATTTTTGTAAAGCTCGCAGAAATCTGTTTGTGCAGAAATGCTCGTTTCCACGCTGTGTCAAGGGGAAAGGGCAAAATCAAACTGACCCTGCGAAACATTTCTCATACATTTCCCTTGCTCCTTTAGTCAATTGAAATTAAACGGATAAATTCAAGCATTTCGTAACAATTTTGCCACCCAAATTGAAATTTCAACACTTCAACCTTTACCCTTTTTGTGGCAGCTGGATCTGAGGACATAACTAAATCTGAACAAAAGTTTATATCAGACATCTCTAGAATTTTTTCACTAAGTTTGTATTATTCAAAGTGGGTTTACATTTCATTTTTCATTAAATACTTGTTTCTTCACACTTTTCCCAAGCTTGACAATGATTAACAAACTGAAAATGAAGCCTAAGCCATTTTATGTAAATCACAGCTCAGTGTAAAGCAAATAACGTCTTGATGGCCTCGTTGTGTGGGGAAGTGGGGCGGGGCGAAATGCACCCTTCGAAGTGTATTGGGCAAGGATACAAGTTAAAAGGTAAAATATATCTTTAAATAAATTTTACTAGCTAAATTCCTTGTGTTCTTCGTGATTAAGGTCTACTTTTATTCGCATAACTATTTCCAAGTTCTGCGCTATCATTTTTCACTAACTTTTCAAAAGTAAGTGGTGCTCATTCAAGAGGAAATATTTTTTGACAGTTATATCTTAATTTGCTTAAGTGGATCTGTACCAATGTTAAAATGTGAAAAAATCTTCAGGATATTAGAAATATACAGTGCGTCCCAGAATAAACGAAACCGAGATTTAGCGATCATTTATCATAACTTAATCTTAAATAAAATAGACAAATGACCTACCAATTTAAAGCTTAGAATCTCCTCTTTCGTCTGATATTACTTAGGTTATTTCTTATTCACGCATGAGTGAGCAAAAACAATTTGAAGAAAGGATACCAAAAACTCATTTGGCGGGGGGTATCTGGGTTTCAAAAAGAAAACCACATTTCTGAAATGTTCAATATCTGCTCTTTAATTTGGTACCTAAATCACAGAAAATGGTCAAGAAATAAAAAAGTTCTGGTCATTTGAAATAAGGCTTGTATTTTTAAAATTTCATGAGATAAACGTGTTTTCACCGGTTTCCCACAGAAGCTTTCGCATGGTGAACAAAAGATTTAATGCATGGCTGATCGTCAACAAAACAGAGTGTCGAGTGAGTTTGAAAGCCAGCCTGGAGAACCTCTTCATTTTATGAAATTATTGAAATTCAAGCCTTATTTCAAATGACCAGAACTTTGTTATTTCTTGACCATTTTCTGTAATTTAGGTATCAAATTAAAGAGGAGATATTGAACTTTTCAAAAATGTGGTTTTCTTTTTGAAACCCAGATAGCCCCCGCCAAATGAGTTTTTGATATCCTTTCTTCAAATTGTATTTGCTCACTCATGCGTGAATGAGAAATAATCTAAGTAATATCAGATGAAAGAGGAGATTCTAAGCTTTAAATTGGTAGGTCATTTGTCTATTTTATTTATGATTAAGTTATGATAAATGATCGCTGAATCTCGGTTTCGTTTTTTCTGGGACGCACTGTATAATTTTACAGGATTTTTTCAAAGTGTAAACTTTTTTTAATACGCACTGTAGATCTGGTACAGTTACATAAACTGAACTTTGTGAAATCATTAAATCTAAGCTGAAAAACAATCACACTGAAGATCGCCAACACAGATAGGCACACGTGGGACAGTGCATATTATAGTGCTGGAATAAAGACCCGACGGAAGTGCCCGAATCTGCGCTTATTTTGCTTATTTCTCAGCAATTACACAATCTCTTCCAGAATCCTTCGCCACATATTTTTCATTCATATAAACAGACACTTGGGTGGTCATTATATTGGATTCTGTAAAAAGTCATTTTGAGATCGTTACCAGAACTGGCATAATTACCTTTAACTCCAAGCATTATTTCGGACTGGAATATATGCTCATCATACCTTATTTACATCTTTTACGTCAAATTCAACTTTACTTATTAGAGTTGAATTAGGCTGCATCAAATGCATACAGTGAAATACGTTGTCATTGTACACTTGAGATAGTGATAAGGAGTGTACAATGGTCATATACATGTACACATGTTTGGTTTATGATTAGAATTTTAATCACTATCACATTGAACACAAGAGCCAAACACCCATGAGAGTTAACATTATTGAGAAATCCCCTATGAGCTTTACTGCATCTACATGTATTTCATAAGAAAACTCTTCTTTAATTTCAATTATTTTTTTTTCTCAAAATATGGAGCTTCATAAAGAAAGCGATAGGTCCAAATTGTGAAAAGATTACAATTTAACTGCATTCTTTGAAATCTCGCACAACTTTTGAAAGCATATATGCTTCACAGAATTGCAATTGTAAGTGCATGCCTGAAATTGATCAAAAACACATTTTCATGTTCAATTCCGATTAATGCGAATTTTGTACTAATTAGAATTCTTAAAGTCGCATTATTACTATTAGTGATAAAATATTTTTGGTGTGGCCTGGAAAAATTTAGTTTGGTTGGAACTCCCCTTGAATACTGGTACATGTATATCTCCCCATAATTCCTCTTTAAAGATAAATTTCAGTTTTGGTAACGATATCAAAATGAGTTGGTTCAGAATCCAATGAAATTAAGTTCAAATTTCTACCATGTTGTGTTTGTGTTTTGTTTACATTCTTCATACATGTACGTATAATATGTTATAGGAGGCTGCATTCTACAAGCTTCGCTTTTTAGCAGCTTCCTCCGTTTCCGACCTGTTATCTTGAGTATTATACATAATAAGTTTCTTTGTTTTATTGATTATAATTATATCAAGATGTATGTAACAAAAATATTGTAAATGTAAATGATTGTTGGAAATGGAAAAATAAATGAAATGAAATGACCAACAAGTGTCTGTTTGTATACAGTGTAATATGTGCCAAAAGATTCTGGAAGAAATTGTGTAATTGCTGAGAAATCAGCAAATAAGCAAGGAATTCCGGTCAAGCTTCGGGCCGACATTCAAAGCAACAATAATACACTGTCCCATGTGTGCTTATCTGTGTTAGTGATCTTCAGTGTGAACATTTTTCAGCGTAGATTTCAAGATTTCACAAAGTTCAGTTAATGCAACTTGGTACCAGATATAGATCCTTGATGATACTCGACAATTAAGCCTTGTTTTACAGACTTTCTTGTGTATATTCGGTGTTTTACTGCAACTACTTTCATTTATCTTTAACCCTATCTAGGCCGGGGTATTTTGGGAGTTCCTATGGCCGGGGGGGGGGGGGGGGGCCTCCCAGGCCCCTCTAAGATCTCGGCCGTTGACCGCGCGATCGCGCCAAAATTTGGCACGTGGGTTGCCTGGGGCATAATCTAAAAGATTGTATAGTAATTTATTTCATGCGAATCGCTATTAAGTGATTATGCTAATTTATGCGTAATTAGTATGCGAAATCATACTTTTCCCTCTAACTCCCTAAATAAAGCTCTAAATGTACTAATTTTTGGTATAGAAACTCTTTGTGGTGTCCTTAGCAAGTGTACATGAAAAAAAAATTGTGATATCAAATCATTTTCTTATGTATTATATTGTTTTTGCAATTTCTTATGTATTTCTTTGTTTTTTTGACCTTTTGTTTTTCATTGTTTTTTCAATGAAATTTGTTGGGGACTCTTCTGTGATCATAAAAAGCATAAAATGAATATATTTAGACTAGAAAAACTAAAAATAATCATGCATTTATGAATTATGGTTGAAAACACACTTTGCATTGACCTTGTACATGAAATCACGTTTTTGAGCAGTTTTCGGTCTGACATGCACTTACATAATGTTGCGTAATTTTGGAACCACGTACCCGGGTGACGCAAAATTGGTCTCAAAAGTTGCGCAAGACTTGAAAGTAAAAAGTCAGCGAGCGGCGCAGTCAAAAAATATCGCGCGATTCGTTGAGGGGGGGGCCTCGGAGGCCCCCCCCGGCCTAGATAGGGTTAAATAGCATAAGGGTATAAATATATATTGTATTCACATCAAAGCACACATGCAGCAACATGTGCACTTAATAGACTACATGTACTTCAATTACATACATGTAAAGTATAAGTACAAAATATTTTGCATGTGTACTGATTGTAAAACACGATTCCACTTTAAAAGGGATAATTCACCCATTATTACTTCAGGAAGGATCCGCCCTACGCTCATAATGGTCCATTCACAGACCAGTCTGAGGAGAGGTCATGTGATTTGATGTGTGAGCAGAAGACATCGAGTCAGCATATTTACTTTTGAACTTGGGTACACGGAGTACCCTATTCTATTAATGTAATATATTACACCAAATTGCCCTGAAATTTCATGGCATACATGTACATGCATGTATTATAAGGGCTCCTCATTTTCAGGGGTCAATAAACTTATCAAAGGTACATGTAAAAGAGAGTACATGTAGTTGCAGCAAACAATTATTTCATGAGAAAGTCTTTTTAGGTTAATTGTCAAAATATTATCATACAGTACATCTAGATCTGGTACATTAATGTCAACTTATCTTTGTAAAATCATGAAATCTTAGCTCAAAATCGATAATTCTGATGATCACTAACACAGAAAAGCATATGTGGGAGTGGGACAGTATATTAAAGACCCTGACCGGTGTAAAAACGATCATATATTAAAAGAAAGGCAATGATTCATACAATACAAATATACAAAAAATATTCTATACATCTCCTTTCATTTTTTAGAAATATTAGATAAAAATCAAAGAAACTGCTCCTCCAAAGTACGCTACGATTGAGCACCCCACGTCGCCTGGAAAGGATGACGTCATGTTGTGTCTGGAGGGTTGCGATTCCATAGGTTTGTGTACAAAAGCATTGGGTATTTTCTTCCATTTCTATATTATAAATCCATTTTTTTTTCGTTTTCAGATAAAAATGGCACTCACAATTATTCACTGTTGAAATTGATGGAAACCTTCAACTATTCACTGCCTTTTCTGTGACTTCTTTGTTTGGCTCTTATTGGGCCTAAATTGCTGTCAGGAGAAGTTGTGATACATAATCTGAATGCAGATAGATTTGAAATCTATGCCAAATAAGCAGGAAATAAAATATGGCAAAAACTAGTTAAAAACTGTAGATTTCATAATTTAAGCATGTAGGAAAAAATATATGTGATATCACTCTGTGATGGAAGTGAAGAAAATGAAATGCGTAATCTGGAAAGCAAAAAAATAACCCAGTTTTTCTGTGTACAAACCTATGGAATCGCAACGCTTCTTACACAACGTGACGTCACGGTCTCGAGGCATTTGAAAAGCACAATAAAGCCTATTTTCTAAGCCGGGTTCGAAGCCCGATAATTGGAATATTCTTAAGCAAAATACTCAGCTGGGAAGGGTGAAAATGAATAAAGCTCACAATGCTGTATTTAGTAGAGCTCTTATAAGCTTTCGATTGGTATATAATTTGTCAATTTCATTTTTGGGTCCGGTCTGAGTCTTTAACATGGCTTCGAAAAATACCTGACATTCGATGGAATTCCATGCTTAAAATTTTTTCAGCAATTATACAATTTTTCCACCCTTAGCTATTTTGCTCATATTTTTTTATGCATACAAACACTTTGGTGGGAATTTCTTTGGATTCAATTCAATTCAATTCAATTCCAATTCAATTCAATTTATTCACATCCATTAAAAGAAAAATATACAGCATACAATATTATATGAACAATAAAAAACAATACATAAACAAATCAATATAATTACAAAATAGAAAAAGTAAGACCAACATGCGGTGGATGTGGGGGATTGGCAAAGGCCAAAGACCTATCGAGGCCAATCCCCCTTGGTTCCGCGCGTTGGTTAAAATAAAACAAATTAATAGCGATTAAATAGTTATAACATCAACATAAACAGGCAAAAGAGAAAAAAACACATTAAAAACAAACAAACAAAGAAAAAAAACACAAGGCTCCCTTTTATATAAAAACTGACGGTGAATTGGCAAGATATGATTTATATTTCCGTTTAAAAGTCAATAATGAGGGGCAAGTTTTAATTTCAGATGGCAAATCATTCCAGATGACAGGTCCTTTGTATCCAATAACAGTTCTAGAAAAATTATATGTATAATTTGGCAGATAAAAGTCATTGATATTTCTTGTTGAATACATATTTATACTACTATTAAGGGTGAAAAAATTATTAAAAATATCAGGTAAAGTTCTTTTAGAATAAGAATACATAAAACAAGCAACAAAATAGCGATGTAAATCATATATGTTCAAAATTGTAAGCTTTCGAAACAATGGGTCTGTATGGGCAAGAAATGTTGAATTGGTGATTATTCTTATTGCACGTTTTTGTATTAAAAATATTTTTTTGTAATAAATAAGATGCGGTGCTTCCCCATATTATATTGCAATAGGTTATATAAGGCAAGATCATTGTATTATATAAATTAGTGAGAATAAAAGGTGGCAATGTGAACTTTAGTCTACTCATAACACCAACAGCACATGACATTTTATATGATATTTCATTAATATGATCTTTCCACGTAAGGTTATTATCAATCTTAACACCAAGAAATTTTAATGAAGTTACCTTATTTATTTCTTTGTTATTAATATGCAATTTAATCAAGTCTTCGTTAATTTTCCTGTTTTTTGTTTTAAAAATTATATAGTTAGTTTTTTCAAGATTTATCAATAATCTATTGGCAAGAAACCAGGAATGTACTTTTCTTAGTTCAGAATTGATTAAAAAACCTACGTTTGAAGGGTCATTACTGGCAAGAAAAAGGCTTGTATCGTCAGCAAATAAGATGAATGATAAAATATTGCTAACATTTGGCAAGTCATTTACATACAAAAGAAACAATAAGGGTCCTAGTACTGATCCTTGAGGAACACCAAGTAAAATGTCTAAGGAAGAAGAATTAAAATTATCAATATTTACAAACTGTTTTCGATTATTTAGGTAATCTGTAATTAATTCTAAAGTAATACCCCTTATACCGTAAAAATACAATTTTTTAATTAAAATACCGTGATCAATACAATCAAATGCCTTAGAAAGGTCTAAAAATATACCAGTTAAAATTTTTTTCCTTTCAAAAGATTGAGCAATTTTTTCAGTAAAATCAATAAGTGCATGGAAAGTACTATAACCTTGCCTAAAACCATATTGTCGACGATATAAAATGTCATTTTGATCAATAAAAGATATCAAATTATTGTAAATTATTTTTTCAAATATTTTGCTAAAAACTGATAAAACTGATATTGGACGATAATTAGTTAAAAGTAATCTGTTTCCTTTTTTAAAAATAGGTATCACCTTGGCAATCTTTAACGAGTCAGGAAAGACGCCCTTCTCAATGGCAAGATTGATAATATTGCACAAAGGTTTAACAATTGCATAGCCTGATTTTTTAAGAACTTTTGGATGAATATTGTCGTAGCCTGGACTCTTATTTGGATCTAACTTATCTATGATTGATATAACATCATTAGTAGCAACAGGTTGGATAAATACAGAGGATCTATAATTTCCTTTTAACCACTGTGAAATATTAATATGCGTATCATTTTCAGTTTCTGTACACATACTAGTACTGAGTTTATCTTGGACAGTTTGTCCAATACGTACAAAAAAATTGTTAAAGGCATTAGCTTTATCGAGTGTGTCTGAAATATTATCCCCATTAACTTCAAATTTTCTCGTATACTGTTCTGTTTTGTTTCTCTTTTGTTTAAGACATCGTTGACTATTTTCCAAGTTGCTTTCATATCACGCTTGGCGGTGGCGAACTTATTACAATAATAAGTGCGCTTTTCACTTCTTATTTTGCTGTTCACACGATTTCTACAACTTTTGTATTTTTCATGCAGGTCTGGGGAAGGGTTTTTTACAAACTTCTTAAATATCCTACTTTTACGCTTTATCAATAATTTAGTCTCTTTTGATATCCATGGCTTAAATTTCTTACAGTGCTTCAATCTATTGCGAACTGTAATAACAGGAAAACATTCTTCATACAATTGCTTATATATGAGTATAAAGGTATCGTACATACTGTTTACATCTTGTATAGAGTTCAAGAATTCCCAGTTAATTGAATCCAGTTTGGTACAAAATAAAGCAATATTTGTTTCACTTAGATCAAGCTTAGTGTAACTATGGGTGTCATTGGTTGGTACATTATCAAATTCAGTGACCATGAAGGGTGTTAAATGATCGCTGAAGTCAGTTGTGATAATTCCAGATTTCACAGCAATATCAGAATTATTATAAAAAATATTATCCAGAGTTGTAGAAGATGTATTTGTAATGCGAGTTGGTTTGCATATCTGTGGAACAAAGGAGTAAGAAATAAATGTATTAAGAAAGTCAAACATAAATGGGTTGTTACTGTTATTTATATCTACGTTAAAATCTCCCATAATAATGCATTCCCGTGTTTCGTTTGAAATTGTATCAAGGTTTTGAACAACTTTCTCTAGAAAATCTTTAAAGTTACTATTTGGTGGACGGTACATAACACCAACTACACATCTTTTATGTTTAGTATATAGTTCAATAAAAATACTTTCCAGACTCTCACAAAGAACATCAAGATCTTGTCTCCTTTTAAATTTGATATTCTCGTGGATATACAATCCAACTCCACCACCTCGTTTGACCTGGCGACAGTTTGCAACAAATTCAAAATTGGGTATGCCATAGTATAACGTCTCGTTGTCCCTTAGCCAAATTTCTGTCACTCCTACTATGGTCATTGGGTCTTGTATGACATCAACCGTACTTACAAATTCATCGAAGTTAGATTTTAGGCTACGACAATTGAAGTGATATGCCTTAAAAAAGGATCGGTTGTAATGTTTTAAAACATCACTTTTAAATTCGTCTTGTGTATAGTATTCATTCTCAATATGTATCTGCGGACGATAATTATCATAAGGAGTATAGTCATAACAATGATCATTGTCATCATTCAAGAAATCATCTTGAAATGTACTCTTACACAATATACAATTTTCACAAGTAGAAGTTGGATGCCTGCGACATAAAAAACATTTACGTTCACGTGACATTACAAACAAGTAGAATATCAGTAGATAATAATACCACAATATATAATGAGGGTGCAACAAGAAATTGTAGCTAAACGTTGGTATTCATAGTCATAGCTTTTCCTATTGTTTGACTTCTAAGTTCACATTTCGAGTTTCTCAGTTAACATTTAGAGTTTCTTCAGGTCACTTATTGATGATACTCTTTTCCTTACAGTTGATCCATTCGACGTCTTCATCAGTACGATGACTTTGCCGTCAGTAGACCAGGCAGCGACTAATTTGTCCTTTGCTTTCATTTCATCTTTTGCTTTGTTCAACAGGTTGCGGTTCGTCAACGTCAAGTCCTCTTCTATTCCGATGTGAGTTCCTTTTAGCTTCTTTCGACTTTTCAGGATGACATCTCTTGTACGATATGTGCTGAATTTCACGATGATAGGTCTCGGTGATGGTGCTTTCCCTGTTCTTTATTTCTGTTCTTTAACTTGCTTTTTAAATGTATTCCACAGATATTGATAATGTATGATGATTGTTTGTTATCTTTAATCATGGCAAAAATAAAACAATTCATGTTTTTATGATTAATCAAATGAATTGTAAAACTTTTTTTTTGTTGAAAATAAAACAAATAAAACTTTGAAAAAGAAAAGGATTGTGTTAATAGTAAATGGTCACAGTTGAACTTACCTTTAAAAGGTCTATTTGTTTTCAGTTATTATTGTTTATGGATGATTTTCTTTCTTTATTTAAAGAGA
This sequence comes from Lytechinus variegatus, assembly GCF_018143015.1. Taxonomy (NCBI): domain Eukaryota; kingdom Metazoa; phylum Echinodermata; class Echinoidea; order Temnopleuroida; family Toxopneustidae; genus Lytechinus; species Lytechinus variegatus. The sequence goes on along the minus strand of NC_054747.1, from coordinate 39,921,769 downwards.
AATGCCAGTAGTTGCAATGAACACTGATTTCATGAGAAAGTCTGTAAAACCAGGCTTAATTGTCAGTATATCATCGAGGATCTAGATCTGGTACAGTTACATAAACTGAACTTTGTGAAATCTTGGAATCTACGCCGAAAAATATTCACACTGAAGATCACCAACACAGATAGGCACACGTGGGACAGTGTATTATTATTGCTGGAATAAAGACCCGACGGAAGTGACCAAATCCGCGCTTATTTTGCTTATTTCTCAGCAATTACACAATTTCTTCCAGAATCCTTTGGCACATATTTTTTATTCATACAAACAGACACTTGGGTGGTCATTATATTAGATTCTGTAAAAAGTCATTTTGAGATCGTTACCAATACTGGAATTTATCTTTAACGTAAAGTGGAAATTGGACAAAATTGATATTAAATGTATATCACAATATCAAACGGGTTTATTCCATGGAGTTTTAGACTACATGTATCTGAGAAGTACTGCTTTTAGATCCCGACATTATCATCATCACAACAGTGTCATCATCATCATCATCATCCTCATCATCATCACCATCATCACTGACCTGTGTCAAAGCTTGTTGTCCCTGGGGGAATGTCGTCACAACGGCTTGCGGATTGGATTCAGTATCTCCTACCTGAACCACTCGGTATGTTACCTGACTCTGTCCATTGCTGTCAGTACGGAACTGATACTGTGGATGAAAAGAGACAAATACAAGAGAAAAAAAATGTGATGAAGAGTCATGTAGCACAGTGAACTAAACGAGAATAGGAATATCATCTATACTGTAGGTGGGAAGAGACAAATACAAGAGAAAAACACCTGAGCGGAAGAAACTTGAAGTAAAGCAAAGCCACTTTATAGAAGTGATGAAATTATATAAAAATAAAATGTTTCTACAGCCAAATACATGATAAAAACTATATTTTTTTTCATTAATAATATAGGATATTCATATTGTGCACATATCCATCTTGTTAGGTGCTCAAGGCGCTCCTATATTACCCGGCTAAGCTAGGCGTTCATAGCGCACACAGCTTCTTAAGGAATTACTTCCTACCGGTACCCATTTACCTCACCTGGGTTGAGTGCAGCACATTGTGGATCAGTTTCTTGCTGAAGGAAATTACGCCATGGCTGGGATTCGAGCCCACGACCCTCTGTTTCAAAGTCCGAAGACTAATCCACTGGGCCACAACGCTCCACATTAAATAGCCTTTCCCTTTAGCAGTGTAGACCCTCAACTGTGTGAACTATTCATGTATTACATGTACATGTAGACCTACTTCATTTTTTTGCTGAAATTTCCTCTTTCTATTTTTCTTAAGTGCTTTATATAGAAATGTTTGTGATAAAGTGACAAATACTCTCAATTGAACTCCTACTGACATTAATTATAATCCAGTATCAAGACAAAAAATAGTATTTCCGGCATACAATTAATAATTTGCAGCATAATAGTCTTCTCTACATGTATAAAGATTGGAGAAGAAGTTGATAAACTATCAATTTTTAAAACTATTTTATTTAAAAAAAAAAATGCACATTAAGATATTTAAAGCAAATCTGTTCAACAAAATTTCTCAAGTTGAAAAAAAAAATAGATGGCATTGTTGTGAAATAAAAGTGAATATTCAAATATGTGATAGTGAAACATAAAATTACCTGGATATTCTCAGCAAATGGCCCCTCTCCACTGGGGTCTGTAACAACCTGATCTCCTGTAGGTAAAACATAATATAATTAGCAGTGGGCTAGGCAGTGGTCAAAATATCCTTTTTCATAATTTTACTGAGGGAACAGTTTTTTTTGGTGTTCCTTTTACCCTATCTCAACATGAAATGACAGTATTTTTTCCTTGGGTGCCTAATGACTTCAAATTACAATGGTCCATACATGTATGTTGGTACTTTATGACCATTATACATGTATGAAGGTTTTGTGGAAAAGAGACTTACAGTATACAGTTTGCATAATTACCTTGAAAATTCAAAATCTCAACAAAAGTTATAACATGGCCAAAGTTCATTGACCCTAAATGACCTTTGACTTTTATCACGTCACCTGCAACTTACACGTTTAGGTCATTGCTACCTGATTTCCCTTAAATCCAAGTTTCATCTAAACACCCTCCCGCTTTTTTAAGTTATGAAATTTCAAAAATTTAACCTTGGTTAAGATTTCCACATTGATACCCCAATACAGTCTAAGTTCATTGACCTTGATCACATGACCAGAAACCCTTGCAAGATTATCAGTGATCCTTGATTACCCTAATATACAATTTTGGTGAAATAGGTCCATATATCATAATCATATGTAAATTTTAAAATTTAACCTTAGTTAAGATTTCAATGTTAAAACCTCCGCCGCCATCTGAAAAACGGCACCTACAGTCTGTTCTGGTATGCAGGCCAGACCATTTTGAGAGCAAAGAAAAGAGAGAAGAAAAAAGAAAAATGTAAAAAGAGGAAAAAGAGGGAAAAGAGGGAAAAAAGGAGAGGCCTGTGCTGAAACTGTATACCCCTAAAGCCACCCCAATCATGTTTCTAATAGTACAAAAGGAGGTAAAGTAAAGAAAAAAAAACAGTAAAAAATGAACTATGGGCCTATTCACACGTGAATCTTGAATCATCATTGCAATGATGATTGCTATTGTAATCTTGACTGTGATTAGTGTTCGTGATTCTAATCATGATCTAGTTTGGTTTCACGCGTGCTAAATATTTGTCATTAGTCGTATTTTCCACTTGGAATCATAATTCAAAGCACAATTTTTTTTCTACCGTGTGAAAGAACGCTCATTCCTTACCATCTGCTGTTAGATGTACTGTAACCTCTTCGTCTAAATCTTTGTCCTTGTCTTGTGGTCTGCAAAAACAAGAAAAAAAAGGGAAAAAATAAATTATCCTTGTTTCAAAATAGACTATCTAATCACTCAATTTCCATCAATTGTGTACATGCTGAGATTCAGTTTCGGTTTTGCTTTGCTTTTTTATTTAGAGAGCTAAACAAATATAATACACATAAATAGCATTGGCACAATCAATGGAAAGAATGCACATTACATGCGAGATAGTCAAGAACTCACAGATACAAATACCACATGAATGTAAACTGAAATTAAACTTAAAATTCAAGAAATCTCTTCAAAAGCAGAGCAAAGTAGATCAGACAGTCAATAGTGTACAGATGGGACTGCGGGGGGGGGGGTTAACTACATGTACCCCATCCTAAAGAAATTAAATCAATGGGAGGGAATTGAAATGATGAAATATTATTTAAGGGAAACAGAAAGAAAAAGGTATTAACATAAAAATTATTGTTCAACTCATGTTTAACTCTCACCTTATTTGTGAAATATCCAAAGAAACCACTTTGGCCATTATTCAAGACATGAAGCGACCAAAAACAATGATTCATAAAAAGTGGATAGATCCGAAAAGTAATCCAAGAATAATTCCAAAAACAAGGTTTATATTCCAAAGTTACTGTACTCTACTTTAATACCATAAAGCATATCACATCGAATAGTATCTATTTACTATAAAAACATAGCTTTCAATTTTCTCATCAGTGAGTAGAGAGTCAAGTACCAGAATGCCATGAAGAAAATTGCAATGCTAGGAAAACAGCGAAGAGGAAAAAGTGAGGAGAGAGGAAAGAGGTTCGGAAAGTTAGCCATAGTCATGTGACCTAACTCACGCCAGACGGACACGGGGGCATTTTACTACGACTATTTATGAATGAAAGCATTTCAGGTACTATCGACCGAGGAGTGAAGTCTTGTGAAATCTCGCCCCCTTGGAGATCAAAATTGTCCGCCTCGTAGAGTTTGCTCCAAGGCTGACTTGTGAGACAGATCAACATACCTGTTGTTTTTATATATTATTAAAACAAAGGCTGTTTGTGTACACCTGAGAGCTTGTCAGAGGCTTGTCAAACATAGCAACAGCTAGAAAATTGATTCTTCTACAAGCGGGTAAAGGGAATCTGACCTCTCTTGACTTAAGAAAGAAGCATTCTTACATTTGAATAAGCAGGCCTATTTGTTAAACATAAATCCACGGAACACATTAACCCTTTTATAAACACTTCCCTAGATATTACGGGGGGGGGGGGGGGGGCTAAATCATTTAGCCGCTCCCTCTCCATCCTGTATTTTAAAATAATGTCCAGTATTTTGTTAGCCATGCTGAGCATTCATGCAGAGTCTGGAGACTGACAAGAGGAGGGACTGTTTCCCAGCCGACAGGGGGTTCACGTTGCACCCAGTCATGGGGGCTGAACGTCACCCCACGAGGACGAGCCCACATGACTCGACATGATTGGCTAAGAGGGAACAATAATAACGGCATCCTGTTCTTAACTTGGTGTTTAACACGATGGATGTTACTTGGTAATTATTAGGGACTGACGAAGAAAGGTTTAGAGATATTTTATACTCACTTTCAATACATGTAGGGGAAGGCGGGGTAAGTTGAGCATAGGGGCAAGTTGAGCCACCAGCCCCAGGCCAATAATGAATGAGTCAGACATTGTGGTGGTGTCATTTATTGATGACCCATAGCATAACCCCTAACCCCACCATATTGTTTTCAACTTTGAAACAAAAAGTAGTTTTTTAGAGGGAAAAATATGAATTTCAGCCAAAAAAGTAAAAAAGAGTGTGAAATAGATAAGTGCTTTATAAACACACACGTCTTTAAATAATAAAGACATGATAACAACATTATTAGTCCAGGTATGGATCTTCATTCTTGTCATAGTCTTTTATATGATGGATGCATAATAAATGTGTGGATACAAAATTATCGCACTAAGTTCGGACTGGGGTAAGTTGAGCCAAACGGCATGGGGCAAGTTGAGCCATGGTAATTCCTATGGTAATGTATCTTAAAAAACAAACAAACCATAAAAATTGATTGAAATGCTGGCTGAAAGGAGCAAATTTACATGACTGCTCTTTTCCTTTTAAAGGATGTTAGTATTTATAGAGAATTAGCAAGTGAAAAGACTTTAAACAAAAAAATGACATGCTGGTTCCCCCCTCATACATTTTGTACATAGTTTTTGTGGCTCAACTTACCCCAGAAGGTGGCTCAAACTTACCCCATATATGGGGCAAGTTGAGCCATTTGACATCGTTTTTTTCAAAGGTCACGATGACTTTCAGTGTGGGGATAGAAAGTTATATATAGGTGGAAAATATTTCAGAAGAATTAAATTTCAAGGCAAGGTACTTATTTCGACAAGATTATTAATCATATCAATTCTAACATGCAAAAAGCAAAAACTGTCACAACTTACCCCGCCTTCCCCTACTCTTTGTTACTTCACCCTCAATTTATTTTCCTTTTAACTTTTTTTTTCTTGCTTCATTTGATTTTCATCTTTTCTATTTATATTCCTCCTGGTAACAAAGTGCTTCTTTATCTATAATACTGTACATGTATGTAATGAATATTTTATTGTTTCATATTTCATTGCTTACTGTAAACACTATCAAAATGTCTCTACAAATGGGAGCCTAAATTTTTTTTACAAGCTCTGCTTTTTATTTAGGCTATGCCACTTTTAATACATCCTGTACTGTACCTAACCATGTTAAATACTTCAATTAATTTTGAAATGCAGGGAAAAAGTTACATGGTGGCTGGGGCGATTTAACCCCGAAATGCTGGAAATCCCCATTCCTTGCTTCGTTATTCCGAAGGTTCCGATAAATTTTGAAGGTTCGTTATTCCGAAGGTTCATCAATCTCGAAGGTTCGCAACTCCAAAAACGAAGTGTTTGTAATTCCGAAGGTTCGTCAGTCCAAGAACGTAATGATTAACAAACCTTATTTCGTTTTTGCATTAACGAACCTTCGGAACAACGAACCTTATTTCGTTTTTGGACTAACGAACCTTCGGAACATCGAACCTTATTTCGTTTTCAGATTATCGAACCTTCGGAATAACGCCACAAATGTTCGGACTAACCAACCCTTTTACGTTTTTGAATTAACGAACATCAAGGTATGGGCAATTTAAGTGTTTCGGAATTACGAACATTCGGAATAAAGAACCTTCGCAATTACAAAGTGTAACCATCCAATGTTGCAGATTGAGGCAGAAAGTTACAGTAAAAAGTAGCCCCCCCCCAAAAAAACCAATAATAATAATAATAATTTTTGCTTGTTGAAATGCTATTATTCTATGCAGGGGCAGATCCATGATTTTCCAAAGGGGTGGGGGGGGGGGGTGGGGCACATTTTCGCGAGGAAAAATTTGAGAGGCCCACAAAAAAAGGTTTTTAACCAAAAATTAACCATATTTCATCCACCAAAAAAATCGACAAGCATACATGTACAATAAAAAATAAAAAAAGGTCTTCACCTTTAAAAAAAAAAGGGGGGCACTTCTGTTTTAACAACATGTTTACATTACAAATTGCTATTTGTCTAAGTGGAAGAAAACAATGTAAGGAAAAGAAAGAAAGAAATTCAAGACTCATTATGAAGCTGCATGTTTCACTTCTAGCATTTTACTCACATTGATTCTTACTGAATATTAAAGTTCAATAGGAGTGCATGTATGTGGATCAGATTTGAAGCCAATTCTCAGCAAATCTCAATAAATTGATAAAACCATTTTGTGAAACATATCTTACAAATTAGTGATGTACATTCACTGTGTATATCAGAAGTATGATGAAGATTTTATTCTGAACTTTTCACTTACACAATTAAAGGACTTATGTTCTTTCCTATCAAAATATCTTTAAAATGAATACTGTACATGATGCAGTTGAACAAACATGCACATAGGTTGAACAATCACCAATGCACAAGCAGTTAAAAAAGTTTCAAATTAAGCACTTGAGCTGAAAAGGGAAATGGCTCAATTACAGACAGAAATGAGTTGTTAATTTAAGTTCATTATCACTAACTCACTGTTTTTCCTTCTTTGCGTGTATATTCTCTACCCCTCTCTCTGAACTTCATTTCTCTCGCTCTCTTCAATACACTCCGCCCTTCCCTCACTCCCTCCTACTTTCTCTCCACCTCTCTCTCTCTCTTACCTGTTTCTCCCATGATCCCTCCTGTAAATTGTTCCTTCTCATGCAACCTCTCTCTGTCACCTTCATTTCACTCTATGCATCTACATGTATCTCTCCCTCCCCTCCACTCTCTATTTGTTCTAAAACTCCCTCCCTCCATCCATCCTTTCTACCTTCATGTTTCATTCAATCCTCCCTCCATCCAACCATCCCTCAATCCAACCAGCTATCTACCTGTACCCCTCCTTCACTCCTCGCTCCCTCTACCCATAGATCTATGACTATCAGACCAGCATCCATCCATCCATTTATCAATCCACCCATCCATCCAAACCTCCCTCCTTGGATTCGATACAACCATCCCTTCATTCCTCTACGTCTACATGTACCCATCCATTTATCCACCCCTCCCTCCATATTTCATCCATCCATCTGTCCATCCATCAATCAATCCATCCATCCATCCATCCCTATTTAAACTGCAAAAGTAATCGGACATGCTTTATTAAGTTACTTCACGTTTGGAGAAAGCTTCATCATATCAATTTCTTTCCATCCATCCATCACTCCCTCAGCCCCCCCCCCTTACATGTATATACAACATGAAAACTACATGTATGTACATACATCAGCCCAGCATCTATTCAATCTTCACATCAATGACTACATAACAGTATCCATCCATTGCTTTGCATTAAAAATTAAACAAAAAAATACATGATTTTTTATTTTTCATTTATTTTATTTATTTATTCATTTTATATTTAGTTATTCATTTACCTTTTTACCACTACATGTATATCAATTCATCTCTCTTTTTTTTTTGGGGGGGGGTGGGGGTACATGTAGTTCCTATTGGTTAACCTTTTACTTTCTGTTTTTGTTTTGTTTTGTCATTTTCAAAAGGGGAAGTTTTCCCTTACAATAAGTTTGGTTTCACTGAAGCATAAATATTAGAGAAAAATAATTGTGAAGGATTTATTAATCTGTTTAAAAGAGGAGTTATAACAATAAGTTCCCATTTTTGTCGCCACAGAAAAGCTCCTAAATACATGTATGTCATGTGACATTTATTTATTAAAAATATGCCATTTGAGCAGAAAACTGAAAGTGATATTGGTTTTGAGGTGGATAGCTTCAGACATATTACATTATACCCCCTACTGTGAAAAAAAAAAACATTTCTTTTCATCATGGTCTACTATTAATAATGATTTATGGAATCTATATGTTGCATGCTATATTGTATGGGAGAGTTGCTCACATATTGCTGTCACACATCAAAAACTCTCTTTTTCTTTGATTGATTCATTAATTTGCATTCATATTTGGTGCAGTAGGGTTTTAGCACAAACAAAATATCTGTTCAAAATAGAGACAAAACACATGAAATAATACACTGCTGTTTGCTCCCATAGATTTAAAGGGATGGTCCAGGCTGGAAATATACTATGGGCAAGTCCAAGAATTCGCGCGCGTTACGTATGGGACATTTCAGAGGCTTTAATGACCTGAAAAATAGTGTTAAATGACTTTGATTAGATTGAATACCCTCATGATGGTAGACATCTAGGAAAAGAATAATCATGCAAAAAATGGTGACATTTGACCTTGACCTTTTAGAGGGAAAAGATGGGCCGTTACGTATGGGACGCAGAAAAAAGACAATTTTTGAAACATTTTTTTCAAGTTGAGAATTCTCTAAAAGTATTTCATTTGACAACTTGTAACTTACTGTGATGAAAGTCACAATACTCTAGTACTCTATATTTGCTTGCCATACCCAAAACTCATACAAAATCAGGTGATCGCACATTCAGTGTTACTGCTTCTAAAGAATGGAACAACATACCCACTTTCATTAAATCATCAAACTCTTCAGATCAATTCAAGAAACTTCTAAAAACATGTACCTCTTTTCCGATTAATTTCTTTTGAATGTATTTTTATTGTAATTATTATGTACTCTTGTTTTAAACTCGTTTGTAAACGCTGTGATATAGTTAACTATGGAGAGCGTACTAAATGCTAGTTATTATTATTATTATTATATCTAAGGCAAGTTTCATGTCATAAGCGAAATCCCTCTAATTACAGACTCTAATTAAACAAATTAATGACATGTTACGTATGGGACAGTTACGTATGGGACATTTTGTCCCCATAGAGAACGTACACAATTTTCCCCATAATTCAAAAAATTGAAATAATTTGAAATATGGAAATAACAAAAGAGTTTCAGTCTTTTAAAATGTTCTATTGAGACATATTTGATATGACTGAAGAGGAAATTAGCCATTTCAACATTTTTTTTTCTTGTTTTTCATGGTTTCATGAATTTCTTATGTATTTCTATTGTTTTTATTTTTTTCATATTTTTCCATTTTCACAAATTTTTTGTTTCAATTGCTTTCATTAATCAGTATTCATAACAAATCAGTCTTTAAAAACTAAAGAAAAGGTAAATAATCACTTTTTAGAGCACTCTTGAAATTTGTTTTTCTCCATTCACTTTGTACACAAATCTCCCCATTGACATTGTGTGTAAATGTCCCATACGTAACATGTTGTCCCATACGTAACAATTTTTTAATTAACTTTTAATTAAAAGGTGAACTCTATTTTTGAAACTTTTTTGGGTATAACATTTTCATACTTTATAAATTAGAACTTCCCAGAGATGCAACAATACAAGTATTGTATTATGAGAAATAACTTAAAAAAACGTCCTCAAAATGTTACGTATGGGACATTCCATCGTTGGACAAGACCTAATTTGCATAATTAATTAGATGACACCACTTTTTCCCCCAAAATTAATAAGATGTTAGGGGGTCCATGTCCCACCTATGACTAAATCTCACAAGTTTTCTTTTCATTTTCTATGAGTTTTTATAATTGTCCCATACGTAACGCCCATTTTACCAATTATGCAAATTAGGTGCCCCAAATTAGCATAAATATGCATATTATCAAATTTTTCTTAATGAAATTTTAAAATTCAACATTTGGGCTTTCTTACCCCACCAAAGATAACTTCTTAAATTAAAGATGAAATTTTGCCTTCTAGGGTGACCTTTTCTTGGACTTGCCCCTATATCTCAAAATACATGTAGAGTAAAATTCACAGAGCAAAATGCTGAAAATTTGATCAAAATCACATCACAAATAACAAAATTATTGAATTTTAATGAAAATTCACAGAGCAAATTGCTGAAAATTTGATGAAAATCAGATCACAAATAACAAAATTATTGAATTTTAAAGATTTGCATTATTCTGGTGAAACAGTTCTAGGCAATTCTTTATGAATATTCATTACGTGGACTGATGATGTCATATCCTCACTTGTTCTTTAGTATTTTATTATATGAAATTAGGTTTATTCAAAACTTTTCTACCAAGAACTACATTGTATAACAAAGTTCTGGATTGACAATATAAAGTGCATTAGTTATTTATTGCCGCAACTTATTTCATCATAATGGAGACACAACATTTCCTTGTATGAAAAATTGAAACATTTATGATTTCATGTAATAACATGGAAGGTGATGATGTGACATCAACAGCCCAACTAATGAATATTCATGACAATGTGCAGGCCTACATGTATATACATGTATATCAAACTGTTTTCACAAAAATATTGATTAATTTTAAAACTTCAATAACTTTATTTGTTTTCCGAATTTGATATTTTCAGCATTTTGCTCTGTGAAGTTAACTCTATTTATCAAGATATAAGTATTTTCAGCCCAGACCACCCCTTTAAAGGAGAAACTCTCTGACAAAACAACAAAATATTTGTTGTAAAAATACCATAAAAAGTAATAAAAAAAATATTGGTGAAGGTTTGAGGAAAATCCATTATAAAAGAATTTGTTTGAATTTCAAGTTTTTGATTATTTGTGATGTCATACCTGTATGCGAGCAGCTGCCCCATATATAAAATCAGGCCCGTTTTGAAAGTCCATTTTTGATGCACGTGTACACGGCGTGTTTTTCGGTCGTGTACACGTGTACACGTTGTAAACACTGTGAGAGCGAGTTCTGTTTTCATGTCGAGACGGACCAGCATCAATATGTCATAAAAAGGGGTCTATATAGCCTAAGTCACGGTTTTAAAGCTTACCTGAGAAGTTTGAAGTATCAATCCACAAAAATTGGTGCAAATTGAAAGTTTACTCGGCTTAGCAGCGCATTGAATTAATAAAGAATGCAAAACAAAATCAGTGCAGGGCCCTAGCTATCGCCGATGCTCGGTGGATGCGCATTTTGTATACTGTACCGTACATGCATGCACAGATCGCTGCAGAATAAGTGTAACTGAAGTTATCGATTAATTTTCATTATTATGTTGCCAATTTGAAGAGCGTTTGTTTGTAGGCTTGTGTGCGAGCGTATAACACGTAAGTTGTAGCGATGATCGCTATCGCAATTGGTGATTCTCAAATTGACTCTGAGTGTGATTGAGCAACGCTTTCGAGCTTTTGAGACCGGAGCAGACCCATTTCGTGCCGATTTCGTGGTACAAAAACGTGAGTCTCCAGAAAGAATGTGGATTAAATTGGCGATTTTGGAAGTGAACTCACTCTGGATTAATTGAAATATGTTGACATATTAGTAATTAAAACATGTGCAGTGTCTGAGAACTTAATTTTAAAATTTAATGTGAGGCTGTGAGCTTGTTTATGCAGATGCTACCGTGTACACGGTGATGGAATTTAGTACACGTGCACTGACTTGACCGTGCGTGTACACGTGTACACGTGTACCCGAAACGGGCCTTTATAAAATGCATAAAAAAATCTTCTTTCAGGAGTGGGTGTGACAAAATTTGTATGTTGATATAATGAAGGTAAAATAAAAAATAAAAAACATTTCAATTTTTTGAGAAAAATGAGATCACACTGATTTTTTTCCACCATAGGCCTACTTTAGAAGCTGCTCACATATGACATCACAAATCCAACATTAACATTCTAATGATTTTTTATTCTCTGATGGGATTCATAAATATTTCTTATCAATTTTTTGTTGATATTTTTTAAATGAACTTCACGTCATTGTCAACTTCCCCTAAAAATATTGTCACTAGTCTATATAAAAGTCAGATGACCCCAAATTCCTAAAATTCTTGGGCCATATTCTGAAAATTGTCTTTTATTTTCAGAGTCACAATAAAATCACCATTCTGATCCAAGGCAATTGAAAAGGGGCATTAACAATGGAGCTAATGCAATGGATCACCAAGGCGAAAGGTAAAAAGCACTCATTCTATGAACTAGGTTACGATATAACCTTGTTCTCTGTTACTCCTCCCTGTGTGGTGAAATAAGGTTGGCAATGTTTGTATCACCATGAGAAAAAGCAAAATGAGACATTTTGGGGGCATTTTATAGTCCATCAAAGGGAAAGTTATTCGCATGTGACATGTCGCATTGCCAATTGGAGGATCTCCACAGCATTAGTGATTGCAATATTCAAATGCTCATAACTTTCTCATTAATTGACCAATTTTTCTCAAACTTTTTTTGTTTTTATTCTTTGATTTTTCTGTTTCGACACATGCCTACTTATTCTAAAGGTTTCATTCCCCTTAAAGAGAAATTCCAGTAGTTGCAGTAAGCACTGATTTCATGAGAAAGTCTGTAAAACAAGGCTTAATTGTCAGTACATGTATATCATCGAGGATCTAGATCTGGTACAGTTACATTAACTGAACTTTGAGAAATCTTGAAATCGACGCTGAAAAATATTCACACTGAAGATCACCGACACAGATAGGCGCACGTGGGACAATGTATAATTATTGCTTAGAGCGTCGGGCCCGACGCTCTACCTGAATCCTGTGCTTATTTGCTGATTTCTTAGCAATTACATAATTTCTTCCAGAATCCTTTGGCACATGCGTTTTATTGATACAAACAGACACTTTGGTGGTCATTTCATTGGATTCTGTACGAACTCATTTTGATATCATTACCAAAACTAGCATTTACCTTAATTATCGGTGATTCAGTCTACTGACTACGCGTGTAACATACTTGATACTAACCCAGGGAACTCCCGCCCGCATAGCGGGCGGGAGCCCAGGATCTTATGTGCAATTTGGCATACTCACCTGACAAGCGTGAAGTATGGTCAAAATAATTCTCCGAATAAATAGTTAAAACAGAAATCAAGCACTTACCACAATTATATGGATGATCATGAAGGTCTAACGAGTAGCAGTTTTTCTGACATCTGGGCACAGACTGGAACCTCAAAAAACGAAAAGTTCTCTCCTTCTACCCCCGTCTCGATCGGCCATTTTTGTTATAATTGTAACAAAATGGCCGATCGAGACGGGGGTAGGAGAGAACTTTTTGTTTTTTGAGGTTCCAGTCTGTGCCCAGATGTCAGAAAAACTGCCACTCGTTAGACCATCATCCATATAATCGTGGTAAGTGCTTGATTTCTGTTTTAACTATTTATTCGGAGAATTATTTTGACCATACTTCACGCTTGTCAGGTGAGTATGCCTTTAGGCTTTTTACACCATGTACACGCGGGAGTGCTGGGTTAACTTGATACTAACAACTTCATTATCATTTATCAAGTTAATGTTTGCAGTGAATCAAGATTTTATAAAAGCAGTGGAGCTCTCTCGCACACATCATTCAAAGCCACAATTACAACAGGGAAATTTGGGAATCTCACTTACAAAGTAACATTTTCTCTGCTTTACAATATGCAGTGTGCACTGCACCACATGAATACATACATGTACAGTACACGACATTGCACAGCTCACACACAGCACTTAGCTCCAGAGACCCGGCGAAACAACAAAGGCCAATCGCACAACAGCAAATCGCCACCCAACGTAAAACGACCTCAAACTACGCTGCACACCAACTACACACAAACTTACACAGGAAATACGCCACGACATAAAAACAACCATCGAAAAATCAGGACAAAATATGGTTAACTAAAGTCGAAAACTTGACATTTCTTTTCTTACCCTTGATCTAGTGTATGATCGAGAACATCCATGTGGTTAAAACGTGTGGGAAAGCAAAAACGAATCAGGATTTCTAGCGCTAGTCACGGGGCCAAACAAGTTGGTCATGTGAGAGAAAGATTGAACATGTGACAATACAGGCCTTCAGCATATATTATGCATACTGTACATGGCATTATGGCGACTTCTCTCTCGGGCTAGCTAGCTGTATTCATGAGCAAAGTGCAAAGAGCAGGCCGTTTCGTTTTCCTTCGCACCCCCCCCCCCCACAAGGAGCGGTGCCCTTTTCAACAATACAGTCTGCTCCTTTATTATTTTTTTTTCCGTTATCCTCAATTTTCTCTATACATTTTGTTTCTCTTTCTTTCTTTTTATTTTTCCTTAGGCTTAATTTTCGTTCTCTTTTTTTTTGATTGAGGCTCTGACTTATTTTATTTCCTTTCTCTCGACTCTCTCTCTCTCTCTTCCTATTTTTTACATGTTTTTGCTCTTCCATTTTTACTTTTCCAAATCCTCTGGATTTCTTCATCTTACATCCTTCCCTTCTTTTTTTTCTATTAGAAGACCCAATCAATCAATCAATCAATCAATCAGTCAATCAATCAATCAATCCATTTTATTTTTCTATTATCTTGTCCTTTTTTTGTATCCGTATCATGCCTGTACAGTCAAAATGATTATGATTTAGCCTGTGAGATAAGTCGATCGCCCATTGGCCTAGACTGCGGGGGACATACTGCTAATAATGATATACATGATATAGCAAAGTCCAAAAGGGAACGATTTTTTTTTCTGGGGGGGGGGGAGGTGCTGATGTCGATTTGAAAGCAAAAAAAAAAGAAAGAGAGAAAAAAGATTTTTCACTATACCAAATGGAGGTCGAGTTGGTTCCAAGAAATTTGAAAAAAGGGTTTCCTCTACAAAATGATGGCTATATGATGGTTACATTTTTCAATGTTTACACACTTCCAGAATACATTGGGGTGCCATTAGGGTGCTTCACTCCCAGCCCCCCCCCCCCGCTTCCCAGGGCCACGTAAGGCCCAATAGTACAAAATAATAAACTAGACACATTTACTTGAAATAAAATTCTGATTACATAACATGCCTGCATAACAGAGGTCAGGTTGAGCCTGATGGGGATTTGAGGGGGGGGGGGGGTATAAACTGTGAGTATAAAACAATGAATTGAAATAAAATGTAATACAAGCTCAGACGGTCCTTTCCATTTTATCCTTAATTCTTCTTCTTTATTTGTTTTTTTTCACATGATTGCCCCCATTTTTTTATTTGTGAGGAATCTATTTAGAGAACTAAAAGAAATCCACTCAATATTTGTGAAAGAATTAAGGGACTCTTTAGACCTTAATTTGAATCCGTGATAATCAAAATATGAAACGATGTTACAGTCCCTATACATTGGCGGCGGAAGCCAAAAATTTTAGGAGGGGACAACCAACAAATTTTTGACAAGCAAGAAATAAAAAATAAAAAAAAAGGTTCTCAACCCAAAAAATTTTAGGGGGGACGTAGGAAAATAAATTGACAAGCAAAAAAAAAAAAAAAAAAAAAATCCCTATATGCGATTCTTCGGGGGCATTTGATTCGCCGCTTATTGTCATTTTTTTTTCCTGACATAAATCTGTAAATCACAATTTATTGAGAATGAAGACTTTTGGTTTGCTAGTAGGTCCATGGTTTGTCTTATTTAATTTGTTTCTGTACGGAAATGTCCCCTTTTGGAAAATCCTTGGATCCAAATTGAAAAAAACCTTTTTGCTTCTGGCATTTTATCACAAACCAGCACAGACTCCTCTCCTAAAAAATCATTGATTATTAATTCATAATTATTAATTTCATTAAAATGCCATCAGCAAATATGTTTACTAAGTAAAATACTAACTAATGTAGGATCCATTGCAGTCATGCCTTACTTCAGTGGCGCAAATCAAAGTTTACATCACTGCAACATGTGCAAAGAATACCATAATTAAGATTATCCAAGTGTGAAGACATAATTTATATAGGCTTATATCTTTGGAATGAGAGATACTCTTTCTAAAGTGCGTCCCCCCAAAAAACTATACACTTTTTAAATGACATGCCAAATAAAAACTACATATCAGTTTTGAACCCGGGGGGGGGGGGGGTCACTTCCATTCACGAGTGGATACCATGCCCGACCATGGGGTCTCGAAAAGCACCCTAAACACGTAATTTCCATATTCTGAAAATGCACCCCTTAACAAGTATTGGCGTGTGAAACCCTACCCTTAACAAGTATTGGAAACAAAACGATACTCTTGGCAAATATTCCCTGAAATGAACCTCTAAACAAGTACAGATGTGTTTTATTGTTACGGGTCCTTCGGTCGTCGGCTTTACCTTATTTGGTTTAGTACGACCCCAACTTCTACACCTCGTGCAAATCGGACTCTAAACTCGTAGTGTTGGGGCAAAAAGGACATCCTTTAAGTTTATAAAACATTTTAATTTTATTTTATCATCCCCGCAAAGTCGACCCTAAACACGTAATTTTCCGAGCGAAATAGATACCCTTTTTTTCATTATTTTTGTGTTTTTGACACCCTTATCACGTTACGTACGTAACGTGCCCTATCGTGAAAAAGACATCCTTTTACGTGTTTTTTTTTTTGGTCGCGCATGGTATCCACTCGTCAATGTAAGTGGCCCCCCCGGGGTTTTGAAGGAAAACACCTATTTGGAAGCCAATAAAGTCACCTTTCAAATGACACCAAAAAGTTGGAAACTATTCATGATTGAGCGAGCATGCACTGCCCACTGAAACAAAGGGTATGAAAATGAGGCTGGGCAGGAATTAGCCTTCCAATTTCTTTTTTTTTTACTCTCACGCGGTTTATATCACGGAGCAAGGCGAAATGAGAATGGCAGATCCGTTCACAACTTGGATAAAATTCTGATAATAGTAAACCTTATATAGGTTTTAGAATTTAAAACCTAAGGAATGCTAGGCTTCATGATAAATCTTCCATATTCGTGGCAATTATAATTAAATGTCAAGCCCACCCAAGAAATTTTTTGATTACATCAAACTCAAATGTAAAATAAGAAAGTTAGGCATTTAAGAGTTTCGCTTATTTTTTTTTTTTTTTTACAAAACAGTGATATGCACATAACAGTGTCATGTAAATGAGTCAGTCGATGTCCATCACTCACCATTTCTTTTGTTTTTAGTAGTGTTTGAATGATAAAATAATTCATTTTTTTACAGATTTGACAATAAGGACCAACTTGACTGAACCATATAGTATTAAACAATGCTAATTCCACATATTCAGGGAGGAATTAATTGTTGTTTCACTTGACAGTAATGAGAAAATTAGAATATTTCATATAATAATAGTGAGTGGATGACGTCATAGTCTCCTCATTTGCATACCAGCCAGAATGTGCATTTTAATTTTTGTGAAATTTAGCGAAACTATACAATGTAATAACTCTTTTTTTAAATTTTACATTAGATTTTCATGAAATTTTCAGTGTTATGCTTTTTGGATTTTTATCTTTTATTCAAATCAACTTTTTGTTGGGGTGGATTTGTCCTTTCAAATTCGTAATGTTTTTTTTTGTAAATCCCTATTCTTAAAATCTCACAGCTCAATACTTGACTTTTTGCAGCATTATTAGCATAATTTTATACCACAAGTGTTGTCTAAGATTTTTATTTACTATCAGAATACCATATTGAGGCAGTCTACCTGTTACAATGGCGGGGGGGGGGGGATCCAATTTTTTTTTCAATTGTCAAAATTTGGAGAAAAGTGAAGAATCGCACGACCCAGGCTCCGTCTTGGATCACTCACCCTCTCCTCTTGTTTTTCTCTTCTCCCCCTTCCTTTTCATTATTAGGCCTACTTGAGAAATATTGAAACGCGGTACGTCGCCCCTCCCCCACCCCTCTCTACTTGATCTACAAGTTGTTGTAAAATACATAATTTTCATTGGTTTTTCTTTCATTGATTTTTATTGTGTCCTTAAAACAGAAGATTGGTAGGAACTTAATTGAAAGCAATAATGGCGTTTCACCTAAGCTAAGAGCCCCCCTGGCCCCCCTTCCATATACCCGGGGTTTAACCCCTCAAAAAAATAATGCCCCCCTTCAAATGCCATGTGTTTTTGTGATTGCGGCTTTAGTCAAGTACCACTACACTATAAAGAAAGTACATACTGAACAAAAAAAAAGCAGGAAAAATCATTTCAATATTTTTAAATATTTTTTATAAATTATATTGATCAATAAAAAAAATAATTGTAAAGGTGGTAGCGCCATCTTTCGGGAATACGGGAATATGCATTTCGAGCAATTTTCAAGATGGCGAGAAAGCGTACGCCACAAGAAACATGTAAATTTTCACTGCCGTGTAACATCATTATTGCTTCGATAGCATGACCGTTTCCCACGAATTCATGTTTCATAGACTGTGCAACGCATCAACATTTTTCTTCGTAAAGGTTTTCTAAAGAATAAAAGATGGCAGAGAATCTTGTAAACGGAGATGCCGACAGTAAGTTTGATCAGTTGCAAAATTTATTTGTGTGCGTGAATGAATGGGACTTGCACTCACTTTGTGTGTGACCGCGCCATTGCGGCGATGCAGTCAGTTTCGACTTGTTAGTTGTGAGTTCAGTGTCACTTTCGCATTCATTGTAACCTGGTGATTAGTAGATCCTCTTTCAAAACGTTACCTAGATGTTTAGTTCTTTTGGACGGACAGAGCTCAGAGACGGTCGACGTCTAGGCATGGGATTGACAAAAACGATTGACCATGTCCATGGTGATGTTGACACTCACACTGACACTTCAGTTAGTTGAACCGAACCGACATTGACAATCAATGACTAACCGACATTACCGAGTCTTGAAGTTGAGTGCAGCGCATTTCAAATTATCAATGACAAGCCCGCCGCTGCAGCCCAATTTTTTTCAGCAAACTCACTCCTTGCCCTTTCTTCGATTGTCTCAAAATTGGTGAATTGAAGGCAGCCGAATCGCAGTAGGGCCTACCCCATGTACCCCACACGTTTTAAATTCCCTGCTGAATTGAAAACCCCAAAGGCAAATTGCGCATACGCGAGGTCTACAGTAACTTGTCTGTATACCCAGTTGTTGTGTATCCGGACGGGTTGTGTGTCCGGACGATCAATTTTAGAAAGTCATTTGGAAAAATTTACAAGCTAAGTTTCAGCAATTTTTAGTACAAAATGTTAGGAAATATTACAAAGAACAAAATACAAAATGACTACAAAGATTGAATTAATATTCTTACTGTAATCCAAAGACAAAAAAGAAGGCTTCAAAAATATAAAGTGTCCGGACACCCCACCCCCCATCCTACCTAAAATTGCTACAGTACAGACCTCTGCGCATGCGGAATTCGCCATTTTCGATTCCGCAGAGAATTTGATACGAGTTGTTCACAAGTGACATCACAGACATCTTTGTCACATTGCCAATAGGAGGATTTCCATAGCATTTAGTGATCTCAATATTCAAATGCTCGTAATTTTCTCATCTGATTTTTCTCAAACTTTCATTGATGTTACTTTGAGTTTTCTGTTTTCACACAAGTTATCTTGCTCTAAAGGTTTCATTTTTCTTTAATGAACTCCACCACAAAATGCACTCCTTCATGATCATGCAGAATGTTGAATGTAGACAACAACACTACAAAGAAAATTGTGTCAATCTAGAAAAACAAGTTGAGAAAAGAATTATTGTAATAATTTTTCTATATGTCTTTTTTTGCTTCATAATTGTACTCTTTTTAAAAAAAAATTCATGTCTAGAACGTTGTCAAACTGATGGGGTGAAGAAACTTATAGTTATACTCCCTTGCAAGACCATTTCTGGTCCCAAAATCAATTACATATCTTGTAATTGATTAAAAATTTGTGATTGCTAATCTGCTTTACCCCAATTGTTCCCATCCCCCTTGTACATGTATGTATGCTGGTGATTGCTGATGCTGTGTGTACATTTTTCATTTGATTTTCATATGTATTTTACCTTGTTTTACTGGGAGCTACAACTCACAAGTTCTTATGAACTTTTCAGTAGTTTCCAATTTTCTCTAATGCATGTAATTTTCATTCTTGTACATGTTGTTTGTTTTCTTATATCCATGGGTGAGAAAATAAAATTGAACTTGAACTTTATGAACATGTTTGGATTTCCCTTCAAGTTCACTAGGAACTCAATTTTGAATGAATACCACCTTTACAAAATTAATACCAAACATTCGCATGCAAAGTACGCAAAGAAGCAAGGAAGCTGTGGTCGCATGCTCTGGTCTTTGGCTGTAATTTGCATGATCACCATGTAGTTTGCTTGTTATTTGAAGTTCTCCAGCGGCAACCATTGTGCCCTGTGACATGAGATTGACTACAGACAAAGACATATAAGAGGGCTCACTAGAGAAATGGAGCATGTTCTTGCAGGGCTTGAACCCAAAGCCATGGCATCTGATGCCATCAGAATGACCTTGATGCTCTTCAAAATGGTCGCATTTCATAAGTTGGGTATGCAAAAAGGGTGGCGTATGAACAATTTTCCACACGGTGCCATGGATAAATTGTTGCTACATCACAGCATCTTGACCAAATTTATTGAGTAATATCTCATTTTGAAGCTAGAACTATAGGCTAAATATATTACTATGAACTAGATCAATACAATATCAGGAACAAAAACTATAGCACATTAAGTTTGAAGTAACAGGGGTGGCGGAGCCGGTGGATGTGGAGCCGGTGGATGCGGTAAATGATAAAATATTAATTAAACCTAATTAACAACTTACTATAATATGTAATATGACTGTTATCCTCATATTTCTGGGTGTTTTAAAGCAGGGAACAACTAAATGTCATAAAACTTTGACAATTTTGAAAATATGCAGCAATGGAATACATGTGTATGTCAGCTCTGATCTCCAACCTAATCAATTAGTAAACCGGAGAGATTTGGTTAATTATCTAATTTGTAATCTTAATTTTTAGTACAAATGTTGTGTATCATTGCAACAAACATTTCTTCCCATGATGTTGTCATTTTGCCAAGTATATAAATACAGTAACAGGTATTTTGGGGGCAAAAATGTGAAATTAAATACTGTTAATTAATTAGTATAATTAATACGCATACAATAATAGATAATTATTCGATTTTTGGTATAGATTTAATTATTGATATTTCAAGATTATAACTGCAAAATACTAGGGTGATCCAATGTTGCATTAACTTTTGACACCATTTTATGTGCAGCAGGTCCAATTTGAGGAAAACACATTTCAAAATTCACATTTACATTGAAGTCTATGTAATAATTAGCTGTTAATTAGTTATTTTAAGGAAAAATAAAGGTAATCGAGAGTTAGAACTTTTTCATTATTTAGAGAATGGTAATAGCTATAACATATCAAAAAATAAAATTTTTGACCATTTTTACCCTGTTCGCGAAATTGGACCACCTTATGACATGCGACCACATAATTGTAGACTTACAGCCCAAATAAGTGTTGTGGAATTGATGCTGTATAGTGATCCAATTCATGTGCTCTGTTAATAAAGTACATTTTACTATTGATGCCTTTTGTATGAAAAAGTGCCCTTTGAAAAAAATCTTTGCCTACTTGAATTCTTCATTGGAGACCAGGGGGCCATTTCATAAAGTTGTTCGTAATTTAATAGCGACTTTAAGAACGACTGGTAAACCTCTCTTACGCGCTAATAAACCATCGCCAATGAGAGTTTTGGTGTATGCAATTTACCACAAGAAATGATCACCAGCCATTCTTAAAGATGCTCTTAACTTACGAACAGCTTTATTAAACACCCAACCGCTCTCATATTGTGGTAAATACATGTAGCACATACACATCAATATTGTTGTGTCGATGCAAGAACATCCTTACAACTACGTGTAGGGGAAAAATTACTGGACGGCTCGGAGGGATTTCACCCCTCCAAGATGAGCCCTGGTAACTCCAAGGAGCACTGGAAAATCCCCATTCATTGCAATGTTAAAACATATCAAATATTTGTTTGGCATCACCTGTGCCTGGGAGACGAAAAGTGAACTGAATCACTAACCCGCAGGTCTCTCCTCCCTATATAGATGATTAGGAGGGGGGGGGAGTGCAGGTGGACCACTACACCGGGGATTCCCCCTACTCTAAAATGAAGCATTAAAGTTATTAACTTTTGAAAAGTAGCCCCCAAAATGAATGATTAATTTTGTGCCTGCTGACTGTACCACCACACCTTCGCACATTACATGCACGTGAGAACACCCAGCATGCTCAGGTGCATTACAAAAGGGCATTCTTGCAATTACAAGACAATATGCAGTTCCCTAGACCCTTCTTTTCATACTGCTCGATAGTTCATTGTTCCCAATCAAGACCCCCTGTTTACACCTTGCACTCGAGGTCCTACCCCCTTTCTGGATGTCATGTACATGTACATGTATATTCATACATTCATAGTTTTCTTGAAAATTCACTGTGCTTCTCTTGTTTTCAAAGGACATTGTGCAAATATCCAAAAGAAAAAGTTAGGATGTTGATGGATTTCCATATACAAGTACTTGATGTTGATCTGGTGGGTGCTTCATAAAGCTGTTCGTAAAGTTACGAATAATTTTACGAACGACTGGAACATGTTCTCAGGTCATATCTCAATTATATAGGGATAGCACAAGAAAGGATCACCAGTCGTGCGTAAAGTCATTTGTATCTTACGAACAGCTTTATGAAACACCCACCGGATCAGGTGGGTGTTTTATGAAGCTGTTTGTAAGATATGAAGGACTGGTGATCCTTCCTTGTGCTAAATGATATCCCTGTATAATTGATTTATGACCTAAGAACATGTTCCATTTGTGCGTAAAGTTGTGCGTAACTTTATGAATAGCTTTATGAAACACCCACCTGTTATACAACTCTTTGTAAGACGGGTCCCAGTTTGAAAGCTTAAGATGGGCCTTATTAACCTTACAATGTATTGCTCAATTTGTTCATTTCAGATACGGTTCAAGCTGCGCTATTAACCATCAATGCTGCTGGTGCATTGGAAACCACATTTGATACGTGTACTTCAACTGACATTGAAGGGTGAGTAAGAGATATTTCTCATTGATTTTTTTAAATCAAGTTCAATCAAAGCAGTTGTATGATTTTATGTGTTGGGCATCTAGAGGGCCAAAGACAGAGCTGTACAGAGGCCACTCCGAGATAACAAGCCCCAGCACTACCGATCATGCGCTGATCGTAAGATGCCTACATTGTTTCATACCCCTGAGCTGATTAAAGAGAAATTCCAGTAGTTGCAGTAAACACTGATTTCATGAGAAAGTCTGTAAAACAAGGCTTAATTGTCAGTATATCATCGAGGATCTAGATCTAGTACAGTTACATTAACTGAACTTTGTGAAATCTTGAAATCTACGCTGAAAAGTGTTGACACCGAAAATCCCCAACACAGATAAGCGCACGTGGGACAATGTATGATTATTGCTTAGGGCGTCGGCCCGACGCCCTACCTGAATCCTGTGCTTATTTGCTGATTTCTCAGCAATTACACAATTTCTTCCAGAATCCTTTGGCACATGCGTTTTATTTATACAGACAATTTGGTAGTCATTTCATTGGATTCTGTACGAACTCATTTTGATATCGTTACCAAAACTAGCATTTACCTTTAAACAAGGACCAAGTGCTGATCATGTAATGCCCCTACAATGTGTTAATCTGATGTGGAGCGTTGTGGCCCAGTGGAATAGTCTTCGGACTTTGAAACGATAGGGTTGTGGGTTCGAATCCCAGCCATGGCATAATTTCCTTCGGCAAGAAACTTATCCACATTGTGCTGCATTCATCCCAGGTGAGGTGAATGGGTACCCGGCAGGATTAGTTCCTTGAATGCATGAGCGCTGAAAGGCAGCTACATGTAAAGCTAAGGCCGGGGTATAAAACGCTCCTCGGAATAGAATATTTCTAGATTGATGGTGCTATATAAATGCCTATTATTATTATTATTAAGGGCTGTGATCTTAATGATTTTTAAAAAATTTGTATAATTCCATGCTAAACGTGTAAACAAATTTGTAGACCCAACAATGCTCGTTGAATCATATGTCACTTTAAGGAAAATGATTGTAGACCAAATGTACCATAAAGGGGGCTTTAAGGTCTTTCCTGACCTCACATCAAGTTGGTTTGGATGAATCTATTAGAGATGCATGTAATAACTGGCACAACACAAGAGGTGTCATCAAAATTGGGAGCATTTCAACAATGTCATCTGTCAGGTTGTCAGATCTGAAAACTTTCCTTGACCTTGATTTGCTGAGAAGCACAAGTATTCTATTAAACAAGGATAAAACTGGGGAGTGTTACGTGAAAGTACTTGTCGGACGTTTTATCAGACAAATCCTGTTTTAACCAACAGTTACCATAGTAACAATGCCTTTCAGCCAATCAGAATCAAGGAAAGATACCAGACCTGACAACTTGTCAGACAAAAATGTTGATGAAACTCTCCCCAGGACTTGTTTGTCATGTTAACATCTAACAAGCTATGAAACATCCCCTCTGATGTCACTTAACTAGTTTGTGAAATACAAAGATGTTTTTTTTTAAGTAGACCTTTTTAGATTTCTTTTTCTCACAAGATAAATCTTTGTTTTATTTTTTTAAACAGGGAGGATGTGGAGAGAGTCAAGCGTAAATCGCACCATGCGGAGATTGAGAAAAGGCGAAAGTCAAAACTCAATGAGGGCATCAACAAACTCATTGAGATTCTCCCAAAACAGGATGCCAGAAGAGTAAGTTACTGTAAACTTTATTTGAATATGATAATCCGCACACCAGACATGCGCATGATGTAAAAATATACAAATATATCAAGCTTTGAGAAAGTATAGTGGGAATCATTTATCTGAGGTTGGTCTGGCAATTACTATTTTTCCCGAGGGGTGAAGTCTTGAGGAAAAATAGTTAGTCCAACCAAGGATTAATAATTCCCACTTTTCTTTCGAAGGAAACGGCTGATATATTTTTGTTTTATCCTACTTGTAGGAAATTATAACCAAAATCTATGCACCGAGCTTGCAGAGTGTGGTTACTTGCATTCAATGAGCTACCGTTCCTGAAGTCACATGCTCAGTAGAATGCGGATTATTGCCTGCGCCGACGCATCGCGGGACTTGCTCGGGAGCAAAAGCTTGCTGACTGATGCGCCCGAAAGATAAGCTTAGTAAGAGATATAATAAAAAATATATTGAGGTCTGACATCACGCAACATCATAGTTAGAATATATTTGGTCACATGATGCAATTTGAACCACTCCGTATTCAGGATTTAATTTTGGAAGGATATTGTTCTTCATGCGATTTTGTACAGTTTATACTGATTTGCGTGTACATGCAGTTGGTCTTCATGTACTCAGATAAGTCTTATCACATGGGCTAAAAAAGCGATTTGAATTACAGTGTACCATCAGTTTTGTGTAATTGCTGATTAAAACAATACTTGGGCCCCGTCTTACAGAGAGTTACAATCGATCCAATCAATCGTAACTCTATGGAAATCCATTAGTGTCATAATTTCTTCTATAGGAAATTTGTAAAATGACTTTTGTAAATAAAGGAGAACACACCAAAATGTCAAGAAATCAATGAATTTATGGATATACATTCAAATCTAGAACTTTTTTTGAACAAACAAGCATATTTTATATGTAGACGTTGCTGGCCGTCCATAGTTACGATTAATCGGATCACTCGCAACTCTTTGTAAGACGGGACTCTGGTCTGTAGCTTAATCCTCATTGAGTATAATTCCCAGTTGGACGAATTTCTACTTCATCTTCTCAACATATTTTCATTTTGTCAAATGAGAATTGGGTTTAACAGTTCATCCATTATATAGTGGTCGCATTTCATAAGTTGGGTATGCAAAAAGGGTGGCGTATGAACAATTTTCCACAAGGTGCCATGGATAAATTGTTGCTACATCACAGCATCTTGACCAAATTTATTGAGTAATATCTCATTTTGAAGCTAGAACTGTAGGCTAAATATATTACTATGAATTAGATCAATACAATATCAGGAACAAAAACTATAGCACATTAAGTTTGAAGTAACAGGGGTGGCGGAGCCGGTGGATGCGGAGCTGGTGGATGCGGTAAATGATAAAATATTAATCAAACTTAATTAACAACTTACTATAATATGTAATATGACTGTTATCCTCATATTTCTGGGTGTTTTAAAGCAGGGAACAACTAAATGTCATAAAAATTTGACAATTTTGAAAATATGCAGCAATGGAATACATGTGTATGTCAGCTCTGATCTGCAACCTAATCAATTAGTAAACCGGAGAGATTTGGGTAATTATCTAATTTGTAATCTTAATTTTTAGTACAAATGTTGTGTATCATTGCAACAAACATTTCTACCCATGATGTTGTCATTTTGCCAAGCATATAAATACAGTGACAGGTATTTTGGGGGCAAAAATGTGAAATTAAATACTATTAATTAATTAGTATAATTAATATGCATACAATGATAGATAATTATTCAATTTTTGGTACAGATTTAATTATTGATGTTTCAAGATTACAACTGCAATTTACTAGTGTGATCCAATGTTGCATTAACTTTTGACACCATTTAAAGTGCAGCAGGTCCAATTTGAGAAAAACACATTTCAAAATTCACATTTACATTGACGTCTATGTAGTAATTAGCTGTTAATTAGTCATTTTAAGGAAAAATAAAGGTATTCGAGACTTCAAACTTTTCCGTTATTTAGAGAATGGTAATAGCTATAACATATCAAAAAATAAAATTTTGGACCATTTTTACCCTGTTCGCGAAATTGGACCACCTTATGACATGCGACCAAATAGAAACAACATAATAGCCAATTTTTATAAAGCGCTTTTCCCAGAGTGGCCCAAAGTGCATTACAGCATATCATTACCCCTGTCATTGGATTCATTTCAATCAAGCATGAAACGTGCACAATTTCCACTCCCTGGGGAGCATTCCTTGCATTCATCGCAGCCACATTATGGCGCTGGCAAAATCAAACATCTTTCGCATCCTACCTGTACCCATTTACATGTAGCACCTGGGACGAGAGTGGCAAAGTGTGAATTAACGCCTTGCCAAAGGACGCTAGACCGCGGTGGGATTCAAACACACGACCTTCTGTTTACAAGGCGAGAGTCAGAACCACTACACCACGGCTCTTCCACGCTATGAGTTTCATATAGAATACACTGTTAGTTTAGAACAAGTGGATATTAGAAAGAATGGATATAGCCTTCATGTATAAACTGGAAATTAGACAAAGTAGCCTACAATGTATATTCTAAAGCCGGGTTTAATTTACACCATGATCTAACTCTGTACTGAAAATATGGAAAGCCAAATTGGTCCTTCACATTTATAATTTCGTGGAGCTCAATAAATTGCTCTCCTTATTTTTTTGAGGAGCTCAAATCAATTCAATGCAATGCATGTATGATAAATTGTAGATTTTTTGTAACATCATGTATGCAATAGCTGTGTAGCTATTTAAAAATTAATCTCTGGTGAAACTAGGCCTGGGTAAAAGTGTTTACAAAATATCATGCTCCTGCCAAAAAAATAAATAATAAAAAAAATAATTGCTAAAATTTCACATTTTACATCTTTAAATCCATGAAATGGCCATCTATTTTCCATAATTCCTTGAAATGATTTTGATTTAGTTGAAAACTATCAGAAAAATGAAGAATATTCACCTCTTTCCCGACTCTGATTTTAACTTCAATTATGTTTGTTTCCTATTCTGTACATATTTGTAATGTTTTTTTGATATTGTGGAAATAAATGATTTGATTTGAACTAACTCTCGGTAAATCTTGTAGTCCCACATTTAGACTTCAATGGTGTTGCCATGAAAATATACATATGGGACTACAATATTTACCAAGTTCAAATTCAAATCAGAGTCAGGAAAGAGGTGAATATTCTTTATTTTTCTGATAGTTTTCAACTACATGTAAATCAAAATGATTTCAAGGAATCATGGAAAATGAAGGTCTGCCAAATACATGTACGTCAAATTTTTTCCATACATTGCATGTTTCTTATGTTTACTGTGCTCTTTCCTTACCCGTGAATGGTGAAAAAAGCTAACTTATCTCTCCGTCCAAAACTGTTAAAAATGATTTGGAGAAAAATTACCTGATACATTGAACCTCTTTTTAGAGGTTTATGCCACTATTGGCCATCCATAATAAACCACAACTTTAAACCAGAGTTTAGATTAAACCGACTTCAAAATATGGGCCAATGGTCTCATGTACATGTACAAACTATAAACTGCGAAGAAGACAAAATGGTTAATTGGCTGAATGGGATAGATGGCAAATTGTAAGGAGATGAATTGGTTGTAGACATACAAGGGTTAGGCCTTGTGGGGAAAGACAAGATGGAATGGGTAAATTGTCAATTCGTCTATTGCCTACTGGTCCACTTATCACATGGTCTAACTTCATTTAGTCTAATGTAATCTGTCCATCACCTTTTCATCAAACAACCAATTAGTCCAAAAAGCATTTGGTCCAATAATCACTTCGTCTTATCACCAGTGCATATACATGTATGTCCATTTTCCCTCATAACCAGTTGGTCTAATATCTATTTTAAATTCATTGATTTCGCCAAATTAACATTGAGTCCTATTAGACCAAATGGTTTAGGGACTAAATGGCTATTGGACCAACTGAATATTAGACAAAATTGTGAGTGGTCGGAATGGCAAATAGGCAATGTGGACAGTGCACAAATTGATGGTAGACCAAATGATAGTAGACGAGTTGGTAATAGGACGAATTGGCATTAGACCAATTGAAAATAAACCGATGGAATGTAAAGTCTAGATAAAGATTGTGTAGACCATCCGCTTATTGTGCAGCGTTAATGGTGACAAGGTTTGAGTTAAAGTGTTTTGAGAGATTGTACATGAACATACAAATAGTGAATAGGCATGAGTGCGATGGGGCGAGATTTCGCATGAGGTGAAAGAAAGATGCTCTATTCAACGAGGTGTGATGATGATGATAAAGCATCTCTTTCTTTCTTCGAATGCAAAATCTTGCACCATTAAGAATATTCGCTATTTATAATGTACAACGCCTCAGAGATTAGCGAAAATATGAGAAATTTTTTTTCTACTGAAGTAATCTATGAAAAGAGAGCAAAAACATTGAAAGTGAATTTTAAGCAAAATCCCACAAGTGCACATGAACTCTGGCAGCATTGCACATTTAGCCAGCAGGCTTGTACGCGTATTTCACCTTCATTTTTTAATGAGTGCAATGAATTGAATTGTATTGTGATGTCACCTGGTAAAGCTGTGCAACAGACATTTTGGATGGTACGTCGTGTGTGCAATGGTACGAATGTTTGACATTCAGCCTCCCATTTGCTCGTGTACAACAAGCTAAGTACCGGTAGGTGTTGTACAGTGTAAAATAACTCTTAGAGGTTACACAGCAATGCAAAGCATAATTAATTTCTATTTCTTTTTTTTTGTACATTTTCCTGATTGTAGAGCAAAGTACAGATCCTTGAAGATACTTACAATCTGGTGGTAGAGCTTCAGAAGAAATGCCAGCACCTTATGATCCAAAACGCACCAGAATCAGAAGGTAAGCTTAATATTGATTGACACTTAAAAGACTGGTAAAAACAAAAGGTTCTTTTGAACAACACAGGAAAAAAAACCCAATAAGAATAACACTGACAATTTAATCAAAATGGGACATGAGCAACAAAGTTTTGACAATTAAGTTTGACTTTCTTTTCAGGGATGCCTTTTTGCAGACTAAATTCTGAATTCAGACTTTCTCAATATATTTTCCACCATAGAAAACAAGGTTTTCATGTAGGCAAGGGGTCATTCTTGATGATATGGGGTCATCTCAGAATTTGTTGTAATTTGGTACACATAAAATTCACCATGGCCCAAGCACAAAACAAAAAAAATTAGTCTAATTGGTCCGTCGGTTCTCGCGCTAAGGCCCGCCCTTTTCTCCTTGTTTTGACAAAAATGGGCGTGACCTTCAACTTCCGATGGCCATTGCGTCGTAACGTGTTGACCAATTTTCACGAAACTGGTACCATTTAAAAAATGGGCGTGACCTTCAACTTCCAATGGCCATTGCGTCGTAACATGTTGACCAATTTTCACGAAACTGGTACCATTTAATAGGAAATTCAGAGAGAAATCCAAAACATCATCAAATAATGTATTGGAGCGATTTGTCCTTTGACCTTTACTTTGATCTTGAGTTTGACCCCCGGACAAATAATTTTTTAATTTGATTTTCTTGTATATTATTTGTTATTATCCAAAGATACCATGAAATTTCACTCTAGTCCCACATACTGATATTCATGTTAGTAATGTGTTTACCATTGGTCAACACGTTACGACGCAGTGGCCATTGAAAGTTGAAGGTCACACCCATTTTAGTCAAAACAAGGTGAAAAGGGCGGGCCGTAGCGCGAGAACCGACGGACCAATAGGACTAATTTTTTTTTGTTTTGTGCGTGGGCCATGGTGAATTTTATGTGTACCAATTTACAATGAATTCTGAGAGGGTCGGGTGCAAAATCGCACATTCATTGAGTCAATTGGCATGGAATGACCCTATGAAAAAATGCAACAAGAATAACACTGACAATTTAATCAAAATTGGATATGAGCATTTAAGTTTTGACAATTTAGTTTTAATTTCTTTTCAGGGATGCCTTTTTGCAAGGGGTCATTCTAGATGATTTTCAGACCTTTTTTTATCAATTCTAATTTGCATCCCTGTATTTTACAATGCAGGTGATAAGAAAATGAGAATTTTACTCCTAAGCTCTATGATAGTCTGGCTTACCCAATTTGTGAGCCTCTGAGAATTGTCCTTTGTTGCCCTGCTCATCGGCCCGACTTCTTTGATGAAGACACCTCTGTATGTCAACAGACTTGTCATTGTACATGTATGCATTTGTGTAGTTAAAAACTTCATTACTTTCTTGTTTTTCAGTCAAATCTTCAAAAGGGACTGGAAAATAAGATTTAAATCATTTCCAGCTCAAATTGATCAAACTTTCTGCTCTAGAATATATATGTCTTGTGATGGTTTTCCTTTGTATCTTTCATTCGAATGTATTATCAAGTTTTTCTGACATGTCAGTCACGACCTATGTAATGCAAATAAGAACCAAACAAATTACAAATTGTATGGTCTAGAGCTGTGGGTTTCTGTACATTGTAGCATTAAATTTTTGATATTTTTGTTCATTTTTTTCCACAATATTCAAATTTCTATTACAGAAAACTAAAAACTCAATTTTTTCACATATACTAAGACATTTAATTGCTTCATCATGTGCAATCACACAAGATGATTCATAGAACCCTGGCTATTGTGTGGAAGTACTTGAACTTTCATGTAGCCAATATTGCTTGTCAATGCAATTTGCTTACTTCTAATAAGATCCTTGAGCATTAAATTTCAAGTAGATAAGATTCCATTGAAGAAATTTGCATGTTATGATCTCATTACGATACAATTTACATGCAAGAAATACTAATATATGATTTTCCTTTACTTTTTCTCCTCTACAGTTGATGAAATCAAACGTCTCATGGAAGAGAACGCCAAGCTGAAGAAGGAAAAGGAAGACTGGTCGGAATTTCTGAAAACAATGAACATCAACACTGACATTAAAACTCACATGAAAGCTGTCATGCAGGGCAAAGGAAAGAGAAATTACAAATCGGAACCCCCTCATGAACAGCTGCTGGGGAGCAGTCAGAACTTAGGAGCTGGTCAGAACATCATCATCCAGTCTCCCACGACTGCTGTCATGGGGTCTCCCAACCTTGTCACAATGCCTACGAATCAGATGACGATACCCATCGCGAGTGGGAACAGGATGGATGGCAATGTCATGCAGGGTGGAGGTAATCAAGGTGGAATGCTGCTGGTGACTACAAGCAGGTCAGGAACCGATTCCAAGCCATCGCTGACCTTAGCAAACAATCAAATCAATGTGGTTGGCAATGAAAGACCAGAAGCGGAGGGACAGTCGCCGCTCCCAAAGCCGTTGGGCCAAACTGGAGAGGACAATGCTGTGTCTGCCACGAGCCAAGGCGGGCAAGGCATCTCGGCAATTACCTGCACGCATGAGGCTTCAAATCATAGCTCTGTCGGGCAGGTTAATACAACAACTGCGGAATCAAAGAACACCACCGCTGTAACGCAGGTCATAAGTACCCCGATCACCACACCAGCATCGCAGAACCAAGTCCTCCTGCAGTCCGGGACAGGGAGTGGTGTGAGGATAGTTCAGCAGCAACCGGTCCAGTCGCAAGGTCAGACTGTGCTGATCCAGTTACCTGGTCAACCTGGGCAGTATATCCCTGTTCGAATCGCACCACAGATGAATCAGCCACAGCAGGTGATCCTTACCTCTCAGCAGGGCGTCAATGTCGTTGGGACTCGAGGCAGTGCAATCCAACCCAAGACTCCAGTGAAGAAGAAACAACCTGCACAGCCGAAATTAAAGAACCTTTGCCCTCTCCCACCAGACTCCCGTAAGCCAAACTCTCCCATAGCCTCCCAATCCAACGTGCAACCAATAGCTCCTAACACTGTCACTGTTAGATTACCGATGAACCCTACTGCCAATCAACAAGGTACGGTTGTGATGACCAGTCAGGGTCAGGTGATCCTCCAACAGCCTTCAAATACGATCCTTTCAGGTGGTGTGAACATGCAAATGCCCATGCAGGTGGTTCCTAAACCTCCTGTAACTCAGAACATTGTGTACATCCAGCAGAATGGACAACTCATACCTGTCATCTTGCAGCAAAACCAGAGTAATGTCCAGCAGGGTGTTCAACAGGGTGTGCAACAGACGAACACCATTATTCAACAAGGTCAGCAGCAGCAGCAGCAACCTCAACAGCAACATCAACCACAGCAGCAGCTAAAAATGCAGGGGTCTGAAAGTATTGCCTCACAACCTGTTCAGTCTGCTGCCACCATGGAAAGTGCTGGCAACCAAGTTTCTGCATCGGCATCTGGAGCTGCCGTTGCCTCCGGCGGCATTGCCA
Source organism: Lytechinus variegatus (assembly GCF_018143015.1). Lineage (NCBI taxonomy): Eukaryota > Metazoa > Echinodermata > Echinoidea > Temnopleuroida > Toxopneustidae > Lytechinus > Lytechinus variegatus. The sequence continues at coordinate 39,888,473 of NC_054747.1, read as the reverse complement.
TGACCCAACCTGCTCCTATTGCTTCTAGCCAGGCACATCTATTAGATAGTAGCACCATCCCGGCATCTTCCTCATCCAAGGTGGTTTCAAATTCCTTTCAGGGTAATGACCTGATGACCTCTCTTGCCATTGAAACCACATCAACTCATAGTGATCAAGGAAGAGGACAAGGAAATGGTGGCTTTGCTGCAAATGACATCCTGGCCAAAGCAACAGAGAGCATTTTCTCTACTCATTCTGAGACATCTCCTATGCAACTTGGAGATCTGCACGATTCCCATGGTCATGCAGCCAATCAGTCAGTGATCAAAAACACAAATGGAATATTTGGTCATCAGACGACTCAACCAGGAATCGAGATCTATGATCTCCCAGATGAGATGGATACATCCTCCAGCAAGGGCAAACACAAGAAGAAAAAGAAGAAAAAGTCAAAGTCCAAAGAGAAAGAAAAGAAAAAGAAAGACAAAGACAAGGATAAAGAGAAAGATAAGGAGAAGAGTAAGAAAATAGATTTTCCTTTGCCTACAGTTCCAAGCTCCGATAATAATGCTGATATTGGTGATGATCAAGAGATGGCTACAGAAGCATTATTGGAGAGTCTTATGCAAGAAACCCTGGGAACAGGAGGCATTGATGATAGCAGTAATACAGAGACTGTGATGAAGCTTTCCTCGAATCCATCATTACATAGTAATATCCCAGTATCATCGAATGGCAATGTCCAAATTTCCAATTATTCAGCAGCAGCCTTATTGAACTCAAATACACGGGAAACTTTAGCAGGGAATCAGAATAATACAACACAAGTGTCGTCCGCCACTGTTTCGTCATCAGAAACAAATGGGCAAGCAATCTTCAGTACATTCAACGACATTCTCAGCAATTCAATGAGTGTTAGTGGCCTTCCAACGTACATCGATGATGAGGAAGACATAGTTCCTGGAAACAACTCTCGTGAAGGCCCACCCTGTACATCAACAGCCAGTGAGGACGTCCCAACCTCATTATCTGTTGTCACATCAAGCGCCTGTACTCAGAACCAGCCAAGTAATTCATTGTCTCTGTCATTGCCTCAGAGCACAGATAGGATGATTCCAATTGAACAAAAGACGCCAGATTCATCCAAAGTAGCAACTACGCCTACTTCTGATGGCTTCCAAAGCTATATGTCACCTACCAGCTTCCCCTCAATCAGTAGCCTTTTAGAGCAAACTACCAGTGCAGAAAGAGAGGCTTCCATTTCATCACTTCCATCAAGCACACAAAAGGATGATTCTCCTACAAGTGGATTTACACCATCATCAAGTGGACCTTTCCAACATGGCTGGATCTCACATCACTCCAAAGCTTCAGAGCTAGCTCGGGGAATACAACCAGCGAAATCACATTCTCCGGTCAGCACACCCTCCCTGATGAGTTCAACAAGCACAACGCTGGCTACATCCACAAGCATGGCTGTGAGTACTTGCCCATCTGTAAATATCTCACCTCCAAACACATCATTGCAGAGTTCAAATACGGGTAACGGAAGCAAGTCTTCACCTCCACTTAACCTCCTCTCACAGCCTTGGTTGAATCCCTCAACGGATAACCTGTCGGATGTGGCAAGCCAGCCAGACTTGGGAAGCACCAGCTTGCAACAACAGCAGCAATTAGTAGATATTCTCCAAGGATTCTCTGCCACCAAGGTGTCTTTAGCCTCTCAGGCCAACACAGAGGTCATGTCAAGTACAACTGATATTCATGGCGCCCTTCCCAAGTCTCAACCCTCACTGGAATCATTATTTGGTTTGCCTCCCTTTGGTGAAACTCGACAGAGCACTCAGACGGTGTCAAATGGGGATCCTTTCCAAAGCATTTCAAGTATAATAGATTCAAATAAGACCAGATCCACTCCCGTCACCAGGGATAATTTCCTAGGACTTCCTCCGTATTCCATTCAGACTACTACTAGTTCTTCCGCCCCGGTTATGGAGCAGACTTCAGTTTTCCAAGAATCTCCTTTAGATCAAAACAGGCAATCATCCTCTAGTAGTTCATCAAAGCCAAGTAATGCGCCACCAAGTTATTCGCTGATAAATCGGGTGACAGCTGTAGTAGATAAATACAATGAACGGAAAGCCCCTACTGCTGCCAAGAATGTTCCGAAAGTGCCTGACATAAATCATGTAGAAAGCAATCCAGCAAATGAACAAGTGTTTGAGAATGTAATCCAGGAGAAAAATAGGCCTGTTTCCGAGATTGGACCAGTTACCAGCAGTAGTCAGAGTCGCTACGTTCACCCAAAAAGCAGGGCATTGGCATCTGTTGCCATGCAAGAATCCTCTCCTGCAGTTCAAACCAATAGCAGTATGTTTGGTGCACAAAAATTTCCCTCTGTACCTCAAGTGAAGCAAAGGAACACTAATCAGAAAAGTGTAAACCCGAAGAAATCTCAGTTACCAGTGAAAAACTTTTCAACGGCAACTCTCCATAGAACACTTACTGCTGATATTTCAGAAGAAGGTGGCTCGGAAAAAGACCAGAATGAGGAATTGGGAGCCCCCTTGCAGCCAGAGCCACCACAAGAAGCACCTCAACAATTGCCATTTATTACAGTACCGGAGCAGCCTCAACATCACCCACAACAGCCTGCTGTCCAGTGTGTACAACCTGAGGCATCAGCTCCACAGCAGTCCACCAAAACAAAGAGCAAAGGTTCAAAGAAAAGACAGAAAGAAAAGCCACAGATCGAACCTCCAAAGCCAACGGATGAAGATAATGTTGGGAGGAGAGAACTTGACAAGTCTCTTGTCAATAGGTTCCCTTGGCTTGCTGAAGCTAATGGAAAGTCGGGTGATAAACAGGCAGGGGGTACGGGCCAACAGACAAGCAATACTAATCCATCAGCATTTAGTGTCCAGAGCATCTCTCAAAGTTCTTCAAAGAGCTCTCTGCCAAAGTCTAGAGGGAATCCAGGTCGGGCAGAAGTTGTCCAGAATCCACCTCCGTATCCTTCAAGATCTCCTGCAGTTTCAGCAGATTCACATAATCAATCTCTTTGGAATCCCTCAAGTTTTGATTCCAATCCTCCAGTATCTTCCGCTTCATCTTCATTGATCTCCCCCAAGCAAACTTCACAGGACAGGACACAAAGGCACCATCCCCTCAGCTCTGCTGATCAAAGCCATCAAAACAATCCAAATTCTATGAACATAGCTCTACAAAATAGACAAAGTACTGGAAACAATAGACCTCCAATGTATCAAGCAACAAGTTCAAATGATGTCCAGGCAGCTGTCAATGCTGCAGTCAACAAAGCAACACAGCAGGCACTTCTAGCAAGAAGCATGGCAGGAAATCCCACAGTCCCAGAGAAGACGAGAAATGTTTCTTCGACGAAGAAAGGTTCACAGCGTCCAAAGGCCGGGGGTCCTAGTCAGATCTTGAGACAATCAGATATAGATGATGGTCTTGACTTCTTGAACTCTACATCAACCAGTTCTAACTTTCCAACCTCATTGACCTCTGTCAATATAGATATTTTTGATAATTCCTTGGGGAGTTCCTCTATGATATCTAGGCCGTCTGAGCAACCTAGCCAACGATCTGGAGGTCGATCACGACCTGCAGACAAGCAATCCAGAGTTGATACCTCTAATCCCAACACTCTGTTACAAAGTGACTTTTCTAATGTTCCCCAAGATACATTCTCATTCTCGCAGTGGAATCTAGAACCTCAACAGACTGAAGATAGGGAAAACGCGAGAGGTAATTCCCAAAAGATGCAAGAACTTGCTTCTCCCCCTATGCAGCAAATGCATCAACGTGGAGGTAATAACTGTGTGAATGTAAACTTTGGAGATTCCTCAAATCTTGGGTCAGGTGATGATCTAGACTTCTCAAGTTTGCCTTCTTTTCCATCGTCTAATCAGCAACAGCAGCAGCAGCAGCAGCACACTCCATCTGATAGACAGACTCCTCAGAACCAATCCTATTCAGTACCAAGTGGAAGGTCTAGTGTGGCATCTATGGAACCAAGCCCAATGCAGCCAAGTCCTATGAATTATAATGTACAGGAAGGTAGTCATATGTCACAGATAAATGAGATGCCGCATTCAAACTCTAGCAGTAGAGGTCCTCCTAGCGTTGAAACTCCTCAGCAGCAGAGGAGAATGACACAGTCACCTATGGTTCAGAGTAGCCACCAAGGACAAGGGATCAAGAGAGCAGCAACAGATGGGCATCACTTGAATGTGGCCAAGAAAGCACATAGTGCGATGCATTCTGGTCGCAGAGCTACCCAACAGTCAAATCCCGATTCGAGGCATCATTCTTCAATGCACAATAACCCCCAGTCCCAAGGCCACAGCAATTTGATGCAGTTTCATTCATCCACTTCCAATACGCCCAACCAGTCTTCTGAAAGTGTCTTTGCAGGCGGGGAAGTCCAGAGAATCACGTACCCATCACAAGGTGGGGGCGGGAGAGTACAAGAAAGCAGTCGGTCCAAGAAGCGAGCCCCAAACCCTTCGGACAGTATTTTTGCCCGGGATCCGCACGAGATCGATGGAACTCGCAGTACGTCCATTTCTCTGCTGCAAGATAACTGGTTTGGTAGTTCAGCTCGAATAAATACATCTAGTAGCAATGAAACCGCACCACCGACATTCCTGCCCAATTTCCCCAGCTCTCAGACTTCCCAGGGTCAATCGGAGACTGTTACATCATCTTCGTCTAATAGTTCATCGCTCATCTCAAACATCTCACCTTCTCGACGGTTGAGACAGAACGAGATGCCCACCTACCTCCCGTCCCATCTCCCAGGACCCATTCTTCCAAGTCCTCCACAAACCAAAGGAAGCCATACGCGGGAGACGGACATCGCTTCCTTCAATCCCATGTTCACACCTTCCCGGACAGCTGGCATTCACAGCATGACTGCCAATTTCCCAGTGTTTCACGAGCACCAACCTCCAGGCAGCTTCAACATCGCAAAGTCCAACCAACTGCCAGGTAGTGTCGCCCAAACCCCTTTCAACTTCAATAACATTTTTAATGAATCCTCCCAAGTGGCCTCGAGCACTCACGTCTCAGATGCTCAAACATTAAACCACAGCATTGGCTTGACCCCAACCGTCCACCTCCATGGGAATGCGTCGCTGCCCTCGGAGGAAAGTGTGCTTCATGGGAACATGAGTCAGAGACATCCTGCTCAGCCGTTTGGTCTTTTGGCTCAGAATCGCCCACCGATGGGAGTCCCGACGCCGATGGGTAGGCCTCACCATCAGTTTCATAGCTCTTCTTTCATGCACCACTACTGAATAAAATCCCCATGGCCCGGTAAATACAAAGGTCATCGATTAATTGCTAATTGCTTACAAGCATTGATGCTTTCTTAGCAATCAGGTAAAAAAAATCACTGAGCAAAATGTGCATGGGAGGATGGTCTTGATAGGCTATTTCATTTAGCAATTAATCGCTATCCTTTGTTTTACGGGGCCATTATTAATGTATGACTGCTATCTTTATTCATCTGAAATATTAACTGCCAATCAGTTGTAACGGGTGCTTGGAAAGAAATAATCATATTGTAATATTCCCTTTCTTTGAAATTTTCACTTGGGTCCCTTCTGATTTGTCCATACGGTGCTACGTCTTTATGCATTTTCACTTTAAGGCTTTTTATCCAGGTTAGATACTGTAGCACCGAAGAAGAAGTGCTGAACATAAAGTGATTTTTATTTTTTTTGGGGGGGAGGGGGGTGAGAGAAATTGATTCAATCGATTTCCATAAACAAAATTGTCATAAACTTGTCCCTTATTACAACATGAACCCTTTCACCCAAAATACACATGGGGAGTTTTTGACACCTAAGACTGCAGTGCATTTTATTTCCAGGTGCGACAGTCTTTAATCTTTAAGACTCATTGAAGAACATGATTTCTTCTAAATTTGGCAATGAAGTGGTTACCAGATTTCTTTTTGAAGTACAGTGACATCATTAGCTTCACATTTTTTTGTATGGATTCCCCAAGAGGCTTTAGCCCAAGGTATCACAAGGATTGGGCTGAATGAGATACATCTGAGAATCTCCTTTATTATTTATTTTTAGAATTATCCAAGCATTAATTTTTTAAATTTTGAATAAGACAAGTTATTGATCCTTTTTTATTATACGCATGAAACAGTATATTTTTCTTCATTGAAAACTTGTGATATTGGTTTTGCAGATGTACTGTATGTATCATTGATAACAGTCATTTAAAATCTTTTATTTAATGGAAATTAATGTGTGTGATTTAATTTTTCTGTATGTGTATAGAAAATTTACAATTAATCATGAATGGAATTACGGAAACATAAACGTGCTGAATGAAAATGATTTCTTTTTTATATGATTTCAAACAAAACAAAATCATGTTCTTTTGATACACAAAATATTGTTCAAGATTACTTTTTTCTCGGAGCATTAGTAACCATGTTTATTGTGATAATATTTTCATTGTTGATGCTATGCCGCATTCTGTGTCAATTGGTTTACCGGTATTTATTTTCACACGTCGATAAACCTATAGCACCTGTTATGTGTAGAATTTTGTTATAGTTATACAATTGAAAGCTAATTTCTACAATACCAGACAATGAATATTGATCTGCCAGTGACCTAATAGTGCCAGATTGTCTACCTTCGCCGGCCGCACAGAAACGTAGTTGGTTTATTTTCATTTGGTCCAATTCCAATTCGTCCAATTGCCAACTCGTCTACTATCATTTGGTTTACCATCAGTTTGTCCACTCACCACATAGTCTACTTTCATTTAGTCTAATGCCATTTAGTCCTGATACCATTTGGTCTAATTAGACTGTTACAGGTAATTGGGAAAAACTGAATAAAAATAAAACAAATATTAGACGGACTGATTATGAGATGAAATCGTCATAGATGAACTGGTGATCAGACAAAGTGATGATTGGACCAAATGGTTGTTAGACAAAATGTTGATGGACACTCCGACAGAACGGCATAAGACTAAATGAAAGTTGATCATGTGAGTAGACGAGTTGGCAGTGGACGAATTGGCAATTCATCACGTTACCCTGACAGAGCGCTAACAGTAAAGCACGGTCACATCTTTCGGATTGTGACATCAAAGCATTTGTTTGAATGTGTAAAGTAATACATTGTTGTAACATTAGGTAGGCATCACTGACACATTACTGATTGTCAGCGCTAACGTTTCTTTGCGGTCAGTACAGAATCACAAGACACCTTGTCAAATGCTTTATCTTTGGACTGGGAATCTGCAAACGGGAGCGTTTCATCAATATTTTCATCCGACAAGTTGTCAGATCTGACATCTTTCCATGATTTTGATTGGCTGAGAGGCACCGTTCCTATGGTAACTGTCGGATGAAATGGGACTTGTCGGATAAAACGTCTGACAAGTCCTTTCATGAAACGCCCCCCAGATCTTCATACAAATTCTCAAACTGCATCATGTAGAATTCCAAAGCGATGATGTCGGCTGCCATGGTGTCATGGCGGCCTGGTTCTAAACAAATGATCGCTCTATATAGTGCGTGTTTCTCATAGGAATGAATGGCTGTTATTGGAATTTCATCGCAACTTATTTTTCAGACGAGCCAAATTCATTGCAGCAAAAAGTAAATCGATTTACATCGTTTTTATCACTAAATCATAATGGCATTGATAAAATTGATACCAATCTTGCTGTCTTAATCCATTTTAGCTTTTCACTTTCATCTTTGGGAAACCTATAAAAACTGCAGTTGGTAGCAACCAGGGACAAAAAATCACCATTTTCGCAAATACAAATGTGTATAGACGATCGTTAGCTGCGGCTCTGTTTAGAATCAGCCGGTTTGATGTCATGACAATGTGACGTCACACTTTGGTACTCTATTCAAAACAAATTGGAATAGCAGGAAAGCTGCTATGAAAAAGAAGCATGTAATCTTATAGCAGGATCTCCATATAGAGAAGGAAGGGTTTTGACAGGGTGCCTAGACATCTGCGTGTTGATATTCCAACCATTACTTATGTAGAATAAGCCAGTATGTACATGTAGCTCTTGAACAATATTCATTGAATGACCTTCCCCATTTTACATTAGGATAAACACTTAAGAATTTTTAAATGAGGATGTGTACATGTTAGCTTTCAAACAGCATTTAGTGGTATGCCCGGTCTTGAAATCTTCAATCTAGACAATTTTTAAAGAGATATTAAGACACGTTTTAAGGGTGCAGCTATGTTTTTTTTTTTTTATTGCTGAAAAAATTATGTTTTGTATTTTATTGAGATTATGCAAATTGGTGCATGTATTTTTATTTTTGATATTTCCTTCAAATAAGGATTTTTTTTCATACAAATCTTTTGCAAAATTTGTTGTAAACCTGATTTGACATTGCTCTTTATGAGATTATGATGTCAGACTCAAGTTAATTTTTCTATTTATTTTTTTCTGTTTTTATGCATTTTATTTTTCAACAGCCATTTTTCATATTTAATACAAACACTTGGGTGGTCATTTTATTGTATTCTGTTTGAAGTAATTTTGAGATCGTTACCACAACTGTTCAGTATTTATCTTTAATAAGACCGTAGCTAATGTCGCAGGAGCTCATGTCGCGCCACCCTCATGTACTTGTTTTTTTATTTTCAGTGTAAAATTTCAGAAACAGCACTTGAGCACTGATGTTATTGCAATTATTAACCAAAATTTTGCAGTTCTACATGTACATGTTTTTGATATATTCCATGACTTTTAACGATTTGATTGTGCACATACATGTACTGCAATTTGTCATTCTATGTGTACATGCACATTTTGTCACCAAAATGGTATGGTCCATGTTCTGAACTTGGGTTAACTTTAAATTCTGGGTCTCGTAATACAAAGGTTAGCGATTAATCGTATGCTTCATTTTCATGATTGATTGTACATTGTAGTCAATGCAATCAATCGTAGAAAAGTGATATACGATCAAATGCTAAGATTTGCGTTACGGGTCCCTGGTCTCCAAGTTATGGTTTAACTATGGAAAGCCAAGTGACACTAATATCTAACAGTAGATGTTTAATTCATCAGTACCTTTGCTGCCCAATTCATTCATGATTGTCCTTGCCCAGTTCATTCATAACCTTTCAGGAATATTTGAATTAGTTTTCATCCCCATTATAGCATGATGACAAAACACAGTGAATGAATGAACAGAGAATTTTGACATTTTTGGCTTTCCATAATTTTAGCATAGAGTTGGACAATGGCCAAAGTTAAACCAGACTGCGGAATACAGTCCTAAAAGAGAATAACAATGTAAATGGGTTCGTTACGTAAAAACTCACTCTTTATATAATTTTGTCACTTCTCAAAGTACTGATGTTCATTTTGCCCATTGATGGATTGGAAGGTGCTAGGTGTTGTGATTGTATTTCATCATTTTTGTTGAATTCCACTGGATTCAGAGATTTTTTTTTCTTAAAGGTATTATTTAACTTTGTGAGCAGTCGATTTAAAAAATTCCCAAGCCAAAATGAAACGTGTACAAGTACATGTATTAGAACTAATATACCCTGAAAACAACCATTATTGAGAATGAAAAGCTAAAAATACAAGGCAAACCCCAATTTTGTAATTAGGCGTCTTAAAGACACTTAAATAGAACACACAAGTGTACGGGATGAAGTAAGATGGTGTTACCAGTCACTTTATATTTCACTTTTTGAAGCACTAAATATTGAGTTTGGGACAGGATTTTTTCTGGGCTTCATTTCTGTAACATATCACAGACACAAGTGACAAGTGTGACCTTCTAGCTCAGATTTTTAAAAAGTCAAATCAATGTTAGCCAATCACTTTAAACCGTTTATTTGTCCAAATCTATTATTACAGGAAAGTAGATAATACCCATTCTTTTATTGTTTTTTTTATAATTCTAATTTCTATTATCCCTAGAAATTCTGCCATTTTCTCTAATACAAGGTTGGCATCCCTGCAGAGAGGGTCTCTCTGAAACAAAGCTTAAAGGGGAAGCTACACTATCCCTGATGATAAGTTAGTTTTAATAATAGCAGAAAAATTATAGAAAATGTTGGAGGTTAGATTAAAATCCAAAGAAAAACAGAGTTATGACTGTTTGAACTTGGATTTTATACCTTGGATGTAGGCATATAAAGTTAACAACTTATTTGCCTCTCGGTGACTTCTCATGAAGAATTCCAAACACTTTTAACGGTGCTGTACAAAAATCGAACATGGACAGGCAAAACTTTCATGAGGGTCAAATTTCTCTTTTATGGAGTTCCAATGTTCCAAGAAATTGGATTTGAAGCTGTTTAAAGATGGGCTCTCGACTACATTTGAGGGGAGCTTTTTCCATTCGTTGATGCATCTCTTTGATAAAGAGCGGTGTGAGGAGACTTGCTTCTTTGTAATTTTGTATTTTTGTGATGTCATAGGGGAGCAGCTCCTTAAAAAAAAATTAAAAGAATGAAAGTGATTTTATTTGTGGGGTGTCTATAGCATCAGACACATCAATGCATGTACCCACTTCTATGCGCAAAAAAACCCCGTGGAATTCTTGAAATGTATATTATATGATAGGCAAGCTGCTCTCATATGATTCATCAACAAAAAAAAAAACAGTCAATTTCATAACTCGTATTCTTTGAGGGATGTTCATCCGACCTTCACTGTCACAAATATTCTCTAATTTTTCTGTTTTTATTAAAATAAACTTATCAAACAGGGCGAACTTCCCCTTTCATGCTAGAACTCTAGCCTGAACTTTACGATCAACTGCTTTCTGAAGGAGCACTCATCATTTCTTTGTTTTTTTTAATCGGGTCTGTGCTCATGAGTAACAAAGTGCCATTTGTTTCTGTTTTTCACTTCTACCTGTAAATCTGCTTGAAATATTCACGATGAAAAGATACGTTTATGAAATGCACAGATGCAACATCAAGAAATAATTATTAGAAATATCTATTATACGACTAACTACCCCTGGCTTCTACATGAAAAATTAACAAATGCAATTTTCTGATAGTTTTTCATGCAAAAGCCAGTGGAGGAAACATTTCTATGTATATATCATAGAGTAATAAATTGTATTGAAAATTATGTGCTTAGAATATTTGCACATAGTTATGATAAATGTGTGTTTAGAAAGAATGATAGTTTATTTTGCACATACTAAAGATAACTCTGACTTGGAGCGATGTGCATTTTATAAATCTTCATCTAGTGTAAATACATGTATAACAAATTATATGCAACAAAATATGAATTTTATTTTACTAGGAACATGAACGTGTCTATGTATATAAACTATTCCTGTTGTACTTATCACTTACGTATTGTCATATTGTTTTAATAACGTGTATGAAGGAGACGAAGTGAGTGACTTCACCGTTTTTTATTGTCCGTTTTTGAAGTCATTGTGTAAAGTGTACAGCTGTGTATTTGGTGTACATATGTAAAGTTCTATGTTTTTGTTTGTTGTTTTGATATCATGAAAATGTGAATTTTATTCAATAAAACTCAAAGAGGAGTTTGAGTATTTATTACAGAATTCTTTCTGTTGACTGATTTGATTAGTATTTTGTATGTACGTGTAGTTGGCTGTTCAAACCCTTTACTCGAGTAAAGGGTCTGAATTGCATCCTACCCATGCCTTGTGTACTGAAGGCCCTCTCGCTCATGTGCTAGTCTTTGCGTGGAGACACACTTGTTGATCAAAGTTTCAATCAGGGTCTGTGCCTGCAGACTATTTTGTATGCCAGACAGACTGGGTGGGTATATTGCACCGATGACACATTTGCTCCGTTCTTACTATCTTAATAGTTACACGTACGATTGTTATCAAGTTTTTGGTTCAGAATAATGTAAACTGATATGGGATTACGGTTTAAAGAGAAATTCCAGTAGTTGCAGTAAACGCTGATTTCATGAGAAAGTCTGTAAAACCAGGCTTAATTGTCAGAATATCATCGAGGATCTAGATCTGGTACAGTTACATAAACTGAACTTTGTGAAATCTTAAAATCTACGCTGAAAAACGTTCACACTGAAGATCACCAACACAGATAGGCACACGTGGGACAGTGTATTATTATTGCTGGAATAAAGACCCGACGGAAGTGACCGAATCCGCGCTTATTTTGCTTATTTCTCAGCAATTATACAATTTCTCCCAGAATCCTTTGGCACATATTTTTTATTCATACAAACAGACACTTGGGTGGTCATTATATTAGATTCTGTAAAAAGTCATTTTGAGATCGTTACCAGAACTGGAATTTATCTTTAGTGTTGGAGGGAAGGTTTTATGTTTAGCTTAACATGCAGATTTTCCATTGAGGTAATTGTCGCTGGAGCAAATGTCATGGAGCCTGATACACCATGGGTTTTCAGAGAATTTGAGTAGGATTGTGTGGGTTAGAAATGGGTGAGGAAGGAGAGACAGATGAGGCAAAGGTGGGAAAGAGAAAGGAGAGAGATAGGATGGCAGGAGAGGGTGATAGAAATAGCAAAAGAGAGAGATGGGAAGTAGGTACAAGCTACAATTAAGGAAGTTACAAATTGATGCATAGGTTTGAGATTTGAGCGCTGGTGGGCGTTTCATAAAGCTGTTCACAAGTTAAGAGCGACTAAAAACTGGTGAACCATTTTTGATGCGCTAAATAATCATCAATGAACATTGAATGGTGAACATCATTTACCACAAGGGAAGATCACTAGACGTTCTTAAACTCACTCTTAACTTGAACAGCTCAGTGCTACTTGGAGTCGCATTTAAATTCCCAGTTATATGCGGTATATAATGCATTGCTCAGATCATGAAAGTGCAATTCTGTGCATCCATCAAAGTCACACTTGACTCTATGAATCACCCCCCATCCCTTTTTTCAATATTGACATTAAATGTTGGTCCTAAATAAATAAATCAGATTGCTACACGTCTGTTAAACTCAAACACACACACGGGAGGGGACAAAATGAGAGGGGGGGAGGGGAGAATAACAGAATTGTGACAGCGAGAGAGGAAGGTTATATAAATGATTCCAAAACATACCATATTTACAAATTAACAAGAATCATATCTGTCCATTGCAGCACTGCCCTAGCTTGGTCTTCATAAAAGCAGAAAAGTTAGGTTTCATAAAAATCCATTAAAGGGGAATGAAACCTTTGGAACAAATAGGCTTGTGTAAAAACAGAAAAATCAAAGAATAAGAATAAAGAAAGTTTGAGAAAAATCGGACAAATAATGAGAAAGTTATGAGCATTTGAATATTGCAATCACTAATGCTATGGAGATCCTCCCATTGGCAATGCGACAAGGATGTGTGATGTCACTGATGAACAACTTTCCCTTTGGTGGACTATAAAATACCCTCAAAATGTCTCTTTTTGCTTTTTCTTATGATACAAACTCTTTATCCATGATGTATTCTTAAAAAATATGCATTACATGCCCTCATGTAGACAGAACACATGATTTATGGATAGATGTGATAAAAGAGGCAATTCTAGTGAAATATATACTAAAGTAATAGGGAGAGTTGTTCACAAGTGACATCACACATCTTTGTCGCATTGCCAATTTGCTATCTCTATAGCATTAGTGATCGCAATATTCAAATGCTCATAACTTTCTCATTATTTGTCTGATTTTTCTCAAACTTTCGTTGATCTGTTTCTTTGATTTTTTGTTTTCACACAAGCCATCTTGCTCCAGTGGTTTCATTCTCCTTTAAGGAAAAGATTATTCAAAATATTAAAGTTCTAAATTTGTGAATTCATATATGCGAGCAGCTTCCCTGTACACATGTATCATGTAATATCAATCCCATAAAACCCCTTTTTAAAATTGATTATGAAGAATACAACTATTTTGCTTATAAAAGACAATTTGAAGTGATGATGTATCCACAACACATGAATATATGAAATCAATTCTTTTTTTGGGGAGCTAATATCACACGTCATATAACGCACTGATTTGTATCATGCAAAAACTGTGCAAATCTTCTGTGCTGAAAGAGCTCTTGAAATGCTTGAAAAACAAAATTAAAAGGGAAAGGAATAAATACAGTTAATTTAACAAAAAGATAGCATATATGAAATAAAAATAAAAACTTTGACTTTTTTTCTATCTGACACTTTTTCATTGAGCATTCACCAATATTTTTCTCTATTTTTTCTGCTTAAATATTAAAACCAACTTATCATAATCAGGGCGAACTTCCCTTGTAATAAATGAACAAAGATGAAAAAGCTTTGCAAAAACTGTATGTGCAAATGCACATGATTCTAAGAATGACCCAAGTCCATGGGAGATCATTGTCATTATTACTATTCATTTATTAGACATAATTAAATATATAAGGAACATACACAAGAAGTAGTATATATGTAGAGCCACATGGATGCAGGGAAAGGAAAGAGATTAAATAACTAATACCTGAGGGTCTCCCTTTTCAATCTATGTGACTTTACAGTCATTTTGACTATATAAAAAAGATACATTTACAATTTGTCAAATGGATGCAATGTAATGGCAATACATGCCTAGATTATAAATATGATTTTAAATATTTGTAAGGCGTTTCATACAGATGTTTCCGAGGGTTCAATTTTCAACTAACATTTACCTGGACTTCTGTATTCAATAAATGAATAAATTGCCAAATCTCAAATTGAATTGATTGAATTGATAACTTATCCCCTGACGGGAAATTTGCCTTTCACTTGTGCATTACAAATGCAAAATAATGCTTACAAAAAAAATGAAGTTGACAAATGAGATGACAAATATAAATAAGTCTACAAGACAGCACGAATAATAAAGTTGATTTAAACATAGGGTTTATATGGTCAATGTCTTGTAACAGTAATTATATTATAATCAAATTATAATTTTAATTAAATTCAAAAGAAAAAAGAAAACAGAATGAAACAAAGATGTGCATCTCCATAATAGAACAACCCACAAGCGATATACAGAGTGGAGATACTTGAACATTGAAGGATAGATTTTCAGCAAGGTCTTAAATTGATCAAGAGAGATGGCATTGTGGATATGTTGGTCATTTATTCAACTGTTATTTTTCATAATGAAGGTTACATATTAAAAGTTGCATCATATGAATGAAGACGATCTAAACTTGCTATTTATGCAATATGATTACCAGAGATGTAGACAAGGCCTGCCTCAACGCCAAGTTTTGCTAGTCTTGACCCCGGCCTTGGCCAAAGTCATGTGTACAAAGTATATCATGGACCCTCAGAATCATCTAAAGGCTTTGTCCATGAGATTCATTGTCCTCATATCAAGATGGAAAGGAGTTGAAGGAAACCATAACCCAAGAAGAAAAACAAGCTTATTGGAAAGAGTAGAATGAGAGGAACAATTTCAAACAAGTTTCATCAAAATTGGTTGTGAAGTAAGCAAGTTATGGACGTTTAAAAAGTCTTGTTGCACTTTCTATGGGATCCTCAAATTGGCAAACATGCTTCAAAATGGCTGATTTTGTGGGCAACTCTCCATTTGTTTTGTAAACATTTTTCAGATTTTCCCCATTATCTTTCAAATTGCATCTTGCCTCCTTCTGGGCATAAAATATGTCGTAGGAAAATATAAGTCACACCACATATGTCAAGGTCAGAAGGAAATGATGTGAAATATGTAAAATTAAAGGGGAAAATCTAAAAATTTGTGTACAAAACAAATGGAAGGTTGTCAACAAAATCAGCCATTTTGAAGCATGTTTGCCAATTTGAGGACACCCATAAGTACAACAAGAACTTTTAAACGTCCATACCTTGCTTATTCCACAACCTATTTTGATGGAAACTTGTTTGAAATTATTCCTCATGTTTTACTCTTTCCAATAAGATTGCTTCTCTCCTTGGGTTTTGGTTTCCTCTAACAGATGGCTATCCTGAACTGGTCCCTGCAGCATGTAGGTGATTCCATAGTCTTGTGCTGACCATAGAGGAGGACATTTCACCTGCACGGCTCTTGGAAAGGTACTGAACAAGCCAGGCTGATGATGATGAATGAGTATTACGGACTTGATAACGTTGAATAAGAATGTTATCAATGTAGTCCGGACCTCTGTGACTGAGTGACTTGTAGACTAGCAGCAAAATTCTGAAGGCTATCCTCTGTCTCACAGGCAAGCAATGGAGCTGCAATCGGAGAGGTTCTGTGCAAGTCCTAATTGGAGCAGAGAAGATAAGTGTCGTGGTGCAGCGATTCTGACTCTCTCCTCGGAATCAGAATCACGTGTTCGAATCCCATAATGGCAGAGCTACCAAGTCTCACGCATTATGCGTGAGACTCAAGCATTTTGGACTCTTGTTCATCCCCTCAAATCTCTGTCTCACCCAACTATCACAGCCTATCCCCATATACATTGTACACAATGTCTGTGATCTCACTCAGATTCACAGAAAATCTCACGCATAGCTGGTCTTTGAACTTGGCATCTCTGCAATGGCCCGGCGTCCTTTGGTAAGGCGTCAATCCACACTTTGCCACTCTCCACCCAGGTGTTCAATGGGTTAACCGTAGGATGCAAAAGCCTATGTAGTATGCCTAGCAATCAAGTCTCGGAACTCTTGTTGGAATGCTCCCCTAGGGAGTGGAGAAAGTGCAGACACTGTATGTCGGCACGTCGGAATCCGATGACCGGGATAAAAATATATCTGTAAAGCGCTTAGAGGCTTCTTCCTGATATATTAAAGTGCTATATAAAGTGGATTAATATTATTATTCTGGAGTCTCCGAAGTTTGGAATATCATCTCTTTGTCACATCCTTCTGCACCGACTCATCGAGTTCTTCTTCTACCACTACCTCGATACACAGAGAGCAATTAGAACAGTTGACAAGCCTTGATCCCTCCGATGCATCATCCTCACTCAGGATATACTCCCCTCCACATCGGCATTGGTGGCTGTAGGTCAGGTCATCTGATGGGAAAGGTCAAAGGTTACAGAGAAGGTCACAAGTTAGATATTGAAAGAAATATTCATATTATATGGCTCAAAATGGGATATTAGATTGAATTATTCCATGAGTTAAGAGAATACTGCATGAGTCGTAAGAGGAGTGTATTATTGGCTCTAACAGGTGGAATATTTCTGATTCCCATGACGAAAAGCCATTCAATATACACCTGTAATCATTTTTTTTTTGAAGATCATTAGGCCTATAACAAATTGTTACATTGCCCTCATAATATTACCTTTAATGCTGCACTGTAAAAAGAACATAATGCAGGGATGATTCATTCATGTGGCCCATGTGGTCAAACATGTCAAAACACATGTTAAAGTGCTTTTTTAAGCCATAAAATTTGAGCAAATTCTCTCCCCAAATCTGATATTTTCTCACTAAAATATTGCATTTGTATATTTTGGAAAAAAAGACCCCTAAAATTAATGGGATACCGGTATCATGCTTATTTTGCTAATTTCTCAGCAATTACACAATTTCTTGCATAATTCTTTGGCACATATTTTTTCATAAAAACATACAGAAACTTGGGTGGTCATTTGATTGGATTGTGTATGAACTCATTTTGAAATACGCTACTCAACAAAAAGATAATTTCCATGTTCCGAAAGGGACATTTTCTTCTTCTTTAAATTCACTAGCTTTAGTCGGTATAAAAAAAATGGAATCAACTCCCAACTTCCCTAAAAGATTGCTCAACTATATCCTGTTTTAAAAAAATGTGTAGGGCCTGTGTAATGGAAAATCTTTAAAATTACCAGGGTTTGGGTGTGTGCATGTTTATATATTTGCATTTATATCTGCTGATAAGCTTTGCGTTTTGTTAGTTTTTTCTTTCTAATTGTAAATTTTGTCAATGCTATTATTTTGGGGGCCATTCTCTACAAGCAGTTTGCTTTTTAAGGTCCTAGCCATATTTTGTACCATTTATTACATAATTATGTACTCTGTATGATTTGTACATACATATTTTTATGGTTGAATAAAATTGAATTGAAAATCATTAGCACACTTAGCATTGATCTTTAATTAATACAGTATAATACCCACCTTCGTTCCAAGACATGTCATCTAGATTGATCTCATCATTAACCAAAGTATTAGTCAACTGGGTGGCTGTAAAAAGTACAACAGAGAAAATATACAGGTTCATCAATCACACAAGGTCCATTTAAATCTATTCACAACATACAATTACAATGGTCTGAAACATTAATGGTACATGAAAAGATGCTCCAGGCTGAAAATATTCATATCTAAAAATACATGTATACTAAAATTCACAGAGCAAAATACTGAAAATTTCATCAAAATGGGATGAAAAATAATAAAGTTGTTGAATTGTCAATATTTGCATTTATTCTGGTGAAACAGTTCTTGGCAGGTCTTCATGAATATTCAGTTAGGTGGGCTTTCTTTAATCACAAATTTTGACAGATAAAGAAGGTCAATGTAAGTAACAAATTTGAAGCTCCATTGACATTGTAAAGAAAAAAAAATCATGTATCATCCACAACAAGTTTTAGATACTGATAATGAATACAAACTATAAATGCCTTAGGTTATCTTCAAGGTTGAGCATCAAAGCACTACAACACTCATGTCTATCACCTTCAAGGCTTAATTCATTTTAAAATTTTGCTTAATTTTACGAAACAGGTTTATATGTAGGGGAAGGCGGGGTAAGTTGTGACAGTTTTTGCTTTTTGCATGCTAGAATTGATATGATTAATAGTCTTGTTGAAATAAGTACCTTGCCTTGAAATTTAATTCTTCTGAAATATTTTCCACCTATATATAACTTTCTATCCCCACACTGAAAGTCATTGTGACCTTTGAAAAAAAACGATGTCAAATGGCTCAACTTGCCCCATATATGGGGTAAGTTTGAGCCACCTTCTGGGGTAAGGTGAGCCACAAAAACTATGTCCAAAATGTATGAGGGGAGAACCAGCATGTAATTTTTTTGTTTAAAGTCTTTTCACTTGCTAATTCTCTATAAATACTAACTTCCTTTAAAAGGAAAAGAGCAGTCATGTAAATTTGCTCCTTTCAGTCTGCATTTCAATCGATTTTTATGGTTTGTTTGTTTTTAAGATACATTACCATAGGAATTACCATGGCTCAACTTGCCCCATGCTGTTTGGCTCAACTTACCCCAGTCCGAACTTAGTGCGATAATTTTGTATCCACACATTTATTATGCATCCATCATATAAAAGACTATGACAAGAATGAAGATCCATACCTGGACTAATAATGTTATTATCATGTATTTATTATATTTAAAGACGTGTGTGTGAATAAAGCACTTTATCTATTTCACACTCTTTTTTACTTTTTTGGCTGAAATTCATACTTTTCCCTCTAAAAAACTTTTTGTTTCAGAGTTGGAAACAATGTGGTGGGGTTAGGGGTTATGCTATTGGTCATCAATACATATGACACCACCACAATGTCTGACTCATTCATTATTGGCCTGGGGCTGGTGGCTCAACTTGCCCCTATGCTCAACTTACCCCGCCTTCCCCTACATCCTGGCTGGTACGCAAATGAGGAGACTATGTTGTCATCCACTCACTATTTCTTTTGTATTTCATTTTATATGAAATATTCTAATTTTCTCCTCATTGTCAAGTGATACAACGATTAATTCATCCCTGAACATGTGGAATTAGCACTGTTTAATACTATATGGTTCGGTCAAGTTAGTCCTTATTGTGAAATCTATACAAAATGAAATATTGTAATTCAAACAATAAAGAAACAAAAGAAATAGTGAGTGATGGACATAATTGACTTACTCACCTCGTTGTGCATATCACTGTTTTGTGAAAAATAAGTGAAACCTTAAAATGTCATAGCTTTCTTATTTACATCCGATTTTGATGAAATTTTCAGCACTATGCTGGTTTGATTTTTCTCTATTTATTCAAGACAGCATTTTTCTAGGGTGGACTTGACCTTTAAAAAGCCAAGGTGTGAGCCAGGCTTTAGTAGTGAAATGGTGTTTGGTGTTTACCTCTTTGTCTGGTGTCATACTGGTGTCTAAGATTTGAGTCACTGAGGATCTTCCAAGCTTTATCTAATCTCTGGAACTCTAAATGACAGCCTTCCCTCTCATCTTCACTCACTTTATCTGGATGATACTGATTCAGAGACACCAACAGAAAAGATGTTTTAATGAAATAATATTTAGATTTCAAATTCTAATCATGAATTTCATAATTAACTACAAAAGGAAACTCATCATCATTCACAATCGTCAACTGTTGTTAACATCATCTTCATCAATATAATTTGCATAGAATAGACACTTTATCACCATCAATACCATCATCATCTTCATCATCATCAATATTATCACCTTCACCTTCTTTATTATTATTATTATTATTTTATTTGGCACTTAATTCAAAAGAAAACATGTACAATGCAAGATTGAGAAATATTACAAAAATGCAAATAGTGTTTAGACCTTTTCTCACCCAACCAGGTAGCCTGGGTAGGGAATAGGTCAACTTAATGGCCATGGCCCACAGGCCTTCCCTCCCACACCCGATTGAGTGAAAAAAGATCATTACATATAATAGGGTTACAAAATATAAAACAGGTAGGTTGCACAAGAAAAGGAATCAACTTAAATTTAACATAACCATAGAAAACCAGGAGGAACAAGTATTTGATTAAAATAATTAATCTTCTTCCTTCTCTTCTTTCACTATCACCATAACCATCATAATCATGATAATCATCACTATTATCATCATCACGGTCATCATCAATGACAAAATTTCATCCTCACTACCACCACCATCATTATCATCATCATTATCATAATCATCACCATGATCATCACCATCACCACCTCCACCACCATGATCAATATCATCACAACCATCATCACCATCATCATCATCATCATCATGATCACCACCACAACCACCTTTTTCATCATCACTTTCCCTGCATTCATTTGAGAGCTTTGAATTTTTGTTTACCTTTAGAACGAGTCTCCTGTAACTAGCTTTCAATTCTTCATACGAGGCTGACGTGGACGATTCCAAAATGGTGTATAAATCTTGATCCACTGTTTCTTGCATTCTCTATCCCTTTGTTTTTTTCCATCAATGTTTTTTCTCTCATCTGCAGAGCTTTCCTTCAAATGATTAAAACAATAACAAAACCAATTAAGATTGTATTAATTACCAAGAGGTTCTCCAACAAATTTCGACAGAAAATTTTTTGACAGAAAATTAAACATGTTAATTTAAATGTAATGTATGTTTGTGGCATTCAATCCAATTTTTTGACAGAAAATTAAAAATGTTAATTTAAATGTAATGTATGTTTGTGGCATTCAATCCAATTTCACTTTGTTCTGTGCATCTCCCAGCTTTTGAACTTTTTTAATTGTTTTGTAAAAACAGTTTTATCATTTTTGTAATAACTCGCAATATTTCTCTTTTTGATATAGACCAAAAGATTCGGTCTCTGTTAAAATAGTTGTTCCGCTGAACTCTGTTGGCTCCACTCACCAATTACGAAATTCTAAATCAATCTGTACAGGGACTCAATGACCATATGTTTATGTAATATTCCAGGTAAGTGGGTGTTGCACGACAGCCAAAGCAATTTTTTTTTCTCTTTTAAGTTTATTTTTGCCTGTTTTGGTGCATTTTAGGCCTAAACAGAATAATCTCTATTATAGTCCAGTTTTTTTAGATATGTTTATGAAATAAAGACAAAAATGGATGAGCCCCTTCTAGGGGATTTTTGCATTGTTAACCCCTAATTGGCGGCTGCACAAGCGCGAGCCATCTGTGTACTCTTGTGAGGTGAAAGAAAAAATGTTTAAAACCTCCTCAAAACAGACGGCTACCAGCTGTCTACTTTTTCCATTTTTACCGGCTAGTAAAAAATAATCAGTTGTAAATTGACAATTAGTATACCCAGTTGTTGTGTGTCCGGACAGGTTAAGTGCTCGGACGAGCAATTTTAGAAAGTCATTTGAAAAAAGTTTCATCAATTTGTAGTACAAAATGTAGGAAATATTATAAAGAACAAATAGAAGATGATTACAACTATTGAATTCATATTTTTAGGGTAATCCAAAGACAAAACAGCTTCAAAAATATAAAGTGTCTGGACACCCGATCCCCATCCTACTAGTGTTTATTCAGTTGAAATATTTTCAATTAAACCTATTATATTTTCAAGTTCAACATTTTAAACAAGAAAATCTTCATCAGGTGTTCATACACATGTTATGGTTTTAACTTGATATAGATCTGGTATGCAATTTCATAATAGCAATAATTTCAACAAAAATAATAAGAAAGATTCTTCTAACAAACAAAATCTCCGATTTCAAAACAGTGAAACATAAGACATCTGCGACATCACTGAGATTCGCATTTACGTGTACAGCCAACGAAACATCAGTTTTATACGTGTACAGCGCGGTCGTATGCGACTCGTTAGTACGGAAGCAACTTGAATTTGTTAATTTCCATGCAGAAAATCCTGTAATTTCAATCAATGATGCTCAAAAAAGTATGAATACACACCTGTAAATATATCGTTAAGAACATGCGTCTACCACTAAAAACAAAATTAGATGGGCCGATCCTTACGACCGATCCTAGCGTTAACGATGGATGTTGCACGCGCTGCCAGGCCACTGATGACTTCATCACCGATTGAGTGCATGCTAGTGTCGGAGGGTTTCCCCGAATTATTATGCGCGGCCAGTAGAAGGGGGTAAGCAAGGCAAAGGGGGTATGTCGGTGCAGCTTGACGAGTGGATACCATGCGCGACCCCAAAACACGTAAAAAGGATGTCTTTTTCACGATAGGGCACGTAACGTGATAAGGGTGTCAAAAACAAAAAAATAATGAAAAAAGGGTATCTAAAATTACGTGTTTAGGGTCGAATTTGCGGGGATGATGAAACACAATTGAAATGTTTTATAAAGGATGTCCTTTTTGCCCCAACACTTCGTGTTTAGAGTCCGATTTGCACGAGGTGTAGAAGATGGGTCGTACTCCAAATAAGATAAAGCCGACGACCGAAGGACCCGTAACAATAAAACATTCCTGTACTTGTTTAGGGGTTCATTTCAGGGAATATTGGCCAAGAGTATCGTCTTAATTGTTTCCAGTACTTGTTAAGGGTAGGATTTCACACGCCAATAGGCCTACTTGTTAAGGGGTGCATTTTGAGACCCCATGGTCGCGCATAGTATCCACTCGTGAATGGAAGTGCCCCCCACCCCCGGTGCAGCAGCGCGCCGTTATCTAATCATCTGTCTTTTACATGGCCCTGAGAAGCGGGGTGCTCCCAAGATTTTCATTGGAGGTAAGTGCTGCGTACAGGCCTCTTAAGCATGCACCCCCTGAAATTCTGGAATTCAGGTGTGAATAAATGGATAAATGTATTAAACAAAACGGGATGATCTTCACTAAGTTTTTTTTTGCTTTTAAAATTTCTCTGCACCAAAATGACCTCCATTTTTTGTGAACCCCCTTTTTTTCTTTTCATTTTTTTCGGGAGCAATATTTTGTTTTAGACAGAAGGTTGAAAAGTGTTGTCTTAACCGTGGGGGTTCTGGGGGGGGGGGGTAAAAGCCTTCACGGTCATAATGGTATATGAACAGGCCAATAATGAGGCAAAAATTTTGAGGGTCTCAGATATGGCGTATTGAGCAAAATTTATTTTCAAAAAAGAAATTAAAAATAAGATGTTGCGAGCCAGCGAGACATTATGACATATTTATTACAAAAATCAAATTTTGTGATAGATTTTGACATAAAATTCAGTGAATAATATCATTCAGCCCTTCCCTCTTTCCTTTCCCCCCGGCCCTTTCTCTTTTTGGTTTCATGGTCTCTGTAAGCATTGTATAGCAACCGTGTAC
The DNA here is from genome assembly GCF_018143015.1 of Lytechinus variegatus. Lineage (NCBI taxonomy): Eukaryota > Metazoa > Echinodermata > Echinoidea > Temnopleuroida > Toxopneustidae > Lytechinus > Lytechinus variegatus. Next base: position 39,864,513 of record NC_054747.1, on the reverse strand, counting down.
CGAGAATTTGTTCATGATGAGTGAGCATATCTGGGCCGGGCTCTATGCGGCGTTAGCGTGAGGAGGGGGCACAACATGCATGGCACGTGTGACAAAAGAGTTGCTTAATAAATAAGTCCTGAGCGAGAGAAGCGAGCGAGAAAAAAATCACCTGTTCATGAGAATCTATCTTTGAGATAGATCGTGAAATGATACATGTACCTATATATGGCCTTCGTGGAACTTTTGGGGGCCACCGCCCGCCCCCCGGAAAAAACTCTTCCATCTGTATGCCAGCTGTGCTATGGACGATCAAACTTAATTGATAATAAATCAATTTTAAACCTTACAAATGACCGCCGCTATTTTAAATCAAAATTAATCGCGGGTATATACTTTAACACACATAACAGGGGCCGCAGAACGGTTTTGAAAGTGGGGGGGGGGGCTGGCTGACCATGCAAAAAAATCATAATCAGTTGGTCATTTTTACGTTTTTGTATACACGGTTTTGAAAAAAAAAGTTCTGGGGCTGAAGCCCCCAGCCCCCGGTTCCGCGGCCCCTGCATTACTTCAGCAAATAACATATCAGTTTTTTTAATGCTTTCCATTTCGTTGCCTTCTTCATTTTTCTTTTATGTTCCCTCGGCTGTGAAAACAATCATCCCCTTCCCCATTGTACGCTGTGCTTCAAAGTAAAGCTCAGAACATGATCATGATGAAGGGTCCTTACAGGAGCGTTATATAGAGCCCTTAATTTGAAGATTAAAAATGAAGTTTAAGTTAGCGGAGGCCAATTAATCTTTCGCGCCCAATTCAGCTCAGATATTAGTACTCACCATGCAATATTGTATATAGCACAGGCGCGTACGCAGGATTTTTGAAAGGGGGGGGGGCGTCCGAGCTGATTTTTTTTTTAAATCTCCCGCCCAGTCTCTAAAAAGTGATGAGCGGGGGGGGGGGAGGTGATGATTTTTTTTTCTTTTTTTTTCAGCGCTGCAAATAAGACAATAACATTTAAGTGGGGATGGGTATGTAACAGTGCGGTCATGACCCGCGAGCGAGCAGAAATGTTCTCGTTTTTGCGTTGAAAACATAACCTTTTTGTCAATAGTTTGTTGGTATCATAGTCGATGCTACATGTCCTTCGGATCGTAGCACTCATGATATGGCCAACCGCGTAGCCAGGATTTCATTTTGGAGGGGGCGGTATATGCACGGGGGTGGGTGGAGGGAGGGGGAGTTTCCCCCTCCCGCGCGAAGCGCGAAGCTTTTAGTGTTTCATAAATTAAAATGAAAAGGAGCCGTTTCTCTTGTCTCTAGTACCTCCAATTCGGTTGAGTATATTGCGATTTTGAACCTTGTTTTCAAAAGTGATTGTAAACGCACAAAAGAGGTATACAATGGAGGAAATTAAAATGATAATAACTCCGCGCGAAGCGCGGAAGCTAAAGTGATTTATCAATTTTTCTTGCCATAAAAAGGGTCCCGAGAAAAGGGTATTCTCAAAGATATATTGAAACTTTCTTTGGAAAGATCAGATTTGATTACAAACAATTAAGCATCAGTGCATATTTTAACTCGCAAAACAGAGGAGAAGATTGGTAGAGGAAGATATTCCTCCCCGCGATGAGCAATGAAACTCTGAAATTTCAAAGGGCGGACGTTTCATCAAATATAGATATCTCTAATACCCAATCGTCTCTAATTCAATTGATTTTCTAAGATTATTGAACTTCATTACAAGGAAAATAGTGCGCATAAAGTTGAAACTTCTGTGATTTATTGAAATTATCTATTTATATAATAAAGGATGATTAATTTTTTTGACTTATCCTGAAGCGCTTCATTTTGAATATAAAGAAACTTAAGTGTCATTCAAAATTTCAAACTGAGGGCGCAAAACAGGACAGGAGATGAATGTATACAGGGAAATGACATGAAGTTTAATACAATTTGATAAAAAAATATTGTCCTTTTTTTATTTTATACGACACGAATTCCATACCTTCCTCTTTTTAAATTAGGAACCTGTTTGCCTCCAAATTATGGTTGTTTATAGTAATGAGCTGAAAAGCGGGAGAAGCTGACTTTATGGAGGTGACGGCAGAAACTGATATAAAGATTTTACCCGCTCGGAGCCGACCAGACCAGAAGTTGCGCGATCAATTGAAAAAAAAGATAACTTCATACATTTACTTCGGCCTAACCTTACTCAAATTCATGCCCTAATGTATATAATTTTAACTTTAACTGGCAAGAAGCACATAGCTGAGGTGGAAAAACAGGGTTAGAGAAAAGGTGGGGGAACAATGGAGAACTTCAATAGTGTCATTTAACCGCGGAAGCAAAATTCATATATGAATTTAAAGCAAGAAGAGTGAAGGAGTTTCTCTTTTGAGAAAAAAATAAAGAATAAATAGAAAAAACACAAAGCTACCTTTCTTCCCTTTCCTTCCTTCCCTTTTCCTTTTCTCCTCTCCTTTTTTCCCTTCTTTTTTTTTCTTTTTGGGGACGTTTTGGGGGGAGGGTGACAGCCCCCCCCCCCCACGGCTACGCGCCTGGATATGGCCTTGATCAGAACACTAGAAACTTGAGAAATGTCATGAATAATTACGAGCGAGCGGAGCAAGCGAGCCGAAATGTTTGCGTTTTTCCGTTAAAACATACAATTCTTCTCAATAGCTTGTTGGTAATGATTACATATTAGTTGATGATACATGTCCTTCTGCTCGTAAGTCTCATGATATGGCCTTGATCAAGAGACTAGAAACTTAAGAAATTTCATAAATGATTACGAGCGAGCCGAAATTTTCGCGTTTTCCAGTCAAAACATACATTTCTTGTCAATAGTTTGTTAGTAAATCAAGTATTAGTCGATGCTACATGTCCTTCTATTCGTAACACTCATAATACGGCCTTGAACAGGAGACTAGATACTTATGGAATTTCATAAATTATTACGAGCGAGCGGAGCGAGCTAACCGACATTTTGGTTTTCATATTGGTAAAACATATTTTGTAAGAAAACGTATGTCTTTGTCTTGGTTCACTTGTATTCATAAGTATACATCATGATAATCATGTATGGCCTTGTTAATGGCGATACCGTGATCATGTCGGCGACATGCGGAAATAAAAGATATAATAAAATGGAGCGAGCGAAGCGAGCGGAAATTTTTTCTGTGTTTTTCGTCGGAAACATGAGATTCTGTTCATTATTGCTGTCATATACATTATTGGGTAGGGGAACTGTCCGTAACCAGACCAAGGAGTTATCAGGCGCTTGCCCGATAACTCCTTGATCAGACCGACCTCTAGGGAGACAAGCAAAAAAAAAAAAAAAAAAAAAAAAAAAAAAAAAAAAAAAAAAAGGAAACGAAAAGGGGGGGGGGGGTTGAACTCCCTAAACCCCCCTTGCGTACGCGCCTGATATAGCATGTATATTTTCGAAGGGTAAATGCGAATATTTAGCCTATTTTCGACAATCAATCCCGCCTTTATCCTTCAAATCAATGCATTATATTATAAAAGCCTATAATGAAACCCTCTAAGAACATAATTATGGGCTTTATGGCAATAAAGTTTTTAAAAACTTTATATAATAATATATAGACAACGTGACGCGGGCCGGTCTACGTGACAAATGTTCGGTGGTTGGTATTTTTTATACAGTGATTACCTATCATTTTTAAAACTTTTTATGATGTGCACATTATTTGAATTGCAGTTGTACTTTGTATCTTTTTTGAGAAGCCACTGTATGAATAACATAATCATCAGTCTTATCTAGGGTTACTGTACGTGTATGTGTAGAGGGATGGTAATCTACATGATCTAACGGCTTCCTCAAGTTTAATATTCTCGCACAAAACTTGATCAAAGGAAAACGCAATTCCACTATGGGTTTGGCGCTGGTATTGATTTATATACTTTCATGTACATACTGTAAGTATTAGAACAACTTATTCTGTGTTTAATGAATCAGTTTTTACTTATATTCTGTGTTTCTTCGTTCATATTCAATTCACCAGGGGCCCGTTGTATAAAACTTTTTACCTGAGAAAACTCAGGTTGTTTTTATAACGGAGTTTTTGCCCGGTGTTAAAGTCAGTGGCAGAAATCAGACTAACCTTAGTTTTCAGTTTTTACCAGAGTTTTATCAGGTAAAAAGGTTTATGCAACAGCCCAGGTATTCCTTGAACTGTATTAGAGTAAATGGGACCGATCATTGAATTTTGTTTTTTGCTGTGTTGGCGATATTCAAATTATGAAGTTGAAATTAATGTTGAAAACTTTATATATATATATTGGTATTTGAGAGAATCAGAGATACCTCAATATTTCTATGAATATAATATATATATATATATATATATATATATATATATATATATATATATATATATATATATATATATATATATATATATATATATATACAGTATATATATATATAGGGAGAGAGCAAGAGAGAGATTCATATTCACATGAAATAAAGGAATGGTCCTGGCTGAAAATGATTATATCTTAATACATATAAAGAAAAATTCAGAGGAAAATTTTATCAAAATCGGATAACAAATAATAAAGTTATTGAATTTTGAATTTTAGCAATATTTTGTGAAAATGCAGTCGTCATAAATATTCATTAAGTGGGCTGATGATGTCACATCTCCACTTTCCGTTTTCTTATCACATCATAGTAAAATCATGATTTTTTTCATTATTTCATACTTGTGCGAATAATATGTCTCCCTTATAATGAAATAAGTTGCGGCAATTAAATATCTACTGCACTAAATCAGTTGTCAATCCAATTTCTCTAGTTCTTGAAGGAAAAAAAGTGACTAAACATCATCAGCTCACCTAATGAATATCATGACGACTGTTTTTACAAAATATTGCTTAAATTTACGATTTAATAACTTTAAATTTGTTATCCGACTTTGATCGAATTTTATAGGCATTTTGCTCCATGAATATTATTCTACTTTATTTATTAAGCTATACATTCTTTCAGCCCGGGCCAACCTTTTAAAGAGTGGGAGGGGGCGGGCGAGATTCCAAATATTATCGCTAATGTCCTTTTCGAAATGTTTGTTAGCTCTACTTCCGGTCACTGCCAGTCCACTCTCCGTCCCAGTATGGACATCACCTTCTGAAACGTTCTTTGTTGGGCAGAGTGGTGCATCATTAAAGTGCTCCTTTCGAGGGAATCCCATTGCTGTTTACTGGTTAAAAGGTAAATGATTTATCATAATCCTTATGATGTTATCCGATAATAATGAACATTATAAGACTATGCGCACACAACCTGCTACTCGAAAAAAGAAATAAAATGAAATACATATCAGTTAAGGTTACAGCGTCAACTTGAAACATGACGCTCCATGCGCATTTTGTGAAAAGTTGACGCTCCAGAGTCGAATATGGTCAAATTTATATTCATACTAAATATAGTTTCCAATCGTGAAACAGATCATGATGAGTCCAGAAAACAATGATAGTGCATATTTTAGAGATATTCGAAGAAAAGGAAAATCACTATGGAAATCCAGTGTTTTTATAACAGTGTACAGGTTACTTTACAACTGCCATGTTGGAACTGTAATACATTCAGCTAGGCTTACAGCTTCAGCAGTCTTGCAAATACTATTTCATGAATTCAAAGGCAGACAATGATGTTTCAACAGTAGCTTTATCATCTTTGTTAAAGGACAAGTCCACCCCAACAAAAACTTGATTTGAATAAAAAGAGAAAAATTCAAGAAGCATAACACTGAAAATTTCATCAAAATCGGATGTAAAATAAGAAAGTTATGGCATTTTAAAGTTTCGCTCATTTTCAACAAAATAGTTATATGAACGAGCCAGTTACATCAAAATGAGAGAGTTGATGACATCACTCACTCACTATTTCTTTTGTATTTTGTTATATGAAATATTTTAATTTTCTCGTCATTGTCATGTGAAATGAAGTTTCATTCCTCCCTGAACATGTGGAATTCCATTATTTTAACATTTTGTGCTTCAGGCAAGGAGGTCCTAACCGTCAAATTCGTAAAAATTGAAATATTGTATAATTGAAACAATAAAAAACAAAAGAAATAGTGAGTGGGTGACATCATCGACTCTTCCATTTGGATGTAACTGGCTCGTTCATATAACTATTTTGTTGAAAATAAGCGAAACTTTGAAATGTCATAACTTTCTTATTTTATATCCGATTTTGATGAAATTTTCAGCATTGTGCTTGTCTGATTTTTCTCTATTGATCCAAATCAACATTTTTCGGCGGTGGACTTGACCTTTAAGAATCTATATCTTCACGTGACTGTTTTTCGAACGAAACTTTAACCTAAATTCTTCCTGCATATGCCGATAGGGGTTATCGAAGGGAACCCTAGCCTGATGGGTTGGTAGAATAGTAGCACCCCCGAGGGGTGCTAAGCCGGAGGGGGGCACTTACATTGACGAGTGGATACCATGCGCGACCCAGAAAACACGTAAAAAGGATGTCTTTTTCACGATAGGGCACGTTACGTACGTAACGTGATAAGGGTGTCAAAAACACAAAAATAATGAAAAAAGGGTATCTATTTCGCTAGGAAATTACGTGTTTAGGGTCCGAATTGCTTGGACGATAAACATAAATTAAAATGTTTTATAAAGGATGTCCTGTTTGCCCGAACACTTCGTGTTTAGAGTCCAATTTGCGCGAGGTGTAGAAGGTGGGGTCGTTCTAAACCAAATAAGGTAAAGCCGACGACCGAAGGACCCGTTATAACAATTAAACATTCCTGTACTTGTTTAGGGGTTCATTTCAGGGAATATTTGCCAAGAGTATCGTTTTGTTTCCAATACATGTTAAGGGTAACGTTTCACACGCCAATACTAGTTAAGGGGTGCATTTTCAGAATATGGAAATTTCGTGTTTAGGGTGCTTTTCGAGACCCCATGGTCGCGCATGGTATCCACTCGTGAATGGAAGTCCCCCCCCCCGGTGCTAATCTTCACGGTCGAGTCGTTCCTTTCGGATCTCTAAAATATTTCCATTCTTGGAATATAGAGAAGTAAAATATTAGTCATTTCTTGAAGGGGAGTCGCTACAGACAGCAGTGCCGATTATCACGTGGTACAAAGAGGAGATAACCACCCGGAATGAAGGATTTGAGTTTGGCCCAAACTTCTCGCTGTTATTTGAGCATCCTGGGATATCAGATACCGGGAGATACCACTGCAGGGTGTCGAATCATCAAGGGATCCTCAGCTCAAACCATACGGATCTTACAGTGTTAGGTGAGGTACATGAACTCAGGCGCGGATCCAGGATTTCGTAGGGAGGGGGGCCCAAATTCGACCTGATTTTGGCGCCCCTGTGTATTTTTCGGGAAAATGGCGGCCCCCATAGGCGGCGTAAGCGGGAGGGACGTGTCCCCTCCTAAATTTTAGGTGGGGGAGGGTCCCCCCTAAATTTGTTTTTGATAAACTTTTTTTTTTTTTTTTTGGCTGGGCAATTTGTTCTCCTGGTTCCCCCTAAATTCACGTGGACTCCCCCTGAAACGTGTGTTGTCCCCCCTAGGTTGATGGCCTTTTTTTTTTTTTTTTGCTTGTCAAAAATTTTTGGTTTAGCAACTCCTAAAATTTAGGTTGATAACCTTTTTGGGGGGCGCTTGTCCAATTTTTTACCTGTGTCCATCCCAAAAATTCAGATGCACACCCCCTAAATTTTTTGGCTTCCGCCGCCAATGGCGGCCCCTCCCTCCCCCCAGGCAATCATAAGTGCCTTAAATGCAAGGTGAATTATATATTTCATAGGCACATGAATCAGGGGCGGATTCAGCCTTCGCCAATAAGGGGGCCCGGAAATATTTTTTCAGCCACATTTTCCCGATCGCCCGGTCGAAGGTGTTTTTTTTTTCGTTTGTTTCTTTGAAGGGGGTCGTCCTATAAGTCACCTCTTAGCTTTATTCTTGAAATCAACATAAATGTATAATATCATAATCCTTATTTTATAATGACTGCGCGAAGCGCGAGCAATTTTTTTTTTGAAATTGTATGTATTTTTTCCTAAAATTTGAACATTCTGAAAAAAGATGTGCCTGCAATACTGCGAACGCGAAGCGCGAGTACAATTTTTTGATAAACGTTTTGAACTGATTGGAAAGGTAGGCCTACCAGTCCTGTTAAAGACTGCATACAGTTAGCCATGAAGACGTTATATATTTCAACAATCAAATAATGCGAGCGCGAAGCGCGAGCTGAAAATTTTTGACATTTCTACATAAAGAATGGAAAACTTTAATCAGTTTTTGTAATTATGAACAGGATAGCTATACAGTATAACTAAACAATTGATGCGAGCGCGAAGTGCGAGCGGAAATATTCTAGATTTAAACCTAGAACGGGACCACTCTATTCATGTTTCCTAAATCATGAAAAAGATGAGTAAGAGGGGATCTTCCTACATTAATAATGCGAGCGCAAAGCGCGAGCAGAAAATGTTTGTACACGTTTTAAACTGATCGAAAAGTGCCTTTTAAGGACTGCTTGCAATTTGCCATGAAGACATTACATATTTTACAATCAAATAAATACGAGCGCGAAGCGCGAGCTCAAAATTTTTGACATTTCTACATAAAGAATGGAAAACTTTGATCAGTTTTTGTAATTATGAACAGGATAGCTATACAGTATAACTAAACAATTGATGCGAGCGCGAAGTGCGAGCGGAAAAATTCTAGATTTAGACCTAGAACGGGACACTCCATTCATGTTTCCTAAATCATGAAAAAAATGAGTAAGAGGGGATCTTCCTACATTAATAATGCGAGCGCAAAGCGCGAGCAGAAAATGTTTGTATACGTTTTGAACTGATCGAAAAGTGCCTTTTAAGGACTGCTTGCATTTAGACATGAAGACATTACATATTTCATTAATCAAATAATGCGAGCGCGAAGCGCGAGCTGAAAATTTTTGACATTTCTACATAAAGAATGGAAAACTTTAAATACAATTTACTTAATTACAGAAAAAACAATTCGAATCTGTACTGATTCCCAATATTTATCACACACAAATCCATTATTCCATAAACTAAAGACTCTAACAGTATTTGACATAGATACACTTCAAAGTTTACTACTTATCAGTTTTTGTAATCATGAGCAGGATAGCTATACAGTATAACTAAACAATTGATGCGAGCGCGAAGTGCTAGCGGAAAAATTCTAGTTCTAGACCTAGAACGGGACACTCTATTCATGTTTCCTAAATCATGAAAAAGATGAGTAATGCGAGCGCAAAGCGCGAGCAGAATATGTTTGTATACGTTTTGAACTGATCGAAAAGTGCCTTTTAAGGACTGCTTGCATTTAGCCATGAATACATTACGTATTTCATGAATTAAACAATGCGAGCGCGAAGCGCGAGCTGAAAATTTTGGACATTTATACATAAAGAATGGAAACTTTAAATACAATTTACTTAATTACAGAAAAAACAATTCGAATCTGTACTGATTCCCAATATTTATCACACACAAATCCATTATTCCATAAACTAAAGACTCTAACAGTATTTGACATAGATACACTTCAAAGTTTACTACTTATGTTTAAGTAAGTAAATAACATGCTCCCACCTACCTTCATTCCACAATTTTTATTCTCTGAAAACATCTATTCATTCATACCCTACTCGTAACTCTTCAAATTTCCATTTAATCAACCCCAAACTGCTTATTGCGCAGAAATCCATAAGACACCATGGTCCAGATTTGTGTAACTCTCTACCAGCAGAGTCTGTAAAACAATCTTCGTCTCTTCACTCATTTAAGGCAAAAGTTAAATCTATGTTATTATCAGAATATTTGAAGTAAAATTTTTGTGTCATATCCTTTTTATCGTGAATTTATTCCTCCTTCGATTTAGTCATTACCAATATCTTCATCATGACCACCATCATCTCCATGGCCTTCATCATCATCATAATCATCATCATCAACATCATCATCATATCACCGTCACCCTCAGCTTTATCATTTTCATCTTCATACTATAATATTGCATGAATTCATGTTTCGTATTTGAAAATATATGCCAATTCTGCTTTATAAATGTATTAATTCAATTAGTATAAGTTTGGGATTGTCATTTTTTCAAGCAATCTGCTTATGATGACAATCCTCCTGCAAATTGTGAATATCATATAGTTAATCTTTTTTTCCTGGAATTATTTTTTAGTACTCATTATTTATGATTCATGCCAAAAAGCTAACATATGTTTTTTATGTTTGAAAAATGTATTACGAATGTTATGGATGCAGAAGATAACAATAAATCAAATCAAATCAATTAATGAGAGCGCGAAGTGCGAGCGGAAAAATTCTAGATTTAGACCTAGAACGGGACACTCTGTTCATGTTTCCTAAATCATGAAAAAGATGAGTAAGAGGGGATCTTCCTACATTAATAATGCGAGCGCAAAGCGCGAGCAGAAAATGTTTGTACACGTTTTGAACTGATCGAAAAGTGCCTTTTAAGGACTGCTTGCAATTTGCCATGAAGACATTATATATTTCACAATCAAATAAATACGAGCGCGAAGCGCAAGCTCAAAATTTTTGACATTTCTACATAAAGAATGGAAAACTTTAATCAGTTTTTGTAATCATGAACAAGAGAGCTATATAACTAAACAATTGATGCGAGCGTGAAGTGCGTTTTGAACTGATCGAAAAGTGCCTTTTAAGGACTGCTTGCATTTAGCCATGAAGACATTACATATTTCACAATCAAATTATGCGAGCGCGAAGTGTGAGCGTAAAAAAATCGAGATTTCGACCTTGAACGGGAAACTCTATTCGTGTTTTGTAAATCATGAAAGGGATGAGAAAGGGATCTTCCTAATACGAGCACAAAGGGCGAGCAGAATTTTTTGATATTGTGATCTGAAACTGGATAACTGAATGAAAATGCGCGCGCGTGTTTCCGATTTACACCTAGAATCTAGGCATTCTAAACAATCTTTTATCATGAAAATAAAAGCGAGCGCGAAGTGCGAGCTTAAAATATTTGATATTCCGATCTGATATTTCAAACACTTTGTAGGAAACTTGTAAGGTGGATATAAATCGCACTTGATAAAGAGCTGATATGTTTCATTATTACTTTAATTTTGAGACATAGGACCTTGACATTCTTAGGATTGTTATCATATGAATATGATGACTATATATCTTCCTATTCATCTTGCTAAGCGCGAGATAAAACAAAAGTGACAATTTAATTATTAAATTGATATCTTAGTATTAATGCATAATGAGGGCGCAGAATCTGATGATATTATGGCCTGAACACTGAACATTTCAAGCACCTTTTTATTCATGAATAGGATGCATCATTAATTAGTTGATATATTTTTAACCATTAGCCGAAATTTTTGATAAACTGTCATGAAAAGGGGATTTTAAGTAATTTTTTATACAATCAATATTGAGACATACATAACCCGCCAATCAAACATGCAAGCATAGCAGCGCTCGCTGATGCGTTTTGACAATCAGACCTGAAAAGGGATATTTTGAAAACTTTATGGAATACATGGAAATCATAGGTACCTGATAAATCAAAATTCGCGAACGCGCAGCGCAATTGGAAAATGTTAATATTCAGACCATAAAACTGACATTTTTACAGAGCACTTTTTAAAAATCCATATGTAAATCACAAAAATTAATGAAAGTTCGATTTCCAAGGAGAAATATGTTTTGTATACTGACTTCCAAACTTGATATTTAAGCTCCGTGTTGAACAAGATATGTGGATCACTTAACAGGCAATGCGAGCGCGAAGCGCGAGCGAAAATTTTATGTAGTGACATAAAATATTTATTCCAAGTCTTCCTCTCATCTTATTTGATTAATTCGTCTTCCTCCTTATCTTTTTTCTTTTCCTTCCTTTTTCTTTCTTCCCCTCTTTTTTGCTCTACCAATAGGGGGTCCGGGCCCCTCGGGTCCCCTCCTGGATCCGCCTATGCATGAAGAAGAGGCAATTGAATAATGGTTTTATAATGATGTGTTCATGAATAAATGTAATATCACTTTAAAAAATAATCGATGCTAGCGGGAAACTCGAGCGATTTCTATTTTAACCATTTGATGCTTTCAATTCGTTTAACTTTTCATCAGAGTAGGCCCTGCTAGAATTATGTGATCTGTAAGTGTTTGGATATATTATATAATCTTTTGTTATTCGCTTGAATTCCATTCAAAACAGTGAGTTGTCTTGTCAATCCTAATCAACAAACATTGGCTCTTCCGCTCTTCCAACAATCATATAAAGTATCAAAAGGTTATGCATCTTATAATCTTGCTCAAATTTTATATACTCCAAATAGATTTTCAAAAGAAACAAAATGCGTGTAAACGGTGTATATAAAAAGAATATAAGATACTAGAGATAAATTACTGTAAAAATATACTTTACTGTCAGTGTCTTTATAGATATGAAAACAATGCTCTTAAGTTCGCATCATTTTGGACGATAAGTTCTTATCTCTCTCTTTCATACAATACTAGTGAAACATGAATTCCAAGGTCCCATGTATCTTGTATACATCAACTATTTCAAGATGTAACAAAAAATTGAACCCCTGATTTGGGGTTTAAAAATTGAACCCTGCGGTTGGGGTTCATTTTTGCACCCTGCGGGTTCAAAACTGCACCCCTAAATATCAAATTGAAACCCTAGGGTGCGATTTTGAACCCGCAGGGTGAAAAAATGAACCCGAATCGCAGGGTTCAATTTTTGAACCCCAAATCAGGGGTTCAATTTTTTAACCCATAGGGTGCTGATTTTGCATCAACCTTTCGGGGTTCAAATCTGAACATTTATTTCTTAGCGTTTGCAAGTAAACTTCAAAATTTCTGTAAATAATATCTATCAATATGTCCATCAGTGTTGTAGTCAAGGCTCAAACCTCCAAGGCCAAGGCTTTAATACCCAAGACCAAGGCTTCAATCCCCAAGGCCATGCCTAAAAACCTCAGAGCCAAGGCATTTTAAACTTTCAATACATGGAACAATGAGCCAACAACAAGGCGGCAGTTCGAATATCAGTTCGGCGCCCCTACATGTAGGTCGATCATCAATTTGACCCCCCCCCCTTCGAACATCATTTTGGCATCCCTTCGAACTCAATTGCCTTCCTTTATTCGAATATCATTTCGCCCCCCCCCCCTAGCTCGAGTATCAATTTTTGCGTCCCCCTAGTTAGAAAATCAATTCGGCGCTCCCTAGTTTGAGTATCAATTTGGCGCCCCCTTCCTCGAACATCGATTCGGCCCCCTCCCTAGTTCAAGTATCAATTTGGCGCCCCCACTTCGAACATCATTTCGGCGCCCTCCTAGTTCGAATATCAGGTCGGCGCCCCTACATGTAGGTCGATCATCAATTTGCCCCCCCCCCCGTTCGAACATCAATTCGGCCCCAGTTCGAACATCATCTTGGCATTCCTTCGAACTCAATTTGCCTTCCCTAGTTCGAATATCATTTCGCCCCCCTAGTTTGAGTATCAATTTGGCGCCCCCCTACCTCGAACATCGATTCGGCCCCCTTCCTAGTTCGAGTATCAATTTGGCGCCCCCACTTCGAACATCATTTCGGCGCCCTCCTAGTTCAAATATCAATTCGGCACCCCTACATGTAGGTCCAACATCAATTTGGCGCCCCTAGTTGAATATTAATTTGGCGCCCCTACATGTAGGTTCTTCATCGATTGCCCCCCCCCCCCGTTCGAACATAAATTCGGCCCTTAGTTCGAACATCATTTTGGCATCCCTTCGAATTCAATTTGCCTTCCCTAGTTTGAATATCACCCCCCCCCTAGCTCGAGTATCAATTTTGCGCCCCCCTAATTCGAACATTATTTCGGCGCCCCCCTAGTTTGAGTATCATAGGCGCCCCCCTAGCTTCAACATCGATTCGGCCCCCCCTCCCCAGATCGAGTATCAATTTGGCGCCCCCACTTCGAACATCATTTCGGCGCCCTCCTAGTTCGAATATCAGTTCGGCGCCCCTACATGTAGGTCGATCATCAATTTGCCCCCCCCCCCTTCGAACATCATTTTGGCATCCCTTCGAACTCAATTTGCCTTCCTTAGTTCGAATATCATTTCGCGCCCCTAGCTCGAGTATTAATTTTGCGCCCCCCTAGTTAGCACATCAATTCGGCGCCCCCTAGTTTGAGTATCAATTTGGCGCCCCCTACCTCGAACATCGATTCGGCCCCTCCTAGTTCGAGTATCAATTTGGCGCCCCCACTTCGAACATCAGTTCGGCGCCCCTACATGTAGGTCGATCATCAATTTGCCCCCCCCCCGCCCTTCGAACATCATTTTGGCATCCCTTCGAACTCAATTTGCCTTCCTTTATTCGACTATCATTTCGCCCCCTAGCTCGAGTATCAATTTTGCGTCCCCCTAGTTAGAACATCAATTCGGCGCCCCCTAGTTTGAGTATCAATTTGGCGCCCCCTACCTCGAACATCGATTCGGCCCCCTCCCTAGTTCAAGTATCAATTTGGCGCCCCCACTTCGAACATCAGTTCGGCGCCCCTACATGTAGGTCGATCATCAATTTGCCCCCCCCCCCTTCGAACATCATTTTGGCATCCCTTCGAACTCAATTTGCCTTCCTTTATTCGACTATCATTTCGCCCCCCCCCCACTTCGAACATCATTTCGGCGCCCCCCCAGTTCGAATATCAATTCGGCGCCCCTAAATGTAGGTCCAACATCAATTTGGTGCCCCTATTTCGAATATCAATTCGGCGCCCCTACATGTAGGTCGATCATCACTTCGGCCCCCCCCCCCGTTCGAACATCAATTTGGCATCCCTTCGAACATCATTTCGGCGCCCTCCTAGTTCGAATATCGATTCGGCGCCCCTACATGTAGGTCCAACATCAATTTGGCGCCCCTAGTTCGAATACCATTTCGCCCCCCCCCCCTAGCTTGAGTATCAATTTGGCGCCCCCAGTTTCAACATCAATTTGGCGCCCCCAGTTTCAACATCAATTTGGCGCCCCTACGTCGAACATCAATTCCCCCCCCCCCCGTTCAAACATCAATTCTGCCCCCAGTTCGAACAGCATTTTGACATTCCTTCGAACATCATTTCAGCGCCCTTTTGGTTCGAACATCATTTTCTTTCCTCCTCTTCTTTTTTTTCTTCTCGTCCTTCCCTCTTCCTCTCCCCTTTTCTTCTCTTCTTTCCCCCTTTCTTTCTTTCTTTTTTCTTCTCTTGTTTCTTCCCTCTTCCTCTTTCTCCTTTTCCTCTCTCTTTTCACCCTCTTCCTCCCTCTCCTCCCTTTTCTTCTCTTCCTTCCCCCTCTTCCTTTTTTTTCTCTTTCTTCCCCCTCTTTTTTTCTCCTTTTTTCTTCTTTTCTTTCTCCTCTTCTTTTCTTTCCCCTCTCTTTTTTTCTTTCCTCCCTCTTCCTCTCTCTCCTTTTCTTTCCCCTCTTCCTCTTTTTCCCCCTCTCCTCCTCCCTTTTCTTCTCTTCCTTTCCCCTTTTCTCTCTTTTTTCCTCTTCTTTCTTCCCTCTTCCTCTCTTTCCTTTTTTCTTCTTTTCCTCTCTCTTCCCCCTCTTCCTCTTTTTTTCTTCTCCCTCCCCCTCCCTTTTTCTTCTCTTCCTTCCCCCTCTTCCTCTTTTTTCTCTTTCTTTCCCCTCTTTTTTCTTTCCCTTCTTTTCTTTCCCCTCTCTTTTCTTTCCCCTCTCTTTTTTCTTCTCTTCTTTCCTCCCTCTCCCTCCCCCTTTCTTTTCTTCTCTTCCTCCTTTTCTTTCCTCTTTTTCCTCTCTCTCCTTTTCTTCTCTTCCTTTCCCCTCTTCCCCTCTCTTTTTTTCTCCTTTTCCTTTCCCTCTCTTTTTCCTTCTCTTTCTTTTCCCTTTTCCTCTCTCTTTTCCTTCCCTTCCTTCCCCTCTTTCCTTTTTCTTCTTTTCTTTCCCCCTTTCCTCTCTCTTTTTCCCTCTTCTTCCTTCCCCCTCTTTCCTCTCTCTCCCCCCTCTTCTTTTCCCCCTCTCCTCTCTCTCTTTTCCTTTTTTTCTTTCCCCCTTTTCCTCTTTTTTTCTTCCTTTCTTCTTTTTTCCCCTCTTCCCCTCTTTTTCTCTTTCATTCCCTCTCTCTTTTTTTAGCCGAAGAGGGGGGGGGGCCAAGGCCCCCTCGGCCCCCCCCATGGATCCGCGCCTGCATGAACTCATGTTCATCTAGAATAAATTAATGGTGCAGTTTCGATAAAGTGGACTTTTGTTCAACCAAATTCCTTTCAGATGCTGCCATCTATTAAAGTCTCACGATGGCGGATCTCCTGCCTTCCTGACTGCAAATATTTTCAACAATAATTACGACTAGAATTATTGTAGGTCTGTTTTTCATATCCATGTGCTGTAACGGTTTATATATGAATATAAATCATGTGTAATTTGTTAGTGTATAGTTTTATGGGAAGCAAAATAAAACGAAATCACAAACTTTAGACTCGTACATGTAACATGGAAGAAGAATAATTCTTACGGAATGACTTGCACTTAATAACATTTTGTTTCTTCTCCTTAAGTTCAAGAATCAGATGAGGTTGACAAAGTTGAAGCCGGAGATGACGATACTTATCTTCGGGTGACCCAGTGTGAAAGAGACCAGTTTGATCAGGATTCACCATGTATCATCAAAGTCCACCCAGACCAGGACATCCTGGAACTTGATTGCATCGTAGAGGGCGCCCACCAACCTGTTCTTCTCACCTGGCACAATGCGGGTGCACTCCACATTTCCCTGAACACCACATCTTCCAGCGAGAAAATACTGGAAGATGGAACATATCTAAAGAAAATTTCTCTCAGATTGCAGTCCGAAGAGATGGGATCGGAGCGAAAACAGTTGATCTGCTTGGCTCAAGGTCCCAACGCTACGAAGACCGTAAACGTCACTATTCAATTTGAACCAGAAATGCCTGAAGAAGGTATGTTAAAAAGGTTCATGATGATTTTTCTCTACTGTCTGAAAAAGGCAAATTGATGAAGTGCTTGTATTGGTTAGATCATTGTTTTATATCCATGCTCAGGGACGCCACAAAATGTTCTCCCCTTGTAAATCGGTTCAGACATCTCCGTTTATTTTTAATTGATAATAACGAAATGAAAAAAAAAACAAACAAACAACATAGATAACACATTTCTCTGCAGATAGGCCAGACTTATTGAGTGATACACTGGAATTACTTAAAGTACATGTACGGCAACGTAAATTTGATGGAATAACAAATACATTACATTAGAAAGTAAAAAAAGGAAATTTAGTTGCCACCTTATAAATAATAATAACCCCCTTCTAAGTGAGAAAACACCACTTTCAACTATCAAAAGTATTTATCAAAGTATAATTTGTACAAATCAATTTAGCTTCATTTTAAAAACCCTTTTAAACAGCGGCAATTTCAAATTTTTCTTTTTTTTAATAGATGATGTATCGCCTTTGATCGGAAAGGAGACAATGACAGAGACGTCGATACTGAAGGGGGGGGGGGCAGGGGATATTATCGCCTCCTCAATTAAAATATTGAAGTAATTTTTTTTTATTTTCTTCACTTTGCCTCCCCCATCCCCGTCCGGAACATGGATCAATTACACTCCTGGCAATAAGGATGAGTGGGGCAAAACAAGAACAAAAATATATGAATTATAACGATTTAAATGAAATCAGAATGAAATTACAAACGTTACATAAACTATAGGTCCATTATCAATAATAACTTTTAAGATTTTTTTTTCTCGATACTTTGTTTTTATTTATTAAACTTTCTTTGTTTTGTATCGTGTGTATATCAGGTCCTTCAACAGTGGGGATCGTCGTAGGAGTAATTTTTATTCTGGCGGTAATTTCTGCATTTGTTGCTTTTATTGTCTGGAAAAGGTTTATCAGGAGACCGAGGGAAAAGGCAGGTAATTTTTTTTATCATTATATAGTCTAAAAATGTCGTTCCAAAAATGTTTTATCAAAATTGTCATGACAAAGAAAATGTTAATAATAAAGAAACTGTTTTTATGTATAATAAAAATTGCGCAAATTTGCATCAGTTTATTGCACAAAGCGATTTATAGGGATACATAGGGGGATATAATTCAGTAACATTTTATAAACAAACAAACATTTCAGAAACAGATAAACACTGATGTTTACAAAATCAATGTTAGGATATTTCGCTTTGGACTGGTTATCTTTCAATTTCTTCATTCAGAATTTCATCGTATATCATCTTAAGCCATAAATTATTATCAGTTTTGTTTGTTATGAAATATTTTGCTTTCTATGCAACTCAAGAGGAAAATCAAGAAGCAGAGGAAAATCAAGAAGGAGAGGAAAGTCAAGAAAGACAAAAACTGCTTGGTATGTATCCCAGATTCGAGAAGTATAAAAATTATGAACCAAACTATCTGAGCAATATTTGGGATCTTTTTTTGTACTTGAGTAATATTAAGAGAGAGAGAGAGAATAATGATAATAATTATACTTGCTTATATAGCGCTTAATACTTACTTTGTCAGAAGTCTATATGCAGCATAATTACCCTGGCTTTAGCAGTGCAGTGCGTTTAAAGGAATAAATTCCTGCCAGGTACCCATTTAACTCACCTGGGTGGAGTGCAGCACACTGTGGATCAATTTCTTGCTGAAGGAATGATGAGAATGAGAAAGAAGGGGGGGGGGGGGTGAGGGGAAGGAAGAGAGAAGTGTGCGTGTGTGTGTTGGGGGTTCATCATCTGTAACATAATTGAGCATTGAAATTAGACGCAGTGCATGCATGAAGTTAAAGAGCGTTTGTTTGTATTTATTTCCATATAAAAAGCTAAAATATATACATGATCAATTAACGTACAGATGGAGGATGGCCCATTTCAGCGGCATAGGCGGCGGAAGCGGGGGGGACGGGGGGGACGTGTCCCCCCCTAAATTTTAGGTGGGGGGGATGTTGCCCCCCTAAATTTTGTTTTGATAACCTTTTTTTTTTTTTTTTTTTTTTTTTTTTTTTTTTTTTGCTTGTCAATTTTTTTTCCTGCGTCCCCCCTAAATTCACGTGGACCCCCTTGACACGTGTGTTGTCCCCCCCTAAAATTTAGGCTGATGACCTTTTTTTTTTTTTTTTTTTTTTTTTTTTTTTTTTTTTGCTTCTCAAAATTTTTTGGGCGCTTGTCCTATTTTTTACATGTGTCCATCCCAAAATTTCAGGTGGACACCCCCTAAATTTATTGGCTTCCGCCGCCAATGTTCAGCGGTATCAATAAGATACCACTGTTCCTCCATGGGGTCTATTCATTCAATGTAAATAGGCCTATCAAAAATATAATACGGTCATAATATTATAAAAGATCGGTAAAAACTAAAAAACAGAGATGTTGATTAAGATTAGTAATCAGAAAACTAACTAAAACAAATGGAAAATACAAAATAAAACTGATGGTTGATTTTGACGACTTTTGTCCAGTCCGACAAAAGTCATCCGCCTTTGCCTACTCCTCACCCTGTTAAAAAAACGTGATTTTACAGAAAATAAACAGAAGATTTTGCAGAAAGCAATAACAGAATCATTCTGTAAATTTATAAAACAGGAATTTTTCTGTAATTTAACAGAACAGGTCTGTTTAAAAAGGGGAAAAGGATATTCAAGGAAATTTGTAAGATTCCATACTCCAAATACCAATTTCTTGTAAGATTACGCAAATAGGTGAGATTACAGGTGTTCTCGAGACTCTGCTGCAGGAACTTCTTTTATTTTGAGGATAAATTTTCTAACAGTGCATGTTCTTTTGTCCCCAATAGTTTAAAAGCCCTGACGTCGACACTGCCGCTGTGTTATTTTGAAATTCCTTTAAAGAGTGTACCGCCGTTTAATTTCATTTCCGATGATCATGAATGTGTTATACAGTGCGTAAAAAAAATACGCTTCGAAAAAAAATCCTGTATAATTATACAGTATTAATATTCTGAAGATTTTTCCACATTTCAACATTGGTACAGATGATATAACTGTCGAAAAATATTTCCGCTTGAGTGAGCACTACTTACTTTTGAGAAGTTAGTGAAGAATGATTTGCGCAGAGCTTTGAAATTTTTAGTTATGCTAAAAAAGTAGACTTTAATCATGAAGAACATGTGGAATCTAGCTAGTAAAATTGATTTGAAGACATATTTTACTCTTTTTGCAACTTGTTTCCTTGCCCAAAACAATTCGAAGAGTGCATTGCTCCCCACCTCACTCCCCCACACACCAAGGCAATTTTGCTTTACAATGAGCTGTGATTTACATGAAATGGCTTAGGCTTAATTTTCATTTTGTTAATCGTTTTTAAGCTTGGGAAAAGTGTGGAGAAACAAGCATTAAATGAAAAATGAAATGTAAACCCACTTTAGATCATAAAAACTTAGTAAAAAATTGCTGGAGATGTCTGATATAAAATTTTGTTCAGATTCAGTTTTGTCCACAGATCCAGCTGGCACAAAAAAGGGTGAAGGTTGTTCAAAGTGTAAACTTTTTTTTGATACGCACTGTATATTCTTATGATTTATATTGTTCGTGTTCTTCTGTATTCACTTAGAGCAAAACACGAAACAAATGAAAGAAAAGCGAGAAAAGGTTTTGGCCTACAGACCCCAGAACAAGACCACGCCTACTTCAGGTGAAATCGAGGAACCTCCGCCCGTACAACTGGGTGTCTTCGGCCTATCACGAGCTGGAAAATCTGCCTTCATTAATTCTTTGTACTTTGCTGTGAAAGGTATGGTAGGTTTGCTAAGAGGTTGAATGCTGCATTTTTTAGTACAAATGTCCCACTTGGCACAAATGTTCCTTGAGTCAAAAGAAAAAGATTCATCCAAAGAGACACGCTGTATCTATGCAAATAAGCAAGTAATTTGCAGCGATGACCGAATAGAATGAGGTGTTTAGTTACCCATCAAGCTCATCAAATATGCAAAAGCTCTTTATTCATAAATATCCGGGGGGGGGGGCAGTCAGACGTATTGCTGTATATTATATATATTTAACATTCCCTCCATTTGTGCAAAGAAAGCCATTGCTTTTCCTTAATAGAATCAATGTTAGTCCATGGTTTTATTGATGAATCGTACATGCATGCATGATATTTTTTTGTCAATAAGCTTTATCAATTTGAGATTACAAATCGCGGGAGTTGGTCGAATGTTTACTTTCTTGTTGAGTTTAGGCAAGCGAAATAATGCACTGTAAAATATCTCTGCTCTCTTTATTCACATATGAAAGTTATATATATTTTTTTAAAACAGGCGAATATTCTCTTATCGCCGACGAATCAAACGAATTAAACCAGAGGACAGAATGGAGAGAAGCTAAACCCCTGACTCCTTATATAAAAATATTGGATAATAGAGGTCTAGAGAATTACAACAATGTCATTCCCGAACTCATGGAGGAGATCAGTAAGTCATCGTTGTTTTCTTATTTTCTTGCCGGGGGGGGGGGCTTGATTGTATTTTTGTGAGTTTTATTTCTTCTTGTTCTCGAAAGAAGAAAAAGAGGAAGAAACAGAAAGAAAGGAAAAAAAGAGCATACAAAACGAGATTACTTGCTCGTGCAATATAAACGTTTTTGTACATCATTTAAGGAATTAAGTGGGGATGTACAAAAACGTAAAACAATGGACATTTGATTTTTTTCTTTGCATCGTCATCCCCACTTTTAAACCGTCACATTATGAGTCAAATATATCGGCATGATGTTTTTATTAATCATTATTACGAACGTGACCGAACATTGATGTTTTCTTTACGTTACTATCTATTCATCTATTTATTGTAATGTTCTAATGTATTCATCCATCCATCCATTTCTTCCTTCCTTCCTTCCGTCCTTCATCCCCTCATTAATTTATTAATTAATTCTTTAGGAAATTGGGTTCTGATTTCCTAATATTTATATAAAAGTTAGGTCCTACCTTAAATTCTTGCTCGCCAGAGGATCCAGCCGCTCAGGTAAATTTCACAAATCCAGTGACAAGAAATATATACACTTCACGATTTCAAATAGATTAGAAAAAAAGGGACAGACGTCACAAAATATCTCGCGAAGAAATGAGCTCATTAAGTATGCAGAGAATATAAACTTCGAAGGAGTGGAAGTGACGGTATGAAGTAAGAATTGAAAAAGATAGAGAAATGAGTATAAAATGATCCTCCACAAGATTTGGTTCGATCCTCACTAGCAGCTGGATGAGATGGTCAGCATGAGTGGTTAGGACGAAGGCAGAGAGTAGAGTGATGATGTGGTAGAGAAAACAAGTTGTTTTTACCAACATCAGAAAAGGTGAGACAAAGAAATAAGCGCCAAAAAGGGGGGCAAAACACAGTTGAGAAGAACAAAGAAGAGAGAAGCAGACTGTGAGAAAAGTAAACATGCAAGCATCTCTGTAGTGATGAAGTATACCTGCAAGTTCATTGCAATAAACAAGGAACAATGAAAGGATGTTTGCTCCAAGTCTAGGACAAAAGAAAGGTTGTTTCTTAATATAAGAATGTGTTTGCCAAGTAGATTTGGGCAGGAAATGAGGTGCCTTGTTCTGTGCAAGTAAAGTATAGTACATTGCACATGGCAGAACCAAGTTAGAATATAGATATGAAATTGGAAATAAAAGAAAGAATTTATATACATGAACAGAATATTGAAATATAAATGAAAATATATACAAGGAAAGAATATATAGATATATAAAAAGATATAGTCAAGTCACTACAGTAGCTCCCCCCTAGATTTGTACCGAATAGAAATGTAGTAACAAATCGACAAGGGAATGTAAAAGGGAACTTGGCTATATAAAACAAGAAAATAAAAGGACTGGAAACATTAGTGAATTGTGAGACATGTTTCAACCGTCTCCGAAAAATTGAACGTACTTGGCAGGAAACCTCACATGGCGACCAGAACGGGTCTTACGAATTTCGGGAGGCGTATGCTTGTCATCAGAATCCCCTGCCAAGTCCGTGGAGTTGGATTGTTGATGAACTTGGTCAGGTGGATTTTGATGAGAAGATGAAGGAGTGATAGCATCCTGCTCGATGAAAGCCGGTTTCAGTCTGTCGACACTGACATTTTCATGTTTACCATTATAATCAATGGTGAAAAACTTGTCAGTACGACGGATGACTCGGAAGGGTCCTCTGTAAGGAGGCTGCAACGGCTTTGTAACAGCATCATCTCGTAGAAAGATGTGAGATGAAGAATGGAGTTCAGGATGTACCTGTGTGCGAGTGTGCTGTTTTCGAGTAGGAGTGGGATGTAATTCCCGCATCATTCTCTTTAGTCTGTGGGCATAGTTAGATGGATCATCAGCAGCGTCGAACTGTGAAGGAGCTACAAATTGTGCAGGTAGAGTGACTGTAGTCCCAAACACAAGTTCTGCTGCAGAGCATCCAATGTCAGCCTTGATTGCTGTGCGTATACCCAGCAAGACTAAAGGGAGTGACTCAGTCCAACGGACCTTGTTATGAGCTTTGAGAGAAGCTTTTAGTTGGCGATGAAAACGCTCCACTAAACCATTTGCGGCAGGATGGTATGCTGTTGTGCGGATGCGTTTAGTGCCAAGGAGGTTGGTGAGTGCGAGAAAAAGTGCTGACTCAAATTGCCTACCTCTGTCTGTTGTGATGGTAGTAGGTGCGCCAAACACTGCTACCCACCTGGCCACAAATGCACGTGCTACCGTCTCCGCAGTGATGTCTGGGATAGGGATAGCTTCTGGCCATCTAGTGTAGCGATCAACACAGGTAAGGAGGTAATTGTTGCCCTCTGATGAAGGAAGCGGGCCAACGAGATCAATGTGCACATGAGAGAAGCGTGCATCAGGTGAAGTGAAAGTACCAAGTGGTGCTTTGGTGTGTCGATGTACTTTACACTTTTGACACTCGAGACATGTTTTGGCCCATTTCCTGACATCAGCGTTGATGCTAGGCCAAACAAAGCGCTCTGTAATGAGCTTTTGAGTAGCTCTGATTCCTGGATGAGAAAGTCCATGGAGGGAATCAAAGATAGCTCTTCTGTGTTTGACTGGAACTAGAGGCCTGGCAGTACCAGTTGATATATCGCACAGAACAGTAGTGGTAGAACCTGGGAGAGCAATTGACTTGAGTTGAAGTGAGGAATCTTTCACCTCAGTTTCATCTTCCTGATCTTTTGCGATGGCTGCAAAGTCAATGATTGAGGAAGAGTCAACTCTGTCAATATACAGACGAGAGAGGGCGTCTGCTGCTGTGTTCGCCTTACCTGAAATGTGCTGTATATCAGATGTGAACTGCGAAATGAAATCGAGTTGCCGGATTTCTCGTGGCGAATGCCTATCCGGTTTCGACTTGAGTGCATGAGTAAGAGGTTTGTGGTCAGTGTAGATAGTAAATGACCTACCTTCAAGGAGATGACGGAAGTGCTTGATGCCCAGATATGCTGCAAGCAACTCCCTACCAAAAGTGCTGTATTTGGTCTCAGCTGGTTGTAACCTCTTAGAGAAGAAAGCCAGAGGTTGCCAAACTCCATCCACTTGTTGTTGGATGGCTCCCCCAACTCCTACGTCAGATGCGTCGACTAGTAGGCATAAGGGAACATCAGTGCGAGGGTGCACAAGAACAGTAGAATTAGCCAACTGACCTTTAGCGTGATTGAAAGCAAGAAGCTCTTTCTCTCCCAGATCAATTGGCATGTTCTTTTTTGTTCTGTTTTTCAACAGATCAGTCAGAGGTTGCAGCACTTCTGCACAATGAGGAATGAATCGCCTGTAGAAGTTGACCAATCCCAGGAATTCTCGAAGTTTGGTGAGTGAAGTAGGGGCGGGAAAATCACGGATGATTTTCACTTTGTCGCTAAGAGGTCGGATTCCGGTGTTGTCCACCATATGTCCGAGGAAAGATAGTGATGAAGCACCAAACTGACATTTCGAGGGATTGACGATGATGCCATACTCCTGCAGGCGATCGAATAGCAGACGGAGATGTGTCTCATGTTCATCCTTAGAGGAACTGGCTACCAGTATATCATCAAGATAAACATAGACAAATGGCAGGCCGCGAATGACGGTGTCCATCAATCGCTGGAATGTTTGGGCTGCATTCCGAAGGCCGAATGGCATTCGAACGAATTCGAATAAGCCAAATGGAGTGGTCACGGCAGTCTTGTGAATGTCGCTAGGCTCGACTGGGATCTGATGATATGCCCTAACGAGATCAATTTTCGAAAAAATTGTCTTGCCTGCAAGAGTTGAAGAGAAATCTTGTAAGTGTGGGATAGGGTATCGATCCGGGACCGTGCGAGCGTTGAGCAAGCGGTAATCACCACAAGGCCGCCAGTCCCCTGGCGTTTTCTTGGGAACCATGTGCAATGGACTTGACCAGTCGCTCTCAGATTGTCGGATAATGCCAAGTTCAAGCATGTGCTCGAACTCTGCCTGGGCAATTCTCTGACGATCTGGAGCAAGACGGCGAGGGCGCGCTGCCGCGGGCGGGCCTCGAGTTGGGATGTGATGTGTGGTAGTATGTTTCACTTCTGAGTGCTTGTAAACCGGTCGTGTGATATCCGGATATTGACGGAGAATGGAGTGAAACCGCTCCGATGAGTCATGTTGAACATACATCGGGCTAATAGTACCAGTATATGAACCACATCCCTGGACTGTAAGAGTTGTTGTGGTGTCTATCAATCGGCGGTGTTTGATATCAACCAACAGTCCAAACTGATCAAGAAAATCGGCACCCAAAATCGGCGTGGGTATGTCTGTCACAACAAATATCCAGCGGAAAACACGCCGTAGACCAAGATCAAGTGTGAAAGACTTTTGTCCGAAAGTCTTGATTGGCGATCGATTTACAGCCTGCAGTTGGATATTTGTTGCGTCAACCCTAGCCGGTTTCCCCAATTTTGAATGAGGGAAAATGCTCACCTCAGCACCTGTGTCGACGAGAAATCGTGTACCAGTGTACTTGTCGTTGACAAAGAAAAGGCGACTGGGTTGGGTGCTGCCAAGGGGGTTAGTCGCCGCTATTCCTTGGCGGGACCGTTTCCCTGGGCTTGTTTTGAGAAAGTGCAAGGACTGATGCACTTTTGAGCTCTCCTCCCATGTTTCCAGTGATACCAGCACTGAGCACCTGCATGCTGGTCACTGCGATGCTGGCTGCGCAAAAATGACTTGCGCTGTCGACTGCAAGTCCCTCTCTGGTTTTCCAGCATGGAGCAGGTCAATGCTTGAATCTGCATTGTGAGCTGGTCAACCTGCGCAGAGAGTTGGTCGATTGGAGAAAGGAAAGATTCAGGAGTAGAGGAAACATTAGGGATAGTCATGTTGTAGGAGTAAGAAAAAAAAAATTGAGAAGTAGAAAGGAAACAAAAATAGCAAAGTGAGAAGCGAGAATAGCGAATTAAGTGAGAGCTGGAGAGGAAGCAAAAATGGCGAAATAAATAGAAGGCGATAAAAGAAAATTAAGGATTCAGGATCACGTCGGGGTCACCAGTTTAGGAAATTGGGTTCTGATTTCCTAATATTTATATAAAAGTTAGGTCCTACCTTAAATTCTTGCTCGCCAGAGGATCCAGCCGCTCAGGTAAATTTCACAAATCCAGTGACAAGAAATATATACACTTCACAATTTCAAATAGATTAGAAAAAAAGGGACAGACGTCACAAAATATCTCGCGAAGAAATGAGCTCATTAAGTATGCAGAGAATATAAACTTCGAAGGAGTGGAGGTGACGGTATGAAGTAAGAATTGAAAAAGATAGAGAAATGAGTATAAAATGATCCTCCACAAGATTTGGTTCGATCCTCACTAGCAGCTGGATGAGATGGTCAGCATGAGTGGTTAGGACGAAGGCAGAGAGTAGAGTGATGATGTGGTAGAGAAAACAAGTTGTTTTTACCAACATCAGAAAAGGTGAGACAAAGAAATAAGCGCCAAAAAGGGGGCAAAACACAGTTGAGAAGAACAAAGAAGAGAGAAGCAGACTGTGAGAAAAGTAAACATGCAAGCATCTCTGTAGTGATGAAGTATAGTTGCAAGCAGGCGCGGATCCAGGATTTCGTAGGGAGGGGGGCCCAAATTCGACCTGATTTTGGCGCCCCTGTGTACTTTTCGGAAAAATGGCGGCCCCTCCCTCCCCCAGGCAATCATAAGTGCGTTAAATGCATGTTAAATTATCTTATTTCATAGGCACATGAATCAGGGGGCAGATCCAGCCTTCGCCAATAAAGGGCCCAGAATTTTTGTTTAGCCATAATTTCCCCGATCGGCCGCTCGAAGATGTTTTTTTTTCGTTTGTTTATTTGAAGGGGGTAGTCTTCTAAGTCATTTCTTAGCTTTATTATTTAAATCAACATAAATGTATAATATCATAATCCTTATTTTATAATGCCTGCGCAAAGTGCGAGCAATTTTTTTTTGGGAATTGTATGTATTTTTTCCTAAAAATTTGTAAATTCTGAAAAAAAGCAATAATTACTGCGAACGCAAAGCGCTAGTAGAAATTTTTGATACACGTTTTGAACCGATCGGAAAGGTAGGCCTACCAGTCCTGTTAAAGATTGCATACAGTTAGCTATGAAGACGTTATATATTTCAACAATCAAATAATGCGAGCGCGAAGCGCGATCTTAAAAATTTTGACATTTTCTCCATAAAGAATGGAAAATTTTTAATTATTTTTGTAATCATGAACACGATAGCTATACAGTATAACTAAACAATTGATGCGAGCGCGAAGTGCAAGCGGAAAAATTCTAGATTTAGACCTAAAACGGGACACTCTATTCATGTTTCCTAAATCATGAAAAAGATGAGTAACAGGGATCTTCCTACATTAATAATGCGAGCGCAAAGCGCGAGCAGAAAATGTTTGTATACGTTTTGAACTGATCAAAAAGTTCCTTTTAAGGACTGCTTGCATTTAGCCATGAAGACATTAGATATTTCATCAATCAAATAATGTGAGCGCGAAGCGCGAGCTAAAATTTTTTGACATTTCTACATAAAGAATGGAAAACTTTGATACAATATACTTAATTACAGAAAAAAAAAACAATTCGAATCTGTACTGATTCCCAATATTTATTACACACAAATCCATTATTCTATAAACTAAAGACTCTAACAGTATTTGACATAAATACACTTCAAAGTTATACTTATGTTTAAGTACGTTATAACATGCTCCCACCTACTTTCATTCCACAATTTTTATTACCTGAATACATCTATTCATTCATACTCTGCCTGTAACTCTTCAAAATTCCATTTAATCAACCCCAAACTGCTTATTGCGCAGAGATCCATATGACACCATGATCCAGATTTGTGGAACTCTCTACCAGCAGAGTCTGTAAAACAAACTTCGTCTCTTCATTCATTTAAGACAAACGTTAAATCTATGTTATTTTTAGAATATTTGAAGTAAAATTTTTGTGTCGTATCCTTTTTATCGTGAATTTATTCCTCCTTCGATTTAGTTATTACCAATATCTTCATCATGACCACCATCATCTCCATGGCCTTCATCATCATCATCATATCACCGTCACCCTCAGCTTTATCATCTTCATTTTTATGCTATAATATTGCATGAATTCATGTTTCGTATTTAAAAATAAATGCCAATTCTGCTTTATAAATGTATTAATTCAATTAGTATAAGTTTGGGATTGTCGTTTTTTCAAGCAATTTGCTTATGATGACAATCCTTCTCCTGCAAATTGTGAATATCATATAGTTTATCATTTTTGTCTAGAATTATTTTTTCAGTACTCTTTATTTATGATTGATGCCAAAAATGCTAACATATTATGTTTATTATGTTGTGAAAAATGTATTATACGAATGTTATGGATGCAGAAGAAAATAATAAATCAAGTCAAATTCTAGATTTAGACCTAGAACGGGACACTCTATTCATGTTTCCTAAATCATGAAAAAAAATGAGTAAGAGGGGATCTTCCTACATTAATAATGCGAGCGCAAAGCACGAGCAGAAAATGTTTGTATACGTTTGGAACTGATCGAAAAGTGCCTTTTAAGGACTGCTTGCATTTAGCCATGAAGACATTACATATTTCATCAATCAAATAATGCGAGCGCGAAGAGCGAGCTGAAAATTTTTGACATTTCTACATAAAGAATGAATAACTTTAATCAGTTTTTGTAATCATGAACAAGATAGCTATATAACTAAACAATTGATGCGAGCGGAACTATTCTAGATTTAGACCTAGAACGGGACACTATT
The DNA here is from genome assembly GCF_018143015.1 of Lytechinus variegatus. Lineage (NCBI taxonomy): Eukaryota > Metazoa > Echinodermata > Echinoidea > Temnopleuroida > Toxopneustidae > Lytechinus > Lytechinus variegatus. Next base: position 39,835,198 of record NC_054747.1, on the reverse strand, counting down.
CATGTTTCCTAAATCATGAAAAAGATGAGTAAGAGGGGATCTTCCTACATTAATAATGCGAGCGCAAAGCACGAGCAGAAAATGTTTGTATACGTTTAGAACTGATCGAAAAGTGCCTTTTAGGGACTGCTTGCATTTAGCCATGAAGACATTAGATATTTCATCGATAAAAAAATGCGAGCGCGAAGCGCGAGCTGAAAATTTTTGACATTTCTACATAAAGAATGGAAAACTTTAATCAGTTTTTTTAATCATGAACAAGATAGCTATATAAATAAACAATTGATGCGAGCGGAAAATTTTAGTTTTAGACCTAGAACGGGACACTATTCATTTCAAGACATTAGATATTTCACCAATCAAATAATGCGAGCGCGAAGCGCGAGCTGAAAATTTTTGACATTTCTACATAAAGAATGGAAAACTTTAATCAGTTTTTGTAATCATGAACAAGATAGCTATATAACCAAACAATTGATGCGAGCGCGAAGTGCGTGCGGAAAATTTTAGTTTTAGACCTAAAACGGGACACTATTCATTTCAAGACATTAGATATTTCATCAATCAAATAATGCGAGCGCGAAGCGCGAACTGAAAATTTTTGGCATTTCTACATGTAAATAAAGAATGGATAACTTTAATCAGTTTTTGTAATCATGATCAAGATAGCTATATAACTTAACAATTGATGCGAGCAGAAAAATTCTAGATTGAGACCTAGAACGGGACACTATTCATGTTTCCTAAATCATGAAAAAGATGAGCAAGAGGGGATCTTCCTACATTAATAATGCAAGCGCAAAGCGCGATTAGAAAATGTTTGTATACGTTTTGAACTGATCGAAAAGTGCCTTTTAAGGACTGCTTGCATTTAGCCATGAAGACTTTACATATTTCATCAATCAAATAATGTGAGCGCGAAGCGCGAGCTGAAAATTTTTGACATTTCTACATAAAGAATGGAAAACTTTAATAAGTTTTATATAATCATGAACAAGATAGCTATATAACTAAACAATTGATGCGAGCGGAAAAATTCTAGATTTAGACCTAAAACGGGACACTATTCATTTTTCCTAAATCATGAAAAAGATGAGTAAAAGGGGATCTTCCTACATTAATAATGCGAGCGGAAAGCGCGAGCAGAAAATGTTTGTATACGTTTTGAACTGATCGAAAAGTGCCTTTTAAGGACTGCTTGCATTTAGCCATGAAGACATTACATATTTCACAATCAATTTATGCGAGCGCGAAACGCGAGCGTAAACAAAACCGAGATTTCAACCTTGTACGGGATACTCTATTCATGTTTTGTAAATCATGAAAGGGATGAGAAAGGGGATCTTCTTACATTAATAATACGAGCACAAAGGGCGAGCAGATTTTTTTTTTATATTGTGATCTGAAACTGGATAACTGAATGAAAATGCCCGGGCGTGTTTCAGATTAAGACCTAGAATCTAGGCATTCTAAACAATCTTTTATCATGAAAATAAAAGCGAGCGCGAAACGCGAGCTTAAAATATTTGATATTCCGATCTGATATTTCAAACACTTTGTAGGAAACTTGTAAGGTGGATATAAATCGCATTTGATAAAGAGCTGATATGTTTCATTATTACTTTAATTTTGAGACATAGGACCTTGACATCCTTAGGACATGTTATCATATGAATATGATGACTATATATCTTCCTATTCATCTTGCTAAGCGCGAGATCAAACAAAAGTGACAATTTAATTATTAAATTGATATCTTAGTATTAATGCATAATGAGGGCGCGGAATCTGATGATATTATGGCCTGAACACTGCACCCCTAAATTTCAAATTGAACCCCTAGGGATGCAATTTTGAACCCACATGGTGCAAAAATGAACCCCAACCGCAGGATTCAATTTTGAACCCCAAATCAGGGGTTCAATTTTTGAACCCATAGGGTGCTGATTTTGCATCAACCTTTCGGGGTTAAATTTTCTGAACCTTTTTTTCTTAGTGTGTGCAAGTAAACTTCAAAATTTCTGTAAATAATATCTATCAATATATCCATCAGTGTTGTAGTCAAGGCTGAAACCTCCAAGGCCAAGGCTTTAATACCCAAGACCAAGGCTTCAATCCCCAAGGCCAAGGCCAAGGCATGGAAACCCAAGGCCTAAAAACCTCAAGGCCAAGGCATTTCAAACTTTCAATATATGGGACAATGAGCCAACAACAAGGCGGCAGTTCGAATATCAGTTTCGCGCCCCTACATGTAGGTCGATCATCAATTTGGCCCCCCCCCCGTTCGAACATCGATTCGGCCCCCAGTTCGAACATCATTTTGGCATCCCTTCGAACTCGATTTGCCTTCCCTAGTTCCAATATCATTTCGCCCCCCTAGCTCGAGTATCAATTTGGCGCCCCCTAGTTTGAACATCAATTCGGCGCCCCCTAGTTTGAGTATCAATTTGGCGCCCCCTACCGCGAATATCGATTCGGCCCCCTCCCAAGTTCGAGTATCAATTTGGTGCCCCCACTTCGAACATTATTTCGGCGCCCTCCTAGTTCGAATATCAGTTCGGCGCCCCTACATGTAGGTCAATCATCAATTTGCCCCCCCCCCCCCGTTCGAACATCAATACGGCCCCCAGTTCGAACATCATTTTGGCATACCTTCGAACTCAATTTGCCTTCCCTAGTTAGAATATCATTTCGCCCCCCTAGTTCGAGTATCAATTTTGCGCCCCCCCCCTAGTTTGAACATCAATTCGGCGCCCCCTAGTTTGAGTATCAATTTGGCGCCCCCTACCTCGAACCTCGATTCGGCCTCCCTCCCTAGTTCGAGTATCATTTCGGCGCCCTCCTAGTTCGAATATCAATTCGGCGCCCCTACATGTAGGTCCAACATTAATTTGGCGCCCCTACATGTAGGTCGATCATCAATTCGCCCCCCCGTTCGAACATAAATTCGGCCCCCAGTTGGAACATCATTTTGGCATCCCTTCGAACTCAATTTGCCTTCCCTAGTTCGAATCGCCCCCCCCCCTAGCTCGAGTATCAATTTTGCGCCCCCCTAGTTCGAACATCATTTCAACATCCCTTCGAACGTCATTTCGGCGCCCTCCAAGATCGAATATCAATTCGGCGCCCCTACATGTAGGTCCAACATCAATTTGGCGCCCCTACATGTAGGTCGATCATCAATTCGGCGCCCCTACATGTAGGTCGATCACCAATTCGGCCCCCCCCCGTTCGAACATAAATTCGGCCCCCAGTTCGAACATCATTTTGGCATCCCTTCGAACTCAATTTGCCTTCCCTAGTTCGAATATCATTCCCCTAGCTCGAGTATCAATTTTGCACCCCCTAGTTTGAACATCGATTCGGCCCCCCCCCCCAGAGCTCGAACATCGATTCGGCCCCCTCCCAGTTCGAACATCATTTCGGCGCCCTAGCTCGAGTATCAATTTGGCCCCCCTAGTTCGAATACCATTTCGCCCCCCTCGCTCGAGTATCAATTTGGCGCCCCCTAGTTCCAACATCAATTTGTGGACCCTACGTCGACCATCAATTCGCCCCCCCCCCCGTTCAAACATCAATTCTGCCCCCAGTTTGAACAGCATTTTGACATTCCTTCGAACATCATTTCAGCGCCCTTTTGGTTCGAACATCATTTTCTTTCCTCCTCTTCCTCTTTTTTCTTCTCGTCCTTCCCCTCTTCCTCTCCCCTTTCTTCTCTTCTTTCCCCCTTTCTTTTTTTCTTCTCTCCTTTCTTCCATCTTCCTCTTTCTTCTCCTTTTCCCCTCTTCCTCTCTCTTTTCCCCCCTCTTCCTCTTTTTTCCCCTCCCCTCCCTTTTCTTCTCTTCCTTCCCCCTCTTCCTCTTTTTTCTCTTTCTTTCCCCTCTTCTTTCCCCCTTTTTTCTTTTCTTTCCCCTTCTCTCTCTTTTTTCCTCTTCTTTCTTCCCTCTTCCTCTCTTTCCTTTTTTCTCCTTTTCCCCTCTTCCTCTCTCCCCCCTCTTCCTCTTTTTTCTTCTCCCTCCCACTCCCTTTTTCTTCTCTTCCTTCCCCCTTTTCCTCTTTTTTCTCTTTCTTTCCCCTCTTTTCTCCTCTTCTTTTCTTTCCCCTCTCTTTTTTCTTCTCTTCTTTCCTCTCTCTCCCCCCCTTTTTCTTTTCTTCTCTTCCTCCTTTTCTTTTCTCTTTTTCTTCTCTTCCTTTCCCCTCTTCCCCTCTTTCTCTTTTTTTCTCCTTTTCTTTTCCCTCTCTTTTTCCTTCTCTTTCTTTCCCCTTTTCCTCTCTCTTTTCCTTCCCTTCCTTCCCCCTCTTCCCTTTTCTCCTTTTTCCCCCCTTTTCTCTCTCTTTTTTCCCCTCTTCTTTTCCTCCTCTCCCCTCTCTCTTTTCCCTTTTTCTTTTCCCCCCTTTTCCTCTCTTTTCCCCCCTTTTCCTCTCTTTTTTCTTCCCTTCTTCCTTTCTTCTTTTTTCTTTTCTTTCCCCTCTTCCCCTCTTTTTCTCTTCTTTCCCTCTCTCTTTTTTTAGCCGAAGGGGGGGGGGGGGGCCAAGGCCCCCTCGGCCCCCCCCCATGGATCCGCGCCTGCCTGCAAGTTAATTGCAATAAACAAGGAACAATGAAAGGATGTTTGCTCCAAGTCTAGGACAAAAGAAAGGTTGTTTCTTAATATAAGAATGTGTTTGCCAAGTAGATTTGGGCAGGAAATGAGGTGCCTTGTTCTGTGCAAGTAAAGTATAGTACATTGCACATGGCAGAACCAAGTTAGAATATAGATATGAAATTGGAAATAAAAGAAAGAATTTATATACATAAACAGAATATTGAAATATAAATGAAAATATATACAAGGAAAGAATATATAGATATATAAAAAGATATAGTCAAGTCACTACAATTCCTTCATTCCTTCACCCATTCATTCATTCATTCAATCAATCATTCATTTATTCATTCCTTCATTCATTACTTCACACATTCATTCACACACTCATTCATCCATCCATCCATTCATTCATTCATTCATTCATTCATACATTCATTCATTCATTCACTCATTCATTCATTCACTCACTCACCCACCCACCCATCTATCCATCCATCCATCCATTCATCCATCCATCCATCCATCCATTCATTCATTCATTCATTCACATACATTCATCCCTTTATTCATTATAATAAATCTTTCTATCTCTCTTCTCACAATATTTGTATTCGTATTTGTAGAAGGAAATAGAGGACAAGTCCCCCAAAGGATAGTACAAAATGGTGATACCGTGGACTGTCCCATTCTGATCTGTAATTTCAGGTAAACATATTTCTATAACTATAATTTTGGTGATCATAATTCGATGATTATTTTACGAATTTCTCCCTTTCTAAGTATTTTTCTATTTCATTACCAGTAAGGATATTTTCCAAGGGTTAAGAGTTTAGCAGTCCTATGAAAAAACCCACTTGCTCACTATATAATCTCACAGAATATAAATGGTTTAGTATTAGTCATTGATAGTACTGAATCGTACTTTTCGTAAAGAGAATAGCACAAACATTGACAAATGAACAATATGATATTCCTTCTGATCTAATACAGTGATGGAAATAGTGATGATGAAGCTGCGACGTTTATCTCGGATTTTTCAAACGAAGTTCATACATTATTAGGTTAGTATAATTGTAACACCGGGGGAGCGTTTCATGAAAGGACTTGTCGGACGTTTTATCCGACAAGTCCCATTTTATCCGACAGTTACCATAGTAACAGTGCCTCACAGCCAATGAGAGTCAGAGAAAGATGTCAGATCTGACAACTTGTCGGACAAAAATGTTGATGAAACACTCCCCAGGTGCCCGTCTTTTGAAGAGTTGCTATTGATCAGATCAACTACAACTATGGACGGCCATGTCAACATCTAAAATGAATATTTGTTCAAAATATTTTGATGTACATTCATACATTCATTGTTCTCTTGAAGATTCAGTGTGATTCTCTTTGTTAGGAGATTGTGCAAATTTCCTGGAGCAAAAATTATGGTATGGATGGATTTCCATATTGTTGAGATTGATTGGATCAATCGTAACTCTTTGTAAGACGGGGCCCAGGTAAGCGTATCTGACATTATTTTAATAACGATGACGCAGGCCGAATCAACTCAAACTTGAATATCATAAATCAAAATAAATGTTGTTTTTCTCAACAATAAAACTGTGACCTGCATCTGTCAATCAGGTTTTTGTTCCATCACCAGTCTACTTTAAAGTGTATTTTTCGCGAATAAAGAAACCAGTAAACAGATAAAGAGGGTTCAGAACTAGAACACTGGCGTCCCGAAATTGATTTCAATGAAGTTAACATTGTTTTGAGACCAAATTATGAGGCACCTTAATTTTTTGTCGCCGGGAATATTACCTAAAAAAATATTGTACCTAACATTATAAAAAGATACATTTCATGAACAATATATTTTTTTTAATTTGACCACGATCGAACAGTATAATACAAACGTGAAGAACAAATTAAAAGCGTTTAATAAATGTCATGGTTTATCATTAGGTCGGCGTTTGGTTGTTGTTTTGACACACAAGGATGAGCTGGCTAAAGATGACGGTGAACTTGATAAAATGAAAAAATGGCTTGTCAAAAAGTGTGATATACCTGCTAGTCATGTGTGGATCTTTGAAAACTACACGGAGGAAAACCATGAGGAGAACGTTGTAAAGACTAATGAATTTCTGGAGTTTCTGTTGAAGTGTGTTGAACTGGCCGAACGAAACGTCAACTTCAGACACACGAACGAAACCCAAACGCCCCCCCAACCGCTCCCCCAAACGCGCGAATGGAAATGTATTATTTCGTAGGCGTTTCCCCCTTGTAAATGAATATTTTGTATTTTCTATCAATTAATATTTTCGGTTATCGTTGAATAATGTATATAGGACAATACCCAATAGAAAAAAAGAATTGGGAGGATATATGGGAAGGGTCAAGAAATGATGTTTTCCACCGTTTTTACAAAAACTGTCACTATGGTTACTTTTTCACTAAAGGGATGATTAACCCATAGAGCTATACCTCTTCCAATCTTTTCGTTTTTAGAGTGAAAATTTTCCTTCATTAATTGGGGTTTGTACTGTAACCGTTAAATTTGCAAACCGTTTGAGCCCTGGGTGGATCGAGGGTTTAATAATAAAATTATGCTGTATATTTTGTTCTATTATTACCTGAATGCGATTTAAAAATTTGAACAAGAAAAATAGAGGAAAATCTTGCAATGGTGAAAAGCCCCTCTTCTTTTAGGATGGTATTTACATGTAGTACTCATGCAATTTTATCTGTAAAATACTTTGAGAAAATAGAGAGAGAATCTGAGGGTTTTCAACCTTCTGATGGCAATATTGATCTTTTATACCTTGGTCACATTTGTTCTACGGCGGCCGTACGGCGAGTCGAAAACAGCCGTTTTAACATTTTTTTTTGTACCAGCTACATATAGGTGGTTTGAATAAAAATTAATAAAACGACTGTTTTCGACTCGCCGTACGGCCGCCGAAGAACATGTGACCAAGGTATAAATTGGCTAGTGTTGCTGGAATGCTGGAGGAGGGAAGTTCATGTTGACTCTGTGTCAGTACGAAAGAAATAAAGGACACATTTTACCTTTATGAAATGAATAAATGAAGTTGTAAAAATGAAAATTGATAAAAAATTATTACTATCTCTAGTGGTGCGTAAGTAAAGGGTAGAAATGCACCCTGTCTTAAATGTTTTTTTTTTAAACAAAAACAGAAAAATATACAAAATAATTATATTAATGAAGGTTCAGCAAAAATCAATCAAAGAATCTATCACGTGCGACAAGTACAAAAAAAAGGTCATTTTTCTCAGAGAATTGACCAAGTTTTAAGCTGTGTATTCAACGTATATCCCATGAAACATCATTTCCTAACTGCTTTAAAAAGAGACATAACCATTGAAACATTATTTTTAATTTCCTGTACGAGTAAGAGTGTGTGTGTATGTATTGTGTACGCCATTATGTTTAAAGGTCAAGTCCACCTCAGAAAAATGTTGACTCTGAATCAAAAGAAAAAAAATCAGACAAGCACAATGCTGAAAATTTCATCGAAATCGGATGTGAAATAAATGATATTTCATAGTTTCCATTATTTTCGACAAAATAGTTATATGAACGAGCCAGTTACATCCAAATGAGATAGTCGATGATGTCACTCACTCACTATTTCTTTTACTTTTATTGATTGAATTATACAATATTTCTATTTTTACGAATTTGACGATTAGGACCTCCTTGCCTGAAGCACAAAATGTTAGAATAATGGAATTCCACGTGTTCAGGGAGGAATGAAACTTCATTTCACATGACAATGACAAGAAAATAAAAAGATTTCATATTTCATATAATAAAATACAAAAGAAATAGTGAGTGATGTCATCAACTCTCTCATTTGGATGTAACTGGCTCGTTCATATAACTATTTTGTTGAAAATAAGCGAAACTTTAAAATGCTATAACTTTATTTTACATCCGATTTTGATGAAATTTTAAGTGTCATGCTTGTTGAATTTTTCTCTTTTTATTCAAATCAAGGTTTTGTTGGGGTGGACTTGTCCTTTAATTGTTAATTATGTACAAGTAAAAATCAGTTTTATTACATTGTATTGTTCAATCTTTTTATGTGCACGTGTACTTGTAAATGTAATGTATTAGTAAGTAAGTATGCCTACTTGTACTTTTGTTACCCCCCCACACTGTATAGGTGTACATATTGGTTTTGTACTCATATTTAGAATTAAAATGACTGTTGAATTCAATAATTTGAAATCAAAATTATTTACATGAAATGCCATATGACTATGGGCCAACTGCTTTCTCATGCATGACGCCACATGCAGGTGTGCTAATAAGACAATAGTGAACCCCACCATTAAATACACTCTTTCATGCAAAGTGTTGAATGTAAACAACTCTACACTGCAAAAACTCCGGTGTTGATTTAACACCAGCCCGGAATCAATATTTGTCCACACCAAAAAAGTGTTAAACAACACTAGTTTTGTTTTGGTCTAACACCAGAAAGGTGTTTATACAACACCAATTAGTACCAAAACAGCATCGGTTTGATTCCAAACTGCACAGCAAAAACTGTGGTGTTAACCGGTGTACATATAGGACCACACCAGTTATTTTACACCACTGGTAAACTTGTGGTGTTAGTTTTACACCTATAGGCGTTATTACAACACCTTTGGTTGTTACATTAACTCTCTTTGGTGTTATGTTCAATCTCTAGGGTGTAAATTTAATACCTCAGTGTGTGGTCCTCTATTAACACCAACTGGTGTCAGTTTTAACACCACAGTTTTTACAGTGTGGTGTTGTGTCAATACTTCTCTGGTTTGGACATAGATTCCGGGCTGGTATTAAATCAACACCGGAGTTTTTTCAGTGTACCATATGTCCAATGAGCCCAGAGAAACAAACTTCATTGAATTTTATTTATCACCAGACTTCACAATTAAGTATCTAAAACAAGGCAGAATTTGAACACCTGAAATCTGCTATTTTTTCATGGGGTTCACTAAATTTTGAGCACAACTGTATTACTCTAAATGATTGAGGTACATGTATGATCAAATTATCTGAATCTATTCTCCTCTATCCTTCCATGGGCGATTCCATGCTAGAAAATCAGCTATATTTGCAACATTTTTCAACCTATTGTCCAAACTAATGAAGAATTTCATTATCTTTTGTGTTAATGATAGAGTACTACTGGATAGACATGGAAAAAATGACAACTAAAAAATATGCTGTCCATAGGTGAATTAGAAGTAAAAATGTTGTGTGTTGTACATGGGACATTTTTGAGTCCCGTATATACGACACACACGTTGTTGCCCTTAATAGCCATAATCAAATATTTTTGTTGGTAATCAGTTTTTCACATGACTATGCACTTTAACTTTATTATTGACTAAAAATATTTTTTTCATTGCTCAAGCAATCAGCTAAGAGACTAGAAATTGTTGACAAAATGTCCCGTACGACACGTATGGAATCGCCCCCCATCATGATTTTGGAAGCATCCTACTAACTAGCCTCCTCAAAAGTAAATAGCTAAATAAATAATAGCCATAACTAATTCATATTAATGTTCTCAAACTTATGATTGATCAATAAAAAACAACGTGCATAGAAAAGGAGTACAGTTTCATTCATTCATATTGTCTGTTTATTGATATAATATATTTCAAAGATTTCCTTGACATGATGAGGATTTGTTAGATTATCAGTACAGGGTTGCACAAGATAGATGCAATCAAATCAACAAGTATCCATGGGACAGACATTTTTCAAACTCCTTTTACCAACAAACATAGTTGAAGTCAGAGAATTCTTTCATTGATATTTCGTCAAAATCAACACTGTCACCACCATTTCAGTTTTTTTTATTAACTCATACTATAAGTTTGTTTTTACTAACCATAATGCACTGGGGTACATACTTGGTCACACATGGATTAACAATCTGGGGAGCGTTTCATGAAAGAACTTGTCGGACGTTTTATCCGACAAGTCCCATTTTATCCGACAATTACCATAGGAACAGTGCCTCTCAGCCAATCAAAATCATGGACAGATGTCAGATCTGACAACTTGTCGGATGCAAATATTGATGAAACGCTCCCCAGGTACATGTACATGCACTTGATTGCATTCATTTGTGAAAACGGGTCTCATTGATTCTACAGGGTGATAATTACGATTTCAATCAATCAGACACATGTATTTGATTACATTCTTTTGAGAAAACTGGTCTCATCATACAATCTATGTATCTACAGGTTTCACGATAGTTATAACTTTGATTTCAATCTTTTGTGTGAACGGGTCTCATTGTTTTTTACACACGTGTATTTGATTGCCTTCCTTGGTGCAAACAGGTCTCAGTGTGTAATAAGCATAGTTTATAATCAGTTCCATGATGTAAATTCTAATTGCCCACTTCATTCTGAACCAGAAAAAAATACGAACCTTAGTGTATAAAAATCTTCAGAGAAAGTGGCAAAGGAGCTATTGTCACAGACGACATTGTCCTGTTTCATTGACCTCACATACATGTATTATAAAACATTTCAATACATACAGTATATGTTTACTCTCACAACATAACAAAAATGTATTCATCATCAAACAGTTAACACAACACTACATTTGAGTTAAAGGCATGGTCACACCGCCCGAGCGTTGTTGGAGCGGCCGTGGAGCGGACAGAAAAAATCATCACCGATCGCTCATGTTCACCATTTTCGATTTCAATTGTTTTTTTTTTGGTTTTTATTTTTTCCCCATATTTGTGAGCGAAATTCGACCCTCTCTTCCTACCGCTCCAACAACGCTCGGGCGGTGTGACCAGGCCTTAAGCAGTCTACAGTTAGACTTTATACATCTTTAATAACCCACATTAGTTGACCCTATTTCATTAATCATCATATATCAAGGTGGTGTGTATATTGTACAATTAATTTAGAACCAAGGGCAAAAAGGCTATGCTAATGTCAATTCTACACCATGCCAGGAAATTAACACCAGAAGTGTTGAAACAGCACCGGTTTAGAATCAAACCAATGTTATTTTAACACTGACTGTTGTTTGAATGCGTGTCTGGTGTTAGCCCAAACCGATGGTGTCACAAGTTTCTCTGGTGTTTTCCGGCATAGGGCTGGTTTTTGGAGTAAGGTTTGTTGCATTTGAAATAAACTGATCTTGCATACACAAAGTTTAATAAAACCTTACAAAAGTTGTACGTTGTAATGCCTTTAAGTCAAACAAATGTCAATCAATGATGTCCACAGAAATTGGGATTGGGAATTTATATTGCAACAATGGAAAAAAAAGGCATTTTTAGATAAGTACATGTAAGAATGTCATCTAAATGACCAAATAAACTGCATGCAAAATATCAATCCTACCAAAAGAACAAGGAAAAAATGAAGACAAAACCTCAAATAATAATACAAATTTACAAATGAAAGTAGGTGAAGTTGTTAAAATGATGTTAATTTCATTAGACTGTAAAAAAGAAGTATGGACTTCCTTTGAAATCACTTTTGCCCACTTTCATTATTCCTTTGTGTTCGACCGTGTATATAATAGGATCAATTTGACTGTAAGGCTACAGTATGACTGAACAGTTAACACACTGTATAAAAGTTATGATCAATTGCAATCTCTGTCTTCAAGATAAAATTGATTTCAATATCCTGTTAGAACAGGGCATAGGAATGTAAACAATAGATTTGATGTCTAATTTCGATGAAACCCAACTAAAATAATAAATGGAGATAAAGGAAGTACTACGGTATTCATCTCTTCTGTAGGCCAGTAAAGGTAAAGTGCTCCAAGCCACTATAGGCACTTAGGCAGGAATATCCCCTGCATGTACTAACATTCTATCAAATGGCTTTTACAAGTGAATATTTCTTCATCTTTTTATTGTCAGAAGGGTGTTTAAAGTGCAACATAAAAATGTGAATTTCTTGGTGATATTTCTTTAGTGGAAATGAACACGTACATTGTGCACTACAGGAATCACATACGTGTAACATCTAAATGTATATGAAAATCATTTTTTGTTTTGAAGTTACATCATGGCATGGATTCACATGTGGATTTGAATGTACAGTAATATGGTCTGAAATCACAGTTAGTACACATTTTATTCATAAAATGAATTGATTTACACTGCACATGTGCAGTATAATTACAAGCACAGTTTGTCCGAAGACTCAAATTCAGGTGCTTTGTTATGTTACGAGTTAAGAAGTGTACTGTTTAAAGGACAAGTCCACCCCAATAAAAACTTGATTTGAATAAAAAGAGAAAAATTCAACAAGCATAACACTGAAAATTTCATCAAAATCGGATGTAAAATAAAGTTATGGCATTTAAAGATTCGCTTATATTCAACAAAACAGTTAAATGAACGAGCCAGTTACATCCAAATGAGAGAGTTGATGACATCACTATTTCTTTTGTATTTTATTATAGGAAATATTTTTATTTTTACGTCATTGTCATGTGAAATGAAGTTTCATTCCTCCCTGAACACGTGGAATTCCATTATTTTAACATTTTGTGCTTCAGGCAATGAGGTCCTAATCATCAAACTCATAAAAATTGAAATATTGTATAATTAAAACAATAAAAAACAAAAGAAATAGTGAGTGAGTGATGTCATCGACTCTCTCATTTGGATGTAACTGCCTCGTTCATATAACTATTTTTTTGAAAATAAGCGAAAATTTGAAATGTCATAACTTTCTTATTTTACATCCGATTTTGATGAAATTTTCAGCATTGTGCTTGTCTGATTTTTCTCTATTGATGTAAATCAACATTTTTCTGAGGTGGACTTGACATTTATGTATTTTATCCAAATTAATAATGATCATTAACAATGGTGTGAATTTAGCAACATTGCGCCTGTATTGGCATCGTTCTCAATTACATGTATCATGTATGTACAATGTCACAAATAAGCATAATTAATGCATGAAATCTGTATAGCAGGGATTCAGTTTCATGGTGAGCAATCACTATAGCTACCACTTGCTTTAATCCATTTCAGGTAGGATGATTTATCACTCACCTCAGCGATCGCTATTAGTGTCAGTCAATGAACAAAATGTTATAGAGCCAACCTTGAAAAACTCATTCTCAGTCAGGTAAGAACCCACAATACACAATTACATTGTAAGCAATAACACACATAGCAAGAATGTTAATAATTGACATAAATATTGCATATATTTATATCTGATTTTGTGTCTCCTTTGGTTGTGGGTTGTAACTTAGTGTACGTTCCTTCATCTACTTTGAAATCAGACAAAAAAGCTCCCCTTGTAAAGGTATGTCAAAGGAGAGCTTTTTGTAGTGCTCCCCCACTGCTCTCATTCATAGTTTTAGGAGAGCTTTTCTTTGCTCCCCTCACAATTATAAAACCGAGTTCCTGATATACATGTAGTAGTATACTATGTAAACTGTGGTTTCAGACCATGGATTCAAAAACATGTAAATTTGAGCCAATAATGTTGGAAGACAGGACAAAACAAGGCAAAAGTTGTTATTGATACAAGAGGCACATATGATTGTTACCAGTACAATGTTACCGGTACTACGATACAGCATGTGGCAAATGTAAGTACATGTATGTAACCCTAGATGTTTACAATCTACGTTGAATTGGGTACCATACATACAAGCATGATCGTTCACAATTTCACTTAATACAAAGGAACCTTGTGTGAAGAAATAGAAGTAATGCTGTTTCAAAATCAATAACTTACACACTGTACATGTTGTACCCCAAAATTGATTAAAGGGATATTCGAGCTCAATCAATGACTGATAAAAGCATTTTCCATCTGGTTTAATTGCAACATTCTACAATTTTTCTTCCTTTGAGCTTGTGAAAAATTACCTAAAATTGCAAATATAGGGGTACAAATGAAAAAACAGTGGCAAAATGGGGCTGCATTCAGATTCTGCATTCCTACTTTGGAGAACAATACACATTTCCATACATGTAAATGTACATGCCAATCTAGAGTGCTGACATTGGGTAATACATGCATAAATTTATCTACCAGTAATCATAACTAATGTACATGTACAGCATTAAAATGATAGACAAAAAACAAGATAAATACATGAACCAAATAAGTAATACATGAACATTGTAAGCAAGAACATACTTGTGTAATTTGTTCGTAAATCAAAATGACATAACTTGCATCCGAAGCATTGCTAATTTTGTAAAATATGAGGGAAAAGGCACATTGTCAATTCTTACATGTACGTAGTTAAATGCAGATCTTTTACATTTTAGGTGCAAGAATCTTCTCATTTAAGGAGGCAGTGTTGCATGAAGAAGAATTTGTACACATTAGGAAGAGAAAAATAGGACAAGAAATCTCAAGCCTGGATATGAAAATGTCCATATGTTAATCAGGGTTCATTAACTACATTTTAAGCTCTGTAAAGCATTTAGTATATATTTTATCCCTTGACAATCAAAATATGTACATGTATATATATTTTTTATTCTGCAGCAGATTCATATATTTTAATTTTTAGCTTTCACTTTTCATATAGAAATGACCATATCTTATTAAGCAAAACCAGAGGCTTTGATGAAAAATACAATGAAAATAGGCAAGGATTTACAACTGTTCATTATATCTTGCCAAACACTGTACCAAACTTGTGTTTATAAAAGTTATGTGTACATGTATATGCATGTTGGCATGATGTCCAATGAAATGTTACATGTATTTTTTCTACTACTCTTCAATATTGGTCTACATACATGTACAGTATATCTTTTTTTGGAACAGTGTTAATTGCATTAGTTAAAATGCTTCAGTAATAAAGACCTAAAATAATGCCCATAATTCATTTAAGTGTTCATGATCATCATTGCTACCATCCGTCGTGACAGTATCATGTATTTAAAAAAAAGCAGACAACCTAGAGCAGGGTACATGTATATCTGAAGTCTAAGGAAGAGTTGATTCAAATCAATCAAAACTATGAAAAGCCATAATGTCTCCCTTTGTAAATATGATGTGTCTGCCTATTGGTCAATAACATGATGCATGGGTGAGAGAGTTTAAGAAAAAGGCCCCTCTTGAATAATAATAATATACAGTTCTTGTATAGCGCATATCACATAATGAATAATGTCCCTATGCGCTTCCAAAGGACTTGGATATGATTACCCCAGCTGTAGCTTGGCAGCCGTATAAATTACTAAGATTACAGCGCACACGCATTTCAAGGAATAAATTCCTGCCAGGTACCTATTCACCTCACCTGGGTTGAGTGCAGCACAATGTG
Organism: Lytechinus variegatus; assembly: GCF_018143015.1. NCBI lineage: Eukaryota > Metazoa > Echinodermata > Echinoidea > Temnopleuroida > Toxopneustidae > Lytechinus > Lytechinus variegatus. Next base: position 39,819,289 of record NC_054747.1, on the reverse strand, counting down.
GACAAATTTCTTGCTGAAGGAAATTATGTCATGGCTGGGATGATAAATGCTTTCTATTCAGATTTGAATTCAATATTCACTCAAAAATCATTCAGAGTACGCATAGAAATGCTTGGCAACAGTTATAGCCATTCATCTCAAACACATGAAAAACATGGAAAAATTGCTCAACTTTAATAGTCCAACCTTATCCAATAGGGTTTTTGTGAAACAGGCCTCCCAAAGTCTAGCCAAGTAGAACTTTCTTGAGCGTGTTTCGTGGAACCTGGACCTCCTCCTCCGAGTCTGGATCTTCACTGCTGCTGTACGACTCTGAGCTGCTCCTACCGCTGGGAGGTGAGCATTCCGGGGAGCACAGGTACTGCATCAGAGGAAGCCGATACTTGCCACAGAAGTCCACAAATTTGACGTGCTGGAAGCGGGCATTGAAATAAACACCTGCAGATATGAGAATACATCCAAACATAATTAAAATTAAAACCTAAATTACCAGAATTTAGTTCATGACACATTCAGTGTAACCCATGATAATAATCATTCAAGGATATTATTTGTGACCATGTATACTTTCTGAGAATGGTGTAAAATGTATCAAGATTTGCTGAAAATTCACTTTAAAAATCTCCAAGGCACAATGGAATGTTACCGCGCTCATAGTCTTCAACCTGGGGGGCGTTTCATCAACATTTTTGTCCGACAAGTCATCAGATCTGACAACTTTTCTGGATTTTGACTGGCTGAGAAGCACTGAACATGGTAACTGTTGGATAAAATGTCTGACAACTCCTTTCCTTTCATGAAACGCTCCCCTGGGGCAACTTCATGGGTCTAAATCATGCAGCCGTGTGTTGGGGAATAACCGTGTGAACTTCACTAATAATATGACAAAAATTATTTCTGATCCCTGCAGCAATGTTAATTTAATAATAATAATAATGAGACTTGTAAAGCGCCAAATCCACTCTGTAGAGTGCTCAAGGCGCATAAAGAGCTAAGAGTTAAATAGCAAAGTTTTTAGAAGATTTTTGAAAGTTTCGACAGAGGTACATTTTTTATGTCTTCAGGAAGGATATTCCACTAATTTACAACACATGCCTTTTTTCTTCCTCCATTCTTGTTTGGGGGGTTTAAGTTCACTACGTTCATCACTTTGAAAGAATCACGGTGAAGAAAGGGGAGGGAGAAGTCATTCACTCCTTCCAAAGCGCTGTCCATGCTTTAAAAATACAACAACAAAAGTAAACCCAGGCAAGAGCACTTTGTCACCCAGTACCTCAAGCTACAAAGCGGAATTTAGATTCTGATAAAAAGGAATTCTATCACGATAAACAGAGGTCACTGATAACAATGTCATACAACTAATGTAGGCTGAATAAATGAATTATCAGCAAGGCTGTTTGTTTTGGGAAATAAGCAAAGTTCATTGAGTATGTAATCATGAAGGTCAATCATTTCAGGACATGAATGAACTCTGCAGACGCAGCTGCTATAAAAATTACACTTTGGAACACAAATATTATCAAGTGCATATGTTCATAGAGACTTGCAAGTAGTAACATCAGACGGATATTGGCATTCGGCTGAAAGTGACCTTGTGATTGCACATACAATCAAAGCTGTATCAATGACATCCCGGATATCTTGTATTCTTGTTCTGTTTTCTTTTTTATCAAATTGAAATTCTCAATCAAGTCTTTTCTGACAAAATGAAGAACAACCTGATAAATATCAGGCCTAATAAGAAAAATAAACAACAAAATAAAATATATTGGCCTGAAATAAATAAATAAATAAAAAACACAATAAAGAGGAAAAAAATATGACAACTAAGTGTTAGAATTAGGATCTACCAAAGGTAAATGCACAATTTGCCTTTCTCCACCCAGGTGTTAATACCCGGTAATGTGACAGCCTATTTCTGTATATATACATGTATGCCTAGCAATTGAACTTGTACTACTCCCTAGGGAGTGGAAAAAGTGCATGTACATGTATTGGTGTGAGCCAGGATCTGATAACTGTTGAAAAGAGCAATTAAAGACATGATAAATTGTTCCAATGTTCCGAAGTATTAAGTGCTGTTAACGAAGGGGAATCATAATCTTATTAAATCAAACCAGTGTAGGTCTAATGAACATTCATGACATAACCTATCAAAACTGAACTTTTAACCTTTCAGACAATTGTGCATCTCACCATTGCATTTTGGATTCAGGCAATGTCTAGCCGAATCCAAGAACCTCATAAGCTCTCCAGGCAAATCTTCTTTGGTGTAGTGAACATGATTGTTTTTCACGCATCGTGCTGCTAACTCTAGGAGGGTCGGTGGGTTCCACGTCAGGTCACGGACAAAGCGAACGACCAATGGGTTACCTCTTAAGCTCAGCTCACAGAGCTCAGTCAATGTGATGATCTCTGGTGGCAGGATGGTTAGTTGGTTGTTATGTAGGCTAAGTGATCGAAGCTGCTTGAGCTGGACCAGCTCAGCCGGGAGGGAAGTTAGACGATTATCGCACAGCACTAAGGAGAGTAGGTTTGGAAGATGACCAACATTCGGCGGGAGAGTGACAAGATGGTTACCACCCAAATAAAGATGTTGTAATCTGTAAATGAGGCAAAAAAAATGTATATTAAAACCAACATATACAATTTATGACAGAGTAACAACTTACAGTATCTTAACTTAGAAAGACAATTTACTTGTTAGTAGATAGACATGGAAACTTGGCTGCAGAAAATCTGCATTTTCCATTAGGATCTTCATGTAACCAAGGCTAGGCATATCCAACTCTTATATCAATAAAATCAAACAATCTTTCCTTCTCTGAAACATAATATGGCAAGTTCCCCCAAGTCTGCGCAGTTCCCTTTCCCTTGCCTGCGCACATTGCGCGATTCTCATAAGATATGCAACGAATACAAACTTTACAAACATGCAATACATTATACATAGACAGATATTTATTTAAAAATCTGACTCAAAACGGTGGAAAAATAATGAATTTTGGGCATTTCATGTGATGGCCTCAATTTGCAGCCTTACTTACCCTGAATCACGTGCAAAATGAATGAATGTGCAGACATGGGTCCATGGGACACCATTGTTTTGCTCGATCTGAATATGACTGCCCGAGGTTTTTTCCAAGAAAATTATACCGTATTTCTTTCAATTTTTAAAAAGGTATTTGGCACACTTTATAATATCATGAACATTATAATTATCAACTGAAAAATTTTGTGAAAAATTCAAATTAAATTGCTTAATCGTTAGGTGCACCGTGCACAGACTGAGGCTCCTTTTTTATAAATCTGGCTTATGGCCTACCATACCCCTGAAGGCTGAACTGTTCAAACTAAGAAAGTAGGTCTGCCTCACCTGGATAACCTTTCAACTTCTGGTGGAATTTCTCTTATTCTGTTCCCGCCCATGTGAAGGACCCGTAGAGAAGTAATTTCAGTCAACTGTACAGGAAAATTAAGGAATAAATTGCCACTAAAATTGAGAGTTTGTAATGCTTTACATGTTCCGAATTCCTTTGGTAATGAGTCACTATTTAAATGATTGTTTTTGCACGTTAGAATCCGCAAATGTGTCAGTTGTATCAACTCATCTGGCAGTTTCGTTATTCTGTTTGTGCTCAAATCCAGCTCGATAATGTTCAAAAAGTTATTTATACTCGCAGGAATCGTGGATATATTGTTCCTACTGACGTCAATAATTGCTAGTCTCTCTTTGTGTTCGATTAAATCGTCAAAAGGAAAAACGTCGATGCCTTTTCGGGAATACATTGCGACTCTTTGATTGTTGTTCGACTCGGTTCGCGACATGTCAGCGTCGGTTCGTCTCGAGCGAGGTTTTCTTCGCATCCCACGCCTTGTCCTTCGGCTCAAAGCAAACTCGAGCAAGCGCTGGCCCTCAGAGCAGCCGAACTTGATGACAGACTCTTGTTGAAGTTGTGAGAAAATCCATGTTCGAAATTTGTGCAGGAAGACGATCAACAAATTCTCAAAATCGAATAGAGTGTGCATGAATGTCACCAATAATATATAACAAATCGCTCCGAAAAGATGATATTCAACAAGGAGATAGTGGGTCCACGGCGCGGCGGATGAGACGAACCGAAAATGGGCAACAATAGTGAGTTAGTCTGTGAATCAGCTTGTATTTATCGGTAGCTGATTTCCGTTCTTTAAAATAAAAGACATTCCTAATTTCAAAATGTAATTATTTTTATTCCGATTAAAAATATAGTCGAAGCGATAATATGACTCTTAATATGTATTCAGAGACCGCATATGCCTATGAAACATTCCTTAAAAAATGTGCGCTGCGTAAGTTGTGTGAATACCGCATTGATTTTAAGACTACTAGAACACGGTCACTTACGAAATCACTCGCTCGGAGCATGATCACGTAACGATGACGTCATGAAAGATGACGAAGCAAGAAAATGGGTCAAATTTCACAATTGAGGAATTAACTTTGATCTCGGGACATATTTGATAGACGTACCATATGTATGGACCCTACTGATCTTAGCTTGATTTTGACTATATGAATGAATCAGCGGAGCCGAACAAAAAAAATAGTATACCCAGTTGTTGTGTATCCGGACGGGTTGTGTGTCCGGACGATCAATTTTAGAATGTCATTTGGAAAAACTTACAAGCGAAGTTTTATCAATTTTTAGTACAAAATGTTAGGAAATATTATAAAGAACAAAACAGATAATGATTACAAGTAATGAATTTATATTTTTAGTGTAATCCACAGACAAAAAAGAAGGCTTCAAAAAATATTAAGTGGTCGGACACCCGACCCCCCATGGGTTACCGGGGCGACCAGTAGAGATCAGTTAATCCGGATCCAAAGACGATCGAGGCAAGGGGATAAGGGGATGGGGGAGCTAGGGGGGGGGGGGTTCCACATGCAATGATCTTTATGTTTTGAGGGGATAACGTTATATATAGGATTTTATCTTGATTTCAAATGGATGCAGAAACAACCATTGTGTTATTAGCTCCTGTCACGATCTGAATTCGTGCATATGGGGTCATGTAGCTAGCCTAGGCTTCATGTTTATTCCTCAGGAAATTTAACCCATTGATGCCCCTGTATGAGGAAATTCCTGGGGTTTCCTCTAAAACTCAAGTTAGGGCCTCTAAGCAGGTGAATCATAATTCACGAAACCTAATATTATATTCTGTGTTCTATTCATTTGATGTAAAAATGAAATTGAATTTGTCTTTGTCAGAAATTACAACAAAAAAGAAAAGGTCTTTGGATTTATAAACCACTTTTTGCAACAACGCTGGTGGTGGTCAGGGTGGCCAGAGGCGGATCCAGGATTTAAAAAAGGGGGGGGGGCAAATATATCAGAGGAAAATTTTGATAAGCCCCCCCCCCATTTCCTCCAAGCCCTCAACTTTCAAAGACTGGTATTCGAAAGTATGGTTTATCTTATGACCATATTCAAAGTATGTACTAGAATTATGGGAAGCTGAAATGTTTTAACTTTATTAATAATTTGAGCACTGAATGTGAAGATAATGTGTCACGATTGGCAAGCCATATACTTTCAAATACCTACTCTGCTTCTGAACAAAACAATAATGAATTGCTCTCTTCAGAAAATCTTGTTGGTTAATCATTTATGCAAACACCAACACCAATACCCCTTTTCATAAACCCATCCTCCAATTAGCCGCCTAAGAGTGATGCGGATAATTCAATACATATTGAGTTCACAAACTCCAAAAATAATCTGCACTACTATTTTTACGAGCGCCCGTCCTGAAAAAGGCGGATAATTGTAATGGCAACTGCACACGCGCCCCCTCTGATAGGGTTGCGTTGGAAAAGGGTGACCTTGTGACCGCACCATCACAATGATCCACATTACTTTGTAAATGCGTTCATAATGTCAAAATCTGGTCCCGATGCCACTATTATGCGGATAACTGCAGCATCAAGATAATGCGGATAACTCTGGTCTTCCTCCGATTTTACGACCAAATTATGCTGCTATTAGCCGCAAAATTGGGTTTATGAAAGGGGTACAATACACGCAAAACAGTTATGGTACTATAGTCAGAAAATACATTTTTTTAAAAACATTTAATTGCAAAAACACAATAACCTTGGAAAAAGTAACAATATTGATTATACAGTTGTACTATATAGTATGTAGGTCATTTTAACATGATATTTCTCAAGTTTCGGATGGTGCATTATATACAAATAGTCCAATCAATCAACCATTTCATACACTTTAACTGTCATAAAGCATTCACTTTGACAAATGTCAAAGTAAACTGCATAACAAATGTTGAGCAAAAAGAAAATGGTGTCATAACTCGTGTTTCAAATTTCAACGTTACATATAGAATACTGAAGTGCGACCTCATCAATTATCCAATTTTGCATTTCAGCATTTTTTGTACCACATGAGATATGACCTCATACAAACATGTACTCAAAGTAGCCCCACTGAAGTCAACTGGTGTATAATTGGCCTGGTTCCTAACTTTTAAGATTAGAACCACGCCAATAATACATTGGGTGATTTCAAGTCTGGTGTTAGCCTTGGCGTTGAAATTTGAATTGCCTCCCCTAGCTCCAAAACTTATCCAGAGTTCGTTAAACTGATCCAGATCACATTATTGACATCTCAACAGCCAGTGACTGTCTATTCGGGACCATCATCATTTGATGGTTGGTGTTATAACCGTGTAAAAATTGACCTAACACCAACACCAAAAGGTCAACACTGAACTTAAAATCACCCATTGACTTCAAAGGGGCTAATAATGTATTAATGAGGTCTTATCTCAGGCCCCCATTGACCGATTCGCACAAAATTTTGGTAGTGGAGGTATTCTATCATGCTCTACCAAAATATGCTACCAAAAATTCTGCAATGCAAAAAAGTATTTTGTGACATCATCACTTTGGTACTCTATAATGGTATCCATGATATGGCATGATGAGCCAACAAACTGTGCGGGGATAGAACATGACAAATTGATGGGGAGGGGTTCTTTGCTATTACATACACAAAGCAAAATAAACAAAGCTTGTTCATTTCTATAGCATGGATTGATAATACTGAGGCTAACACTGCAACATGATTTCTCAACATGATGATTGTAATCATTACGCCTCTATGTTGAATTAACCCAATGAATACTAAGTTTAGTAATTTCTATAAGCTTTGCACAGACAGCATCTGGTACTAGTACTTACAGGTTAACCAAATATTTCAAGATCCTATAGACTTAAAGGATTTTGAATCGATTTGTGCTTTTCACAATATATGCACCACTGCCGTAAGTTATGATCAGAGCCTACTTTTCTTTGTGGCTTGACACCTTTTTCCGGCATAGCAGAGGCCTATTGTGAGAATTGGAAGATTTAAAGGGAAATCCAACCCAAATAAAAACTTATTTTCAGAGGAAAAAGAAAAATCAGACAAGTTGATAGGTGAAAATTTGAACAGTATGGGTCAACCAATAAAAAAGTTATGAATTTTTAAAAGTTGTGAATATTGGTAATCAGTATACCTATGGGGACTTCAAATTGGCAACATATGTGATAGTGATGTAAGGCAAGGACTACTCTTCCATGTACTTCAATATATAAAATGGATCAAATTTCATTTTTTTGAAAACTTTTCTTCAAATTATATATATATTTTTTTTATGAGGACATAAAACAATATACTTTATAGATTACATTTAGTTTATTGATCCAGGGGAATGGGTACTAAGGAGAAAACCACAAATCCTGATAAGTACAAGGCTTATCGGAAAGTTGTCCTTGCCCTTTGTCATAAATTACTTACCAATTTGAAATCTAATAAGTCTTTGGGATCTCAATTTTAAAGATGGCATTACTTTATTACTTGTCCGATTTCTTTCAAACTTTCACCTTTCTGTTTTATTTATTTTTGTCTTTTAAAATACGACATTTAATGACCAAGGCTGGAGTCCCCTTTAAAGAAAATTAAGAATATTAAAGCTTTTCCTGAAGTAGCTAACACAGGGAACAATATGTGGGACTGCACTATAAATGGACATTGGACAAGCATTTCCAGTAGCTTTTCTGATCTTTATTTGCTCATTACTCTGCAATTATACACGTTCCTTAACCCTATCCAGGCTGGGGGAAGGGGGGGGGGGGTAAATGTCAAAAAGGGTTAAAATTGTTTTGGCAGAAATAATTTATTTATAGGTTTTAAACTTCTGTGTAAGATTTGTTCCAATTCTATTAGCTGTGTCAACTGTCAATATGTCAGCTTAGTGGGGAAATTACTGATCGCCCCCCCCCAAAAATAATTTTGTTTCGTTTCCTTAAAAGAATGATTTAATTTTGTCAACTCGCTTTGCCTTTGCTCATCAGTCTCCTTTGCAGTCAGTCTCCGTTTATCAGTGATTTGCCCACTAGCCTGGCGCATATCATATACGCTAATTCCCTACATGCAGTAACTGTTTGGTGCAATATTTTTTTTCTAATAATAAAGCAAATCATATAAAACATCAACTCAAATTTTATATCACCCTTTGTGTATGAATACGGAAGTCGAGTAATACAGTATTAAGGCCCCCGCACACCTTGCGACTGTTCGCGATCCGATTTTGGAACAAATCGCATTTTGCTCATTTTCTGAAAATGTGAATTGAACTGATCATTTTATTTGAGGTTAAATTAATTGAAAGAATACTAATATAACCATTTTGTAAGATTGTAAGCCTTTATTATGGAGTAAAAGCCAAATTAGTTATAAATCGTAGCTAATCATACGACTGCTATGACGTCATTACAACTAGATACTAAGGATGACAGCATAGTCACAGATTTTAAAGTATTTCAAACATTAAACAGTAAGATATTCCAAGTCTCAATATTAGAATAAAAATCTACTACATTTGATTCCAAAATTGAGTCGCAGACCAATCGTAAGGTGTGCCGTCGCCTTTAGGAGTAGGCACGGTTCTCTGAGTATTCTTAATCTATAGGACATAGGTGTTCAAGAGGCTTGAAGGATACAGTATATCATTTCTGGATTGCTCAAACATTGGATCTCAAAACCTACAAATTTTGAGGGCATTAGAAATACTGCAGTGGCGGCAAGCTGGCAAATCTCACATTGTCAAAAGTCTCCAAATTCCTGTGGAGAACATTTTCAAGGCCAAAGAAGGTTGCTTCTCATGTCATAACTCTAAAATCAAGCTATTTTGTGAGATGTCTTTAAAGCAGAAATTCACCCTGATGAAAATCTTTTATGTTATAAAAATCGCAGAAAAAATAATAGAAGATATTGCTGAAGGTTTGAAGAAAATTTATTCAAGATTAATTTTTTTTAAAAGAATTTCAAGTTTTTGATTCGTGATGTCATATAACAAGCAGCTGCCTCATATGTTATGTAATCTAAAATGCAAAAATTTCATTTTTTTAAGGTTCATGATGACTTATTGTTTAACTTTTCTTCAGGAGTGGGTGTATATTCATTGTGTATTGAAACACTAAAGGTACAATAAAAACCATTCTCAACAATTTTCTGAGAAAATTGCATTTCATTGATTTTTTTACCATACCATAAGAAGGAAAGCTACTCGCATATGACGTCGCAAACCAATTTAATTGAAATTCTAATCACTTTTTTTATTCTTCGATGGATTTTCCTTACACCCTCGTCAATATTTTTCTATTATTTTCCATGCTAATTTACAATAAACTTTTGTCAGGTAGATTTCCCCTTTAAATTTGTTAAAATTTTAGATACAAGGTTTCTACTCACTCCAGTGACTATACGTATATCCATTAAAATGGTTTACACAAATGACTTGGTAGGATAATGAATCAGTCCTGACTGATCCCAACCAGCAATAGTCGGATCAAAAAAGCCAACTGCTTGCCACATTTTATGCTTCACGAAACTCAGCGACAATATGTAGGACATACCATTATACATGTAAATCTATCCAAGTCAAATCTGTTGGAACCGAAATCTGTTCAACTTGGGCAAAAATTGACTTAAGAAGTGTTCAAATCACATTCACATATTCTGGTCTGAATTCGACTCGTAATACGCAACGTCTACTGGGCAATTCCACAGGTTGGTCCAAATCATGTAACGTGAGTAACTGACACATTCCAAAGATTTGCCAGGAGCATAATAGAATTTCCCAAGTTTTGCTTTTATACAAAGGATAGTCAGACTGTGTACTTTGTTGTGATAAGGAGATTTTTAGTTCCTATCAATAATAATGGAGTTACAGCTCCAAGTATGAGTCAAGGTGTCTCCAAATGTAACGTGAGTAACCGTGGAATAGCCCAATTGTATATATGCAAAAAAAACATTTAGGCATGTCCGTATGATGTTAACACAACCAAGACTTACATTAGTACATCACAATGGTCCAATCACCTACTCCCACTTCTACTACTTCTTCTTCTCTTCCTCCTTCTGTCTCTGTTTTTATCTTTTCTATCGCTCCTCCTTTCCTTGTCCTTTCTCCTTCTTGATTCTCTATCATCATCATCCCTCCGATGGTGCCTGTCTTTTGATGGATCACGACTCCTGCGTCGTCTTCTACGTCTGCGCCTATCACCACTCCTGTCCCTCTTGGATTTCCCATCTTCACTGTTCCTTCCTTCACTTCTCCCTGAATGTCTCCTTTCCCTACTGCTCTTGCGATGACCGTTTTCATGCCTTCTACTCCTCTCAGCGCTCGGTCTCCGCCTCCTCTTCGGTCTCCTGCGGCTCCGTCCTCCTCCTCTTCTTCTTGAATGATCTCTTTCGTCGTCCCTACGTGGTTTCCTTGCGTCGGATCGTCTTCCTCTGTGTGTCGCTTCTTCACTGCTGCTGCTTTCGCTTGAAGAACTGTCTGAATCATCAGAGCTGCTGGAACCGTCCGATTCTGAGCTTTCTTCGTCGTCGTCATCCTCATCCCGAGACGGCTTCCGCCTTCGTTCAGATCTGAGATGAAATAAGAAGAGTGTTTCATGAGGCAAATAGACGGTGATTTTTACTGACTACTTTGTTCGAAGCCAATTAGATGAAAGTATTTCAGTAGCTTATGACAGTTGTCAGTGAAAATTATCATTTGTGACCAGTGCTCCGTAACACAAAGATTAGTGATCGATTGCTAAATGAACTAGCCAATCAAGATTAACATTACACGTGCATTTGGCACAAAATACTGACCAGGAGCCAATCAGAAGTGTTCTTTCATATTTGCTATTCATTGCTAATCTTTGTGTTACGGAGCCCTGGCATGGTAAAACCCTAAAAAGAGTCACACTGTGTAATATTCAGGAGGAAATTACAAATTCTTTTTAATCAGAAAGTTCAGATGTCAGATTAAAACAAATATTTTCAAGAAAGAGTATACGTTTTCTATGCACTTCAAAGGGATTTACCACGGGCCGCGGACAGTTTTGAATGGGGGAGGGGGGGCTGATCAATATGCGATTCAATGCAATTTATAATTTAACTTACACTTAGAACTCCTTTATGTAATTAGATCCATCTTAATGAAAATATTTGTGTAATTTAATCTATTATATATTGAATGATTGTTTTTTTAATTATGTACTCTTTGTAAAATATCTTTGTATGTTCTCATATTTTGTAAACATGTATATTTCAGCCACTGGCTGCCAAGCGTGTATTATTTGCCAATAAACCATTATTATACTATACTATACTATACTATACTATATCATGCCAAAAATCATAATTAGATGATAATTTTTACGTTTTTGTACATGGTTTTGGAAAAAGGTGTAGGGGCTGAAGCCCCGGCAGCCCCCCCCCCCCGCGGCCCCTGTGTACTATCAAAGGGATTTACCACGGGCCGCGGACAAGATAAAAGGCTGTTTTAACTACCATTTTAGACCCATAATTGCCATTTTTGTCTCGCCTGCATAGCAGAGTGAGACTATAGGTGCTGCTTTTCAGACGGTGGCGGCATCATAAACTCTTAACCTAGGGTTAAGATTTTTGAAATGACATAACTTGCAAAATATATGGACCTAAGGACGTAAGGTTAATCAAGTATTGATGAACATCCTGCCTGAGTTTCAGGTCACATGACCAAGGGCACAGGTGATTAATATCTTGGTCACATTTGCTCTACGGCGGTCATAGTAGCTGGTACAAAGCAAATGTGACCGAGGTACTAAGGTCAATGAACTTTTGCCATGTTGGGGATATTTGTTGTTTTCCATCATAAGTTTCAGTTTATGGATCTGGTTCTTGAAACTTGGACATAAGGGTAATCAAGTATCACTGAACATCTTTTGTGAGTTTCAGCTCACCTGACTAAGGTCAAAGTTCATTTAGGGTCAATGAACTTAGACGATGTTGAGGGAATCAAAACGAATTCTTAACCAAAGTTAAATCTTTGAAATGTCATACTTTGAAAGTACATGGATCTAGTTAATGAAACTTTTATATAAGACTAAGAGTAATCAATCATCAGTGAACATCCTGTGTGAGTTTCAGGTCACATGACCAAGGTCAATAACATATATTTTTTATTTAGGCTTTATTAAATGCATCAATTTGAGATAGACATTTGATTTTTACCTCTTAAAATGTTTCTTTCTTCTCCTGTCATGACCTTTGACCTCTGTCCCCTCATCACTGGTATCATCCATGGATGATCTGTTGATATTCTCTTCTGGATAGAGCTCCATAAAACCGTTGTGACTCCATCTAAAATTGAGAAAAAATATTCACAATAATGATGACAACATTTTATTAACCCAGAGTAGTCATTTCAGTCATAAAAAGAGCATAGATAACATCAGAATTTTCACTACATCAAACTGATCATCAAGCTATCACATTCAACTGCGGATTGCTAGTTTACTGCCGCAAACAATGTTTTGTTGTTTCATTCTCTTGTGTTCTTTCTGGATCAATTCGAGCCTATTACTTTTTTTCCACCTAAGCATTTTATATCATACACCATCAATGAGCTCTCTAGATTTGTTATTTTAAAGTTTTGTGCATGTCCTCCTCTCAATTTCATCAGGCTGGATATGGTCACTACAAATCACATGATGCCGGCTGTATTCGTACAATGATTGAAGAATTTGTCAACTTCTATCGCCACGATCCACTTTTGAAAAAGTTCCTTGTTTCTGTCTTGGCTTGGATGATGAAAGGTCTTCCCCACTCGTCTTTCCACTTTTGCTTGTACTCCCAAAGGCCTTGCTGTATGGCATGATCTTGAATGCTGGCGAAATATGCATATGGCTACTAATCGCAGCATATGTAATAATGTACAGGATACCAGGTTGAGCATTTCACATATAGAGCACAATCATGTCATATCTTCGTTGGGTCTCTCTCGAAAGACTGAATACGCATCTCATAGCAGAAAATGATTGCATTTTAAAAGTTACATAACTTTGTTATTTGGGGGCCTACAGACCTTCCCAGTACATCAAATTCTAGGTAATAATGGTCTCTATTCTATATCAATGTAATATGCGAAACCTTCTTTCTCCTTTACAAACATCAGGTTAATCCTGTCCGGCCTAGAAGTTTGAATTTATGATTAGAGAGAAAAAATACTGTTAGATCCCGAGTAAAGTTGAACAATCCCTTTGACGTTTTTGTTCAACATCTCAATTTATCACCTTACCTCTACATCTACCACCTGTCTTACCTCCCCCATACACCTACCTCTCTGAGTATTCCCCCGAAGTGCCCATTGTACATCCCACTTACACATGAGGGCAATTTTGCCCCCATCACAGTCCAAATAGCCCCAATATTTCCCCCAAATGAATGCTTTGGGGTGACCATTCTTTCTAGAGTTGCCCAAAGATCAGTCACAAAAAAAGTCAATATTATTTCATTACCTCTCCATCTGAGTGTTCATGCCCCATCGACCTCCTCGATTCAACCGACGCTGATTCCATCTGTCCCGGCTGACATTGTTTCCACCATATATTTCTCTGGGAGAGTCGCTGTACATCTGCCCATACCGGACTGGCCCTCGTGACCTTGCATTTGAAAAAATATTCAACAATAACAAAGATTGAACATGCATTATCAGCGCTTGGTATTTGACAAAGAGTAATGTTTGCACATTGGAAGAGAGGCAAGACACAAATTAGGGGTTATATTTTTCGGCCAAATTGAGGCGATTGCTGAATTTTGGGGGCTGTCTTTAAATTCAAAGGCTACTTTTCGACCCAACGAGCAATAACGCTGACAAGAGTATCATTCTGTCAAATTTAGAATGCTGTCTAAATGTTAATATTGTTTGTGGAAGAATTTGGGGCAACTTTAGTAAAAAAAGGTCACCTAAAAGCATTTCATACTGCAAATTTTATAGCCGTTTTTTATGTCACGTGGGTGAAAGGGCATTATTAATCACCCGTATGTATCTCCTATGCTGATGAGAGGTCCATACTTGATGAACTCTTTGGCAGCTAATACAGGAAGCTAAACTGGGATGATGTACAAAGTGAGCCACCTATTGCTGGCCGATTACTTCTGTTTTGGTAATATCTACCATATAACCCAGGGGAGCGTTTCATGAAAGTTGTTGTCGGGCGTTTTATCCAACAAGCCCCATTTCATCCGAGTTACCATAGTAACACTGCTTCTTACCCAATCAGCATGAAGAGAAGTTGTCGGATCTGACATCTTGTCGGACAAAATGTTGATGAAACACTCCCCTGAACAGCACTTTTGAGCATATTCTTATGAGGCCCTCTATTGGTGGAAATTGAGAAAAGGTGACCCACACAAACACCCATAACATACCTGCTGCTTGGTACATGTGATCTCCTTTCTTTTCTCTTCTCCCACATCTCTTCTTCTTCTTGTAGTCTGTTGTGCGTCTCGGTGTGATGAAGGACATTCTTCAGAAGCCTCCTATCAAGGTACCTAACCTTCACAGACATCTCTCCCAATACGCTCTTCTCCAATGCCACCCTAATACAAACAAAACAAAATTAAAGGTAAATGCTAGTTTTGGTAACTCTTTCTCTTCTCCCACATCTCTTCTTCTTCTTGTAGTCTGTTGTGCGTCTCGGTGTGATGAAGGACATTCTTCAGAAGCCTCCTATCAAGGTACCTAACCTTCACAGACATCTCTCCCAACACGCTCTGGTCCAATGCCGCCCTGATACAAGCAAAACAAAAATTAAAGGTAAATGCTAGTTTTGGTAACTCTTTCTCTTCTCCCACATCTCTACTTCTTGTAGTCTGTTGTGTGTCTCGGTATGATGAAGGACATTCTTCAGAAGCCAGCCTCCTGTCAAGGTACCTAACCTTCATGCAGACATCTCTCCCAACACGCTCTGGTCCAATGCCGCCCTAATACAAACAAAACAACATTAAAGGTAAATGCTAGTTTTGGTAACGATAATGATAATAATATGGGTATATTTACCCAGGGAAGCCGCCTCAGATGCAAAAACTGTTCTTCCAGCGGGCCCTGCTATTATTATTACCCCGGCTTTAGCTGGGCTGCCTAGGCGCTCAAAGCATTCAAGGAATTTCCTCCTATCAGGTACCTATTCACCTCACATGGGTTGAGTGCAGCAGTGTGGATAAATTTCTTGCTGAAGGAAATTACGCCATGGCTGGGATTCGAACCCACGACCCTTTGTTTCAAAGTCCGAACGCTAATCTACTGGGCCACAACGCTCCACAATAACGATATCAAAATTAGTTTGTCAAGAATCCAATGACATGACCACCAAAGTGTCTGTATAAATAAAACATAGGGTCTATGTGCCAAAGGATTCTGGAAGAAATTGTGTAATTGCTGAGAAATCAGCAAATAAGCACCGGATTCGGGTAGAGCGTCGGGCGCGATATTCGAAGCAATAATTATACTGCCATGTGCGCTTATCTGTGTTGGGGATCTTCAGTCTGAACACTTAGTTTTCAGCATGGATTTCAAGATTTCACAAAGTTCAGTTTATGTAACTGAACCAGATCTAGATCCTTGATATACTGACAATTAAGCATCAGTTTACAGACTTTCTCATGAAATCAGTGTTTACTGCAACTACTGGAATTTCTCTTTAAGCTAGCACTCTCTGTACAAATGCCAAAATATCATTTTTTTTTGTTAGAGAGAACCTAATTTTAATCTATCATTTGTACGGCATGTAAACAACAAGGATTTCCAATTAGTCTATGGACAATAAGTCTTAGCCTTAGGTCCTCTCTTCATTTCACTGCTGATCTCTGAAGAGACTCCAAGATAGGCAGGACAACAAGAATTTCAAAATGTGTTTGTTGTCCCCAAGAATGATATCAAAAAATTTCTTAATATCTAATTTGTCATGTGAAACCACTTAAAACTTACGTAAAATTCATTTAAACTGCAAAAAACAGCAATTTCATAGCACCAACATGGGTCGAAAAAGTAATAGACATCGCGGGTCCCTGTTAATGCACTGTCCTTACTATCGATAGTTTAAACGATCACGATGTGCTCGCTAAATGCGCGCGCCCGTCGGCGTCTGCTAGCTGTCCTCTGCTGTGACTCTCAAATAGCCCCGCATGTGCGATTTTTAGTCAGATCGTCCCATATGCTGTTTTTCATGTTAGTACATAGATGCGTGCGCGTTTTTTGCGGACGCAAATCACGTACCCATCTCCGTCGTCTGCTACGGCTCTCTATATCAGTCCCAACTTGTGAAATGTGTTTTCTGGTGTATTTTCATTTGGTCTACATGCAATTTGCCCACTTGTCATTTGGTCTAATGCCAAATGGGCTAAACCCATTTGGTCTACTAAATTGCCATTTGGTCTACACTTGGTCTAATTCTCATTTAGTGAAATGTCCAGTTGGTCTAATTTCAGCATAACCTACATAATTGTATATTTTTTTACTTTGTCAAATACTGGTACATAAAATTGGCTTTATATCATGCAGTTCCACATTGTAAATATGTATATTCATTTGGTTCACATGCAATTTGCCCACTTCTCATTTAGTCTAATGCCGAATGGGCTTAACCCATTTGGTCTACACTTGGTCTAATTCTCATTTTGTGAAATGTCCAGTTGGTCTAATTTCAGCACAACCTAGGCTACTTAATTATATTTTTTTAACTTATATTTTAGTCTTTATATATATACCAAATGGGCTTTACCCATTTGGTTTAAAAAAAATTCTAATTGCCATTTGGTCTACACTTTGTCTAATTTACATTTGGTCTACACTACACTTGATCTATTTTTAAGTCCAGTCCAGGGTCTAATTTCAACATGACCTACATCATTATGATTTTATACTTTGTGAAATATATATTTTTTTCTTTATATAATTTCATTTCACCTTATAGTTTTAGCAGTGGTTTCCAAATAAATAATACTTGAACAGTGGCATAATCATGATAATGGAGCCAAAAGTTTTGAAAGGTGTATCGGGTAAATTTATAAAGTTGTAAGCAGAAGCAAACAACAAAAATATGTTGAAGCGGGGGGGGGGGGGGGGGGGGGGGGGGGGGGGGGGGGCGGTGTTAATTAATTTCCTTTTATTTTCCAATGCCAGATCTCAATCTTTGTTTTTGCTTGCTAAATTTTTTAAAAATGATATGTTCTGTTCTCTCTACAATTTTTACTAATGATCCTTTTTTTACTTATTTTTTTTCAGACACATTCGCACCCGAACCGACTCTACAAGGGAAGAGAAGGAATTATTGAACCCCTTGAGAATATACAGGTCAAGGGCTGTAATAGTATACAGGGGCACTTCCTGGGAGTTTAATTTCATTTTAATTATGTGTTTTCAGGATTTTTTTTTAGGATATCTAACATTGCAGTGAAAATTATTGCCCCTGCTGATAGTTTTTCAGCTGTGCATGCCCCTCCTTAATTTCAGTGAATAAGGTGTGGCACTGCCCTCTTTGATTCATTTTGAATTTTAATGGGCTACAAAATGCAGTAATTTATAAATGATAGCATAATCTTATTTTGATAAAGCATTTTACTTAACGGGGGGGGGGGGGGGGGGTGAATTTGACTACTAAACCAGCCCCCCCATGTCAAGGATTAAATTTTTGGAAAAAAAAGCATGTATAAAATAGATATAGTTATTGCATATCAGAATATTATTTTTTCTTGATGTTTTCTCAATAACTCTAAGCTGTTATTGATGAATCCTTTTTGAAACAAAAATAAGCAATTTATCCAAACATGTCAGTTTCATTTTGTAGACATATGCATTGAATTTACCAATTCAGAATATAAGGTATGCAATCTTTCATAAATGTTGATTTTTATCACTGGTGGATCTGGGGGAGGGCACATCTAGCTCAACCCCCCCCCCCTTTGAGAGCTACTGTCAAGATGTAATGAAAATATGCAATTTTCATCAAAGAATGCCCCCCCGCCCGTAAGGCCCTTTTTTGCTTGACAAATTTTCATCCTGAAAATGTTCCCCCCCCCCAGGATAAATCCTGGATCCACCACCCCTGGTTTTGATTAAGTTTACATGTATTTTCATTTTGAAAAAAAAAATCATAGAGATTTATAAACAGCATGATTTACACTGAGCATTTCATACACTTTGTGCAGAAGAAATATTATCTTGAGAAATTTGGTTATTAA
Organism: Lytechinus variegatus; assembly: GCF_018143015.1. NCBI lineage: Eukaryota > Metazoa > Echinodermata > Echinoidea > Temnopleuroida > Toxopneustidae > Lytechinus > Lytechinus variegatus. The sequence continues at coordinate 39,800,684 of NC_054747.1, read as the reverse complement.
GTTATGGAAGATATCTTTTGGAAATGAAATTACTTTATTGCAGTTATGTCTTACATTGTATTGTCATTTTACTTGATAGAAATTCATTACTTTTTATAACCATGACAGTGTTATAAATTCATATTTGCTAAATTGTAATAATCATTTTGATGTTCCTTCATCTTCATGAAAGTATGAATTCTAGTCATCTGCTTCAGTCTGCCCAATGAAATGGTTACAAAAGGCCTAAGCATCCCTTGTCATTTTTCAATAATTAGTTAAGTCAGTAGTCAAGTAAGGGGTCAGACAGTTTGGCTGTATTATATTTGTTTGTCTTACTAGTGTCAATTTACTAAACTTTTTCTGCTTGTGATTGAACCACCAAATTGCCAGATAGTACCATTTTGTTGGGCAGACATTAATATTGACTAGAGGACTTACTTTCCAAACCAACCTAAAGATAATATACTTCATGTATTACAGGGGTATATTGCCTCCATTCCATTGTTGGGATGTATGCTATGGGCTGGGTAATATCATCTAACTTGTCCTGGAATAATCATTCTCTATAACAAGTTCACAGACAAACGGAGATTCCACTTCAGCAACTCTCAGTTGAATATCAACATTCCTGGCATTGGTGGGGGAAGCCAAAAATTTTAGGGGGAACCGCCAAAATCTTTTGACCCCCCAAAAAAAAGATAGTGACCATATAATATCTTGGGGGGACACAGGAAACAAAATTGAAAATTGACAAGCCAAAAAAAATTAAAAAATAAGGTTATCAACAAAAAATTGAGGGGGATGGAATCGTCCCCTCCCCACCTCAAATTTAGGGGGATACTTCCCCCCCCCCCACTTCCGCCGCCTATGATTCCTGGTGCTTGGAGATCTGTGAAAGGCATGCTATAACATCCACTTAAGTTCCATTTCCTTTCATGTTTTTTCCTCTTCTTAGTGAGCATCTCCAAGTGTTCATATTTTTTTCAGTGTCCTTTTTTAGATTTATCAAACTCAGTTTTATTACCTGATAAAATTCTATCCCAAGAATTGAACACTTTGATCAAATTTGGAAGTTCAACTTAATGTTAAAGGAGAATGAAACCATTGGAACAAGATAGCTTGTGTGAAAACAGAAAAATCAAAGAAAGAGATCAACAAAAGTTTGAGAAAAATCGGACAAATAATGAGAAAGTTATGAGCATTTGAATATTGCGATCACTATTGCTATGGAGATAGCAAATTGGCAAAGCGACAAAGATGTGTGATGTCACTTGTGAACAACTCTCCCCATTACTTTAGTATATATTTTACTTGAATTGCCTCTTTTATCACATCTATCCATAGATCATGTGTTCTTTCTACACGAGGGCATGTAATACATATTTTTTAAGAATACATCATGGATAGTTTAAGATGGATAGATAAGAGTTTGTATCATCATAAGAAAAAGCAAAAAGAGATATTTTGAGGGTATTTTATAGTCCACCAAAGGGAAAGTTGTTCATCAGTGACATCACACATCCTTGTCGCATTGCCAATGGGAGGATATCCATAGCATTAGTGATTGCAATATTCAAATGCTCATATCTTTCTCATTATTTGTCTGATTTTTCTCAAACTTTCTTTATTCTTATTCTTTGATTTTTCTGTTTCTACACAAGCCTATTTGTTCCAAAGGTTTCATTCCCCTTTAGATAAACTGACAATATATAACTGAAAATATATAATAAAAGGCAAAATAATAATTATGAGAAAAATAATAAAGAAAAACAGTTACTCAAATCAAATTCACTCAAAACCATACACTAATGTACTCTCCTCAAAAATCAGTTCTCACTTTGAGGTATGATCATTCATTCAGTCAATAAAATAATAAAAACAGAGACAGGAGGTCCTCCTCAAAATAAACACAAACACAGTGTCTCACATACACACTACACATTAAGAGTAAAATCAGTTTGTATCTTTCGTGGGATTTGTTTTTATGTAAATCTGGATTCTTCTTGTTAGTAGGGCCTTAGGTCACTCTGACTTGAACTTAAAACTTCCAATCTCAAGAAGGCAAGATATCTCAGTAGATAGTCATTGTCAAGATGTTTAGGAGTTCAATCTGGTGGTGAGGTTATTCATGATGGCATCTGATATTCTGGCAGAAAGAATGAGAAATAAAAAAGTGCATAAATACAATTACTTATTTTTTCAATGCAAATTAAATTAATGAGTCATTCAAGATAGTGTGTATTTTTTAGAGGGGGGGGGGGGGGGGTGATGGCATGACAAGTTAGTCCTTGAAATTATTTTTATCTTCATTTTTTTCCACTTTGTATTACCATTTATTCAAAAATTGCAATAAACATATTAATAAATGAGTTTTAATCTAGTTGGCAAAAGAAAAACCAGTGGCGGCGGCAGTGCAAAGAAAAGGCCAGTAAAAGGCAGTAAAGCACTGTGTCTGAGTGACTGACACCACGGCACCGACAGTGAGGTGAATGTTCATTTTCCAGTGCATGCACATTATTGCCCCATCATATTCACTCGTTTTCAGAAAATATTTAGTTATTCCTCATATGACCATGATTATCTCCTTCATGTCATTACTCTGGTGTTTATTCATGATTTTAAATTCAGGAAATCATTTAGCAAACAAAGAAAACAAAGCATTTCTTGACTGTGATTCCGTGTGATTCAAGTTCTATTTCATTTCTGTGTATCACACGTACGCACGTACGTGACGTAATCTTGATCTCTAATCTGCTAATTGTTATGTTAATTAATCATCCCGTGCGCGCGATCAAAATGGCTCGAAATTCGACCAAATTCAAGGGCAGCTCAGCTTGTAAACCTCACTGAGAAGGGCTTCCACAGCCCTTGCGATTCCCCGCGCTGCAATTTAACTGCAAGACACAGAAAGGAAATCAATTCAAGTTTCACAATCAACGGAAAATCCAGAACCCTTCGAGACCCATTTTGCAAGAAATACAACTAAATAAGGTAAGAATTGAGAGCAACTCACGACACTTTTGACTTACCGACACTTTCATGGTTATTTTTGGAAGATTTCATGGAATTTGGGGCACGAAAATGACTTCGGTAGCTCGCGAAAGTCCTATGCATTACGATGACATATTTTTCATCGCACGGGAGGACAATCACAAAGAGAAAATATCATATTCATCCGCGCTGACAGGGGCTTAATTTTGACGATATCGCATCGCTATGCGATTTCACCCATTGACAAGCGGACGAAACTTACGTACAAATTTTGAGCACTTCCGCGACAGCGCCATCTAGTGACTACGGCCGTGCCTATCCAAGAGATTAACAACTGAATCAACATTTGATGTTTTAAGCTTTTTTTCTAAAATGTTGATTCAGTTTTCACAAAATTAAATTTGCATCAATTTTTGTTGAATATATTTGTTGAATTCCATTCCAATTTATTTTCAACTTCTCTCAAGCTCAACTCAAGGACCTAGGGCTAGGCCTAGATATTTCATAAAATCTGGAAATAGGCCTAGGCCTATATGATAATAAAAATATTCCACATTTAAACTGTGCTTAACACATTGTATTGAGATTACTACTGAGACCCCAATCTACCCCAGTGTCTCCCTCGTTTTGCACGGTCGACTCCCGGCTTGGCTCCGGCCCGCCGGAGCTGAGCTCCATGCCTGGCCTGGGACTGGGTGTACCGTCAACATGGTCAAGTACACGCAACGCCACGGGCGCAATAATCCAGCGTGCATCACTGCATGTGGGGCTGTTATTGGAAAATGTTTTTTAAAGAGAAAAAATAATAGATTATGAATTCATAATGCAAAAAAATCTGAATTTCCAACACACAGATAAAAAATTATTCTCAGTATTCTCTTGATTATTGATACTTGCTCGTCGAGAGTGGTTTTCCCGGGCGACTTTTCCTGATAAATACAGTGCATGCAGTGCAGCGCTAGCGAGAGATCATCCACGAACTGTAGGATGTTGGAAACACGACAAATCTAAAAGAAAAAAAAGTGTACCATGGGAGTCGATATGGGGAGGGGGGATCCGGGGGGATATTGTTCTCTGTGAGGTAATTGCCCCTTTTTTGTTTGCTTGTTTTTTTTTGGGGGGGGACATAGGCGGATCCAGGGGGCCGAGGGGCCAAAAGGAGGGAAAAGGAGGAGAAAAAAAAAGAAGAGAAGAAGGACGATGTACTATTATTAAGACTTGGAAAATAAAAAGAATTTTTCCGTCACTATGTAAAATTTTCGCTCGCGCTCCGCGTTCGCAATGCCTGTAAAGTGAGTTACATGTCTTGTTCAATATGGAGTTTAAATCAAGTTTGGAAGTCGATATACACAACACATTTCACAAATCGTACTTTCATCATTTATGTGATTTACAAATTGATTTTTTTGTGCTCTGTAAAAATGTAAGTTTTATGGTCTGAATATGAACATTTTCTGCTTACGCCGCGCGCTCGCAAATTTTGATTCATCAGGGACCTATTTTTTTCTTGTATTCCATAAAGTTTTCATAATATCCCTTTCAGGTCTGATCTCAAAACATATCATAGCGCAGCTGCACGCTCTTATTTTTGGCGAGGACATGTTTGTCTCAATATTGATTATACTAGGCCTATATACAATGAAATGAACTACTTAAAAGCTAGCCCCTTCTCATGTCAGTTTGAGGTTACTTATGGATGCAGTCTAAGACTCTATATTTAGCTCCAAATTCTTTCTCCTCTAGGTTGGCCGGATCATGTCCTGGTGGGTCAGCGTCACTGACTTGCACCTTAGCTGGTTCACATCTCCAATACTTATCCAGTTCATTCTCGAAACTTTGGACACTGGGTAGTAGCGGACCGTGACCCGGAGGAGACAAAGCATTGGGGGGGGGGGCACTGCATTGTTTGTGAACAATGTCATGCCCCCCAATGCTTTGTCTCCTCGGGGTCACGGGCCACTGACACTGGGTGCATTTACTTGCTTAGACTTTTGCTTCATCTCGCGCTTAGCAAGAGGAATAAGAAGATAGACATAATTCGGACATGTCCCAAGGATGTCCCGGTCCTATATGTCAAAACTCAAAATATAATGAAATAATTAAAAATACCAGCTCCTTAATTATTAAGTGCGATTCATATATCCACTTTACAATTTTCCTGGAGCTGAAATTGACCCTTTTTCAAATCGGAATATCAAATATCTTAAACTCGCGTTTCGCGCTCGCTTTTATTTTCATGATAAAATAAATATTTAAAATGCCTAAATTCTAGGTCTAAATCTGAAACGCGCGCGCATGTTTATTTCGATAAACCTACGCAATTTGTTCTCTATTAATCATTTATCCAGTTTCAGATCGCAATATCAAACATTTTCTGCTCGCGCTATATGTGTTCGACTTATTTATGTATGATCCCCTATACTCATCCTTTTCATGATTTACAATACATGAGTAGAGTGTCCGTGAACCATCCGTGAACCATAACTTTGCGTATATAAACACCTTTAATTTTTTACCCATAGCTGTATAGATTACATTTCATGTTTTCTTCATATTGCCTTTGGCACAAAGGCAGTCAAATTGATCTTTGTAATATTCAATTTTAAGAGATTTAGTCGAACGTGAACTGCGACGTGGAATGTTATAGACCGGGGGGGGGGGGGCACTCGACCAAAAAAGTGGTGGGGGTGTGCCGCGGGCGAGACAAAAAACGGGGGCCTTGGAGCGGGCTTATTATAAAAAGGAGGGTCCTCGGAACGGGCTTCGGAACGACAAATGTTTGTGAAAACGGGGGTCCTTGGAACGGATCGCCAGCGTGTGAGCGCGTATGCATCCCTACGGAACGGTCATGCGTGCATGATGCAGCTACCGCGGCCTCCGCCGGGGAGCTCTGCGGCCGCTTTTCACCAAAGTTGCAGCTCATTCAACGCGATCGGAGCGGCGTAACGAAAAATATGCGAAGCTTTGGAGCGGATTTCTCTCTTCTTTTTTCTCGATAAGAAGAAAATGCTATGCCTTGGAGCGGCTTTCTTTGTTCTTTTTCTCAACAAGGCAAAAATGCTATGCATTAACGGAAATTTGAGTGTAAAAATGGGGGTCCCCTCCGCGGCACATAATTAACCCACGGGGTTACAGAATATAATAAGAGAATTGAACCCCTAATTTAATCACGTTATACCAGGAATCATACTCAACATTTTTTTTTACTTTGATCTTTTGACAATGCCGTTTTAGTGGCTGTCGAGACAACTGCTGTCGCTGATAGCAAGAGCTAGTACCTCGGTCACACCAGGCAGTCAGCGGAAATTGATCACGAATGACTGCATACCTTGCTTTTTAAATCATTTTCCCGTCTCCTTTCACATTAATGTTATTGGCTGTCTCGCGCACGTCGTTACCACCATTACCGCAAAATGCCTATGACTACAGGTAAATAAGCAGAGAACCTAAATATACATTTTTACTGTAAAAAGCTGCAGGCCTAATTGTTGATTTGGTGACGTTTCGGGAAACACGGATCTATCTGACAAGATACCTAGTTCTTAAAAAAGGAAAGAGAAACGAACCGGCCTACGTGCAAAAAGGAAAAAAAAACAACATGGAAATTAAACGCGTTTGTTTTATAGCCTGTCAATAATTTTATTAGGATTTAAACTCATGTGAGCTAAGTGGGCTTTTGAATCTTATATTGAGGAATCCTAGAAGCTTATCCAGCGGATACTCTGATCCTTTTTCAACTTTAAAATGATGACTCCTGTCAATACTACTATGAGTTTTCATTCTAACCACCCAGTATACACCGGGGTTTGCGTCACGTTTGCTGTTCTCGTCATGTGTGTTTCGGTTGTAGGGAACTTCTTGGTAATCGCAACCTTTCTCAAAACTGAACGTCTTAGGACACCTACCTATTACCTTCTTTCAAGTTTAGCAGTTACAGACCTTTTAAACGGTTTGATCGGAGTCCCATTAGAACTCTATCGGAGAGTTGTATTTTCTGACGTAACATGTCTTGAAAAGCACTCAAGGTATTTTTCAGCATGCAGCTGTCTTTTTGGTGCCAATAATGTACTTCATATTATCATGGTAACATGTGATCGATATATTGCCGTTCACCGACCTCTCCGATACCAAACACTCGTCACCATGAAGCGAATCGTGATCGGGATACTAATTAGTTGGTTGATGAGTATCAGTGGGTTAATGCTTCACATCGTCAGCAAACTACGAGAAAGTCCAACTACCGCTACAGTCTACTGCTCTGGGACTACTTTCAAGTATGATCTCGGCAGTAGAATATGGTTTTTCCTTGTGATGACAGCGATCATCGCATCGGTATCAACCTTACTTGTCCTCAACTTGCTGATTCTGCGAACTGCAATGCGACATGCTCGCCGAATAGCCGATATGGAGCAGGCTATCGGAAGAGCACAAGACGATATTACCGCATCTCGTGTGAAAGCATCACAGAAAGTCACCTTCATCACTCTTGCCTTTTTTCTTACATGCATCCCAATGAGTGTTGTTCACATCATTGTGGTTTTCGATACTGAGGCTCATCTGTACTCTCGTCCATTTGATGACGTCGCAATGTTCATGTTTTTTTGCGGATCTGCTGTCAATCCAATTATATACTGCTACCACAATCGAGCATTCCGTGAAAATGCCCTGAAGTATTTTAAGACCAAAGCTGTTTGGAGAAAACTTTGTTCTACCGAATCTACATTTGCTTAAATTCAGAAACCTTGGAGGTTCTGAAAACAGAGCGGCAGATGTATGGTATCGGGAATAACTTTTATCCTAATATACGAGAATATTAACGCCTCGCCTAGGTATCACCATGATCACGGGCTCATCAGCATGATGGCCACTAAACGAAGATGACGAAGGTCATCATGTATTAAGAATCAACAGAGAACACTAAACTCCAAGATATTGTAATTTGATCATCTATTCAATTCAATTTTATTTCCATTATCAAAATTGCACAAAGTGATTCAAAGAACAATGAATAGTACAATACATAGACTTACTTGCTGGTACAAAAACAAATGGATAAACAAAGAACGGAACATTAACAGAATATTAAAAAGTGAAGGGACAAACAAAGGCCCGGGGCCTATCAAGGACTTGTCCTCAACATATAACTAGGTTATTGTCACCGAGCCAAAATTTCCAAAACGATCGATATAATGAGATCCAAGTCTATCTCTGTAGCAATGGTGAAATCGAAATCTGGAGATTCTGGGTGGCACTTTTAACAATGTTTAAGCTTTCATAAGAATAGATAATTACATGGCGCGATCTCATGTCAAGATCTATTGGAAAAAAGATGATAGAAATCAATGGCAAGATGTAAACATTACCAGGTTACTCGGAGAGGACCTTAAGCCGTTGGTCCCCTTGTTGCCTGCTCACAGGCATCCGTGCTTTCTTAGTAGTCAGGTAAAAAACCTCGGTACAAACCAAACCAAGAACTTGTCTGCTGATCTTCCCATGTACTTGTACTTGTAAATTTCCTACCTCCGGTCTACGGAGATCGGCGGCAAGCCGCAGGGTTCAGGTCCTTTCTAGATGATTTTGCCGGCATAGATGGATTTTTTAAATGTACCCTAAGCAGTGACATGTCAAAGAGGAAGCAGAAGAAGAGGACAGGGAGTGTGAGGGGAAGAGAATGGAGGATGCGAATATGAGGGGGTCATTTCCAGTGAAGTCATTTAGGATGGATGTAGGCAAGTCAAGGTTCTCAAGATGCTGTAGACATGGTGAGTTCTTGGATCTCATGTCAACATCCATTTAGAACAGATTAATGATGGCCCATTTCTTGTAATTTGATCATCTCTTTCACATAACGGTGGCATAACGAGATCCGAGATCTTGTCAGTTGATCACCATTCTATTCTTCAGAATGTAGACTCGACAAAATCCCAGATCTTGATATTTGGACATTTATAGCTCGTTTAATCTTCTGTAGCTTAGCCCGGGGGGGGGGCACTCAGTATATAATGCATATAGTGGGTATGTGCCGCGGAGGGGACCCCCATTTTCACACTCAAATTTCCGTTCCAAGGCATAGCACTTTTGCCTTGTTGAGAAAAAGAACAAAGAAAGCCGCTCCAAGGCATAACATTTTCTTTTTATCGAGAAGAAAGAAGAGGGAAATCCGGTCCAAAGCTTATTTTATATTTTTCGTTACGCCGCTCCGATCGCATTCAATGAGCTGCAATTTTGGTGAAAAGCGGCCGCAGAGCTCCCCCGGCGCGCGGAGGCCGCGCTAGCTATAGCTGCATCATGCACGCATGAGATGCATACGCATCACTCACACGCTGGCGATCCGTTCCAAGGACCCCCGTTTTCACAAACATTTGTCGTTCCAAAGCCCGTTCCGAGGACCCTCCTTTTTACAATAAGCCCGCTCCAAGGCCCCCGTTTTTTGTCTCGCCCGCGGCACACCCCACCACAATTTTGGTCGAGTGCCCCCCCCCCGGGTAGCTTAGACATGATAGACATGAGAGAAGTATTGAGATAGTAGATCTGAGATCTCGTCATGTCTGTTAGAAGAGATGATCAATTAATGACAATACGTAGAAACTACGACATCCAAGAACTTGATCCGTTGACAGACATTACAAAAGGATGAATAGATGACAATATGATGATGAGATATGAGATTCACTAAATGGATCTTTAAAGGTTCTACAACGGTTCTAATAACATTAAACAGGCACTTTGAATTCTTCTGAATTTATTGAAAACGACAATTTTTGGGGACCTTTGTCAAGGGTTTCATATACCCGACAAAATGGTTCCAGTTCGCAGCTATCTTTGTTCTTTCTAAGAGTATACATAAATTAGCACGACTGGATCCGAGATCTAATTGCGTCTGATTATTTTATCGAATAGGAAGAAGACCTAGGCTTGTGAGTTTAATGACGGTGCTGATGACTGCGTCAATGGTAAAGGGTTGTGTGTTTTTTTTTCAATGAGTTTCTTAATGCAATCTGAATGCATTGTTCCATATAGTATTGATGCTTTATTACCCCCGACGAACGCACCCATGTAGCGTGAAGACATGAGAAGCAGTAAATAAAGTCCACGGACAAGCAAGGGTCTCGTTTCATAAGAGTTATGATATGAAGAAAGTAACAAAATTCACTTTAAGCCAGTCGGATTGGCGGATTTCAGTAGCTTTTAACTGCCATTGCAAATTCTCATGAAATGTGTCCCATATGAGAGTCAATACTACACTGTAATTTCATATTGGCCTATAGGCCTGCCTATATGTCTGGATGAGGGTGTGTGCGTTAGCATGTATGTGTATTCAATATTATCATTCTTTAAGTAGTTATTATCATTCTTTAAGTTGAATAAGTATATTGAGTACGACAGATTTAGATGTATGAAATTAAACCCATTGGGAATGAATGATCTAGATTTTGACATTTGTTCTTATGGTTTGGACAGTGAAAAATTTATTGAAAGATTAAAATGTAATTATATATTTTCTGACGAGTTCAATAACATGCTCAACTGGGATCCAGATGATTTATTTTCCTTGCTTCATATTAATGCAAGGAGTTTGATCAGAAACTTTGACAAATTTTTATACTTACTGGGGTCAATTCAACATAAGTTCAGTGTCATTGGTATATCAGAAACCTGGTTTCAACCATATACAATCACAGATATGTTTAATATTCCTGGTTATACTCTTGTACATGTAAATAGATCTGAAAAGGCTGGAGGTGGAGTGTGTGGATCGATGCTAACAATGATTTTGATTTTGAAACATACCAGGATGTATCTACTTGCTCTGATATATGTGATTCTTTATTTATTGAATTGAAATGCAAGAAAAGAAAGTCTATAATCTTGAAATGTTTATCATGGGTGACTTTAATGCAAATCTATTGAATATTGAAACAATTCAGAGTACTAATGCATTTTTGAATCTCATGTATAGTCATAGGTTTTATCCATTAATAACCAAACCCACAAGAATATCTAACGCATCAGCAACTCTCATCGATAACATTTTTTGTAATTCTTATGATGTCAATATGATAAAAAGCTGTTTACTTATCGATGATATATCAGATCACTTTCCTATTTGTGCAGTGAAGAAGATTACATATGTGAACAAATGTCCTAATACATCTGTAAAGAAGATATTAATTACTGATGACAATATCAATGCATTTAAGAGAAAACTAAAAAACGCAGACTGGAGTATTTTAGGTGCAATCAATGATGTCAATGTATGTTATGAAATGTTTCTCAACAAATTTCAATGTCTGTATAATGAGTCTTTTCCAGAGGTAGTTAAAAGAACACATAAACACAAATTTAAAAAACCATGGGTATCAAAGGGCTTGTTGCGATCTATTAATAAAAAGAAGAGACTGCATAAGAATTATTTGAAAAATCGATGTCTGGAAAATAAGATTAAGTTGAACAAATACAGGAATAAATTAACTCATTTGTTACGTGCTGCAAAAGAAGATTATTATCTCCATCTCTTTAATAATATTAGAGGAGATATTAAGAAAACATGGAACCAAATAAACCATCTGCTAGGGAAAAGAAAGCTTCGTGGTATTCCTAATGTTATGTTTAATAATGGTAAAAAGTATGAAACAGCACCTGATATTGCAAATGAATTTAACGCATTTTTTGCTTCCATAGGTAGTAACATTTCTCAGAATATTCCATCTACACCATGCTCATTCAGCTCCTTTCTTAGTAATGAATCCCCGATAAATTCAATTTTTTTAACTCCAACTTCGGTTTTTGAAGTTCTGAAAGTATGTTCCACTTTAAATCCATCAAAGTCGAGCGGCTTTGATGATATATCACCTCGTGTGGTAAAAGAGTGTATAAACTTTTTTGTAGAACCATTAACCTATATCTTCAACCAATCACTTTGTTATGGAATTGTACCTAATAAACTGAAAATATCAAAAATTATACCCATATTCAAAAAAGGTGACAAAAACGAAATGACTAATTATAGACCCATAGCAGTACTCCCAATCTTTGCAAAACTACTTGAAAAACTCATTCACAAAAGATTGTATTCTTATCTTCAGTTGCATAATATTTTGATAAAAGACCAGTATGGTTTTAGAAAACAACATTCTACTGAACTTGCAGTTTTGAATTTATTTCAACATATTTTATATAGAACATGGGAAGTACTGTGTTGGAATATTTATGGACTTGTCCAAAGCATTTGACACCATTGATCACCACATTCTTTTACAAAAGCTTCTTCATTACGGCGTGAGAGGTAATGCATTTAATTGGTTTGATAACTACTTGAATAATAGAACACAATACGTGGTGGTCAATGGTGTCAAATCATCTATTCAATCGAATAGATGTGGGGTAACCCAGGGTTCTGTCTTAGGCCCCCTCCTGTTCCTTGTCTACATTAATGATATTGTAAATTCATCACACTTGGTTAAATTTTCTTTGTTTGCTGACGACACTTGTGCAATGATGGCTAATAAATCTTTAACTAATGTTATTCAATCCATTAATGTCGAATTAAAAAAAGTAAACACCTGGTTCCAATGTAATAAATTATCCTTAAATGTTTCAAAAACTAATTATATTATTTTCAGGACAAGGAACAGGAGGGTTCCCGGAAACCTCAATGATATTCATATTGATAATACAACATTAAATAGATTAAGTGATGTTAAATTTCTTGGGATTATATTTAATGAAAATCTAAACTGGAGTACACATATACATCACCTCTGCAACACAATATCAAAGAATGTTGGTATATTATCAAGGCTTAAGTATATTCTACCTAAACATATTCTGCTTATATTATATAATACCCTTATTTTGTCTTATCTTAATTATGGAAGTTATGTCTGGGGCAACACGTATAAAACTCATTTATCCAAAATTGAATTACTTCAAAAGAAAGCAGTTAGAATAATCAACAAATCTGATTTTCGTTCCCCTCTGCTCCTCTATTTAAAAATTTGAAAATACTGCCTATTTATGAACTTGTCACTTTTAATACAATTATATTTATATACTCCACATCGAATAATATCATTCCTGAGTCTAAGGATAATCCTTTTGTATTTAATTCAGAATTGCACCCTTATAACACTCGTCAAGGTAACAAGCTTTATATTCCTCTTTTTAAAACTACAGCTGGTCTTCAGTCCCTAATAAGCAATGGAGTAAAGAAATGGAATGAACTTCCACCAGATATTAAATCAAGTACAACTCTGAATAAATTTAAATTACTGTTATAATAATAATAATAATAATTCATTCTTATTAAGCGCTTTTTCAAAAGTTACTGTTCAAATCACTACTTATGGACACTCTTTAAATATATGTACCTCCCTTAAGTATTTTAGTCTCAGGCATTTGTGTGTGTGTGTGAGTGTATGTGTGCGTATGTTGGTGTGTGAACTTATGTTTTGTTGTTATTGCATTTGTTCTTAATGTAAGTTATTTCTTGTTTTTAATATTTTTTTGGGATACCATGTACAAGCATTTTGCTTTTCGGTGTCCCAAACCATAATTTACTTTTATCATCTATTGTACATTGCTATTTTGATATGTGTTTTATGGTTGAATGAATAAATACAATACAATACAAAAATACAATATGTATCACATCGTGATTATTCTTTAAAAATTTACCTTTACTTACACTAGTCGTCACGGTTCTGAGGACTCTCTTATAGGCTTTAATTTCTCTTCAGTTTGTTTTGTATGTTCTCCAATTATTTTGCACCATGAACCTGAATAAAGAAAAAATAAAAAAACTAAAAAATAAGCTGTATTCAAAAGGTATTAAAATGAATGGGGCATTGGGGTGCGGTAGGGGTAGATGAAAAAAACCCATAATGTTTTCTAATTATTGATTGATAGATTGTCAATTTAAATATTACTTTTATCTTTGTTTTTCTCTCTTTTCATTGCTGATTCCAATGAATTTCAATCTATATTAGAGACAAGTTATATATTCTTATCATTACATAATTATGTTCCATTCTCAATGGTCGCTGTACTATTGTGTAATTCTTTGATAATTCTTGTTTTAATGATTGTGCAGTTTGTTATGAGAGTTATATTGTAAATTACATATTTGATTTGAGAGAAGACAATAAAAATACGCTATAAATCAAAAAAAATATTGACCGACACATTACTGAAATTATTTTATCAATTAAAAATATCGAATGATTCACCGATCTATAATTGATTGATATAGAATTTCTTAATCGTTGTTTGATCGATTTTTCGTTTGACTAAAGTGACAGAAACATTAGATGGTCAGACCTAAATAAACATATCTAATGATTAACTGATTGATTAAATATATTGAATCAATCAATTAGTTAATTGACTGATACACTCATAAAACACTGAGTGAAATTTTACCCAACACTGGGTAGAAAGGGAACATGCATGTTTGCTGGGTATTTTTTTAACATACTGGGCTATTTCAATGCAATATTGCGTAATTTCTTTACCCAATTTTACCCAACCAACATGCATGTTCACATTTTACCCAACATTGGGTATACCTTTTTTTAAGGGTGTACATAAGAATGTTTTCGCATACATTCGTAATTCCGAAGCTTCGTTATTCGGAAGGTTCGGTTATTCCGAAGGTTCGATTATCCGAAAACGAAACGAGCCTTCGGAATTACGAACCTTCGGAATTACGAAGTGTAACCGAATGTTTTTTTATTAAATAAGCAGATCGAATGATTAACCGATTAATTGATTAATAAATTGAATGTTTTATTAATTTATCTTTTTTTTAGTTTGATTAGTGTAATAGTTAATAGATTATTTTCAAAAGGAACGTCCAAGTATAAGTTCATGACAAATTACTCCAAGGGTGTAGGCTGGTTTGAGCATGGGGAGGTGCACATCCGGGGAGATGGAACCAAAGTTTGAAATCAGCTGTTAAAAGCAAAAGAAGGGGTACAATTTCCGTATTGCTTGCCAGTGTCGAAACTCATCTGCCTCAGCGAAGGGTGCACGTTCACCCAGTACACCAACAGCCTACGCCCTTATACTCTGTAAAGAAGCCCTAATTAATTAATATAACACATCGGGACACGTGTGGTCGCACAATTGTTTTTATGCTACCGTGCATCTGAAATAGTGCTTGAAACACTTAAGTGAATTAAAAGCGAACTCCTATTCAAATCATGGTGATCGACCGTAGTATATGACATCCAAAAAAGTGTACGGCAAAAGAAAACCGATGCAGCAACCGCTGCCATCTCAAAACCCTTATTAATTAGTTTAATGTATTGTGCCATGAGCTGTATTTTAATGCTGCCGTGCATCTAAAATCAACAATGCGTAAACAAGTTGAAGTAAATTAAATTAAATTAGGCTAAAATAAATTCATATTTTTTAAAATTGATACCCTGGCATGGATTTCATTTTAAAAGTTTGAGACCCTGCCCTATACGGTATAGTATCGATCATCCAAAGCTAACTATGATAGCACTATTAGCTCGAATACTCATCCGATTTTGTCACTTCTTACAATTCCCATGATTCCTGAAGACATATTATTTCATTTGACATCGCTGGCTTTTCTCAGCATATATACAAGCACATCGTATACGATTGCACTTCTTGTTCTTCATACCATATACTACTCACGAGGACCAATCGTGGCAAACAAGTAAAGGAAGCCAGCTTTCAGGAACAAAATCCTGCTGATTCCTAATTCTATAATTCTCATAAACTTCCTAATGACATCTTCAGGAGCTTGAAGGCAATGGCTTTACAGCCTATTAACCACTATATCTTGATTTGTTTCTTTAGTGTTAAAATCTTTGAAATCAAACCGTGAAAAAATGGCTTCAGTGAATGCAAGTACCCTTCCATGGATCCCCAACCCTCCAATCTACACAGCTTTCATTGTTACATTGGCTATTCTTCTCATCTTCAGTACTGTTGTCGGAAACTTTCTGGTAGTCGCCACCTTCCTCAAAACCGATCGTCTCCGAAGACCTACTTACTATCTTCTGTCTAGTTTAGCATTTTTCGATCTTTTAAACGGTGCTATCAGCATACCACTAGAAACGTTTAACAGATCTGTCTTCATTGAAGTGACATGTCTTTACACCTTCTCACGGTATTTCTCGTCGTTCACCTATCTCTTTGGCGGGAATTCTCTGCTTCACATCGTCATGGTAACCTTTGATCGTTACATCGCTGTTCGTAAACCTCTCCGGTACGAAGCCTTGGTCACCTCGAAGCGAATCGCAGTCGGGATTCTCCTCAGCTGGTTGATGAGCATCTTGTTCGTCATTGGTCTGGTTGGTAAAGAAGAAGATCCAAGTCTCGTCAGAAACTACTGCGCTGGGACCATCACTCTGACGGTCACCTGTATAGGATTGGGATCATCCTCCTGATGATAATCATCATCTTGTCCTTACTAACATTGGTCATCCTCAACATGTTGATTCTTCGTACGGCATTGCACCATGCGCGGAGGATCGCTCAGATGGAACAAGCCGTCGGTAGAGGACGTCAAGAGGAAAGAGTCTCTCGTATCAAGGCTTCAAAGATAGTCACCACGATCACCTTTGCGTTTTTTGTTTGTTACATACCCACAAGTATAGTTCATGTCGCCATTGTTGTCGACAATGGTATGTTTAATCGACCTTTTGACGACATGGCAGCGTTTATATTTTACCTTAGCTCTGCGGTGAACCCGGTATACTGCTACCGTGATCGTCTGTTCCGTGAAAATGCAGTAAGATACTTCAAAGACATAACTGTCTGGAGAAAACTTTGTTCTTCTGAATCTACATGTACTTTTGATTAAGCACGGGGTCAAAAGAAGGGTCAGTGTGAAGTGGTGGCGAATATCCGTTGAGCCATGTAAACTGTAGCATGGTGCAGTCCGGTAAGGTCAGTGGCGTAGACAGGTCCTTAGACCTGGGGGGGATGATCCCTAGCTGGGTCATACATATATATATATATATATATATATATATATATATATTGTAAAGAAATGGATGAAGAGAACAATGGTAGGCGTAGCTTAAATCAAGGTTCCCCAGAGCTATCTTCCCTTTGGAAAAATTGGTGATGCCGAAAAAGCTCTGGGGAACCTTGATTTAAGCTACGCCTACCATTGTTCTCTTCATCCATTTCTTTACAATATTTAAATAAAAAAAGAGTTGCCAAAAGCTGTTGTACATGTAAAGCTTTACACATTTGTATTTCTTCTCCCATACGTGTACTGTATCAAAGCAATAGCTTCGATCCAGCTGAGGCATGGCGGCTTGTCATTGTTCAAAACTCACCTTCACCCGACAAAGGAAAATATAATTGGTATAGTGTCGAAAATCTGTCTATCTGACGGTCAATCGGATCTGGCTCGCCCTAACCATTAACCCGTCTCTGTGGTCTAGTGGTTAAGGCACCGGCGTTCAAAGCTGGGGGCCCGGGTTCGATTCCCGGCAGAGACATTTTTTCGGCATCACCAATTTTTCCAAAGGGTAGATAGCTCTGGGGAACCTTGATTTAAGCTACGCCTACCATTGTTCTCTTCATCCATTTCTTTACAATATTTAAATAAAAAAGAGTTGCCAAAAGCTGTTGTACATGTAAAGCTTTACACACATATATATATATATAATTAATATATAAATATAAAGAATGAAGGAGATAACGTACTCGATAAAAACAAAATATCATGGGCCAAAGCAGACGAGTTAAAGATAACAAAATAACACGATCTGCCTCATGGATTATCTCGAGTGTCTTTTAATCACTTTGCTTTCAGCAATAAACAGGGCATCCAGTAATAAACAAACTTCCTTGCACATTTTTCATGGCAGTAATCTTTTGTTTGATTAATGACAATGAGTAAAGATGATCAATTGCAAAGTAGGGGTTGAGGACATGGCCAGCAGGGAAAAGTGTCGGTGTATGTGTATAGGTAATTTCTTATCAATTCGTTTGAACAGTGTTAATGTGTTATGAAAGCAATTGCTCTGAAAGGGAGTGATTAAACGACACTTTCTTAAATCTGTAATGAAATATTTTGAACTTATCTCCTTTGCAAATACATAATTATTATAAGGAAATGTACTTGGTGAAACTCTGAATAACGATCCTTAAATGTATATGACGACGCAAGACAGTTGTTATTACTTAAAACTTGCAAGTTGTTATGCATATATTAAGATGATTGACTCTGAATAAAAGTCCAATTTTGATCATGTTTGTCATTACTGTACGTTATGATTATTGCTGCTATTATTATTGATTGATTTTAACTAGCATTCATTGCTTTAGTACTGTATAGTTTTGCTTCTTCCCCCACAGAAACCTGGGGGGGGGGGGATGATTGTACACACCATCCCCCCACCTAAAATTCTGGGGGGATGCATCCCCCCATCCCCCCCGCTATCTACGCCCCTGGGTAAGGTCTTTGCGACAATCCTTGACCATTTTAATTGTTGTTATAATATTACTTAGTATTTTAAGGGACTTTAAAGTTAGGAATGGTAGGAATAAAAAAAGGCCATGTTTCCCTATATAGCCGCATCAGTTCCTAAAACTATTGTTATACCAGCTAATTGTTAATGATTATCACCCCGACATTAGAGGATATATGTAGAGCTTTTTCGTCAGTTGCTCCTCGCAATTTAGAACTCTCTACCAAACCAACTTGATGACTGTAACAACATTTAAACCTTTAAATATGAACTATTAAAGACCCATCTCTTCGAGTCAATATGTGACATAATAGGGTGCCTGCGCCTTTGAATGTGTGGTTTTTTTTACAGATAAATGGCATAATAAAATGCTGTTCATGAACATCATCATCATTATCATCATTACCATCATCATCATCACCATCATCATCATCACCACCACCATCACCATCATCATCACCATTATCATTATCATCATCATCATCACCATCATCATCATCACCATCATCATCATCACCATTATCATCATCATCATCATCACCACCACCACCACCATCATCATCATCATCATCATCATCATCATCATCATCATCATTCATCATCATTATCTGTGCTGTTCGTTCCTAGGGGCTCAAGCATTGGTGCCGCGAATAATGCGGTCGGAATCGAAACTCTCGGACCTCGTTGTATAAAAATAATCCTATTTATTGTATGATTATTATATAGGTCATGATATACAGTCTTTATTGAGCCAAGTTGTTTGGTTCAATTAACACCGAACAAGAGATGCGATATTATTATATACTGCTACCACAATCGAACATTCCGTGAAAATACCCTGAAGTATTTTAAGAACAAAACTGTTTGGAGAAAACTTTGTTCCACCGAATCTACATTTTCTTAGATTCAGAAACCTGGGAGATTTCGTAGACAGAGCGGCACATGGTAATGGTATGAGAAATAACTTTATCCTAATACACGAGAATAATGCCTCGCATGGCTCATCAGAATGACGGCCACTAAACGAAGGTCATATTAAGAATCGACAAAGAGGGCACTAAGATCCAAGAACTTGTAATCCGATCATAAATTATTTTTTTTTACCTAGTCAAATTTCCTGAAACGATCGATCATCATTCTGTTTCTTCAGAATATACACACGACGATATCCCAGATCTTGATATTTCGACATAATAATGACAATAGCTCGATCGTTTAATCTTCTGTAGCTTAGACATAAGAGACATGAGAGAAGTATTGAAATAGTAGATCTGAGGTCTCGTCACGTCTATATTAATGACAAGATTAAAACTACGACATCCAAGAACTTGATCAGGCGACATCGTCCATTAGGAAGGATGAATAGATGACAAGATGACGATGAGATCTGAGATTCTGTAATCTGGGACTTGTTTCATAAAGAACTTTCAACTGTTATAACTTTGCCATTATGGCAACTACCATGGAAACCTTGATTCTGATTGGCTGCTGAGCTCTGTTACCATGGTAGTTGCCATAATGGCAAAGTTTCAACAGTTGCAAATCCTTTATGACACGGGCCCCTGATCATCTTTTCTTAAGAATGTAGACAAAAGATCGGATCTTCTTATTTGGACATCTTGGTGGTAGTGCAATCATCTATACAACAGATCGAAGAGATGATAACATGACTAAGGCAGCATTTCATTGATATTTTTTTTTCTGGTCAGATCTGACAATTTTCCTTGATTCTGATTGGCGCACTGTTACTATGTTAACTGTCGGATAAACCATCTGACAAGTCCTTTCATGAAACACTCCCCTGACCTCGGCTCTCGTCAAGATGACGGGGGGGGGGGGGTGTTTCGTGAAAGGACTAGTCAGACGTTGTATCCGACAATATGGACAAGTTCCATTTTATCAGACGGTTACCATTGATACCAACAGTTCTTCTTAGCCAATGGAAATCAAGGAACAATGTACGTCAGGGGCCCGTTGCAGAAAGAGTTGCAATCAATCGCAACTCTAAAAATCCTGCGCAACTTGATTTTCAACCAATGAACAGCGCGCATTTTGGACTTACGATTGATTTTTTTGACTTGCGTTTAATCGGACAACTTGTCTGACAAAATTCTTGGATCTCGTAATGTTTACATTTTGCCATTGGATCATCTATTTGTGATTAAAGTTTAATTGGATGTTGTTTGAAGGTTTGCATGGTGGCATGTACAGTCGCTGATGTGGTTTACGGTACATCGTGTGGAGTGCTATCTTGACGAGAGCTCATCTCTACTCGCCGATTCAAGCCAGCATCTCCTCATCAGCTCTACTATACTCAGGCTGTTCTCACTCATCAATCTCTTCTGGTTTACAGTTCTTTTCAGGACTTCTTTCAAGAAAGAATACTCTACTTTCAAATCTCCATTTTCTCGCCTATCCATTTCTTCTATCCACTCTTTCTATAACACTTCACATGGTGTACCGTAAACCTTAATTGTTATTATCATGTTGATTCATCAATGCTTTACATTATAATATCAAACTTTTATTTTTTTACTGATATATCTTAAATGAAGAAATAACTGATTTCAAATTAATATATTTTCAATTCCAAAACGAATTCGCTGATTGGACGAAATCAATTGAATTGAACATTCTAAGAAAAAAATAAGGGTTCTTAAAGGGTTTCACGTAAATTGACCTTTAAATGTTCCATAATAGTTCTAATTAAGTTAGTTAAACAGCCACTTTGAATTCTTTTTGAAGTTTTTGAAAACGATAACTTTCTGCGAACCATCTGTCGAGGGTTTCATATACCAGACAAAATGGTTCCAGTTCACAGTTATCTTTTTCTAAGAGTAAATTAACACGACTAGATCCAAGATCGCAGCGTAAAGACATGAGAAGCAGTAAATAAACTCCAGGGACAAGCTAGATACGCTCCCAGAGAGAACAAATGCACTAACACAGTTTACTTTCAGCCAATCACACTGGGAGGATTTCAGTAGCTTTCAACAGTCATTGCGAATTTTTATGAAATTGGTCCAACATGAACTGAAATTCGACACTGTATTTTTTTTTTTTTACATCGGCCTAGCTATATATGTATGTATGTATGTATGCGTGTGAGGGCGTTAGTGGGTGTGTGTGTGTGTGTATCAATTCGTCTGTAGTTTAAGTTATTGTAACCTGTATCAATAAATTTTACGTTTTCTGTATATTGACCATTGGCGGCGGAAGCCAAAAAAATTTAGGGGGGGGGGAGGCCCACCTGAAGTTTTTGGATGAACACAGGGAAAAAAATTGACAAGCAAAAAAAAAAGAAAAGGTAAGCAACAAAAAAAATTATGGGGGGGGGGGGGAACCGTCCCCCCAACCTCAAATTTATGGGGGGGGACAGGTCTCCCCGATTCCGCCGCCTATGATATTGTCTCAAGAGTCCCAATGTTTGTAAACCAGTTAACTTGCTCCCATCAGAGCACCATGTTAAAAAAAATGAATTAAATATGAAAACAAATCCAAGTTCAATGTTTCACGTTTGCTCATTAGTGGCTTCAAGGGGGTACTCCAGGCTGAAGATATGATTTGAACAGATTATTATTGAAAAAAAAACCGGACAAATAAAGTACTGAAAATGTGATAAAAATCGGACAAGGAATAACAAAAGCATTTAAAAGATTTGCATTATTCCGGTGAAACAGTTCTAGGCATGTCTTCATGAATATTCAGTGAGCAAACTGATGTCATATCCCTACTTGTTCTTTTGTATTTTAATATATGAAATTAGGTTTATTTACTTTTCCTCCAATAACCATCACGAATGATTAATGCTTAGATATTCATTGCTGCAATTTATTTCATTACAAGGGAAATATATCATTCACATATGTATGGAAAATGAAACAATTACTATTTCATGTACTAACATAAGAAAATGCTAATGGGGCTGTGACATCTTCAGCTCACTAAACGAATAATCATGACGACATGGCTATAACTTTGTACACAATATATTGCTTAAAGTGATTGGTTAACATTGGTTTGACTTTAGAAAATCTGAGCTAGAAGGTCACACTTGTCACCTGTGTCTGTGATATGTTACAAAAATGAAGCCCAGAAAAAATTGCATTCGAAAATGATTATTTAGTGCTTCAAAAATTGAAATATAAAGTGACCGGAAACACCATCTTAATTTCATCCTATACACTTATGTGTACTATTTAGGTGTCTATAAGACGCCTATTTACAAAATCGGGGTTTGCCTTGTAGTTTTAGCTTTTCATTCTCAATAATGGTTGTTTTCAGGGTTTATTAGTTCTAATACATGCACTTGTACACATGTTTCATCTTGATTTGAGAATTTTTTAAATCGGCTGCTCACAAAGTTAAACAATACCTTTAAAGGAGAATGATATTT
Organism: Lytechinus variegatus; assembly: GCF_018143015.1. Lineage (NCBI taxonomy): Eukaryota > Metazoa > Echinodermata > Echinoidea > Temnopleuroida > Toxopneustidae > Lytechinus > Lytechinus variegatus. The sequence goes on along the minus strand of NC_054747.1, from coordinate 39,777,848 downwards.
AAAACAAGATAGCATGTGTAAAGACAGAAAAATCAAAGAAACAGACCAACGAAAGTTTGAGAAAAATCGGACAAATAATGAGGTTATGAGCATTTGAATATTGCGATCACTAATGCTATGGAGATCCTCACATTGGCAATGCGACAAAGATGTGTGATGTCACTTGTGAACTTCACTCCCCATTACTTTTGTATCTATTTCACTTAAATTGCCTATTTTATCACATCTATCAGTAAATCATGTGTTCTTTCTATGGAAAGGGTGTAATACAGATTTTTAAAGAATACATCATGGATAGAGGGTTTGAATCACCATCAGAAAAAAGAGACATATTGGGGGTATTTTATTGTCCATCAAAGGGAAAGTTGTTCACATGTGACATCACACATCCTTGTCGTATTGCCAATGGGAGGATCTCCATAGCATTAGTGATTGCAATATTCAAATGCTCATAACTTTCTCATTGTTTGTCCGATTTTTCTCAAACTTTTATTGATCTGTTTCCTTGATTTTTCTGTTTCGACACAAGCGTACTTATTCCAAAGATTTCATTCCACTTTAAGTTTGAAATTCAATAACTTCGCATTTCTTATCAGATTTTGATGAATTTTGCAGCACTTTATTCTGTGAATTTTACTAATTTTATTTAAAATATAAAACAAAAATATCCGGAAGGTCCCTTTAAAGTATTTTATATTCATAGATCGACGGTTGCAATTACAGTTAATACTGTCATGAACACAAACCTCTATCATGTAACTGTTATTAAAGGTCAAGTCCACCACAGGAAAATGTTGATTTGAATAGAGAAAATCAAACTAGCATAACGCTGAAAACTTCATCAAAATCGGATGTAAAATAAGGTTATGACATTTTAAAGTTTCGCTTATTTTTCAAATCAGTGATGTGCACAACTCAGTGACATGCAAATGAGTCGATGATGTCTCTCACTCACTATTTCTTTTGATTTTTGTTGCTCACTGATGCAATCTAACAACCACTGACCGATGCAATCAATATACAATTCAACAACCACCATGACCACTGACTGATGTAATAAATCTACAATTGATCAACAACTCAATGATGCAATCAATCTACAATTCAACAACCACTCAATGATGCAATCAATCTAACAATTCAACAATCACTCACTGATGCAATTAATCTACAATTCATCAACCACTCAATCATGTAATAAATCTAACAATTCAACAACCACTCAATGATGCAAGCAACTAAATGATGATTCAATAATGATAATTTTATTAATATTTTAAATTGAATTCACAAATAATTTATATGAAAGACACTAAAGAAACATTTCTGGACGGATAATAATTTACAATCCTCTTCTCATAAAGACATCAAAAATATAGAGACGATGACTTGTATTCAGATCTCTGGTTAAGTTCTATTCAACTTCAAAATCAATTTACACATTCTATTTTAGACACTAGAAATTATTCTGGACGGATAACAATATCAACTCGTTTTCACAAATTATGAGGACATCAAATGTAGAAAATAAATAATCTGTAGAGAATACATGGCTTGGAGTGGACATAATGGCAACTTTGCCATCAAATGGTAATACTGATCACCAAGTAATCAAAATCAAGGATGCCATACAAATTGCCATAATGGTAACGTTATTTTATGCACCAGGACCCTGGATGGAAACAATTTACAATTCTCTTCATAAAAAATGAGTATCACATGCAAAGGCTAGATGTTTATTGCCTGTCTTCACATCTCTGGTTGAAGTTCATGCATGTCTTAATGCTCTCTTAATTCTGTAGTTTGAAAGACAATAGATTGTCATCTAGGACTAGATGTTTTATCAGAAGTTGGATCAAAGTTTCAACTAAATAAAATTGAATTCTAAATTTACATTCAAGAAATTAAATCCAACTTAGGATTGGTCCATCATCACAATCTCTTTCAATCTAAGGAATTTAGAGTGGTCCTGACTTTGAAAAGGGGTTTGATCAATGATAGCTAATGCGGTGCAAAACAGAATGCAACTACGTTCAATCCATCAGCACATTCGACACTTAAAAAAAATGATCATAAACCTTCTTCATATCATCTTTTTCACAAACATCAAATATTAAAGGAAACATTCAAGTAAAAGGAACACAACATGTAAGCAAATCTTCATTATTTACTTAGGCTATCATTATTTGTCTAAAGCTCAAACTTGAAACATGATCAAATTCAAACCAGAGTTCAGATTCCTCTATCTTGGAATGAAAAACAAAAATGATAAACGCAGGATTATAATGCTACTCTAGGCCCAGTAATAATAATATTACAACATAGACTTAAAACAAATGTTTGCCTACTATTAACCCTTTTTCACAAACATCAAATGTTGAAGGAAACATTCAAGTAAAAGGAACACAACATGTAAGAAAATCTTTGTTATTTACTTTGGCTATCATTATTTGTCTAAAGCTTAAACCTGAAACATGATCAAATTCAAACCAGAGTTCAGATTCCTCTTTCGTGGAATGAAAAACAAAAAATGAAAAACGCAGGATTATAATGCTACTCTAGGCCCAGTAATAATAATAATATTGAAACATTTACATATGACTTAAAACAAATGTTTGCCTACTATTACCCCAGCTTAAAGCACTGCTACCCTGATTGGGTGCTCGAGCATTCAAGGAATACCTTCTTACTGGGTAACCATTTACTACACCTGGGTAGAGAGTGGCAAATATAAATGCCGTGGCAAATATAAATGCCTGGCCAAAGGATGCAAGTACACTGTAAAAACTGTGGTGTTAAAACTGACACCAATTGGTGTTAATAGAGGACCACACCCTGTGGTATTAAAATAACACCCTAGAGATTGAACATAACACCAAAGAGTGTAAATAACACCTATAGGTGAAAAACTAACGCCACTAATTTAAAACCAGTGTACAATAACTGGTTTTGGTCCTCTATGTACACCGGTTAACACCACAGTTTTTGCTGTGTACTGTGGTGGGATTTGAACCCCGGACATGGGGTTCAAAGTCCGGAGAATTATCCACTGGGCCACAATACCTCTCCATGACAAAGTCAACCAATTGGGTAAATCTATTGATTGACCATAAACAAACAATATGCAGTCACACTGGTGATCAATGGTTTCGATGTCACATGGCCTAGGTTACTGGGCAACATGAAATCTTGGGCATCAGTGCATGCAGATATCATCCTTTGCTCATGGGGGTGGGGGACCAGCTATTGTTGCCGCCCACCCCCCAACCCCCCAAAAAATAATCCTCTGCACTGACAACCATGCATGAAATCAAGCTTTCATTATGAATATGAATACAGATATTTTTTTTTACATTTAAAGAAAACGGAGGGTAAGGGGGGGGGGCACATCATGTGTCCCCCCTTTAAACACCTGCTTTTGAAAAATGTAACAACCATTGAAATTGCATTGTAATAAGGAGTCACAAAAATATAACATTGGAATGATTTTCAGAACCCAACCAAACTTTTGGCACAACAAATATCTTTATTACTAAGTTTATCTCCTGTAAAGGAAAGCTACTAGATGATAAAAGCCTGCTGGAATTCAATATCAGTGACCTGAAGTGTTCATGCAGTTTCATGAAGCTTACTTGTTGAATTGCCTAATTATTGTATGAAAGAAAACCGTGTAGATTGCAACCTACTTAATCAACTTTGGGTATAATAGAGTCTCATTTTTGGTAGATTCCATGCTTTGGAATATTTATGCCTTTTGCATCTTTTTGACATGAAAATAATAGTTTTCTTGATTGATAGTGATTCACATCATAACAATATATAAACCAGTGGTAAACTACATGTATGAACGAACATCTTTTATTTTTTGATGAGTGTAATACAAAGCTTCAATGTTTCTTTATGTGCAATACTCATTTTTTTATGATGATAATGTGAATAATAAAATGATAATTGAATATGATATCAATCTTGGATTAATTATGATAATGAATCAAATAGTAAATGGTTATAAAATGATTGTATTATGATGATGATGGCAAAAACGATGATGGCCTTTGGGCTGGAATGTTTTTTTTTGTTTAAATCAACCATTTCTATTCTATTCGATTCCTCAAGGAGTACCAAACGGGGAACATGAACAAACATTTAACCCGACACATCCTTTACAATTGAAATAAAAAAATTGAAAAGCAAAAAACCTTGTAATTTTCCTTTTGTTCATGCATCTTCTAAGTCAAGTTCAATAGAGTACTGAAGTGTGACTTCAGTTGCCATGGTGACAGTCATGTAGGCTGGTGCTAAACAGAGTCGCACCTGATGATCGTCTGCACACATTTTGACTAGTCTGAAAAATAGGTTTCAAGCAGTCGTTCGGTCATCGCTTAGGTACTCTATTGTGTCAAGGACATCTGCAGATATGTTTCACGTTTGAAAAAAAATATATATATCAATTTAAAAAAAAAATAATATATTTTTGATGAAGAATCATTTCACTTGTTACATTTTAATTTTGAGAGCAAACAAATCCTTTCACTTTTGTTAGATAACACATGCGGCTGCCGTATTAGACCGTGACTAAGTAAATTTCATTCCTCAAGGAAATATCCATTCCTCTTGCTACGAAAAACATTTCACTTCTGTTGCAAATTCATTTCACTCAATTGCAAAAGTGCGTTCCTCTTTTTGTTCGGCCGAACAGGGCGCTGTCGAACAAGCTGGCAAGTTTTTCCCATGTGGTTTCGCCTCTATACTAAAACTAATATAGCAAAAGTTTAAAACCACTACCACGCGACTAGTACTTGTCCGGAGACCTCGACATTTCTTCAGTAGTCCGTGTTCGGGCTGCCGTAGTAACTGCACGACCAGAGTTGTCAACATTATGGCCGGCCAAGTGAACGATACAAGATCCCAGCTCTTTCAGGGGCTGATGGAGGGCATTACGAACCTACATTGTAAGTGATGCCCTGTTGCAGCAACCAGTACAGCTCCCTGGAATTCAACCAGTTATTTGGATTGAGAGGTTCAACTTCAAGCGGCAAAGCCAGGCCCAGAAGCCTCAATTGCAAAAATATGTGTTCGGGCTGCCATAGTAACTGCGCGACCAGAGTCGTCAACATTATGGCCGGGCAAGATATCAGCTCTTTCAGAGGCTGATAGAGGGCATAACGAACCTAAGTAATGCCTTTGCCAACTGGCAACCAGCACATTCAGCCTCTGCGACTGCGAGGGCGGCCCCGGCAGGAGGCTCAGGTTCTGATTCACGCAACAGGTCCAACTTAGACCTTCACCGCAGGTGCAGCAACCAGTAGAGCTCCCTGGAGAAGCCAGCCTGCGCCGGGAATTTAACCATAATCATCTCATTATTCAATAAAAATGTCAATGTCTACATTCAATCTTTGGCTCAAATGAAGATTCAAGTGTGGTTACATTTTAAAAGGGAATACTACTGGATACCTAATTGTTCTTTACTATCAAGCTTATCTTTGTAGGGAGTATTACATGGGAGCTGCAATTCCATGAACTGTGACCAGGCATGGCAAACACCACAAAAATCTGCACTATGATTTTCAGTAGAAAGACTTGTTTTGGCCAGAGTGGTGAAATTTCAGTTTTTAGCATAAACCCAATTTATGAGATTAATTTTTAGTAACATACCTGCACCTCCCGGCATCTATTCCTTAGAATTTGGAATTCTTCTGATATTAAAATGCATTTATGTCAACTCGGGTCTATTGGCTTGTCAGTGTCATAGATTGTTAGGCCCAACAAGATCAGAACCAAAAGACAAGATCTTCACTTGCAATTACTGTAGGCCTACATGTACATTTTGATCATGAGTTTTAAGAGATCAAGTGAATCGTATTTCACCAGAGACGCTATAAAAAAAGTTTTAAAGTACTTGAAATCTCTAGAAGATGAAGAAGGAGACAATTTCAAATTGGCCTGACTCTAACAAACATAAGTTCTAATCACTCGCCTTCATGCTCTGTACCAGAAATTGAATGTCTGCTCCCCCACAGACCATCCCAAGGTATCAATCAGAGTCAAAGGCAATGTGATTCTCAGTCTTGCAGTGCTGTTGGGGAGGCCAATGTCAATTTTAATGAACTTGACCCTGAGCTCCATCAACAGCCAGGTTGCTCCAATATTTCAACTTTGAGTAATGACAATGAGCATAGGGTTGATGATCATGTATAGAAGAGAACCAGTAGTGGGGGTGAAATTGTTGAGCATGATTCAGACCAGCCGGAAACAACACTCCCAGCATATTGACATTTCATCTTCAAGTAAAAATTATGATCATAAGGTTGATGATTATTTATCCGTGAGGAGTGTTGGTGAACATGATTTAGACCAGCCGGATGGCTTTCAACACTCCCAGCGTATTGACATTTCATCTTAAAGTAAAGATTATGATCATAAGGTTGATGATTATTTTTCAGAGAGTAGTGTTGGTGAACATGATTCAGACCAGCCGGATGGCTCTCAAGTTTCAACACTCCCAGCGTATTGACATTTCATCTTCAAGTAAAGATTATGATCATAAGGTTGATGATTATTTATCAGAGAGTAGTGTTGGTGAACATGATTTAAACCAGTATTATTTTACTGATCATGTGGAAGGAACAAATGACTCAATAGATTTGTCAGGATACAATATAAGCCAGGAGCATACCTTGGGTACATTCCATTCGTGCATTCCAGAATCGGTCTCATAAGCTACTTGCATAACTTTTTGAATATCCTGTAGGTCTTAAAATGGTTGTATTTGTTCCTGTGCAAGAGAGTGTGCCAAATCGTACAAACTAGCAAGAACACTATTTGATGATTTTCAGTAATGAACACTGATAAAGGAAGTTTGCTTTTGATGTAATACCTAAAAACTTAATTGCTTGAACGGTTTTTATGTGTCCATTTCAAACTAAACAAAAGAAGCACACATGAGTACATTTATTTTGATAACTACATGTATTTTGAAGTTGTTGATTGACTGAACTGATTACTAAGGGTGGTCATTCACTTGTATGATTTTTTCAAAATTGTCAGATTCAAATTTATTAGCACAAGTTAGGCAATTCATCAAACTCATTTTATTCTTTTATGTCTAACTTGATACATGTACACTGTAATAGTTCATAGTCAAGTCATGGACAGTGACTCCAGCATATCAGAGAAGTATTCTATCGCCGAATTCGATAATAATGGGGTGGTAGAGGTGGCCGTAGTGCCACATGAATGGATTCAATATCAAGATGGGGCTCCATTTTGCGCTTGGCCACCAGAGCAAGAACCGCACATATTGCACAATCTTGTAATGCACTGGCAAATTCCAGAAAATACATGGGCTCTATTGGAAATCAAAGATTTCTTGTATCAGACAGGCAAGTTCAAATTCAATAATTTTTTTTTAAACGATCACAATGCTTCAGTATACTCTAGATTCTTGGGCCCATATTCTGAAGTCGGGTTTAACTTAAACTCTGGTTTAAAGTTGTGGTTTAAGTATGGATAAGTATGGATAGCCAATTGTTACATAAATCTATTACAGTAGAGATATTATATTTTGGCTTATTTGGCTCTCAAATCATTCATAATTGTCTAGGAAGTATAAAAAGATCATTGTCTACACCATCGTTGAATCGGGAAAGAGCACAGCAAACATAAGAAACAAACAACTTAATAAAACATTTTGACACTTTTGGCTTTCCATAATTCATCACAAAGTTTGACCATGTTTAAAGTTAAACCTGACTTCAGAATACTGGTCTATGTGTCTAAACTTGATTTATGGGCCATAACAATTCTTGGGAGTTGAACATATCAAAAGAATGCCTAGTTGGACAGCTGTGAATATGCTGATTAAAGGAAAATCATCACTTATTTGATAAAGGTAATTCGTTTATATGGAAGTGATACCTAAAAAATTAAACTACCGGGTATTGCTTAACTATTTTTCATCTGTATTCGTTTAAGCTATCGGTATCGTTTAAGATCATTCGACACTCGTGCGTGTTTCCCATAGGGGTATGTAGTATAGAGTTGTGAGTCTTGATAGTGCGTCTTGGCGAGAGCATAAATAGCGGTGCAACGCAGAGCGAGATATCATTTTGGTTCTAGCTCTGTAACCGGGTGGAACGTTTTGCTCTATGCCTCACCAGCTTGTGCTCGAGTTTGTTAATTATCCCTTTGGCTTTGTATTGTGGCGGATGTTTCCACATAGTGTTGTACTGTACCGTGTGATACGTCAGCGTGTAATAAATTATTGGAGTAGAGGTGTAAATGCTCGGATTGGATTTAGCTTTGGATATTATTGGTTTTTTCTGTATATGCTAATTGGTAAGTCAAAAATTTAAAAATTATTTTTTGAGCGAGTGTCTGTTGAATTATGGGATTAAAAGAAGTTGCTAATTTTGATAGTGAAATTCATTTTGTAGACAATCTCATGTGGAAAAGCGAGACGCTTGTAGAATATGAATTATGTGAAGATGAATCTTATTGCATTCGTAGGGTTATACTTCGATTAATAGAAGATTGGAGTGATGATTATTATCACATCTATTATGATCGTGAAAAAGCTTTTGGTTATTTTTGGGAACCTTATGGCATATGCAGTTATGTTCAAAAAGGAGAAGATGATAAGGTGATTGTTTGTGAGCAATTAATGTTTACTGTTGGTCCTTGCGTTGAAGAATAAATCTATGTTATTTATTATTTTGTGTTTTAGCTTTGAGCAATCAACACCGTCTTTAATCTAAATCCAACAATTAAATTTTTGGCTTTATATTTTGGCATTATATTTGCGAGATCTTTGTGCCGCGATGGACCGTGCTCGTTTGGATTTGTTACCCCCTTCCGTAAATCGGATAGTTGCACGCCCTTGTGCAAGTTGTGTAGAGGCTAGAGAGATGTACAACCGGTGGGAGTGCGTGGACCACGCTAACGGTCTTGTGAGCAATGAAGAGTGTACCCCAGGACCGTCTGGGGCCCCTGGGCGAAAACTTTGTGTGAGAAACCCTAGTGGTCAAATTGTGAGTCTGGCCGAGGCTTTAAAGAACCCCGGTTTAAATGATGATGATGCGAGTTCTCCTGAGAGCCCTACCCCCAGCACCAGTAGCGGTGCCAGCAGTTTTTTGTTTGAGAGGGAGTCACCCTTCAAGCATGGTGATGATAGTGTAAAGAAACTCGTAGAGGAGATGTTTCTTGATAATGTTCCTAAAGAGGATGATGTCATGATTGATAATAGTGGGGTTGACCATGAGAGAAGCAGTGGTGATGAGGTACGGTCGAACGACCCGTATGGAGAAGATGATTATGTGACATTGCAGCAAGCTCAAGATATGAACGAAGAGTGTTTATGGAGTAAGCTACCTTGGGTTGTTTGAAAAGCTTTCTGAAAAACCAGGTTTCATGTCATGGGACAAGTATGTAGCAGGTCAGATGGCGCATTTAAAGGCCCATCCCGAGAAGATGAACGAGTGTAAGGAGATTGAAGATGAAGTGGTGGAAAAGATTGAAAGTATGTTTCAAGGGATGAAAGACTGGAGCTGGTGGGAGGCCACGTACGGCACTGTGTATGACGTAGATGACCATCTCAGCAAACGTGCTGAATTTGTAAAAGAGGCGCAAGAAGTGATGGGACATATTGTAAGACGTGGGGGCAATCTCCAATTGTTGCATGGGTACTTAAAATACAATCCAAGGGCAGAGTCCATGGCGAAAAAGATCAACGCATTGAATGTAAAAAATCCTGCAGAAAGAGATCTGTTGGTGGCAAACATTGCCAAGGAAAGAGAGGTTTCGTACTTAAAAGGTGTGGTGGAAGAGCTCAGCGGGAAATACCGCACAATGAGCACCCTACTTATTCCCACCCTCTTGAATGCCTTAAACATGTTGGATGATAAAGATCGGAAGCTCCAACTGAGCCGCCAAGATGACGTATGGCTAATGCTAGCAGTAATGTTGGAGGCAACGAGGCGTCACCACATGATCGCCATGAGGGAAAGAGATGAGTACCAAGCCAAGCTTACTGCTCAAGAGAAGGTAATAGACGATCTTGAACGCATCGTGTACCGCAGAGATCATGACAACAACCCTCCAGAATCAAGACCCTTGGTGGAAAGGTGCGATGACTGCAACCTGTTGAAACTCATCGAGAACCCAGACATTGTTAACTTCTGGATACCCCTTGCTGAACGTGGTGGGTAAAAGTTAATTTTTAATTATTTTTTGTTTAATTATTTTGTTTTAAAAAAACAGACACAGAGGTGATTTTTGTTTGTTTATTTATGTGTTTTATTACAGAAGCCTCGAGGACCGAAGCCCCTCAGCCACCCCAGCCTCGTCCGAGGGCAACCACTCCAGAAGCGTCAGCTCCTCAGCCACCCCAGCCTTGCCCGAGGGCATCTACTCCAGAAGCACCAGCCTCTCAGCCACCCCAACCTTGCCCAAGACCAGCCACTTTTGAAGACGGAAACAACACCCCGGAGCTTCATTATGTTGAGCCTGATGTTCCCGCCGCACCCATCATGCTAGAGTGCCCTGAAACTTACGAAGAGTGGAACTTCGAAGAGCCTGCCTTTGAAGGAATTTCAGCTCTGAACCCTGAAGAAGTTGGCATGAGTTTGGACGTCGACAGCGAAAACATCGTGAGTTCATCCACATCTCCCCCCCGCTCATCTACCAACTGCCCTCTTGTTGTACCTTGGTCTCCTTGCTACAATCGACAGGACATCCCCGAAACTCCGACCCGAGGAGAAGGTTATCTGCTTCCCACACCCATGCTTGAAAGTGACGACGACGTCATCTGCCTTGAAGGGTCTACTCCTCCATTTCAACGTAAGTAAACTTTGTATTAAATTGTGTGTTTGATCGAATGTTAAAAATGATGATTATTTTGAGAGTTAAAAAATGTATTTAAAACAAGCGTGATGATTTAAAATTTTTTATTTTGATCTTTTTCATCTGCAGAACCAACGTATACCCTTTCTCGAGAAGAGGTAAATCACTCTCCTGCACGAGCAAGACGAGATTTGCTGGCTGATTTTCGTCCAGACACTCCCTATCGGAGACGATCGACCCGCCTGTTGAGGAGGAGGAAGTCCCCCATTTATCCCCGCTAAGGTAACTATCGATTTTTTGTGTTTTCTTTTTTTAAAAAAATACTTTGTTATTTTTTATCATGTATGTGTTGTTATTTTAGAAATAAATAATTAATGATTGTTTTTTACTTTATTTATTTGCAGAAATTCATCTTGAAAGATGTCCAGATCATCACCACCACCACCCGTTTCTCCTACCCAACGGAGATTACAAGCTCTCCAGTTTATTGAAGATGTAAACGGCCTCATCACACAGTTAAATGAATTTGCTTTACAGTCCGCCGGCACAACGCAAGATAAGGAGACGGTCAAGGCTGTGAAAATTATGTTTTAATTTAGATTGAGTTAAACTATTAAATATTAAAAAAAAATTGAAAGTCTCTAATCAATCAAATAACTTGTGGGAGGTAGCATTCTGGCATCAGCAAAGCAACGAAAGTGTGCAGCGTCACTGGTGTCAAAGGCAACAGGTAAGAAGAGAGACACAAGGATCTGCATACATGGAGCATGTTTTCATTGCTGGGAAGGTACCATGGACGGATTATCGCCGACACTTTGACGCCTGCAGAAGACTGAATCATTGGGATGATGTCGAGGCTGCAAGGCGCTGCACTGAAGGTCTTGAATAATATTCCATATGGACAAGAACTCAACTTCTCAAATCTCACTTCCCATTTGGAGAAACGATTTGGCCCAAGAGAAATTGCGGAAAATTTTCTCCTCGAGTTGAGGACTAGGCGTCGATAGCCGAAGGAGAGTCTACAAGAACTAGCTCAGGCAATTAGGAATTTGACTTGCCTGGCGTACCCAGAGCTGAAGAATGATGCAAGAGAGAGGCTGGCTCGTGGACACTTTTCTGAAGCAATTGACGATGGCGAAATCAGGGCCGCTATTTTTCGAGCTCATCCAAGGACGCTTGAAGAGGCGATTACAGCTGCGTTGATAATAGAGTCTTTTCTTCAGACGGAGAACGCAGTATGAGGAAAATCATAGGGAACATCTCAAAGGAGTTGACACCCTATAAAGAACTTAGCGTTCCAGGTCCAAGGATATGGAAAAGAGTAGGAGAGAAGTTGATGAGGTAAGGGAGAAGGAAAAACGGGGACGGAAGGAGCAAAGACAGAAGAGAGAAAAGGAACGGAGGCGGTTGGAAGAAGACAGGAGGAAGAGGGAGGACAGCCAGGATGGGAGAGGGATAGGAGAGACAGAGCTAGATGAGGAGATCCTGGAGGAGCGAAGGAAACTAGAAGAGAGTATGTTTGTGTTGGAAGGAGGGAATTTCAAACTATGAAGAAGTGCATAGTACTTCCCGGTGAACTGCTTAGCAGTTCGCAGCGTAATGGTCTTGAATAATATTCCATATGGACAAGAACTCACCTACTCAAATCTCACTTCCCATTTGGAGAAACGATTTGGCCCAAGAGAAAATGCGGAAAATTTTCTCCTCAAGTTGAGGACTAGGCGTCGACAACCGAAGGAGAGTCTGCAGGAACTAGGACAAGCAATTTACGGATTTGACTTGCCTGGCGTACCCAGAGCTGAACAATGATGTACGAGAGAGGCTCCCTCGTGGGCACTTTTCTGAAGCAATTGACGAGGGATAGGACAGACAGGATGGAAACAGAGCTGGATAAGGAGATCCTGGAGGAGCAAAGAAAACTAGAGGAGAGTAGGAAGAGAGAAGAGGAGAAATGCTTAGATGAAGAGGGAAAGAAGCTGTTAGAAAAAAAGAAAATAGAAGAGGAGGAGAGACGATTAGAGGATAACCAGTAAGATAATCTATTATGGGACCGGTATGGTCTTTCATAAATTCTATGAGCGTTTTAGTAGCTCTAAGTCGAAATTAGAATCTTACCTTTTGTGTCAATTCTCTGGAAGTTGAATACAACGTTAATTTATTGCTGGAATTTTGTTCATTCATGTTTGGATGTTATTTTCATTAATTCCGAGCCGATGACCGGCAGAATTTTGGATGTCAAGTGCTGAACGTGCATAGAACGTGCGCTTGCACAGGAAATTTTAAAGCACAAGACTTGCAATAGCACCTCACGGCGAACTGCTTATGTTGGAAAGAGGGAATTTCAAACCATTAAGAAGTGCACAGCACTTTTAGGCGTAATGCTAATGAGCTAAAAATTGCCAAAATCGAAGGGGGCTCCAAAGTCTATAAATAGGGGAGGGTTTTGAGTTTGTCAAATCGTCTGCAAGCTCTTTAGAGTAGGATAGTTGAAACTGATCATTAACTCACTCACTCTCTCTCTTGAACCACTGTTCATTGTTCATTATCAACTTGTGCATTCTTCTGTGAGTACATTACGTCATAATATGACACTTACTTTCAATCAGGGAATTCAACAAGATTAATGATGAATTTTGGCATACAAACTTGAAATTATTTGTCACCTTTTGGGATTAGTGACGATATTTGGCAGAGGAGGCAGAGAAACAGAAGAAGAAGCTAGAGGAGAGGGGGAAGAGACTGAAGGAGGAAATAAAGAAGATGGAAGAGGAGAAAGAAGAAATGTCAAAATTGTCAATAAAAACAAATGTATAACTCTTAGTTTACCAGCATGTCCAGATGAACAGATCCAAGTTGCGACAAAGGTCACAATCGCTAAGTACATCATATTATGTTAAAACGAAAGACGGCTACTCACTGAAACAAAGATTAATAGACTCTCATTATCCAGAAAAATGACCCACCAAGATGTCCACATAATTTGATCCGTTGTTAAAGAATTAAAAAAAAAATCTTTATGTATTTTATGATATTAATGCATATCAATGTATTAACTAATGTATATATTGATTTTGTTTTTCTCTTTATTAGTCACTGGGACGGTGACTTATTTGGCAGGGGGGAATTTGAAGGAACCCCCTCCTTGTGAAGAGAAAATCTAATCTTCAAAACAAAGATTTAGATTTCCCCCAATTCCATTTTTTTTATATTGAGCTTCGTTTGTTTTACATCACGTAACTGAACGACACTCCAGGCAAAAGGATCAGGTGGCGTCAAGATGCAGACAGACATCGTGAGATCTCCCGCCCCACAGCCATCTCGACTTACAATAAGCACATGGGTCGTGTTGACAAAGCGGATCAACTGATCCAATACTACGTGCACCAGCACAGAAGCTTGAAGTGGTGGAAAAGGATTTTTTTTCCATCTTTTGGAGACAACACTTGTGAACGCACACGTCATCTACAAATCATATCACCACCTAAAGCTGGACTTCCTACAATTACGCGTGAATGTCATCGAAGGCCTTCTCTAAGGCTGGCATCAATTGATACAATTTTGTGGAAGTGATATTTAGACTTTTGTTTAGTGAAATGAAAGGTAGTGCAGCAAAATCTTGTTACTTGTAAAAACTGACCTGAATCCAAAAAGAAAACTTCATTTATTTGTGTGTAAAAAAAAAGAAAATAAAATGAAGGTAACTAGGAAGCTGCCCAAGTGTAGAAATTCTTTTGCATACAAGATTCTCCTGTTGATTGTTGAGGCATAAGCCAATTTAGGAAAGAGTGTGAGAGATAAAAAAAAAAAGAAATCTAGCAAGATAAAGGGATTGATTTGTGAATGTGTTAGATGTGCAGGAGAAATATATAACAACAGGAAAAAGATAGAAGTTTGGGGGGGGGGGTGAATGTACAAGAGGTACATGTGTAGGACATTTTTTTGATAGAGAGAAGGGAATGGTTACACTTCGTAATTCCGAAGGTTTATAATTCCGAAACACACGTAAATTGCCTGTACCTTGATGCTCGTTAATCCGAAAACGAAAAAGAATTCATTAATCTGAAAATTTGTGGCGTAATTCCAAAGCTTTGTTAATCCAAAAAGGAAATGAGAGTCGTAATTCTGTAGGTTCATTAGTCTGAAAACGAAATGAGGTTTGTAATTCCGAAGGTTCGTTTATCCGAAAACGCAATGAGGTTCGTAATTCCCAGGGTTCGTTAGTCCGAAAACGAAATGAGCAATGAACCTCATTTCGTTTCCGGATAAACGAACCCTTGGAACAACGAACCTTATTTCGTTTTTCGGATTGTCAAACCTTCGGAACAATGGACCTTATTTCGCTTTCGGATTAACGAACCTTCGGCATATCCAAACCTGTGGAATAACGAAACTTCAGAATTTCGAATGTATACGGAAGGGAACAGTGAGGAAGTCAGATTAAGATAAACTAAATAAAAACAAGAAGTGATGAGTTTAGGTGGAGAAGGTAGTAAAGAGAGGGGGAAAGCAGGCAAAGCATAATTAGTAATAGATCATGGAAATCAGAGGGTCGTTTTGCACGTGTGACACAGAAAATTGCTTGGTAAGCCAGGGTGAGGCTTCCACAGAGCGGCCGGTCACAACAGGGTTAAATCTTACTAAATCACTGTGAGTAAACTCACCAGTTAATTTCTGCTGTGATGGTCAGGACACTGGAGTATAACAGAAGTCTTTTGATGGGAGAAAACAGGGTTTTTCTTCAGGCTGTGGCGGAACCGAGTGGAAGTTGGCGGTCAATGCAGGAAGATGCACCAATAAAAAAAAAAAAAATCACACCATGGACTAATTAAATGTAGCATGGGCTAAATTTTAGTCTATGGTTTAAACCTTGGTGGTATTCACCAACGCTGACTAACTAAACCATGGTTTCCATGGACTAAAATTTAAACCATGGTCACTAAGCATTCTCAGTTAGAGGATGATTTCTGAGCATGCTCAGTACAAACTTTTGTTGCGTATTAATTAATTAATCAATAATCATGGAGGATACAGGAATTAAGAGGGACAGGAAACCAAATTGGCAGAATTGCAAGAATTATTTGATTGAATTAATTGCAGATAGAATCCACATAATCAACAAGGCTACAAATCACATTACAAATTCAAGGAAAATCAATGCATGGAAAAAGATTTATCAACAATTTGTTAATAAGTATGGACAGAAGTGGAGCTTGGCTCAAATGAAAGATCAATGGAAGAGATGCAGAGTTGCTGCAAAACAGGAGTAAGGCCTTTACACTAGAGAAATAAGGAAAACTGGAGGTGGGTCTCCACCAAAGACCCCCCCCATGACTCAATTGATAAAGGACATTTGTCCACATGATTTCACTCAATTATCCATTCCCTTTGATGATGCAATATCGGTGTTGGAGTTTATCGTCGGTCGTCATCGCGGGTGAGCAGATGATCGATAATTAAATTTCTCATTTACTCAAGTTCACTTACCGAAAAGTGTCACTTTTCCTGCCTTAAATCTATGAAGCATAATAAGGTGTTACAACAACCCCCGCCAAAAAAACTCTACCCAATATTAAAAAAGTACAGGGTAGACAGTAAATAACACAGAAGCATTGAGAAGTCTTATCCAAAATCATGTTTCCGAGTTCAAACAGATCCGCAGTGCTGAAGTGAATAGTCCCGTACAAGCAAACTTGTGTCCTGACGATTACGTTGCCAAAACTTGAAGTTAGTTGAACTTGACAAAAATGGTAATCTGGATCTACATCAAAGTTTAAAGATTTTCAGTGCCTTACAATTGGTACAAACTCAATCGTATCTCAGCCCACGAATTTGTGGCATTGATCAACGTTTGGGTCGCGATAAGATATCATTGGAATCTTAACCGATTCATAATAGAATGTTATTTCGACGAGGATACGAATTCTGATCGAGGGTATTATTAGATTAAGACATGGAACTGAATATTTACTGCACAATACATGTAGCTACCATCATCATCTCAAACGGGAGCAAGTTAAATGACTGATAGTTTGTATGCCACAATCCCAGCAGGCTTTCATTACATAACAGAAACGATCACAAATAGGAAAGAGTGGATAAAAATTGACATCTAAAACATGTCTAAATTTTCCTCATTGATCCAGCTACATGTAATCACTGTATTTAGCAGCTATTAAGCATATATTATTTCAACAATTCCTGTAGTCATTATTGATTTATAACCCTTGAGTACACCTCAATCTTTTAAGCATGTTAATGTAATCCTACATTTATTTCTGACAATTAAACATTGATATGAAGAACTGCTACCTAAATAATATTATAATTACGTAATACAATGGCTCGTTAGAACGTGCAGGGTGCCGTAACACAAAGGATTGTGCTTACTTGTACACTTGATTTTAAATGATTGAAAATAATTGTCTATGCGATCAATAACAAAAAGTTCTATGATGAAAATCTTACTAAGCTTTATGTTATGGGCCACAGGTGCGAAAGCCCTTTAGAGGAAGGCATGACATTTGATACTCTCTGAATCGATGATAAACATACGCGCACACCTGTTATCTTTGTGGGTTCCGTTAGCGACGGTCTTCTCGACGTGTCAACCATCTCTGCTGCATTAGATGTACACTTGACAGCCTCAAGCAGTCTTGGCTCTTAACTCACCCGTGAAAGCCTCCTCATATGATGTCATCTCTGGTTCTGGGTTGGTAATGTGACCAACAGCACTGAAGATTTCTTGTAAAACTTGGCCTTTGCGTCAGACTCGGAGATCAGTTCTGGAAAACGTAGATGGAGGTCGTACTTCCCCTCGACAAACAGGCTGACTTCATCCTGAAAAATGAGACATAGAAAACATCTGAATTATCATGATCAAGATCAACATCACCACTATCACCATCACCACCATCGTCATCATCACAATCATCATCACCACCATCAGAAATTCTTCTGACAAGATTGAAAATCCACAATTACTATATGCATTGACAGGTGAAAACAATACTTTTAACCTTACCGATTCACGCAAATTTTTCTCCGCGCAATATTCTACTGCAACGCTCACTGACGGTTTACTTTTAAGTCTTGCCCAACTTTTGAGACCAATTTCACAATGCCTGGGTACACGGTCCCGAAATTCTGCAACATTTTGAAGTGCAAGTCAGACAAAAAACTGCTCAAAAATGTGATTTCACGTATAAACTGGATGCAAATTGTGTTTTCAGCAAAAAAAATCATAAATGTATGATTATTTTAACCCTATCTAGGCCGGGGGGGGGGGGGGCCTCGGAGGCCCCCCTCAACGAATCGCGCGATATTTTCGCCGTGCGAAATTTTTTGACCGCGCCGCTTGCTGACTTTTTACTTTCAAGTCTTGCGCAACTTTTGAGACCAATTTTGCGTCACCCGGGTACGTGGTTCCGAAATTACGCAACATTATGTAAGTGCATGTCAGACCGAAAATTGCTCAAAAACGTGATTTCGTGTACAAAGTCAATGCAAATTGTGTTTCCAACCAAAATTCATAAATGTATGATTATTTTTAGTTTTGCAAGTCTATATGTATTAATTTTATGCTTTTTATGATCACAGAAGAGTCCCCAACAAATTTCATTGAAAAAACAATGAAAAACAAAAGGTCCAAAAAACAAAGAAATACATAAGAAATTGCAAAAAACAATATAATACATAAAAAAATGATTTGATATCACAATTTTTTTCATGTACACTTGCTAAGGACACCACAAAGATTTTCTATACCAAAAATTAGTACATTTGGAGCTTTATTTAGGGAGTTAGAGGAAAAAGTATGATTTCGCATACTAATTACGCATAAATTAGCATAATCACTTAATAGTGATTTGCATGAAATAAATTTCTATACAATCTTGTAGATTATGCCCCAGGCAACCCGCGTGCCAATTTTCGGCGCGATCGCGCGCTCGACGGCCGAGATCTTTGGGGGGGGGGGCCTGGGAGGCCCCCCCCCCGGCCATATGAACTCCCAAAATACCCCGGCCTAGATAGGGTTAAGTTTTGGTGGCCTCAATGGATTGGTTTTATGCTGTTTATGATCTCAAAAGAGTCCCATATACAATTTATTGAAAAAAGTATGAAAAACAAAAGTAGAAAAAACACAGAAATTGTAACACATAAATCATAAATGTGAATAGAACACCTAAAAGAGTTTATATACCAAATATTAGAACATTTGGAACTTTATTTTGGGAGTTAGAGGAAAAACCATTTTGCATACTATGCCAATTTTAATATTTGAACAAATTATCTGTCGCTAACTTGTGGCAAATATTCTAAAGATCATTAAGCAAGAACAAAATATCACAAAACTCACTAATACGAAAATCCCGCCGTGTTTTCCGAACACCTCTTGAATTCGCCGCCCGATGTTAGAAGGGGTCCTAAAGCTACGCACTCGATTTATCATGCAGAAAAATAGAATTTCCTGTGCCTCAATTTCTAAAATATGTTCATACTATTATAGGATAATATGAAATTAAAGAGAATATAGCTCAAAAATTCAAAACAGTTGTGGGTGTTCTCTGCATTTAGAGATTTACTACAGCCTATGTAGAAAAAATTGAATAGGAATCGTTCGTCACTCTGCAGTCACAATTCCACACAAAGTGCGCATTTGCCACTAAAAACTGCATGCGCGATGAGTGGTGCGTAGCTTTAGGACCCGCGCAGCTTTAGGACCCGCGCAGCTTTAGGACCCCCTACCATACAACACATTTAAACTTTTAAGAAATGGGGTTGATATATCTATTGTATATGATGCAGTATTTGGTACCCTGGGGTACCAAATAATAATCCACCATTTTGTTGAATTATTTATTTTATTTTTTGCGCTGTACCCTGGGTTACCAAAAAATGTGTACAAGTATATTTTAATGTTTTGTACAGATTTTTGTTTCTTTTTAGTGATCTCATGTAACAATTAATGCGTGAAAATGATAACTTTATTCTAATTTTCATGTTCTGTTCTAATCTTCACTGTTCAATAATGATACCTGTATAATTTGTTTACTATTATTGGCATTAGATTGTATCAAAGAAAGGAAATAGGCATTGTGATCATTGTCCCCATTCATTGTCATGATTGTCGCACCGATCGTACCACGACCGTGATCACCATGACAACAATGTAACTGTACACTATTACAACACGAGATGGCGCTGCACAACGCCGTACCCCGGGGTACTACGGTACCCCGGTGTACAGCGTGGTGCATCATATATAGATCATCAAACTGTTAATTTTCAGTGAACAGTTGACCAGTGGAGAATAACGAGTCAGTGATTTTCAATGTCATGGGCCACTGAAAGTCCTGTGAGTGGTTCGAAGCAAAATCAAAATAACCGACAAAACTTTTCGTGAATCAGTTCTCTGGTATGCCAATAATATGTTACCTCTGAGATGTCCAGTTCACACTGAGAGACGGATTGTACACCATGAAGCTCCAATCTCAACTCAAGTCTCCTGGGACCCTTCTCATCACCCTCCTGGAGATCAAGACTGTACTCCGGCTCTGGTAGCTCCAACTTGGTGCTAGAGATCTCCTGGATCAGTCCACCTTTTCTGTCTCCACCTGGATCTTTGGTGGATCCTACAGCAAGATCCTTCAGCTTGTCCTCCAGTTCTGACTGCCCTAGGTCCTGGTTTGACAGTTCATGGATCTTCCCCAGGAGCGTGTCCGGGCTGAGTCCCGCAAGGTTCTCCTCCAAGATTTCTGCTTCCGTCTTCTCCCGCTTCCCGAAGAACCGCTTTGCCGATGTCAACGTGGAGATGTCTCCTTTGAACTTGAGGCCTTGGCACTCTTTGTACGACCTGGAGAGTTTAACTTTGTGTTGATTCTCCACATAGTCCATTCCGAGGTTGATCAGAAGGTCACGATCGACATCATTTTGAAAACTTTCTTCTAGAACGTAAGGATTGAAAGCCAATCGGACAACACTGTATTTACCTGGAAATGATAAAATGAAAATACAGGATATTTTAATCAAGAAAGCAGTAACAGATCCAGCCAGGTTGAACACAATACTATTTTAGGGGCTGCATTGCTTTTGTTTAATATTCAGCGCCAAATAACGATGTTGTCTAATCTGGCTTGACATACGCTTGGAAGGAACAGCTAATTGTTAATAGGTGTTTGTCCTGCTCCAATTAGGCTCCCTGAACATTTTCCTTTTCTCTTGATATAACAAATACTCAGTATTAGCCGGGGGTAATACTACATGTATGCAGCATTTAGATAAATTGTATTATCATGAAAATAAGGAAAATGTGAAAACTACATACATGTATTGTAAACAAAGTCATTGTCCTGTGTGAATTCTCTAATTATATAATTAATTTAAATTCATATATTCCATTGCATTGTGTTTAGCTTGAAGGGTTATAAGAGCAAACTACCGGTACACAATTTATTTAAAACACCAGTATGTTTTTATTTGGTGATCATGAGTGCCTTGTGTAGGCCTTTTGGGCATGTCATCAAATCTAGAACTAAAATCTTGAAGATTCATCTTTTTTTCTTTGTTCAACCATCAATACACAACAGATTTTCACTGATTCCTTTATAAAAAAAAATGTCCTGACCGTTGCAAATAAATGAAGTACACTGTAATTACTCTAAGTAATTCTGCTCAGATTCATACAAAGTCAGTATGAAGCATGCAATTAATTATCCATTTTATCATTTTCAAGGTTTACTTTTCTTTTCACAACTTTTTACTGGCTTTATAAACCTTTTTACATTGGTGAAGCTTTAACATTGCAATGAATGGGGATTTCCCAGGACTCTATATTTGATTTTCTGGGGCATTTTTTTTTTTAGCATTTTGGGGCGAAAGGATTACACTTCGTAATTCCGAAGGTTCGTAATTCTGTAACATGTTAATTGCCTATACCTCGATGTTCGTTAATCCGAAAACGTAAAAGGGTTCGTTAATCCGAACATTTGTGGCGTTATTCCGAAGGTTCGATAATCCGAAAACGATATAAGGTATGTTGTTCCAAAGGTTCTTTGTTCCGAAAACGAAATAAGGTTTGTTGTTCCGAAGGTTCGTTGTTCCGAAAACGAAATAAGGTTCATTAGTCTGAAAACGAAATAAGGTTCGTTAATCATTTCGTTTTCGGACTTCCGAACCTCTTGAATTGAATTATGAACCTCATTTCGTTTTCGGATTAACGAACCTTCAGAATTACGAGCCTCACCTCGTTTTCGGACTAACGAACCTTCGGAATTACGAACCTCATTTCGTTTTCGGACTAACGAACCGTTAGAATTAGGAACCTTCGGAAATACGAACCTTCGGAATAACGAACCTTCGGAATATCCAAACCTTCGGAATGACGAAGCTTCGGAATTACAAATGTATCTGGGTGAAAGTAGCCCCCAGCCCTCATGTATCTTTTTCTCTGGTATGAAGGAGGTATGATTTCCTTTCTTACCTGTAGCATCTTTGCTATCTTCAAGAGGTCCTGTAGCCACTGCAATGGGGTCAGAATCAGTAGAAGGTTTAGGGATCTTCTTCCAGCTACACAGGTTGATATACAACACAGACTTTGATGGGGTCTGAATGAAGTAGAAATATCAATGATGAATTCATATATGGGAGATTTGGGGACATAAAGAGATCATTTTGAAGATAATATGAAAGAACCCCCCCCCCCACAGCGATGGAAAACATGTCTATTGCATCTGGGTCTGAACATGTAACAGGTGCAGGTGATCTTGTTCTCGTTACAAAACTTGATGTACCTATACAACACAGACATTGATGGGGTCTGAATGAAATAGAAATATCAATGATGAATTTATACATGGGAGATTTTGAAAAAATAACATTTGATCTCAGAGAGCTCCCAAAAGGGCTGGAAAACATGGCTACTGCGTCTAAGTTTGAACCTTTAGAAGCTGCAGGGGATCTAGCTACAAACTTTGATGTACAACCAAAACATAGACGGGATCTATGTAGATGAAATATAACAGCAGATATGTTTATGCACTTTAAATTAAATGAATCATTAATTACATAAGAATTCAAACAAATCATTGATATGAGACTCTTTAAATTACAATATCCTATATAAATACTGATTATGATATATCATACTTTACACTAAATGGACATTGCTGTGCATGAATTCTGCCACATGAAATTAATGATTCACAATACCCTTCAATAGTAAAAAGAAAGTATGTATAGATGCTTGTAATTTGCTATTGAGTGGGCTTCATGTACTTGGGGAGGTAGAGAGTTCCAATAATGTGATGTTAGGGTGGTGAAAGTATAAAGAAATACTTGAAAAGTCCATGTACTCTTATTGGAAGAAAAATAATGAATGAAAAAGAGGGAGGCTGCAGAAAACAAACTCAAACTGAAGTCAGGTTTAACTTACCGGTAGACCATGGTCTTACTCTGTGCTAAAATTATGGGAAGCCAAAAGTCTCAAAGTTTTTAATAGTTGTATGTTTCTTATGTTTAGTGTGCTATTTCCCGATTCATCAATGGTGAAGACAATCACTCAATTAGTACTTCCGAGACATTTATGAATGATTTGAGAGCCAATTGAGCTGAATACTGTTAGAGATTTATGTAACAATTGGCAGTTCATACTTAATCCACAACTTTAAACCTGAGTTTAAGTTAAACCCGACTTCAGAATAAGGGCCATTGACTTTTGATAGAAATAAATAAGCCATTATTTCGTAGTTCCTTTCTGCGCATGATCAAAAGATTCTACGCATGATCAGAAGAAGGTCATTTGTACTAAAGTGACATGGTGCTTTAAAATCTAATGAGATAAGCACCAACTTTGATATCTTGATTATTCATATATTCTTTTGAATTGTCGTTTTCATTTACATCCACAAAAAACACAATGCTTCCACGAACGACTGGTATTTCACAGTTTGTCAAGTATATTGTGCAACATGCTAAGATATGCATTCAAAGTAGGAATGCAACAAACACCTTCATTAAGTGTTCATTGGTGTGCTATTCTAGTCACCTGGTCTATTCAATTTCTTCATCCTGCTATGTAAGGCAAGCTTACGTAATATCTTGCTTTGAAATCTGCCTATCATGATGAAAGAAATGAAAGGTCATTTGACCAAAATTGCCCATGAAGTAACTACGAACTGGTCTATACATACAATGATAGATGTCTTCATGCAGGCGAATGGCTTGGGAAGATCCATGTTTTCTTTTCCTTCCTCCATGGTTTTCTTGATGAATCTCTGGTATGCCGCAGGATCAGAACTGGCCATCTCATCAAGCATAGCCCAGACATGAGAGGCTTGCTTCAGTGTCCCACCATCTTCACCTAGTCCCATATCCATCATAACCGTGCGGTGTTTGGACAATTTCGAAGGCCTGTGTTAAAATAAAAGACAGGCAGGCAATAAAACTACATGTACATGTATGTACAACTGTAGCACATTATTGAATTCTTATACAATCAGGGGGACATTTCACAAGAGGTACAACCATGCCACATGTATGGACCAACTGTAGCAGCCATTAGGACAACTACCATACTAAAATAGAGTTCAGCTACTAATATGCAATCAAGCTTTCCATGGAAGTAATACAATGGCAAAGTTACTATAGTAGCAATTCTTCTTGAAATGTCCCGGAATATGGAACTCACTCGCAAGTGACAATCCATGGACCCTCCATAAGGTGTAACAAAGGATGCTTTTAGTATAGCCTCGACTGAAAAAAGCTGCTCATTTTCCACTGGTCAAGACTTTCAGTGGCAATATACACGTACATCTGTACTGACCGCACTGAAGCGTTGTTAGCGCTGACAATGCGCTAACAGGAGCCCTGTTACAACAGGTCATATGGCAGCCATGCCTAATGTTACAACAGTGCATTGCTTTCAAATTCAAATAACTGTTTTGACTTCACAATCCGAAAAATGTGACTGAGCTAACAAGCGCTAGCCTCTGTTAGGCTAACAACGTTTCTTTGTGGTCGGCACAGGTCAGCACTGACTTTACCTTCTGAAATAACATGTGCCAATGCACTCACATTTTATCAACTCAACCAATCAAATACAAAGGAAAGTGGTATGGTCCACAAAATGAACTAACCTTATTGAAAAATAGGAACCAATTAAAGGCATAGAAGGGTGATCATGAGGTGGAACTGAATACTAATGAGAACTAGAAAATGAGGCCATGTGGACTGGAACTAAGGAATTGAAAACTATGAAGCATGACAGAGGGAAATGAGAGAATGGAATGCAGTGAAAAGGTCTGGTGAAGTGCTGTTGCCATGACAGATGAACAATGTATGAAGATAGACCTTGGGTCTTTAAAGGACAAGTCCACCCCAAAAAAAATTGATTTGAATAAAAAGAGAAAATCCAACAAGCATATTGAAAATTTCCTCAAAATTGGATGGAATAAAAGAAAGATTTGACATTGAAAAATCTTTGTTTAATTTCACAAAGCAGTTTGATAATAATATGCACATCCTGGTCAGTATGCAAATGAGGGGACTGATGACTTCACTTATTGTTTCTTTATTTAATTATATGAAATATTCTGATTTTCCACTCATTCTCATGTGAAACAAAGTTTTCTTCTTCCTTGAACATATGGAATTACCATTGTTTCAACACATTTTTTTGCAAGATGGTCCTTAATGTCCAATCAATAAAAATCAAAATATTGTAATTCAAACAATAAAAAACAGAAGAAATGGTGAGGGACACTGACACTCTCATTTGCATAATATCACTAAAGGCCCTATCTCACCAACGGAGATGTCGCCGTGACAGTCTCCAACTTATCAGTCGCTGCAGTCGCGGAGACGTCTCAGAGACAAAAATGGCTTGCGCTCTCACCAAGGAGACGTCTCGATGGAACGTTTGAAAGATCATTGTACCTGACTTGGAGCAGGAGGAGGGATATCAGCACGCGTTCAGTCACATGGTTTCTGAAGTGGGTCAAACAGTGTGAAGAAGTGTCGCGGAGACGTCTCTGCAATGTATCATAATTTTTTTTGGTCTCCAGCAGGTCTTCGCGATGTCTCTGAGACATCGCAAAGACGTCTCAGCAGTCGCGGATATCATTAGTCTCCGAGACGTCGCAGCAACTGATAGAGACTTCTCGGAGACGTCGCGGAGACTAGAAACAGTCTCCAAAAATATTAAACATGTTTAATCTTCTTGCGACTCCTCGGAGACTCTGTAATTTTCATGAGACGTGTCAGAGATGTCGCGGAGACGTCTCTGCAACTAGCAAAATTTGTAGTCGCGAACTAGTTTCAATCCCAGTGAGATACCCCCTTTACTTAGTCTTTCATACAACTAATTTGCAAAGAATATAATTTACAATATAACTTTGTTTTACATCCAATTTTCATGAAACTTTCAGCACTATTCTTGTTTGATTTTTCTTTGATTAAAATCAACATTTTTCTGGACTGTCTAGACTTGACCTTTAATACGGCAGACAGAAAAATATACAGTAGTTGAGGAAACACAAGTGACCTTATCACAAATTTTACCAAGAAAGATTTCTATTTTTTTTGTAAACTTTTTCAATTCATTTCAACTTTTTGAAACCATTATTAACATAGGAAATTCTAGTCTTGACACACGTTTCGATTGATAGTGCACCACCTACAGTCACAGTCAGTAGTGTGGGGTTATACTAGTCATGGTAGTAAACCTCGCACAAACAAACTTGTTACAAACTTGTTACAAAGTAAGAAACGCGAACTTGGCAAAGCCAATGGATTTCGAGTCATATCTCTAGTCAACTTTTGTCAGACATTTATCAACCAGATAAGATATGAAACATGTGACCGGGGCTCGAACCTCTGCATCTATTTGTAACTTTCCAACATAGCTTCTCCACAACACACAACTTCTTATTCTATGGCTTGATTTTTCTGTGTGCGGTGAAGCTCCAAGCTACGAGGCCGAGGAGACTCAGTCACATCACATCCAGCGGGCGACAATGGCTGCTCTCCCCAGACTCCTGCGGCGAGTGCCATCGCCATTTTTGGTTTGCATGCGATTGCGACACGTCACACCCGGTTTCATTACCATCCCTCCCCTTCATTTTCTACAGATTTAGAGCATTTAACACAATCAATGGACGATCTGTCACAATAAAATAAATAAAATTATTGAAATACAAAAACGGAAGATTAAATAAAATAGAAATATTTTTAGTTTAAATTTACCTCTATAAACATGATAAACGCCGTGTATCACGTTGCCGTGTTACCTTGTTCTTGATGCGGCACTAGGGGGCGCTCTTTCTTTTTCTTCTAACCTGTTTTTCTTTTTTTCCCCTTCTGTTTGTCGATTTTTATGGTTCCATGACAATATTTGAAATTCACCCTCCTTTATCCCTGAATATAATGCTCATCTTTGTTTAAATTCAACATCAGTTTATACACATACGTTTGGAAACGTTTTGATACTGTTACCGATCGTTCGCGATCCATCGATTTTCAAGGAAACAGCACATTGAAAATGTCCGTTCTTTTAAAGTCATATACAAACTGATTATTCATCCTCGTATCTTGATTATTGTACCGTCAATTGGATGGATGAAACAATTACAGAATATCATGATTATACATCCTCAAAAAGCTTCAAATACTTCAAAACAGAGTACTTATCACTGTTTCGATGGATTTTTTAGATTTTTATGGCGTAAAGATAAATGAAAAGCAGTTTATTCACATATTTAGATTAATAAACAACCCCCCCCCCTGAAAGCAAAAAAAGAATTGAGAGAAATACTGTAACCAATCATCCCTTCTGGGGGGGGCAACGCCCGGCACATTTCGAAGCATTAATGTGTCCACAAACAATGCAAACACTCACGTTTAGTGCCCTTTCCATCATCCATTAGAATTATGAATTAACAAGTGCGGCACAGCAAAAACTGTGGTGTTAACCAATAGAGGACCACATCAGTTATTTTACACCGGTGTTAAATTGGTGGTGTTAGTTTTACACCTATAGGTGTTATTACAACACCTATGGTTATTACACTGGCACATCTTTGGTGTTATGTTCAATCTCTAGGGTGTTTAACCCCTCAGCGAGTCAGGGTGTCATAACACCACCGTTTCATACAGTGTACCCGTAGGGATAAGCCGTCCTTCTTATTTTGCTCTTTTTATATGCACCGTTTTCCTTTCTAGCGTTCTGTTCCATTGAGAAGCGCTATCAGTTAGATAATCGCTTTCACAATGTTTTTATTGCCCCTGTAGCTCCTATTTTCATAGTTTTCATGAGTTATTGGTCGAAAATATGATGAAGATTTTGCTCAGAATTGTGATTGCCATGTCTTTAGATAATCATGAATACTTTGGGTCAAAATATGGCCAAATAATGATCACGGCAATTGTGATTTGGCAAATGAACAACTTTAACTAGAATCTGAGTATATATATATCCTTTTTTAAACTAAAAATAGACCTTTTAATTGGATGTGGTTACAAAAGCATTCTGTGACTAAGTGACCCCTTCCCCAATGCCAAACTGGACATAAAAAATCACCAAAATGACCAAAATGTCCGATTATGCACTGTCAATAAGACTCACATAATTATTATAAGAATCAGAGCAGAATTTTTAAGGAAGATATAAGGGGTGGGGATAAAAAATTAAGATGGAGAGAACAATGAGAGAGGAAGAGCGGGGCCGGGGGGGGGGGGGGGTACGGAAAGGGAACAAATGAAAATATAAAGAGGTTATAAAGGGGAATACTATAGTGATCACACGATTTGTTTGATATTGTCATTTATCCATCTCTGTTCTATTTTCCTCCTAAATCTTCTTAATACAGTATTCTTCTCCCCCTCTTCTCTTTTCTCTCCTTCTCCAAATTTTCTCGCACTAGCTAGTACTAGTAGGCCTTCTCATTTTCTTACTTCATATAACATTTGCAGTAAGCCTTGGATGGTTACCAAGAAAGAAACATCCTACCATATTAACCATCTGAAAATCAACATTCATAAGAATTTTCTTGCTCCGCTTCCTAAATTTGGTTATTTTTAAAATTCATTATGTGTAAATTCAGAGAAGCATGTGTAAATTCAAAGCCTTGTGTAAATTTGATGAGCGCCAGCTACGAACACCGGGCCAAAAGGTCAAATTCAGGACAAAAGCTTTCTCCTTGGGGCGAATCACCAAAATGGTAAGATAGATCGAGTACTAGTATTCTTTAGAAATAAAGTCATATGCCATTTTAAGGTATTTATTTCGATTTTACGGTTAGTGATGAATGTTTACTGAGGTATTGACCAGATATTGTGCACTATAATCTATATTTTCCATGTTCTATTTGATGACCATTTCTGTAAGCCTTATCTGTAGCCCCATGTATTGACTTATTTGCCGGATAAATAAATGTCGATGCACGTCACAGCTGTTATGATTAATGATGGTGGGCCCCCAAGTCTGCGCATCTAACAATTTGAATTAAGATTTGACATGAATTTCTTCTTAATTCATAAAATCTTTTGGTTAATAACATGCCTTATACTATTAAGAGTAAGTGTATGAAATTTCTCATTAAAGAATGAAAGAAAATATAGGATTCTCTTGTCTTGAAAAAATGTACTGTCCATAGGCATAGGCAGTCAATTTCAGATTGAAAAAAAATGGTACCCCATGTCTGTGCACTCATTTACTTTGCACACGATTCTGGGATTTTGATGAAAAGGCTGCATTTTGAGGCCGTCACATGAAATGCCCTGAATTCATTATTTTTTCACCATTTTGAGTCAGATTATTTTTATGAATACCTGTCTATGTATTGCATGTGCAGTGTTCGTGCTCGTTGCATATCTTCTTTTACTAGAATCGTGCAAATCAAGAATGCAGACAAAGTATGAAAATACTCTACCCAGAGGTCTGTACTACACCCGGAAGAAGATACGTGGGTTGGCAGACTTGGTGGGAGACCGCCCACTCATTCAATGAACCACAACGAACAATTGTCCATAGACTGTACAACGGATAGATCATCTCCGCACAGCAATTTGAAGATTGGTCAATCGCGCAGATCGCGTCATGATCACGTGGTCCGACAAATAATTCCTTCGGACTGCGTGCGGAAGTATCGATAGCGATAACGATATCCGGTCACGATGTGTACGCGGTAAATGGTCTTGGTTCGTGATCGGATCACTCCGGTATCGATCGAAAATTATTGAAACTCTGCAATTTCATGCATATTCACGCGATGCTCCGAAACCCGGAAGCCAGTTGACTTTGTGCACGCTGCGATATACTTTACAAATTCCAACGAACATGATGACATATAGACGCTAATTTGTAAGATTTTGACGGAAAAGCAAAAAGTAATCGAAATTCTCTTACCTGTGCGGTATCGGTGAGAAAATAGATCCTCCGAGAATACCTTTCATAATTCATGTAAAATACGCGAAAATGAAATTCTAGGTCGATTTTGGTACGAGGTGATAGAGAATTGCACACTTGTTTTGGTGGAATTCTGTGTGGGGAAATAAAAGGCTTGCACTGTGCATGCTTACTATATTTTCATTCATAAATTGGTTCTCGGCAGTGGCTGGAAGACGTCATGTAATAAGCAAAAATGTACACGACCACTACGTTCACGCTCCGCTATCCGTTGTACACAACTTGTCACTGTGTGAACAAGGTTATGATATTACCTTGTTCTCAGTTATATCTCCATGTGTGGCAAAAGAAGGGTGGCAATGTTTGGCTTATTTTCTCTTTTTCTTTAGGGCAAATGCCTGATTTTTTTACACTGACAGTTTCCAATACACTTATTATTCATACAACTTGACTCTTATTTAAATTTTATTCTTTAAATCATTTTTTTCTTAATTAAAAACAGAGATCAAAAAATGAAAATTTTCTTGCCATATTACTTTCCACCAATAGAGGGCGTACACAAAAATATGCCCAAAATTCAAGTTTTTGAGCGCGCTGGTGAATACCAAAATTATTCCCAAGTTACTTATGAAAAATAAATTGCAACTGTATGGAATTAGTAATTTTGGTCACAAAAGTGATATTTCAATGATTTTTTAAAGTGTGTGCTCTGTACAACATTGGCATGTATAGTCCTACCTGTAGATTCCCCACAGGCAGGGTGGTAGCAGTGAACAAGTGAGACCGCCCAGACATGGGGAACTGACCATACTACTAGTGTTGGTCTAAAAACTCTAACTTTTATTGCTGCTAGCAATTTGCTTTCCAGAACCAAAACTAACACTGTACTCAAGGATCCAAAATGATAATGCATGCCAATAGCAATAGGCAATAACACCATATAGGCAATTCTCTGCTGGGGTGTTATTGATTGGAAATTTGGAATAGTGCATCCAAAAGTTATTAAAAAAAAGTAGGCGTAGCCTAAGCTACAGTAGTAATGTTTGTCTAATGTCATCTTCGAAATAGGCTGCAGAGGTTTTGGAAGATTATAGCCGATGATGATGAATGAAACTCAAATACACACACACGTTTTCTGTTACTACATGTATGACCTGTGTGGTGAAATAAGGTTTGCAATGTCTAGCTTAACTTCTCTTGTTCTTGTTGACAAATGTTTGAGTTTTTTAACACTGTCAATGACTCAGTTTCGATTACAGCTATTCATTACTGTTTATAACTTTGATCTTAAGTAAATTGAATTCTTTCAATTATTTTTTTCTATAGATATTAGAAATAGAGATTGAAAAATGACAATTTTCTTGCAATTCTACTTTCTACCAATATAGGGCATACACACAAATATGCCAAAAATTTTTTTGAGTGCTCCGGTGAATACAAAAATGATTCCTAAAGGACAAGTCCACCCCAGAAAAATGTTGATTTGAGTAAATAGAGAAAAAAATCAAAGTAGCATCGCTGAAAATTTCATCAAAATCAGATGTAAAGTAAGAAAGTTTTGACATTTTAAAATTTTTCATATTTTTCACAAACAGTGATATGCACAATTTCTGGACATGCAAATGAGAAAATCGATGATGTTCTTCACTCACTATTTCTTTTGTTTTTTATTGTTTGAATTATACAATATTTCATTTGTTTACATATTTGACGATTATAAGGACCAACTTCACTGAACCATATAGTATTACACAATGCTTACTTCACATGTTCAGGGAGAAATTAATCATTGTTTCACTTGACAATGAGGAGAAAATTAGAATATTTCATTTTTCTTATGATAAAATACAAACATTTTTTGTCAATATTTATATGGCCAATATATCAAGTAAATAGAACAAAAAAGACATAAAGCCTTTTTTGATGTAAATTTTAAATTCTCAGCAGAGACATTTTAGGCAGTAATCACAATAAGACATATATGATATAATAGTATGACTTGTGTTTTGTCATAAAAACATTATTTTGTGATACATACATGATGGATCAAGAGTAAAGAATAATAGAATTATATTTTTTATGATACCATGATTTATAGGTAGTAGTAAGACATCATCTTCGAGTATAATATTATTAGATCATGAAACTTTACTATAGTGCATCATTATGTTATACCTTTTATTTTTAGGACAGAGATGTTAGTCATGGTAGGTCTTCCATTCACTGGTGCCCTTGGGCTTGAATTGAAGAATAACATTGGTATCCTTGACAAATATCTTGGTTGATAGATTTTTTTGTTTTCTCAAACCATATGCTACCGTAGCGAGTTTAGCTCTACGAGCTTTCATGATTGGTGGAAGATCGGTTCTCACCAAAATTCTGCTAAGATTATTTGCATCGCTGTGAGGTACGCGTTGCTGATGCTCGGAGGCTTCTAGGATATGGCATTTGCATCCTCCACTGATAGACCAAGATTAACGAAGACGTTGCGGAGCTTCTCATATACGTTTTCATCTCTGTTATGGGGGACCCCATAAAAGAGGAGATTAGCCTTTCTCTGGTAGAGCTTGAGGAGAATCAGTTTCTTCTCTATGACTGACATGTCGGTTTGTGGTCCTCACGTAGGTTTGGAAGTTGGACGGTCCGTTCACTCGTAGCCGTCATAGCGGTTTTTTAGGTCAGATATTTTGTGGTGCATGGTTGCAGTGTCGTTGCGTAACTCATCTATCTTCTGACATAACACCTCGGATAGCGTTTTTTATGTCGGCCTTCAGTTCGGCGTTGGCTCGGGTTGAGCGACCTTGTCCGAGGGGCTAGTACTGGCACGTGTAGTACTGTACGCGTTGACATGGAGGCGAAGGGAGTAAATGTCAAGCCAAAAGTAGCAAAATAATGAATTTCTTCACAAAGTATTAATGAAGAGGTAGTATAACAACGTTCCACTTATCAAATGTCGCAAATCAAAGAAGTAAATGGTATATGGTATGGCTGTAAAACTTAGTTAAAAGTGGTACCGCGGAGCTGACCAAAACATGTCTTTGCACCATGGCGTCCAATTGTACATGGGGTACTGTACTGAGTGGACTTGTCCTTTAATTAAGTTACTTATAAAATATGAATTGCAAAATGGAAATTAGTACTTTCAGTCACAAAAGCGATATTTTTAATGATTTTTTAAAAGTGTGTGCTGTTTACTGCATTGGCATACCATAAAGATCCACATGTTCATGTAGATTCCCCACAGGCAGGGTGGTTGCAGAACAATTTTCTCAAGTTGTATATCATTTTCAAGCTTTAGGAAGTGGTTTTCAGACTCAATAAAAATCATAAAATTCATTTTGGGCAAGGTATTGTTGGTTTTGGGGTATCTGGTCACCAATTGATGTATTTACATTCCTATTCTGAAAAGTGAAATTTAAGCACTTTTTTTCCTAATTTACTTGAATGATTAATCGTTGAATTTTTATTATTTATTTTTAGGATGGCTTATCATGATGCAGTACCAAAGGAACAACTTGAAACTCCAAACAACTCAACACACCATCATAACACCCAGCTTGCTAACATGGAACCAAAGCAAGAATTGAAAGAATGGGACGGGGCTGCAGGTGCTCTTGACCTGAGCATCAAGAAACCAACTAGTCCCAGGTTAAAATATTCTGGAGAGGATGGGGACACCACTGCTGGAGAGGAGAAACCTTTACTGGGCGAGCTTTCATCTGGCAGAGAAAAATCGGTTTCACCTGAAAACGTTGAAGTAGACTTGAAGGTGAAATTCTTGCCAAAGGTGAATAACTTTACAGCACATAAAGGACAAAGTGGTGATTCTAGTATCCTCGGGTTGTGATGGAGGAAGTGCGGTTGATGTAGCTGCCTGTCCGTTACCTGAATTGCCTCTGGAGGATAACGTGGAAGGCACACTCAAGGATGGCACGGAGTGTGCAGAAAGGGACAACAATCTATCAAGTGCAATGTCTGTGGGCCCAGATATACTTCGCCATCATCATGCCGATTCTCCTTGTCCGCCTCAAGTGACAGAGTCAACTCCTCCTGCCTTGCCAGTGGAAGATTCCACCTCGCCTTGTAACCTCAAGGTAGAACCTGGTAGTCCGTCACCGCAAGCAATGGACCATGCCAGTCACGACACGCCTATCCAGGATTCCGCATTTCCTGAAGTGGTGCCAAAGACAGATCCCGGCAGTCCCACGCCACCCACAGACAGGACTTCAAGTAGCACCAGTAGCACAGATCATAGCCCTGGTCCTTCATGCACCAGTAGCACCAATGCTAGCCCTGTTCCTTCGAGACCGTACAGCTCCATGCTTCCCATTCTGTCAATACCCAAGGTTAGACTGAGACAGAATAGGAGTGAGGGTCAATTATCCTGGACTCATGTGCCGTCGGACTCGCCTTCTCTGAACGTAGGGGGATACTTCCTAGATGGACGTGGAGGGTCAACGTCCGGAGAACAGAGCGGCTTGGATCCCATGGATTACAGCAGTAAGGTAATTATATGATGGGAAGACCTTGGTCCAAGATTATGTAAAATGTTCCAATACTAGCAAAAGTTAAGACCTACATGTACAGTGTACGTGAAAGTTTGAGGGTATCACACATATTTATAAAATATTTGTAATATGCTGTAATAAAATGTAGTTTCATTAATAAATAGCCTGTATGTAATTTGATTCTGGGTTTTGATTTGAATAAATATGGGAAATAAGTAAAAAAAATGTCCAATAGATTGACTAATCCTGTTGGTAAATATCAATCTGTATCTCTATTTTCTGCCTTGCCATATTCAATGCTGTGCATACTTCATTAAAGGACATGACCACCCCAGTAGAATTTTGATTTTGATTAGAATAATAGTTAGAAGAAAAAAAAATCAAACAAGCATAATGCTGAAAATTTCATGAATATCGGATGTGAACTAAGAATGTTATGACATTGTAAAGTTTTGCTTAATTTTAAAATACAGTTACAGTATCAGTGAAACATGTATGCAAATGAGAGAGTCAATGATGTTTCTCACTCTATAGACTTGGGACAATCAGCATTACCCCTTACCCTCACTTTGCCATGTTAAAGGCATACATGTAGATCTTATCAAAACTCTCTAAGCTTCCTACTGAATCTTTAAATATTCTTCCATGCAGTCTTTGTCAATGTCAGCGGAAAGTGGAACCGATGACCCGATGTTGAGACCCTCCCTTCTTCAGATGGCTCTACAGCATGGCTCAACTCAAGTCAACATGCCAGCCACTTCACAGGTATGTGTAGGATAGTTCACTGACCCTTGGCCGGTCACACCGCCCGGGCGTTGTTGGAGCGGTCGTGGAGCGGTGGGGAGAGGGGGTTGAATTTCGCTCACAAAATCAGGGAAAAAAAAAAAACCCAATCGAAATTGAAAATGGTGAACAGTAGCGAGCGGTGATGATTTTTTCTCTCTGCTCCACGACCGCTCCAACAACGCTCGGGCAGTGTGACCGTGCCTTTACAAGTCAAGTCCATCCCAGAATAATAATGATTTGAATCAGTAGAGAAAAACTGAACGCTGAAAATTGGAAAGTGGATGTAAAAAATGAAAGTTACGATATTTCAGATTCTCGCTTATTTTTCACAAAAGTTATATGCACAACTCACTGATATGCAGATGAGAGTTTCACGATGTCCATCACTCAGTACATGTATTTCCTTTTTTTTGTTTGAATTATACAATATTTCAATATTTACAGATTTGAAAAGAAGGACCAACTTGACTGAACCATAAATGTCAAAACAATGGTAACTCCACTTGTTCAGGGAGGAACATATCTTGATTGACATGACAATGAGAAGAAAATAAAAATATTTAATGTTTCATATCACAAAATACAAAAGAAATAGAGTGAGTGATGTAATCAGTCACCTCATTTGCATACAACTCACGATGTGCATAGAATTTTTTGTAAAATTAAAGCGAAAACTTTAAAATGTCATAACTTTCTTATTTTACCTCCGCTTCTTGAATTTTTCTCTTTATTTAAAGTAACTTTTTGTTGGGATTGACTTGAGAAAGAAACTCTTACAGCAAGTTAGCTTCTGTGAAAGCACAAAAATCAGAGCGTAAGAAATTTCGAGATCAATAATGCTATTTTTTTAAAAGAGATTTATAACTAAACTTTCAAAATCATGCAATATTTCAATTTTTACAGATTTGACATTCAGGACCAACTTGACTGAACCATAAAATGTTCAAACAATTCAATGCATTAGGGTTGTGAAATTAAGCGAAATCTTAGAAATATCAAATTTCTTATTTTGCATTTCTAAGGTTTCAATTTTTTTTTTCACTGTTATGCTTGTTGGATTTTTCTCTTTTAATTCAAATCAACTTTTTGTTTAGGTGAATTTTTCCTGAACATATTTTACGTAAATTTGGTTTAATGAAGAAAAATATATAAATAGGAGATGGATGGCCTTGGTTTACATGTATGGTGTAAAATACTTTCTTATAGTTTTCTTATTGGACAGTAGTGTCTTAACATGGCACAACAACAAACCATACATGTATTTGTGTTTATTAATTTTCACGAGTTGCATGGACATACTCTTGGCAATAATTTTGCACTCTTTGTGCCCGCAGCTTTTGTTATTTTGCCAACAAAAGACTCCCGCCTCTTCAACATTTCAATTATTGCCTTAAATGTTGTACATGTATATGGTTGTGTTATGTAATTCATATTTATACTTGAATTGAGACTATCCTAATGTACATATCCCCACAGCATGAGATTTATTGCGTGAAGGCTTTATTATAATATGATATCCTTACAAGGAGGAGCCATGGTGTAGTGGTTCAGCCGCTTGCCTCTTTAAACCATGGGTTGAGGGCTCGAATACCATCCAGCGCCAATGTCCTTTTGCAAGGTACTTATCCATGTTTGCCACTCTCCGCCCAAGGTGTTAAATGGGTTCGCGGTAGGATGTGGACGTCATTGTGATTAGATTGGCATGTGTGCACTGATAAATGGTTGCCTGGCCAGGATACTCCCCAGGGAGTGGAGATGGTGCACTTTATGTGTGGAACATTGATGGATTCTGTGAACAGGGTAATAATATTTACGATGTAAAGCACTTACATGTACGTATGAAGTACTATATGAATGTAACTAATATTAATATTTTTATGTTGTGGTTATTTTTAGGCGCTGGAAGAGCAAATGGAACTGAGACGAACAGGAAGTAGTGTAGGGACATGCCCCACCTTGCCCATCAACCCCAAGAATTCTGGAAAAGCCAAACCTCGTACCAAGACTCGGGAGAAGCGGTACTACCAGTGTGAACATTGTAACATCATCTATGAGCAGCCCCGTAAGCTGGAACGGCACCTACAAGATCTGGTTGGCAAACCACCTTACGTGTGCTGTTACTGCGACATGGCATTTCCAACTCTTGGTTGCAAGAGGTTTCACTCTCGTCTACATGAGGACAAGACCATGCCATGTCCGTATTGCCCGAAGGTATTCCATGAAAGGCGCAGGTATGATGATCATGTCCGCTCGCACACAGGCGAAGCACCGTTTATGTGTCAGGAGTGTGGAAACGTTTACCGTACACGGAGTGCGCTCCGCATCCACAAACGCACGCACGGCAACGACAAGCCCTTGCAGTGTCGTTTCTGCCCCAAGCGTTTCATTCGGATCGGAGATGTTCAGGTGCATGAACGCACCCATACGGGAGAGAAGCCCTACAAATGCGGGATCTGTGAGAGTTCCTTTGCGACCAGCAGCCAAGTCAATCGCCACAGACGCACACATTCAGAAGAGCGCCCCCATCAATGTTCCTATTGCAATAAGACTTTCAAGAATCCAGACTATCTAATAACTCATGAAAAAATGCACCTTGGCCATAAGCCACACCACTGCAAGTACTGTCCTAAACAGTTCCGTACCCCAAGAGAATTGGTTCATCATGAGCGTGTGCATACAGGTGAGAAGCCCTTTGAGTGCAAGGAGTGTGGACATCGCTTTTCCAAAAAGACCAACCTCAAACAGCACGAATTGCAGCACACTGGTATCAAGTCCTTCAAGTGTTCCAAGTGTCCAAAGTCCTTCTACAGGAAAGCATCTCTTATGTGGCATGAGAAAATCCATGAGAATCGGGAACGCTTCCTCTGTAAGGAATGTGGCAAGCTGTTCTTCAAGGAGTCATCGCGCGACAAGCATGTCCGTAAAGCTCACGGTAAAGATGAGGGTTCTGAGAGTGGCAATGGGGACGGTGATGTGTTGGAGGAGGACGACGGAGAAGAAGGTGAATTACAGGATACTGAAGGTGGAGAATCATCCCGTGAAAAAACCCCTGATACGTATCCCAGGGCTGCATCGCGAGAAAAGCGTACTCCGAGTAAAGTCCAAAATGATGGAACTGATAGCACATGCGAGGAATGTGGTAAGACATTTCTGGCCCGCAGATCACTCCTGCGACATTACAGAGCGATTCACAACCGCTACATCTCCAGAAATGGTGAGGGTGACTCTCCTGGGACAAAACCGAAGAAATCCTTTTCTTGTAGAATATGCTCCGAGACATTCCTGACTGATCATCTACGGCATGTCCATGAAGGTACGCACACCAACGCATCCTTCACCTGTGAAACGTGCAGCAAAACGTTCTCCACTCGCCAGCTCCTTGTGAAGCACCAGAAGATCCACTCCGATGTCAAGCCTCACGTCTGTGAAACCTGCGGGAGTGCCTTCACCATCAAGTGGTACTTGAACAGACACATCAACATCGTGCATTCTGACGTGTACAGCCATACCTGCTCCATCTGCGACAAGAAATTCAAATCCAAGACGGCGCTCAGCGTCCACATGCAACTCCACAACGTCGAAGGTAAGGTGTACAGATGTGATCAATGCGATGCAGAGTTTCACGTGAAGCGTTACCTTGCCAGACACAAGCGAAAGTACCACCGTGGCAAAGACAGTGCCAAGACTGCTCGCCGTGCCAACACTAAACACAAGGAAGATTATGATGACGATGATGACGATGACCCTATGTATGACTTCGATGATAACATGGATGATGATGGCTTTGATGTCATGAATGATGATTCCCAAGCGGTGTCTGGGGTGTTCCTGCGTCAGATGCTCTCCAAGGGCAGTGACCTGGATGATTTCAACAAATCTTCTAAGGCACTTAACAACCATGACCATTCAGATCTAGAAGACACTACAAATACTTTAAATAATCATGAATCCGACAGTAATAGTGTTCCTAAGGTTGATAGTGACCATGATGGTTCTTCATTTAAAAAGGTACCCAGCAAAGATCAGGACATTGATCAAGAACACCAATTAATGCAATCTTCTGCTGACATTGCAAGTACCTCTAAAGATATCAGTTTTAACTTTACCCCAGAAGATGATGATGCTGAACCTTTTGTTGACAGGGAGGATAATCATGATGACGATGGAGGTGATGATGATGAATACGACGGTGCTTTTTCCCTTGATGATGATGAAATGTCAGATTATGTTTAACGACTAGATTATTCTTATGCAGCAGTCAAACTACATGTAACAAAACCGACTCCAGACAGATCAAAGCTGCCGCGTTATTTAGAATGGCATATTGTCGATTGGTGTGAAGTGGTTCTTGTTGGGTCAGTATAGTTTTAGAGTGCATTTATCTGTATTTTTGATAGAGAGAAGGGCAGGCAACAAAAGGCTTATTTATTATTCTCATACCCCATTTATCATATCAACTCTTTGCACACTGAGCCAATTTTTTTGGATAATAATGACAATTGTTTCCAAGTTATTTTCATCCATATTGCATCATTGATGCTTATATAGATGTCATCCAAGAACAATTGCCTTTTATTAGTTTATCTAATTTGAAGGTAGGGGAGAAAATTTCAATTTAGTTGTACGACTGTGCAAACTTGCAACATCAGCACGCAAAGGGTTAACCAACATATACAGGCTCTATCCATGTTACGTCCATTTTCCAAACCCACCTCCAGACGTTTCCCAGAAATCTCTCCGAGACTCTTCAAATAAAATCAATCTAACCCTGGGGAGTATTCCATGAAACAAATAAATTAGTGATTTTTTCACTAACAACTGTTATAAGCTACTGAAAAATTTTTGCATCTGATTGGCTCTGAACAAATTGTTCATTGAAAATCTCAGACAAGATACTTCATGAATTACTACCCCGTACAAGTTAATGCAGTTTTCAACTCAGACTGTAGTTTGTCAAAAATACTTTGTATTAGTTTCTAAATGGTATAGTAAACCAAGGAAGACAAATGATAATAACCACTTGATAATTTAATCTCTTGGCTTCACATCGTTAAAGGCTGATTTAAAGTGCCACTTAGCGCCTGTCTTCTCGTATTGTAAGAAATGCATAAGTTAACTCATCACCAATTCATAGCAGTTGTTTGGACCAGTTATTTGGGACATACAGCGTTAGTCACTGAGGGGCTGATTATCAACTCCATAATTGATTGCATGGATTATTGTACAATTTGTCAATTCTTGGTCATGTGTGTGAACTAAATTATGACAAATCTTGGCTTTAATTAGTTATAAATCGATTTCTTTTTTACAGATTTATAACTAATTATGATATTGAAAGTTAAATTCACTGGAATTTCAAAATGAAATTAAACTTGTGTATGATCGATCATGAAATTAATAATTGATCATGAGGGCTTTAACCCTAAGAGGACTAGGGGGGAGGGCCATGATGGCCCCCTTGACGCTTCGCGCAAAATTTCTGAAATGCAAAAAGGTAGCGCCGCAAAATCTTATGACTTTTTCTATGAAGTCTTGCGCAACTTTTGAGACCAAATTCGAGACATATGGGAATAGAATCGCGATGTCACGTGACTTTGGCTCATTTTATGATTTGTGTACAAAGTCTATGGGAGATGAAATTCATATAAGGGTGATCATTTTTCTTTCTAATTGGTCTGCTTAATTAATTTAGATGTTTAACGGTCTGTGATATTTTCCATTGAAAAAAACAAAAGATTAAAAAACAAAGAAATAAGAAATTCTAAAAACAAAGAAATTCATATTAAGAAAATACTATCATTTAAAAAAAAGTAATACTTCGAGATATGCCTGCCTTGCCAGGGGATGTACTGAAACACATAGAAGTGCAGAAATTTCTTACCCAATCAAATTGATTGAGTGTCGAACAAGAAATGCAAGAACTCAGTATATACTAGCGGCTAATTGTATAGTGATTGTTGTAGCTTAATTATGCAACCTGGTAAGGTCAATGATTTCATTTCTTTTAGTCTGCACATACTTGTACAGCTCCTAATATTTTATTATTTTTTTTTGGGGGGGGGTGGAGATGGGTAAAATTTGTTTAGTGTTGTTTATTTTGTATCTGTTTCTGATCTAAATATATATTTTCTGTTGCAGAACCATATACTTTCACCATACTATTGTCCCACCAACACAAAATATGTTACTGTTCATTTATTGTTCAACACTATTTGAATTTAGGATAAAGTCACTAGGTCATATGATGTGTCTCGATGTTTAAAATAGAATAAAGTTGTGTATCATGTCATTTTCATTGAAATGATGAGGACTGCATCGACTAAATTGTTAATAGCAGAAACAATTTTTTAAATTTTATATTTCAACATGGCAATGGGTGATTGCAAATTCAGTTTTTACCCTATTGATGTTGGTTTTGGGTCAAGTTTTACTTGAGCATAGCAAACATAAAATGCAGTTGGTCCTGAAAAGTCAATCACTTGGTGTTAAGCTACCAATGTTGTGAATGAATGTAAATTCTGAATAGGTTTTAGAGCTTGGGAAGCAATCTAAATTGTACTTTCAACACCATCTCTAACACTGGAATTGAAATCACCCAATGAAGCTGGCAGGTATGATCTTTTCAGCACCGCTAACTGATATTATCTCTTGCAACCAAGACATTTGATGTGGATTGATAACAAGATACACAAATGAAATGATTACAAGACAAGAAATTTGAAGGGAAATATTGGTCAGAAGAGAAGAGTATATGAATGAAAGTGATGATTTCACTGTTGATAATTATGTTAACAAAATTTGTGATTCTAATGAGAATTAATATTTTACAATTTAAAGCTTTTCTTATATGATTGTATTGTAATTATTTCATTATTCTCGGGAAAATTTCCCAATTTTAATTATAAATTGTTTTGAATTTTGTGTTTTGGAAGTGATTTTTTGCACCAGATCAAAGCATTCATTGGCAATTAATGTGTAAAAATCAAACATATTTATATTCCATTGACTTGTTGACCATTCTACATGTACTTCTAATTTCCTTGTCATTTTTCCTTTAAAAGGAACAATGTTAATGCTTAAGAAAACAATGTCATGATCTAATAGATTGAAAGTTTCTTCTTAATCTATCTCAATTATGAAGTGGCTTAAAAGTTACTTTGATAACTTTTCCATCTTACGTATATTTGGTAACTTTGATGGAATCCTTAAATGTTATTGGTTGTCTTGCATTGTTACCATTATACTGTATGGCAAATCTATCAAATAGATCTGATGAAACAGACATATGATATTATCTGTTTACTTTTTTCTCTGCTATGATACTGGTCCCATTGGCCCCTATTCTGAAGTCGGGTTTGATTTGAACTCTGGTCCAAAGTTGTGGTTTAACTATGGATAGCCAATTATGACACAAATCTTAAGGATTAGAGGTTCAGTGATTCAGGTCATTTGATTCTAAAATCATCTTACACTGTATGGGAAGGATAAAAAGA
Organism: Lytechinus variegatus; assembly: GCF_018143015.1. Taxonomy (NCBI): domain Eukaryota; kingdom Metazoa; phylum Echinodermata; class Echinoidea; order Temnopleuroida; family Toxopneustidae; genus Lytechinus; species Lytechinus variegatus. The sequence goes on along the minus strand of NC_054747.1, from coordinate 39,734,823 downwards.
TGGTTCATTTCACTATTAAAGGATTAGGAAAGAGTCCGGCAATCATAAGAAGTGTACAATGCAAATAAAATTTTGATATTTGGCTTTCCATAAGTTAAACAAAGGGTCTAAGTTAAACCTGACTTCATACAGACCATTCTGTCACTCTGTGGTCTTGTTATCTTCTAGGTCGAGTAAGTAACATCCATGGAATACTTTATTCTGATTGGCTGTCGAACAGTGTTACCATGGCAGCTCCCATTAGATGTCGAATTTAGTTTGAAGTAACAGATCCTATATGCTTAACTTGTCTACTATGAATCCGGTCCCTTTCTGTCAGCCTGTGGTCTTATTACGTTCTAGGTCTACGTGACTAAAATATATGCCAAGAGAAGTTTCAACTCATTTTCCTTTTGCCATGTCATACTTTTTAATATAGAGCACCTGTTTCGTGCTCATGACCCTGTTTCATTGCCTTCATGTGAATCAACTTTTTATGAAGCTATTTTAAAATCTGTGTATGATTTGACAATGGACTTGAATATTAAAGGGCCAAATTAGATGATGAGATGTGGCAATTTTTTCTTGCAGCATATTTTGGCCTGAACAGAAACAAAAATCATGAACTTACATTCAATTGTCTTTTATAGCCATTCAGTTGATTTAAAGATAAAAGATTATTCTGGTACAATTTAAGATTGATTTGATCTTTCCATCATTGTTCCCAAGCAATCTAATGTTCAAACCCTCAGCTTAGAAAAAAATGCTAGTTGGATTTGTGAATATTTTATCCATATACAGTTGTGCTCAAAAGTTAGCGAACCCCACCACAAATTCCACTCCCTCATGCTGAGTGTTGAATGTAGACAGCAAAACTTCAATGTTCAGCAAGCCAGGAGAAACATATTTTATTGAATGTAATAATTGTTTCATAACCTGAATTTCCAATTGAATATCAAAAACATGGCAGAACATGTACACTTTGAATCTATTCATTTTTTGTGGTTTACACTAACCTTTGATCACCACTGTATATATATCTTATTTCAACTTGTATGGTCTGAAATGATTGAAAGTCACACATGACTTGCAATATCTGATTTGTTCAGTTTGCAAAAAGCTTACTGAAAAATCTGTACATTGTGACACAAAACTTATACATTAATATTAGGGTAGACTTTTACATTTGTACATTGTGGTCATTGCAATCACTGAATTGTAAAGCCATATTCTAAGATTTGTGATATGTGCCCTGGACCTTGTTTCACAAAGTTCACTTATCAGTCTTAGGTAGATTTTACAATTAATAGCATTGATCATTATGCTCTATCAATTTTACTTGTCAACATGAAAATCAATTACAAATCTCTGTGTTAAGGGGCCAAGGTCTGATAAATAATCATCCTATATCTTAACAACTCTGTGCATTTATATTTTGTCATCAATATGTTACAATTTATATCATGAAAAAATTGATATAACGAATAGTAAGTACACGTGTGCACTTTTTAATATACTGTACATAATGCAATTAAAGATGGGATATTATGTTATATAACATGCATGTAATTATAACTGATGGTTATTCTTAGTATGTAATATTATGAAGCAAATCATTGTTGTTTGATAGTCATTGATGCGTATTGTGCAAACTGGTATGTGTTGTAAGTATATTTGTGGAATGAAAATATAGCCATATTGATAGATACTGGAGACATGTTTTTTGTATTTTTTTGTTTAAAGGGGAATCAAACCCAAATAAAACTTGTGCAACTTATTTCTAGAGGAAAAAGGAAAATCAGACAAGTTGACAGGTGAAAATTTGAACAGTATCGGACAAACAATGAGGAAGTTATTAATTTTTAAAAGTTGTACATATTGGTAATCACTATGCCCATGGAGACTTCAAATTGGCTTCATATGGGATGTCACATGTAAGGTAAGGACTACTCTTCCATGTACTCAATAACATGAAATGTCTAAAATGTCATATTTCAAAAGTTTTACTTCAAATTATATATTTTTTCATGAGAATATAAAAATATGCTGCCTTGGTTATATTTTGATTACTGCCCCAGGGTAATGGGTACATCGGAGAATACACAAATTCCTGATAATTAAGTACATGGCCTATGAGAAAGTCGTCCTTGCCATAGGCGGCGGAAGCGGGGGGGACGTGGGGGACGTGTCCCCCCTAAATTTTATGTGGGGGGGACGGTCCCCCCCTAAATTTTTTTTGGATAACCTTTTTTTTTTTTTTTTTTTTTTGCTTGTCAATTTTTTTTCCTGCGTCCCCCCCTAAATTCACGTGGCCCCCCCTGAAACGTGTGTTGTCCCCCCCTAAAATTTAGGTTGATGACCTTTTTTTTTTTTTTTTTTTTTTTTGCTTGTCAAAATTTTTTTTCCATTTTCCCATTTTTTACATGTGTCCATCCCAAAATTTCAGGTGGACACCCCCTAAATTTATTGGCTTCCGCCGCCAATGGTCCTTGCACCTTGTCATAATTTACTTACCCAGTTGCCAATTTGAAATCTACAAAGTCTTAGGGTTCTCAGTTTAAAGCAGCCGTAACCTTTTTATTGATTGTCTGATATCTTTCAAACTTTCACCATTCGATTTTATTCATTTTTCTCCGTTCCAACACAACATATCATGGCCAAGACTTGATTCCCCTGACTTTGTTCATTTTCAAGACAGTTATACTGATGTAACAAAAATATAAAAGTACAAACAAAAACCAGACCAGGGCTGGTTATTCAACTGAAAGTATTGATTAAGTATTTTATTTGATATTATACTCGGCTGAGCAAAATGTTTAACTCTTATTCAGATCACGCTTTATGAAGCCAAATTTAAGCAAAATACTTACAAATAACTATTATGACGTCATAAAGTTAAAAGCAAATAATGTGCAATGTACTGCATGCATGTTTGTAAACTGCATGCAAGCCAGACTTCAGACAGGTAGACTTCTGACTTTGATTAAAGAAAAAAAAATGACATCAAAGATAAATAAGTATCTTACTTAAAAAATACTGTCAGTAAGATGCTTGTATTATAGCTCAAGTATCGAATTAAATACTGGCCGAGGTATGTCATTTCATACCACCCCCAAATATTTGCATGGTTTATAAAACAAAACAATTAGATATTGTAGTATAACAGGATAATTATATAATACCTGGCATATTATAAATGCTGGTTGTTAGCTATTATTAACATCATGCTGAACAATAATATTTTTTTAAATATTGAGAGAATTTTATCAATAAATGCTATATATTCCAATAAGTTTTGTCTCACCTGCAAAGCAGAGTGAGACTGTAGGCGTCGCTTTTCCGACGGCGATGGCGTCGTCAACGCCAAATCTTAACCTAAGGTTAAGTTTTTGAAATCACAGTATAACTTAGAAAGTATAGTTCATGTAACTTGGCTCATTTCCGTTTTACCCTTTATCCCTCTTTTTTTTTGCCCTTTTGTCATCTCTTTCCCTTTCTTACCAATAATGCTAATGTATTAGAATATGGGAATGATTTGTTTTTTTCTCACATGCTCCTCTTTCCTTCAATTTTCCGCTTCCCCCCTTTCATTTTCACCTTCCCCCCTTATCTCTGTTTCCTCTCTTTCTTTCTTTTTTTCTTTCTTTCTTTCTTTTTCTTTCTCTCTCTTTCCTCCCTCCCTCCCTCCATCCCTTTCTTTCTTTCTTTCTTTCTCTCTCTCTTCCCTCCCTCCCTCCCTTTCTTTTTTTCTTTTTTCTTTCTTTCTTTTTCCCTTTTCTCTTTTCCCGATGAAATCCGACGATTTGTAGTCTAAAGGACAAGTCCACCCCCAAAGTTAATTTGAATAACAAGAGTAAAATCCAAAAAGCAGAACAATGAAAATTTCATCTAAAAAATAACATGTTAAGAAAGATATGACATATCACAAAACAGTTATATGCACATCATGGTCGGTGTGCAAATGAGGGACCTGATGACGTCATCCACTCACTATTTCTTTTGTACTTTATTATATGAAATATTTAATATTCTAAATTTCTCCTCATTGACAATCGAAAAAACAATTAATTCCCCCCTGAACATGTGGAATTACCATTTTTTAATACTATATGGTTCAGTCAAGTTGGTTCTTATTGTCATTTCTGTAATACATGAAATATTGTATAATTCAAACAATAAAATACAAAAGAAACAGTGAGTGAAGGACATCATCGACTGTCTCATTTGCATGCCACCGGAATGTGCATATCACTGTTTTGTGAAAAAGAAAGCGAAAATTTAAAATGTCCTTTCTTATTTTACATTCGACTTTGACGAAAATTACAGCCATGTGCTAGTTTGATTTTTCTCAAATCTTTATTCAAATCAACATTTTGCTGGAGTGGACTTGACCATTATAAATAAGTTACATTAGCTTTAATGAAATATGCCTTCCTTTCCATAAAGTCACCAGAGTTCAATCGAAAGGCCTCTTGTGAATTTCATTATTTTTCTACTAATATAAAGTTCCGTATGAAGTCTGACTGATAATCTACACTCAGCAAAAAAAGTTCTTGGACACTTATAAAAGTTAAAATATTCCATATAGATATTTGATTAAAGGCAAATTATTGTATGTCAACATGACCAGACAATATTCCTCTTCCAGTATGACATGACATTTTCATGTGAACAGTCATGCATGGGTGGTTAAATGCTTTAAACAATAGCAATGTCAGTAAAAGAAAATTGCAAAAAATGGACCAATCAAAATATGATAATGATCATGGCCATCCTGTAGGCATACATTTAACCATTTCAATAGGTGGTTATCATTCGAATAAAATGCTTAGGGATGCATCGTGAGATGCATAATGAGATGGATTATTTGGACACTCATTTTCAAGACGAAGCTGTCCAATCAAGAGCGTGCAAGGGCGATAGGAATGCATTCTGGGCAGTCATGTAGACTAGTGGCTCGATATTTCCAAGTTTCACCAACAACAATTTCAAATTTGAACCAGCGGTATTTGGCTACTGATGAAGTTAGAGACCGCCCTAGGAGTGGTCGACCTAGGGCCACCACCCCTGCAGAAGATGGGAGGTTATAAATGATGCTTGCGTTGAGGAGATTTGTCACTGTACCAACTATCGGATCTGAAATTCATTGACTAACTTTGACTTTGACTAACAAGAACTTTATTTGCTGAGTGTATATTTACATTGGTTTAAACAATATCATTCAAGGCTTACATTTTATGTACTAATTGATTACTCTGTGTTGATTTAATGATAACTCATTCTATATCTTTGTCGACAGGTTTCAAGGTTCCCATTGAACTTGAAACTTATACCCCTTACATTCATTTTAATTTCTGTTAAATGCGTATCCATCGAACCCACAACCACATATACATGTTTTCTGTAATATTGGTGAATTCAGCTTGAAAGGAAATTAACAACGCTGCTATTGATACATCAGAGTAAGTGCAGGCAAATTCCTTATTTATTCTTCAATGACCCTCATCTCTTTACCCTGAGCAAGCATTTCATCACTGTGAACACGGTGAAAGAAGAAATATTCTTCGATTGTTCAAAGAAAGGATGAATAAGAATGGCAAAAGAACTGAAACATTCGTGGCATCTTCATGTTCTACAACCCCTCCGGTTTTAGCAATTGTTTGAGTTGAATCACCAAATATATTTTGGGTTCAACCGCCCTTAATCAGGTGGGGTTTCGAGTTTTAGTGAACACTTATGACAGCAGCTTCGATCACGAGAGTTAAAATTTACATTATCAATAGTAATTTGATTTTGATATTGACACTGGCAGATCCGGGGGGGGGCAAAGCCGGTCCGTGCCCCCTTTTTAGAAGCACAATTAAAATTTTTAATGTAAAATGCCGTTAAAACAGAAGTGTGCCCCTCATTTGAAAATGAAGACCTTTATTTTGCTCGTAGATTGTTTCGTGGACGAAAGATCCTTATTTTTTGGTTAAAACCTTTTTGCTTGTTGATTTTTTTTCTTTGGGAAAATCTGCCCCCTTTTTTGAAAATCCTGGATCCGCCCCTGCACATCTCACAAGGTAAATAATTTGTCAGTTAATATTTTCTGATTTCATGCAAGTGAATTTTATAAGAAAATGAGAAGTAGTATGTTTTCTTTTTTATTTTTTTTCAGAAGCTGGTGAGCTTCCTCGAAAGATGTGACAATAGTACATCCAGATCTCAAGATAATAAGTTCCACCTTCACCAACAGAAACCATTTAATTGCTCAGGATTATACTTTATGACTCAATAATTCGATCTCTGAATATCTCTTTACTTCACGGTATTTCACCAAAAAAATCAAGGATTACCTGCAACAGTCTTCTCGGCCATAGGAATATTCTGAATTGATATCTCTTGAGCTGAAGTGAAGCATAACAAAAACCCATGACATATCTCCGGTTGATACTACAGAGCAGTAAACCAAGCCAACCCTCTAGACATCTGTGGACATCAAGACACATATTGGGAGAGACTTTCATCCATATGCTACATACGTTTCACTACGATTTAAATCATTTTGTGTGTAGACCGTTGTATTTTAGTTTGTTACGTGTCATTCCGATGCTATTTAAATCCTACATTTTGGTTATCTATATGTTTTATATGTTGATGAGTATTGTGTAATTCAATCCAAGATTACATTCTTTATCTTAAAGTCTGAATTGCTACAGCACCATGGTAAAACTCATTATTTTAATCACTTTACTTATTAATCATATAGTGTATGAATCTGAAGGAATATTCTTGAGGCAAGGTCAAGAGGCCAACTTGATTTTCCCGTATCCATGTGATAGTACGAAAGTTACATTACAACAATCTAACAGATTGCCACTTTATAGGTCAACAAACATGACAGAAGGGTCATCACTGTCTTTGCCTGCGAATCAGGCCCAGAGATTTGAGGTTAAGAATATGATTGTCAATAGTAGCTGCTCCCTGGATCTTACAATAAGAGATCTAATGAACGATGATCAAGGAACATACATTTTGTTTGTATATAAGAATGGTGACATAATAGGTGATGATACACATAGGATATACCTGAAGGTAGACTATCCTCCTGGTAAGGCCTCATGTGTTGTAGGTGACGATAAGGGTGGAGATTGGGTGGCAGTAGACTGTACAGCTAATGCTGGTAGTCTACCAGGAAAGATTGAATGCTATCAAGATGGTCTATGGATGCCTCCCCTGACAAAGCCTATTGAAACTGGCTCTCTTTTGAAACAGACTCTTCTCATTAGAAAATCACAGCCAGTATTTTGTTGCTCTTCTATTCGGCAGGAAGATAAATCAAGATGTGCATGTGATGATTGTGCATTGTTTCTACAGAATATCCATAGCACAGACCCATGCCCTACCGAACCAATCGTGACAAAAATACCAACAATAAGTACAATAATAAGTACAAAAAATAAGTACAAGCCAACAGACGTGGCAGCAATTATGATGTCTACTGTTTTCGTCTTGTCAACATCTACTAATGAAATGAAAAACACCAGAAAAGAACCAAAAGCAGTTATCATATATTCTTTGATAATACCTGCAGCCATAATTTCATTTATTTTAATCATCTACTTTGTCCGGAATAAAGCAAGTCGGGGCAATGTTGGTCAGAAGACCATCGAAACACCTATATACGGGCCTATACTGAAAAACGTGCCAAATGTGTAATGGAGAAACAGATTACAAATCATTGTTATCAGCCCCTTAAACATGTTAAACGGTCTGCTGAGATATCTGATGAATTTGGTATAAACAGAAATGAAAGTAGAGCCATGACGATGTGAGGAAACGTGAGCTTCATCTCCTGGTAAATTTATACAAAATGAAATTACCTATCCATTCCTTGAGATATGTGGGGCCCGTTCCATACAGGACTTGTAACTGTTGTAACTATGCCATTGTGGCAACTACCATGGTAACCTTGATTATGATTGGCTGGTGAGCCCTGTTACCATGGTAGTTGCCATAATGACAAAGTTACATGAGTTGCAAGTCCTTTATGAAACGGGACCCTTATCTAAATAAATGCATGCCAATGGCAGATTTGCACGTACTTGTATGCATTCAATTACTAAATGTATTTAACATTTTTAGATGAAAATACAATGATTAAAGAATTTCCATCCTCACCGCAGAGTTATCTTTGATTTTCAAAAAGTGCCAAGATTATGATGAAGTAAAAAAACACCATATGTTTGGTAATCAAATGGATTGAAATTGTTGATTCAATCATTTGTTTCTATTGTTCTGACTGTGTTCTAGAAGAGTATCCTCACAATAATGAACAGTGCAATCCAGGTGTGTATCGACAGGCAGGTACTATAGAATAATTTCTGGACATGCTTTTTTTCGATATCTCTTTATTACAAGTCGGATGCATCAGATGCAGACAACTTAAATGAAGATAAATGTTCCTTCATCAATAGATTTACAGTGAGAGTACGAAAAGTAAAGAGTCAATAAAAAATGTAAAAATGTGAATAAGGTCAAATAAGTTCTTTGTCATATAGTTGCGTCACATTTTTTCTTCTTTGTATCTGAGTGCAATATCATAATTTTTATCATTTAAAAAGAAATCAAAATATCTGACAAACTGATAGAGATATAAAAAGATAAGGAAAAAATATAATGCTACATAAACATCTATGTGCCTATATTGGGAATATCAGAATGATTTCCTCGTATATCTTGTTCTTTCATCAATTTACCTTTTACAATTTATGATGTTATTTCTAGATATTAAATGTTTTATTGTGCCTATGTTGGGAATATCAGAATGATTTCCTTTTGTGTCTTGTACTTTCTTCAATTTACCTTTTACAATTTATGATGATAATTATGATGTCTACTGCTTTCGTCTTGTCGACATCCACTTCAAATGCAACGAAAAAATCAGATATGAATCAAAAGCAGCTATCGTATATTCTTTTATAATACCTGTAGCCATTTTATCATTTCTCATGAACACTACTTTGTCTTCATTAAAATAAGTCAAGGTAATGTTGCGTGTAAAATTCCATCTACATCGAAAAACTTGCATATTGACAAAACTGAAAAATGTGTAATGGAGAAACCGAATACAGCACATCCCACAATCTGCAGAGATATCTGGCAAGTTTGATATAAACAGAAATGAAAGCTGTACCAGTAGAGACACGGCAATGTGATTCTCTAACAAGATTTTTTTTGGTTGTATTGTATATTTCAAACTTAAAGATTTATATTACATGTATTTCAATTATCATGATTATTACTACGCCTCACACACTGTAAATAGTTAAGGCACATAATATCTTTTTTCTTTAAGTAAGCGTTAGTTATGACTTTTCAGCATTTAAAAAAATATTTTTGTATGTATTTCATATATCCAAAGGTGTGACAACGGCTCAAGCATCTGCTTACATGTATATTGTCATACCACTGCATGTCTGCAACCTTGGTATAATCAGTTAAGTAAGATCATCAGTATACGTTATTATTATGTAGAATTTAATGCATTTGATTTTGTGATGGTCACACTATGTACATTGTCATGACATGCAGAAACGAATAAATGAATAAATAATTTTTGGTGTGACATGGTTTCACAATATGTTACGTAGCTAGCTTCAGAACTTTGTACCCCTGCATCAAATTTGGTATTAAACATTGTACGAGTCTTAGAGAAAAAAAAAACAATGAAATGTTACGGGGAGATTTTCTTTTGCGTTACAATCGTAAAAATGTCGGGGGGGGGGAACTGCTCCCCCCGGCTGGAGAGGGTTAAGAAGTTCAGAAAAGTCCATTGTCAAAATCTGTAGATTTTTAGTTTTTCCTAGGCAAACTACAGTCAGCTAACAAACAGTCGATAAAACAATTTGCAAGGCTACTTTGAAATATTGTCATTCTCTGTTTAGTTTTATATTCATTTTATAAATCGTTGATTATTGATGATCACATTGTTTATTAATGCTGCTTACAATGCATATTCATTTTCATTGATTTGTATGGTTAGCATTTTATATCTATGCTATCTAATTGAGTTGATAAATGAAATAAATCAAACGTGAAACTTGTCAAAGTCGTTTTTGGTGTCATAAATGACTTATCACAACCACGATATCTTGATGCAGATAAAACCTGTGAAACAAAACTTATAACAAAAAGTCTTCAAAAGCGTGGTAATGGAAAGTCTATTGAAAATTCACTCGCAGCCTATAATGATTATAGCCCCCTTTTTACAAAACAATTAAATACAAGAATATATAACAATAAATTGCACAATCAAACAAAACTCAAGAAATAAAAATGTTGTAATATTTCTAAAAAACAAACAAACTTGCCTAGTAAAATAGATACGTAGAGGGATTTGGCGTATAAAAAGAGAATATTAATTTTAGTACACACGTCACAATTTTCAGGTAAAACTACAAAAGCGTGAGAAACCTAAAAGCGGAAGTATCTACAGCAATTGGAAGAGAGACTAGAAAATAAAGAGAAAGGGAGAGAGGGGGATGAGAAGGAGGTGCGAAGAAGGGGAAAAATACATCACAGATATGACACATCATTCATCAATAAGCACACTGATTTTAAAGTGACAAACTTTTGAAATCATTATCTGTTATATCTGTACAATATATAAAAAAAATTATAATAATTTAAATACCTGGTCCCACTGGCCGACGGCCACAAGACGTATTCACAACGGAAACAGCGGACAAGCAAAATCTTCTGTTTCTGTTTGTGGTAACTCCCGTAGGAACTCGGCAGGACAGCATTTTGCTGGTAAATTCTTGAGGTGGTTCCATCTGTTTTCATCCGCTCCAGACAATGGACAAAATGGGCGAATAATGAAATCACAGTGGATTGATGCTCGATGGACATCGAGCGTATGAAACACGGATGCAAAGAGCACCCCACGTTTTCCAACGGATGGCAAGATTCCTTTTCATTTTACATCCTCTCTGCATCCGTAGGAACAAGCCTAAACAAATGGTTCAATTGTTGAGTTATAAAATACCTGATTGTCAAGGATCTTATATTTTGGAATGATATTCGATTATACATAAACCAGTAAGTTTTGATTAAGTATATAAAACAATATTCATTATGTAATTACGCAATATATAACCAAAATAATATCTGGCGATTGCATACCGGCAACTTAGATATTCGCCATTCTGCTTATGGTAGCTAATAAGCATGACTAAGACTTAGACCGGAGTTAAACGTGAAATTGGCAAGTGGGAAATAAGCTACATAATACAAAAATAAAGTTGTATTCAATCAGGCTATCACATCGTTTCCAAGAGTCACATAATTTCCAGAAAAAAAGTAAATATCTTGTAGCAATTCATTTCATCGTGCCTTCAGCTTTGAAATCGTGGCAGAATTACCGAAAGTAATTAACGATATTATGAAACAATGCATTTAATCATGCTGCCACCATATTTCCTTTAGTAACATATTCTCCTGAAAGTAAATACCCTGCATAACAATTCATTTCATCTTGCCTCCAGATTTGATATGTTACGTCTTACATCTGCTTTGCATCCGCAAGTGCAGTGGGACCGGGCCTTAATAAGGTCTTAACTGTTAAAAAACCCTGATTTGACATAAAAAAAAAATTTTGCAGAAAGCAATAACAGAATCATTCTGTAAATTCATTAAACAGGAATTTTTCTACAATTTAACAGAATAGGTCTGTTTAAAAAGGGGGAAATTGTGTTTTATTTAAGGAAATTTGTAAGGTTCCATACGCCAAATACAAATACCCTGTAATTTTACATGGTATAATGTAAGATTACAGGTGTTCTCGAGACTCTGCTCCAAAAACCTCTTTATTTTAAAGATGAATTTTCTAACAGTGTAGTCCCTCTGAATTTACGGATGCAAAGCGGATGTAAAACGTAAAAAAAATCTTGTCATCAGTTGGAAAACGCTATGCACCCGCATCGTTTGCTAATTGCATACGTGCTACATACGCTCTTTCCATCGATCATCCGCCCCCCTGTGATTTCATCCCGGAAAACAGTTTTGAGATGAACGAAACATATAGAACAGATAAACGATGTGAATCCATAACATACGAGCGACAAACATTCCATGTCCGATTTCATCCGTCAAATTTGATCTTTATCCTGTCTGCATCACTAGCGTACCTAAGGAGGGGGGGGGGGGCGACTGCCCCCCTGACGAGTCACAACTGATGCAGGGGACGTACCCCTGCCCCCTGACGAGCTTTGAGAAGCAAAATTAATAATTTGTAATGTAAAAATGCAATGAAAACAGACGTGCCCCCTCATTTTTACTTGAAGACCTTTTTTTTGCTTGACAATTTTTTCCGCGGACGAAATATCCTCAAAAATTTTTTGCCCCCTTTTGAAAAATCATGGGTACGCCGCTGCTCTGCATCCTCGCAACTCAGATCCACTGAAGCTGAACTACGGAAAGAGGGAGGAAAGATTGTACATGGAACGTCTAGAAAGGATGTAAGCGTATGAAGCTCGTACAGTAAATAAAGCCTTAAACCCGAATTAACCCAGTCGGAACCGTCATACACCTCCTTCCGTTTTCATCTGCAAGGTTTCCGATGAACAAAACTTTAACATCTGCGCTACATTCTACCATATTCGTTCCTTTCCGTCATGTTTTCGTCATTTTTGTCCATTTCTTGAGAGGATAATTTTGCTCGTTCGCCGTGTCCCTTATGAATGTATTTTGTATCCGTCGGGCAGTGGGACCAGTGAGGGCGCCGTTTCATAAAACTGTTCGTAAGTTAAGAGCTACTTTAAAAAACGACTGGTGAAGCTTTCTTACGCGCTAAACTATCACCAATTCAATATATAATTTACCACAAGAAAGGATCACCAGTCGTTCTTAAAGTCGCTCTTAACTTATGGACAGTTTTTTTTAAACACCCACCAGTACTGACCGCACAGAAACGTTGTTAGCGCTAACAATTCGCTAACAGAGGCCCTGTTACAACTGGTAATGTGGCAGGGATGCCAAATATTACAACAATGCATTACAGACACACTGAAATCAATGTTTTGACTTCACAATCCGGTACAGGCCTTTAGATTAAAGTCCCCAATGCTGGTGATGACGAAAGCGATGTTGAAAGGCGATGGATAATTACAGTTATTGTAGTGAGTTGAAATGTCTGCAAAGACGAAGTTGATGATGATAAACAGTTGATTTCAGCAATCCATGTGTTGAAGAATATTCTTTTTAACAGGTTCGTGATTTTGATGAGAACTGAAAATTCCTTTCTCTAAATAATTGCAAACATTTCATTCATAGTGTGCAAATAATTCCACATGAGTTCTGATCTGATGCAAGAAACTACCAGCTTTTATGAATAAATTTGTACTATAGTGCGTATCAAAAAAAGTTTACACTTAGAATAAGCCCTAGGAATTAAAAAATACAACATGTGGGCATTTTTTCACTTATAAATCTTGGGTTTTGGTCTCATCTATCCAATGAAAGTAAAAGTTTTGACAGAATGTTACACTTGAGTGAGCACTGTCCATTTTTGTAAAGCTCGCAGAAATATGTTTGCGCAGAAATGCTTGTTTTCACGCTGTGTCAAAGGGAAAGGGCGAAATCAAACTTACCCTGTGAAACATTTCTTGTTCATTTCCCTTGCACTTTTATTCAATTAAAATTAAACGGATACATTCAAGCATTTTGTAACAATTTTGCCACCCAAATTAAAATTTTAACATTTAGTAAGCACAATCATTACCGTTTTTGAGCCAGCTGGACCTGAGGACATAACCGAATCTGAACAAAAGTTTAAATCAGACATCTCCAGCATTTTTTTCACCAAGTTTTTATCATTGAAAGTGGTTTACATTTCATTTTCCATCTAAAACTTGTCTCTCTACACTTTTTCCCAAGTTCGACAATGACTAACTAAATGAAAATCAAGACTAAGCCTTTTCATGTAAATCACAGCTCAGAGTAAAGCAAATAACGTCTCGATGACCTCGGTGTGTGGAGGAGTGGGATGGGGCGAAATGCACTCGTCGAAGTGTTTTGAGCAAGGAAACAAAAGTTAAAAGGTAAAAGATATCTTCAAATCAATTTTACTAACTAAATTCCATGTGTTCTTCATGATTAAGGTGTTCTTTTATTTGCATAACTATTTCAAAGTTCTGCGCAAATAATTTTTCACTAAATTTTCACAAGTGAGTTGTTATCACTCAAGCGGAAATATTTTTTGACAGTTATATCGTCATTTGCTTAAATGGATCTGTACCAATGTTTAAATGTGGAAAAATCTTCAGGATATTACAAATGTGTCAATTTACAGGATGTTTTCAATGTGTAAACTTTTTTTGATACGCACTGTATACTTGAAGCTTCTAGTATTGTCTTTGATACGAACATTCTGCTTCTTTCTGGAATAGTGCAACTTTACATCTCTTAGGGCCTTTTTCACACGTGATTTTTTTAAGTGTAAACAAAGTATCTTTTGTCTGGTGAAAACGATTATTTTGAAGCATATTTTGCATCAAAAGTTCCACCTACATCACATTTTTTAATACATTCAAACACATGTCTTAAAAGAATGATTCTTCTTGTTTACAATGATGCCAAAATTGTGAAATTTGATATATATTTAGAGCATTTTCACACGTAAATCTTGAATAATCATTGTAATGATGATTGCAATTCGTCTTTAGAATCGTCGGACATTTCACACGCTCACTTGAAAATTGTGATTTGAATTCGAATTCCCGAGCGAAGGCGGTATTTGTCCTTGATGACTTATATTTCACTGGAATCATGATTCAAATTACGATTTGTTTTTTACCATGTGAAAGGGCGGAAAGAAGGCTCAAGAATGACCTCAGTGAAATTCCCTGCCACTAGACTCTATTGTCTGCTAATTTTACATTACAAAGATACCAAAGAATCTGCGTCATGTAATATGCGAATAAATCAAAGTGTTGTGTTGTCTCTGGAAGTTGATTTGAAAAAAGGAGAAAATCCAACAAGTAAAACACCGAAGATTTCATCAAAATCGGATGTAGAATAAGAAAGTTATGACATTTTAAAGTTTCGCTTAATTTCACAAAACAGTTATATGCACATCCTGGTCGGTATGCAAATTGGCAGACTGCTGACGTCACCCACTCACTATTTCTTTTGTATTTTATTATATGAAATATGAAATATTCTAATTGTCTCCTCCTTGTCAAGTAAAACAAAGTATTATTTCTCCCTGAACATGTGTAATTACCATTATTTGAATAGTTTATGGTTAAATTAGGTTGGTCCTTATTGTCAAATCTGTAAAAATTGAAATATTGTATTATTCAAACAATAAAAAAAAGAAATAGTGAGTGATGGACATCATTGCCTCTCTCATTTGAATATCGCTGAGTTGTGCATTTAACTGTTTTGTGAAAAATAAACTTGAAAATGTCGTAACTGTCTTATTTTACATCCAATTTCGATGAAATTTGCAGCGTTATGTTTGTTTGATTTTTCTCTATCATGTCTATTAGTCCAGGATAGGCCACATAGAAACTTGACCAAACCTTGTTTTTTATATATACAATATTTTTTGATGGTTTCTTGTCAATTCGAGGGTGCTGATTACGAATCTGAATGAATCCACTCGTGTAACCTTGAGCATTTTCCGCAAATTGGCAAAATCCAATATGGGCGTCAAAATACGCAAATTACCCATGAAAATCCTAAAATTGTCCGCACATTGGCTATGAAATGCATGGAAGCGTGTGGCAGGAGTAAAATACACTCTGAAAAAATAATTTTTGACAAAATATTTATTTTCCTGATATTCAAAATGGCCGCCATAGTCTGTTGTATACTCTATTATGAACAATATGAATAGGGAAAACTAATTTTCAATAAAATGAGCACTGCACAGCAAAAAATCGCGATGTATGAACGAAGTAATATATGCAAATCATTAGCACTAACGAGATATACCATTTATTATGTCACAAATGGGAAGATTTCGGTATTTTGATATCTAAAATGGCCGTCACTAGCTCAAACAGTATTGCGTACGATGGCAATGGGGGCCAAAAAAAATCACAAGAGCGATCACTGAAATGCATATTATTAAGATTAAACGAGTGGAATACTGACTAAAAACATAATTGTTAACGAAATATATTATTAATATGCCATGTATGTGATGAATGTTGTATTTTGATATTCAAAATGGCTGCCAAAGACCCTAAAAGTATTATCCACAATGAGGAAGTGGGGCAAAGAAATCACAAGAGTGATCAATAAAATGCATATATATGTGATAAATTAATGGGATACCGTTTAAAAACATATTTTCTAACGAAATATATCATTCAGGTTTAAAGTTTGTGTTAAATACTGTATTTTTACTTTCAAAATGGCCGCCAGAGACATTAACAGTATTATGCACAATGCAAAGTGGGAAACCAATATTCACAGGAGTGAGCACCATAAGTACAGGTATTAGTGATATATGAGTAAAATGTTGTCTGAAAGCATAATTTCTATTAAGAGATATAATTTATTCTGCCAGTTGATAAATACTGTTATTGGAAAGTCAAAATGGCCGCTACAGGCCCTTACGATATTATGCACAATGTGAATGGGAACAAACTTTTTCAGCAGAATTTGGCTTTGCTTGGCCAAATGGTGATTTATGAGTGAAATGTCGTCTGAAAACATGTTTTATAACAAAATATATCATATCTTATGTAATTTAGGTGATAGATGCTCTATTTCAGCATTCAAAATGGGCACCAGTGGCATAAAGAGTATTATAATACACGAAATAGATGCAAATTTCATCCTCCTCTGTGTCGAACTGAGCTAGCCAAATCAACCATTTTTTATCAGTGCCCTATACTGTGGAACAATCTACCTGTTAAACTTCAGACAGCAAAGACATGTAAACTTTTCAACTTTAATTACAAACGACACTTACTTTACACTGAGCAACCCCTTTCTCTTGACAAATAATCATAGCCTCTCCCTCTCTGTTTCTTTCCTCCTTCTTTCCTCTCCTGTCTTATGCTATATGGATGTATTTTTATGATTATGTGTATGTATTATGTTTTATGTATTATGT
This sequence comes from Lytechinus variegatus, assembly GCF_018143015.1. NCBI lineage: Eukaryota > Metazoa > Echinodermata > Echinoidea > Temnopleuroida > Toxopneustidae > Lytechinus > Lytechinus variegatus. The sequence continues at coordinate 39,717,728 of NC_054747.1, read as the reverse complement.
ATTACGTACTATGTGCACTTATGAATGTTATATTGGGCCATCCAAACAAGCCTGATGAGCTTTCATTTGGTCCACCACTACTTTTAAAATGTATTTGTATATTGCTTTGTACATAATTAAATTTTGTGGAAATAAATGAAATGAATTTTTTTTTATGTACAATGGCAATGGCCGGGGCAAAAAAGGTGACAAAAGTGAGCACTAAAATGCATATTATTAAGATAAACGAGTGGAATACTGACTAAAAACATCATTGTTAATATGCCATTTATGTGATAAATGCTGTATTTTGACATTAAAATTGGCCGCTATAATCCCTATATTTATCATGTACAATGCGAATGGAGAAACTAATTTTCACAAGAGTGAGAATCATAAATTACATATGACTGTGATATACGAGTAAAATATTGACTTTATAGTCGATTTGACAGTCTCATAGGCTCAATACACCAACCTAGAAATGTTCTTTCCGATGAAGTTTTTTTTCTTGATTCGTGTTCGTATGGGGTCCTAGAACAAATTCAGCTTGGTTGCCCAAAGTTGCCGTTTGGGCAATTTTGCTAATTTGCATAAATCCAAAATGGCCGCCAGATGCAATCTTGAAAACCTAACTTTTGAACCCCTGTCCACAAAATGATGAGTAATGACTCGTTTTAGGGGTTTAGAGATGTGAAGAACCGATTTCTGTAATCATTTTTGCAATATAATGTCATCTTCAGGTCAAATCCAAGATGGCCGCCATATGACGCCATCTTGAAATATCAATTGTTGAACCTTTTGCCCCAGAATCATGAATAATAACTCTATTCATGAGTCATTTGGTATGTTGATTCAATTCATGCAGTTATTTTGCACAAAGGATAATCTTCAGATCAAATCCAAGATGGCCGCCAACCGCCATCTTGAAAAATTATAGTCCGAGGCTGATACGTGTTAGAACTAATGTAAATGGATTTCAGTAAGAATACTAATTTCTTTTATTAATTCTCAAGTTCAAGGTCAAGGTGAAGTTACATCTTAGATGTCAGATTTCAACATTAATTGCTCAACTTAGAATGAATCCTCTTTAGGTTTGGGCTATGATCCATTTCGAGTCTATTTTTATTTTTTAAGGTCTATACCTTTGTACTGAATAGGCTTTTAGGGTCTTATTTGAATTTGAAAGTGTTTTATCAATATTTTTTTTTCTAAATCAATGTGTCCAATGATTGGTAGGCATCAGTTTGCATTAAAAGACGATGGTGTAGCGCTAGGCCTTACATTTTCGAGAGTGACTATAGAGCTCCACTCTAGAGTGGCAGTCTCTAGAGCAAATTTTTACAGATGAAGGAGGATGGCGCTGAGACACGTTTATATAGAGATGCTGTCCTAGCCTTCCTCCTAGGCCTTTGGTCTGGCAATTTAGCATTCCAATTATTTTCTGACGTCTTGACCCCTGTACTAAGTAGCTCTCCATAGAATGGAGACTATCATCTACACCTTCATAAGTGTTAGTGTCTATGCCGGCAAGTTATATGGGCTTATTTCGAAAGGGTGGGTGCTGTCGCGTTAGGGTGCGTCAACGCGAACGCGAAGATTCGTCCAAAGCCCCCCCGGTTTGGCCGAAAGGGTGCGTTGGGAGCGCCACGTCGCGTCGCGTTCACTGGAACGCGCCCTTTCGTCCAAAGCCCCCCCCCGGTTTGGACGAAAGGGTGTGTTTGATAATAATGAATAAATAACTACAAATATTTATAAGAAAGCTGAACAAACAAAAAAGACGAGTGATATGTGAAATTTGCATAGGAACATAAATCATCATATGGCACAAACATTCTTTTTAAGGTAAAAAAAAAAACAACGACGGCATGCTGCATGAGGATTTTTCGGTGGAAATGTTTTATGGTGTAATATTGATACATGTAAAAATTATGACTGATTTCAAGGTACTTTCAAATAAAAAAAAGTAACTTACCTTCAATTTTATACTTTGCAGGTGTGTATTTATTACAAAGGAAAACATTCGTATACCTGGAGATATTTGGTGTCCCCCAAATTATAAAACTTACGGCAGATGTGTCCTGGAAGGGCAAGGCACAAAATTGATGTCGGGTCAGCTTTCACAACGGTTAACTCTTCAGACCCGACCTTACTATATTTTACACTTGAGACCCTGCCTCAGTATATTTTGTGAGATGTATCTGTTGTGTATGTGTGCGTGTTGTGTGTATAATGATAATAATAATACTTATAATATTAAAAATAATAACAATAATAATAATAATACTTATAATAATGATAATAATAATAATTTTCACCCCAAAGAGTGAATTTATGGAAATGAATTTGGAGTGAAAAATTGGCGCCAAGTGGCGTATTGCAAGGGTGGGTATCTGATTTTATTATCATTATTATTATTATTATTAATATTATTATTATTATTATTGTCATTATTATTATTATCATAATTATTATTATCATTATTATTATTATCATTATTATTCTTAGTTGAACTTTTCTTTCTTTTCCTCAAATTGTCAATGCTTTAAATGATTGAAAATCCACTATTTTACGTGCAAATTGGCAATGTTTGACAAAATACCTTATATTCAGCTTTCTTATAAATATTTGTATTTATTTATTCATTATTATTAAACACACCCTTTCGTCCAAACCGGGGGGGGCTTTGGACGAAAGGGCGCGTTCCAGTGAACGCGACGCGACGTGGCGCTCCCAACGCACCCTTTCGGCCAAACCGGGGGGGGGGGGGGGGCTTTGGACGAATCTTCGCGTTCGCGTTGACGCACCCTAACGCGACAGCACCCACCCATTCGACATAAGCCAGTTATATGTCACGTTTACAGGTGTCTTTGTAACGGAGGTGTGATCTACCGATGGGGTGAGACCAATCACACAGCTCACCTTACCTTGGCGAATCCAAGAAGGGATTTGCCAAGGTTTCATGCGGCAAACATGCCCCAACCACCTGAGGCGCCTTTGACTATTAAAGGAGCGATAATAAGCTTTTGATGCCAGCACGTACGCTGAAGGGCCTCTGTATTTTTCACTTTGTCCTGCCATTTAACGTGCATGATACATCCGAGGCAGCTGACATGGAAGGTGTTTTCATAGCCACTTTTCTTGGTCGGCGTACGTTTTCAAGGACTTACTTCCGTGCAGGAGCTTGGCCATGACTGTGACAGATTTTACAATCCCGATGCTTATCTGCTTGTCCTGTGAAAGGGGGCAAGAGACATATAGTCGGTCCAAAGTAGATGAGGAGTTCACTACAACCAGACGAAATCTTCCCATTTATGATAAAAATGATATATCTCGTTAGTGATAATGATTTGCTTTTATCACTTCGTTAGTACATCGCGTTTTTTGCAGTTTAGTGCTCACTTTTGTGAGAGCTAGTTTTCCCTATTCATATTGTACATAATAGAGTATACAATGGACTATGGCGGTCATTTTGAATATGAGGAAAATAAATATTTTGTCAAAATATATTATTTCACGGCGTTTCTCACTCCTGACACACAATTTCATGCATTTCGTAGCTAATGTGCGGACAATTTTAGGATTTTTATAGGTTATTTGCATATTTGGCGGCCATATTGGATTTTGCCAATTTGCAGAAAATGCTCAAGGTTACACGAGTGGCATCATTCAGATTCGTAATTAGCACCCTCGAATTGACAAGAAACCATCAAAAAATATTGTATATATTAAAAAACAAGGTTACGCCTCTTCTATCCTGGACTATATCGATTCAAATCAACATTTTCTGGGGTGGACTTGACCTTTAAATGGGTGATTTTCCGCTTTTAAATGTTTGTGCTGAATAAATATACGAAATAAAAAGCATTGTAATGAAATGGGTTCTATTCCGTGTTTAGAAAATTATCTTTGATTGATTTATAATGTTTGTGTCGTAGCTGGTGATATTACATGGATGCTTCTACACTCATATAAATGTAGGAAAGTTAAGCATGTTTTGTACATTTTTTTGTAATAATTATGTCCTGGAGAGTTTTAGCTGATCAGTTTGGTTATCACTAGCTGGAGAAAAATAAACGCTTTATTTTGATATGTCGTTAATGCATATCCGATTGCGGAGACCAAAGTTAATGCTCATCTAAGATTGTACCAGAAGTTAACCGTAACATTAAGTTTGTTAACTCATAAGGCTTTATTTGCCAATAGTCTGTTGATATGCCGCGCCCACAGAGTGCATTGCACGTAAAATATGCAGATTGACTTGTATTTGCTATCCAATTATAAAGCTGGATGAGTACGAAATGATTTATATGATCGGTCGCATGTCTTTCCATCAGGAAACCTAGGATGGACTTCTACTCCTAGGCGACGACTGTGGTGAGATATCCTTGTATGTTGGGTCTTTAGCATGAAAGCAAGAGACTATACCAGGTCTGCTCTCTTGGCAGTCTGGTTGATCTGGAGCTAACGGTTCGGAGTCTGGAGCAGACGGCTGGTGGTCCGGAGCAGACGGGTTGGTCTGATGCCGATGGTTGCTGGTCTGAAGCAGACGGTCGGAGGTCTGGAGCAGACAACGGTGAAAACTACTAGTAGAGCAGCACCAATGGGTATGGTGAGAGCCTGACTGCAGTAGGACCCATACATTTGGTCGACGAATCTTAACCACAGGAGCCAGACGTAATGTCCGGTACTGAACAGATGTCAGTGATTGCAGTACGGAATCAGACGCAGTTACAGTACCAAAAAGACGTTCACATGCATGTTAGGGCACCTTTAAGAACCCATATATTAATATTCAATGATAGCTATCTTGGTAACCTAATTTCTTCATCTATCCACCTGGACAAAATTATAATTTCACAGGAGGTTGGGACTTCCCAAGTCATGAATTAAAGCCTAACCGTAGATTGCATTAGTAATGAGATCACTGAAGAATCTTGGGCGGGATCAAGTGATTGCGCAGGTTTCGTGCCGATCTTTGTAGCGTTGAGGGGCATGATCGTCTTAAAACCTGCATGATGATATGTTGATATGAATAAAAAGTAATGAATTCGTCAAGGCATGTGAATATAAATCATTTATGATCATCATTCCGGTTTCCATATACGTTTGGAAGATTGTTGATTCTTTTTACGAGGTCTACATGTAGTCTGGAGAAGCACACGGAGAAAAATGCAGAGGAATGTATAAATGACAAAACTTGACCATTGTTCTATCTTCTGAGAACAGTTGGAAATGTATACTGAACTGAACTGTCTTTATTACCAAATAATGCCAAGATACATTGATACAGGGTAAAGTGTCATATATACTTCATTGGTAAAAGGACTCCACAGAAATAGTCAGTACTGCTAGTGAGACATGGAGCCCCTATCCTACAATATACATGGTCATAATTGATAGAATGAAATGACGTTTAAGTACTAAGTTTACAAATCATGCTCTCCGGCAAATACATTATCAAGTGAATAAAACAAATGAAAGGTCTAGCACAATAGGGTAAAAGCAAGAATTGCATACAAATGAATTGAAACATATAAATATAAGAAAATGTTTTTAAGTGCTCTCCGGAAGGAATTTACAGATTTAAGCCATTTTACTTCACCAGGAAGGCTATTCCAGATTTGTGAACCCACAAGGGGTGCAATTAGATAATTTAGCTCACCTATCATTACTTCAAGTGCGAAATGAACGTAACCTTCTTTCAGCAGTCGATCGCTGAGAAGAATGCGTTTCTGTGGGTTTAACGGTTGACGCCTCAGTGTGTCAACCCATTCTTCAAGAACTTGCTTGAGAAATGATGTTCCTTCGGAGAGTAGGATACGTACTCCTAGGATCCGAGATAACTTAATGGCAACATCTTTCATTATTGAATTTTCAATTTCATCAGGGATGTTTTCCTTCCTGTCAGAGTCGACATGTTCTGGATGATAATAAATAAATCATTTAGACGATTTACATTAAGATGATAACCAATCGATAACCACAAGTCAGTGAAGTCACTACATTGTAGTCAATATAATCAAACGTAGAAAACTGTTCTACAATCATTGCTAAACTTTGAATTCAATACAGGCCCCACAGATCTGCTTTTCGTGTGAAAAATTCTTTCATGCGACACCATGCACTCCTTTCCATGCTTTCATGCATGTACAACTGGTCATCAGCGTATGCCCGCCTGAGCCTGCGGCGGGCCTATATTCTGGCAGCTAGCTGGAGATTTTCGAAACGCTAGGCCTACATGGTAGATTATGACATGGATAAGAAAGTAGTTTTTCAAACAAATCGAGTACATATTGAGTGAGGATAAAACTTACTGAATTAAGGCTTAGATATTGATCATTACCGTCCCTCGAATCGATATTGCATCTAATATCTATTATTGATGGATCACTGGCAATTGATTCCACGGGTCAGATCACCTTTTCGCATGCGTTGATATGTACATAGCATATGCAATAGGCCTATCCGTCTGAAAACCATCCGAATTTGCGGGATTTTCCCCTTTTGCTCTCTCCTCCTAAGTATAAGCCATTTTTAGGACTAAATCTCATTTTTTCCGCTCACGCTTCGCGCTTGCATTGTTTAGTTATAATATGCCTATCCTGCCCATGAAAACAAAATATGCTTAGAATTCCCATTTCTTTGGAATGTCAAAAATTTTCAGCTCGCGCTTCGCGCTCGCTTTATTTGATTATTGAATATTCATTGCTATATGGCTGACTACGAACAGTTGTCAACAGGTCCCTTTTCAATTAGTTATATACGATTTTTTTTTAGGATCACAAACATAGCCCAGAATATTCGATTTTCAGGAGAAGATACATGCAGTTTCCCCAAAAATATGGCTTAAGAGATTGTCATGTTTTATAAGAATAAAGCAAATAAGTGACTGTTACGAAGAAACGAATAAAAATCATCTTTGAGTGGCCGATAGGGGGAAAATATGGGTGATTTTTTTTCAATCCCCTTGTTCTACTTGTTTCCGAAAGCTGGATCCGCCACTTAATTTAGGCCTACTTTTGCACCCCCAGCCAAAAAATCGTTCCAAGGGCCCTTTATTTATGTATGGAATGAATTGAGAAAAAAAAATCTTGAAAAAGAAGAAGAAATAAAGATCTAAAAACTTGAATACCCCCCACACACAAATTTAAACATGCCGTGTATACGTAAAAAATAATTCTATCGGAAATTATTCTCAAACTTATTATTTCCTGACTGTCGTATTATACATAATTGTTTCATGATGATGAATACATTATCTGTATACCATCTAGTTTCGTCAGTGTTGCGGAGAAAATCTTGAATCCTTCATCTACAAGGCGTTTGCGCAAGAGTAGTCGTTGCTGCTCATCACGTGGTTTGCTTTTCAGGGATTCCATAAAGACGTTGAGGACTTGACCGAAAGTCGGTTTGTCCGAAGAGATGTTCCCAACCTCAACAATGTTGGCGAAGTTTAGAGCTTGTATATGTATGATAGTGTCTTGAAGATATTTTACGACATTTTCAGTTTGCTTTCCACTGCGACGAATGTCACCTGAAAATGAAATATATTCATAAAAAATTATTTTGCTCTCAATATTTGAAGAAAAAAAGATCCGGTAGATTCTATTGAAAAGAGAGGGAAAAAGCGGGAGATGCTCAAAGGTCTTTAAAAGCGGTAGAGTTGGCAATTATGGTAATCATGGTAATGTTGGAATATTTTGGCTTAATACGGGGAAATATCATCACCTGTTATAATGCCAATCGCCTTTGCTTTCCCTAGAACTGGATAGACGGCTTCAGCTAGTGCTGTTCTCCAATTGTATGTTGGGCATTTCACTAAGGACCTCCAATCCTTGAGCATGTTCATGGTGTTTGTTACTTCGCTGTTTATTCCCAGATTCATACGAATTTTGTTGCGGTTCGCCTCTTTGGAACCCCCTCCATAGCTGACGTCACATAGATCAGCGTGTGACAATTCATATCCTAAAACAAGGAACATACACAGGCTTTGTAATGATAAGATGGGCCAACCATCCGCGTATGGAAATCAAAGACGCTATTGATTAGTACGTATGTGTCATTTCACCCCATGGAAGAACAGTATAGTCATGTCGACTAAACTGAAATGGGCAATCCATCCGTTTTTTTTTACGGAAAATAACTACTACTACTACTACTACTACTACTACTACTACTACTACTACTCACAAATGACGACATCCGAGGGGGGGGGGGTATTAGTATAAATGTATAATATTGTACGTTGTGCCGGGATTGACCCCCTCCATTTTCAGCCTAAATCTCCGTCCCAAAGCATCACCAATTTTTAAAGTTAGAAATTGCTATACATGTATTTTCCCGTTCCGGATACCCTCAATTCGTGGTTTCTCGTTCGAGTACCCGATAATACTCAACGCAGCTGCTCGCAGAGTGGCAATTTTCCATGACCGCGCCTCCCTGGACGGCGCCATGGCCATGAACCTACGAATTAAAAACAAAATGATGTAATCTAACCTACATGACCTAGGGGCCCCAGAAATGCCAAAGAGGGGGAAATTGGATATTCTCCATGCGTCTATTTTTTTAATAAAAGCAGGGATATTGTTGGATATCCCTGATAAAAGGGAATAACCACAATTGCTTTTTTTTAAATGATGTTTAATGGACATGATAGACTGGATGCAGGATAAGTGCGCTTTGCTCAGTGGCATATGTCAAGGAGGGTGTTGGCAAATCATTTCTCTCAAATTGTAACTGCAATTTTTTTTTCTTAATCGTTTGATGAAATAATATGTGCGCAGTTGAGGGATAAGATGACAATCTGATTACCGTAATTCAGCAGATGACCAATTTCAGGGAAGCCTTGATTGAGAATACAACACAGTTCACTTCTGGTCGGCCTTTTTATATCAAGAAGAAGCGTCACATGTATACAAAATTAATCAACAGGTATAGAAAAGAAAGAGTAAATACAAATGCAGAAATGGTAAGAGTATCTAAAACAAACACTTTTCAAGTTCTTCTAAAACATCTTTCTTATTTTTGTATTTCCACTGAACATAATTTCTGAAATCACTTTTAAATACCATCCAAATTGATTGACTATTGAACAATTTATTCTTAAAGTAATTTAACATATATACTTTGTACACAGCATATTGTGCATAAATTAATAATAGGTTAATCAAATCAAATTTAGACTCGCTGATTTTAAAACCAATTACAATAATCTTTTCTTCTAAGTAAATGTCTTTTTGAAACCAATCTAATATTAAAAAGTGAATCTTTTTCCAAAAATCAGTTACTTGGTGGCATTTTAACAAAATGAGAATAGATGATTTAGGTTCGTTACAAAATGAGTAAATAATGTTTGACGAGATCTTCCATTTAAAAAGATTTTCTTTAAAAGGTAAAATATTGTGCAATAATTTGAAATTAAATTGTCTCACTTTATTATCTCTGGTATTTTTCAACTTAAAATCTAATACGTTCTTCCATTCATAATCAATTGGTAGTTGACAAATTTCTTCCCACCAACCAGAAACAGGGGGTCCCCTTGTTCTGATTCATTTAGTAATAAATAAAAATGTTTTGCTTTCATGCAACAAACTTTAATGTAATCACCAGATGATATTTCAAACATTTCTGGTTCATTTTCTGTTTCATCTTTGATGTAAACTGTATTTCTTATTTCACTCACCCATACTTTTGGGAATGCCTTTTTCAATTTAGAAAATTTGAAATTTATTAACAATGAATTTGTGCCCAATCGTCTTTGTAATGAGACACACAATATCCAGTGCCCATTTTCAAAAAGGTCACTGACTTTTTTCAATCCCGTTAGCTTTCCACTCTTTAAAATGTAAGAGGTCATTTCCGTGTTTAATATTGCTATTTTACCATAAGACTTGATCGAACACGTCTTTTACGTTATAAAAATGAATATATCTCAGTTCACTCCAGTACTTAAGTAGGTTGACATAAAACTCTGGTAATTTGAACTTCATACATAAAAAAAAGCATATCTTTACTCGAACAGTTCATTCTCAAAACCTCCGATACATCTCCGATGAGGTTTATCCAGAATTTAAAAAATAGTCTCCATTGTGACTTGTCACCTTTAAGTATTTTTTGAACCAAGACAATTGTAATGATACAATTTTGGTCCTTAAGTTCACCATATCTAAACCCCAATTTGCTGGAGAGCGAGTAACAACCGCTCTCTAAACTTTTTGTTTTTTGGAACCCCAAAGAAAACTGTAAATTAATTTGTTAAGTTTAGTCATAGTATTCTTTGGAATTGGTAAACATGTCCCAATGTATACAAATTGAGAAACAATAAGTGTTTTTATAATTGTTATCTTTCCATAATATGTCAGGTTTCTTATTTTCCATACCCTCAAAAGAGATCTCACCTTCTCAATTTTAAAATCCCAATACCGAGGTATTTTATGGGCTGGTTTGTCCATGCTAAATTGTCCAGTTCCTTTTCTTGAAAAGAGGTATACATATTATTTGTTTTCATTAAGTTTAGTTTTGGGCCTGCTAAAAGACCAAACGTTTCAACTTCTTTCAAAGCCAAATTTCCCGACTCTACAGAGTTTACAAATATAACAGCATCATCTGCCAATTGTGACATAACGACATTCTCTTGAACAATACCAACCGGCATGACTGGATTTTCTGAGGGAATTTGAATTCCATGAATGTAAGCATTTTGTTTTATTCTCACTGCCATGACTTCGGCGACCAGTATAAAGAGGAGACCTGATAAAGGGCAACCCTGCCTCACACCTTGCTCTATTTTGAATTCTTGGGGGACCCAACCATTATTAATTACCTTCCCTATCGCATTGTTATAAAGAATTTTAACCCAAACTTTAAAAGTTTCTTTAAAACTCAGTCTATCTAGTAACAAAAAAAAGGAATTTGTGACTTAAGTTATCGAATGCTTTCTTGAAGTCTAGAAAAATTAAAATCCCTGGGGAGTTCTTGTAGTGACAATATTCATAGTATCTAAAACAAGGCGGATGTTTTGTACAGAGGAACGTTGTTTTAAATAACCAGTCTGATCTGCAGAGACTATGTTTTCTAGCACAGCATACAATCTTTTACAAAGTGCTTTCGCAAGGATCTTGTAGTCAATGTTCAACAATGAAATTGGTCTCCAGTTGTCTATTACTCTCTTGTCACCTTTTTATGTAACAATGTAATGACAGCCTGTTTCTGGCTTTCAGACAACTCTTGACTTTCAAAGCCTTCGTTTAAACTATCGATCAACATATACTTCAAACCATCCCAGAAGCACCGATAGAATTCTGCAGTTAGTCAATCGCTGCCAGGGGATTTGTTATTTATCATTGTTTTTAACGCTTCAAAACATTCCTTTTCTGTTATTAAGCCTTCACAAGCCAGTGCATCATCCTCAGAAAGAGTAGTTAAATTTGTATTCTTAGGTACTTTTTTTTATTTCGGAATGTACACTTGAAGACTTTTTTGAGAATAAGTCTTTGTAATAATTTGCTATTTCTTTAATAACGTTTCCATTACCAGTAATGATTTTTCCATTTTTATTTATACAGTCAATTTCTTTTTGTTTTCCATTTTTCTTTTCTAAATTGAGAAAATACTTGTTAGATCTTTCGCAAGATTCCATCCACCGTTCGCGAGATCTTACACATGCGCCCCTACATCTATGTGCATACCATTTTTCAATATCTGTTTTCAGATCGTTCATTCTTGCTATGTCGTTTCTTTCATAATTTCCACTGTCAACTTTCCTGCACAATAACATGTACTTTTCGTACGTTCTTTTATACCATTCCATCTTTTCAATTTGCTTTTGCTTGGCGAATTGCATGGTAAACTCTCTAATCCTTATTTTACACATATCCCATTTGGTTCTTGCATTCATATACATGTAGCATTGAAATAATGTAGAGTTTATAATACACTTAATATGTTTCTTATAGACGGAATCATATAATAATGAATTATTAAAGGTCCATGTCCCCTTTCCTCTCGTAACACTTTCTATCCTTAATTTTAGTGATATGGCACAGTGATCACACTTGATTGCAGGTCTGATATCAGTACTTTGAACATTACAATACAATGATGAAGAAATCAACCAGTAATCAAGTCGAGATGATATCCCTAACGATAATTGACGCCAGGTAAATTGTTTTCCGAGTGGATACCATTTTCGCCATACGTCACTTAGACTAAATTTATTCTGGATATTTTGTAACCCTTTAATTTGTTTATAAGCCTGTGAAAAACCTTGGGTATCAAGCTTGGGATCTTGTACACAGTTCCAATCACCTCCAAATACGAGTAAATCACCCTTTTGTTTTATATCTCTTATCCAGTTATACATTATCTTGAAGAATATTTCTTTTTCAGATTTAATAGTTGGGGCATAAACATTAAGAAGAAAGTACACTTTTTTCTTAACACTTAATCTTACAGCAATTGCCCTTCCGTCGATTTTCACAAAAGTTTCGAGTATTTCCATGTTATCCTGTTTTTTTTTATAGTCACAACACCTTTAGAATGATTCGTTCCATGGTTGAAAAAGCACAGTTCACCACATTCTGATCTAAACGCATATTCTAGCTCAGTTGTTAAGGTTTCTTGTAATAAAATTACATTCGCTTTTTGAAAAGATAACCATGAAAAAATAACGCCTCGTTTTACTTTATTCCGAATGCCTCTGACATTAGGAGAAATGAGGTGTAGATTCTGCGTTTTCAAGTTATAACAGATATGGACCATCTCTGCACCTTCAAGAATAATTACTGTTCACTTGTTTTTTTTTCTTCATTTTTTCTGTTTTCTCCTACGCTTGACGGGTTTTTCCCTTGTTTTTTAGGGTTAGGTGTTTCAGGAGATAGATACGAGTCGGATTTTTCTTCTTCATCTCCTGAAGCTGTTGCGTCTGTGTTTGTTTCTTCCTCTGTGACTGCCGACTCTCGCGAACTTGCTTTCTCGCTACGCAGGTATTCAGATATGCCTGGTTGCCTGGATGACGACGCTTTCTTTTGTTGCGATTGGCGGCTGCTTTTAGATCGCGTAATCTTTGGTTCCATAGGTATGGGGTCGTCAAGGTGAGGCGTCTGTTCGGTGACGGGGGTAGCTGCATTTCGCTTGGACGCGATGAACTGGTCAATTGTCGCCTGGGCATTGGGGGTGATATCTGCTGTGCGGGTGTTATCAGCCTGTTGCTGCGAGGTGGGCGTGGTCGTATAGCTGCAATCACGCTGGATGTGTCCGGGTTGTTTACAACTGCGGCACACAACCGGGTTAATGCAACTTGAACGATGGTGCCCTTCGTTCAAGCAGTTGGAGCATACTACCACCTTGCTTGTGTTGGTTGTAATTTGCCCTGGGTGGAAGATTCTCCCTTTGAAGAGGCCGAAGGTCATGAAACGAGGCAGGGGTTGGGATAGTTGCTGGATGTAAACAGTCCTATCTCCAGTTAGACAGTCTGTCAACTGCCCATCAATACGGAGCCGTTGGTAGGTGGGTTTCCCAACAGTTTTATATTTCCTCCTCTCTAGTTCGTCACAAATCAAGGAGTCATGGGCTGACAGGGGTATGTCCTTAATTATGAGGCGAATACATCCATCCATTCCATCATTTAAGAATGAATTTTTATCGTATACTGCGATATTGACATTCCTAACATTCAGGCCTTTGGTGATGAGCTCTATACGGGAGTCTTGGGACGCCAGATATAAACGCCATAAACCTCCGATTTTTTGAATCCCTCTAATGCCGCTACTTTTTGTTGTACGAGCAATGCACTTGAAAAGTTCTTCACTTGATACATCTTTGTCATTACTAGAGGGGATGTCCATGTGTTTCACAAACACCGGTTTAATGTCAGTTGAGTCTATTGGAGGTTTAAACCGGGCTTTTTCTGCGTAGGCCGCCATCTTTCAAAAATAGCCTGGGCGTTAACCTCAAAGTTGGAATCTCAAAATATCAAGACCATGCAACAACATCCAGTTTCCAAATAGATATATATGTTATGTTACTATATTTACCTTAGATTCCACTAGTCCTTTCTCAAGATATATATCCAAAAACGTTAGGAATATAGGGTTTAATCACTCTCCGAGAACGGTCGTGACCTTATCCAGCGAAGTTGAATTGCGCCCTCAAATACTTATGTTTATATATGGTATACAATTTGTTTTTGTTTGATGGAAGTGAAATAAATAAAATTGAATTGAATTGAAATCAAACTTTAACATTGCAAGATTGCTGGAAAGCCATTGCTGTATTTTTGTTAAAATGTGACAGAGCTCGCTGTTAAACTACAGAATCCGGTACAAATATGTATTCTGAATTAAATACATTTACGAATGCACAAAATGAAATCAAAAAGTATATTTTTTTGTCTGATTTGTTGAGTTGAGGAGGTGCGGTATGTGTCAATGAGCGTTACTGTCAAATTAAATAGTAAAGTGAATGCGGTAAATATACTAGAACTGCACGAGAAAGTAATCATGCTCCCCAAGATTTTTTTTCTGTGGGTGCTACGTATGCTACACAAAACGGCAGCACCCCCCGCTGGAAATCCATTTGGTTATCTAGTATGGCCCAAACCACCTTCATCTTAAAGAGACATTGTCTTGCTGCTTGGCAATTTTTTTGTGACAAAAATAACTTTCATTGAAATTTTTTTGGGTACTTGCATAACAGAAATCTTTCCTAGCCCCCTAGAAGTAATTAAGGTTGTATACTGTCCTCCAATTCATATAAAAGTGGCAACATTCTCATACTAAGTCTTGATCACATCACATGTAAACGTAACAAAAGTCCTTGGCTTACAGATGGAGTGCTTTGGGACCATGGAACCTCATGATTTTCACGACTAAAAAAGGAAAGGAAAGGGTGAAATATGATACTTAAAAAAACCCCAAACTTTTGCATTGAAAGGTTTTTCTTTTAATTACACACTCACAGCTTAACATTGCCCACCCGTCGTGTCTGATAGAATTGAATAGACAATCAATCTGTATAAATGCATGCAAATACAATAACGTTAAACGACAAGCATAAAAAAGCAGAATTGCAAGGGATTATTACTGTGCCCTTAAGTATTCGGGGCCTATAAATATCTAGTTATATCTGTCATGTCTGTCGCTTTATATGTATTTAACGCGATGACCCCCCCACCAGCTTAATCATGATAATAGGGTCCAAAGATATAAACATCTGAACATAGAGACGATGGAAAAAGGATGAAAACTCTGTTTGATTAATCGATATCATAATTTAATTGTTTTAGAGTTACTGGCATCAATACCTGTTGAGGGAGATAATGCATACATTATTTATTCCTGGTATTTATGTAGACAACATACAAAGTTTGCTTTCCAAGGTGGATTTTATCAGGCTTGTAATTAATGTTCACAACGTGCAGACGTGGTTGATTAAGTACCCACCCCAACATGGGTATGAAGTTCAAGTATTCTTAAAGCGTTCATTTCTCTTATCTCTTCCTGAGGCCCACAAAACATACTTGCTCTTTTGTGGATCGTTTTTTTTATGCCTGTGTCATTTTCTTCTCTCTTTCCATCGCATCTGGTCATTGCGTCCTGTCTGGCAATCGCGTAAATCGACCATTTCATTCAATTCATTTATTTATTTTTCATTAAATAAGCATCAAATTATGTACAGTTGAAATACACATGTATATATAAAGAAATAGATCAAATACAGAAGCATAGTAGATTAATATTGTAAGTGATAGTAAACTAAATGGAAAATAGAACACCTGTAGAAAATTCTTTTAACATGGTAAATGGCAGGTGTCCAAAAGTTAACAGAATACAGGTCCCCTAAAATTCACAAAAGATCGGGTCCAGTTTACCTGCTCCCTTGCACAGGCTCTCATTGCCTTTATCAAAGTACGATTCATATTTTCAGAACGTATAAATCAATCATATTCAATGTATGAATAATACTATCGTGTAAATCATTGGGCAAACATTTCTTTACATGCGTAAGATAAAGGTGAAATACAGCAGTGATGACTACGTAATGCAGCTGAAGATGGCGGTTTCCAAAAGACAACTGGCTCTGTGGACATTCTACCTGTTAAATGTGTGTTTCTTTATGTCCTTCACAGGTTGGTATAGGAGAGATTTTGAACAAGATAGGTTGGCTTTGTCAAAACGGTCTTGTCATGAATACTGTAGCATTCTGACATATTGTGGTGATGCTTGTACCCCCCTATCTTAAGTGTCATCAAGTTGTACACATATTGCATTGCATATATTAACCATAAAAGCAGTAAAATATATGGCCCAAGAACCGGCTTTAAATTCATTCTTTGACATTCTAACACGTGTTTAACTGTACAGTAGTCAAGCTTTATCCACTCATGCCTTTGTTGACAGTGTGTAACAAATAAAACACACGATAATTAATTTTGGGTTTTTAACATAACGTTTTCTGTAACATTTAGGAATACATGGTAATCATGGTAACGTTCCTGATGATACTGTCTACACCGAGTTACACAAAGATGTTAGAATAGGAGACAGTGCAGTCTTGACATGTCAGTTTCGAGGTTCACCGTTTGCTGTCTGGTGGAAGAAAGGTGATGATCCGAGTAGCGCACCAAACCTTGTATCATGGATTGATGACCTCACTGGTAAATGTGAAGGTCAAAGACCATGTGAGATTATGGAGATGAATGAGAATCGTTCCTTGGTCATCAAAGAAGTCAGTATGGCCGAACAAGGTCGATATATCTGCGTAGTTTCGAACTACAAGGGGTACCTAATACACAACTTTACAGATATCAAGTTATTTTGTAAGTATTATTTCAAAAGAAGTAACGGAGTTCATTGAATTCCAAGTGTCCCCCCCCTATTTCTCAATGTGCAGAAGAAACACCTGTTGATATTTTTACCAGAGAATCATTGTCACAGAATAAAAAGATCTAAGCCTCAAACAAAATTGTCAACGCAATATTTTTATGCATATTTTAAAATAACATTTCATCCAGAAAATTGCCAATTTGTCCACTACCAACTCGTCCTCTCACCACATGGTCTACCTTCAGTTAGCCTAATGCCATTCCGTCCATCAACATTTCGTCTAACAACCATTTGGTCCAATAATCATTCGGTCCAATCATCACTTCGTCTAATCCCCAGTTAATGTTATATGGACTAAATGGCTATTGGACCAACTTGCCATTAGACGAAATAGCATTAGAGTAAATGAAAGTAGACTATGTTGTGAGTGGACGAGTTGATGGCAGACCAATAGTAGACGAGTTGGTAATTGGACGAACTGGCATTAGTCGAATCGGAAATAAACATTTCATCCCGCATCGCATCAATCAGTATGCCTTCCATTTCAGAGCTGTCTGTGTTGGATGATCAAGAGGCATCGTCCAGTCTGTGAGAGTGTAACAATTCGACTTGCACTAAACAAAGTTGATCAAAACGTTTCATTTACATTAATTTGATCTTTGAATATACAAGTAATGCTTAAACTGTCCCAAACAAATTTCAAAATGCTACACATATTCAAACACAGAACTACAATCTCAATCACGCACATACGCACACTCACACACGCGAGCGTGCACACACGGACTTGTTTGTGCATTGCGTTTGCGAGATATGTCTGTAAACATGTGAAATTTGAAATGTGTGTGTGTTGCCTTCTTTCATTTTCCTAAAGTGTGTGCTGCGTGTGTGGATGTGCGTGAGTATGTGTAGTGCATAGGTGAGCGCATTTGTTTTTCATATGTATCATGTTGAAGTTTGTTTCGGAAGATTTAATCATTATTTGTATCTGGAAAAAATTAATTCCCATTAAAACGTTTAGTTCAAACATAAGCAGTTATTTGGCGAAATGTCATTTTTACACTCTCACAAACGAAGCATTTTGATTATCTAAGGTAGATCACACCGCATACATTCGTAATTCCGAAGCTTCGTAATTCCGAAGGTTCGGTTATTCCGAAGGTTCGTATTTCCGAAGGTTTGTAATTCCGAAGGTTCGTAATTCCGAAGGTTCGTCAATCCGAAAACGAAATAAGGTTCGTAATTCCGAAGGTTCGTTAATCCGAAAACGAAATAAGGTTCGTAATTCCGAAGGTTCGTTAATCCGAAAACAAAATAAGGTTCGTAATTCCGAAGGTTCGTTAATACGAAAACGAAATAAGGTTCGTAATTCCGAAGGTTCGTTAATCCGAAAACGAAATAAGGTTCGTTAATCCGAAAACGAAATAAGGTTCGTTAATCCGAAAACGAAATAAGGTTCGTTAATCCGAAAATTAAATAAGGTTCGTATTTCCGAAAATGAAAATAATTCATTTTGGTAACAAAAGCGATGTTGTCATTACAAGATTACACGATATTATGCAATGATAGTAATAACGATCGGTGATACATGCGTGTGTTGGGGCCAAAGCATGTATTTCATTAAGAATATAGGCGCCCTGATCAAGCTTAGGCTAATTTCGATTTTATCTGAGCAATTGCTGCCTATAAGCAAATGGTTTAATTAAAGATGCAGGGGATCAAGTGTGTTGGAAGCGTGCGAGCAACCTCTAGATAATAGGATTTGTATTGGAGGGGATGTCATTTTTAATAACAGCTTCTGCTGGTAATAAAAATAAAAATGATACTAATAATGATCGTTGTGAGATGTTGAAAGCGCGAATCGCAAGCTCAAACTAGTAGACATTTCATGTAACAAGACGTAAAGTGAGCATTCGGAGCATTTTTTGTAATCGTGAGAAAGATGTGTATCTTTCTAAAGAATTAATGCGAGGGCGAGCTGTAATTTGTTTATATACTGACCTGGGGCCCGTTGCATAAAACTTTTTACCTGAGAAAACTCAGGTTGTTTTTACAAGAGTTTTGCCCTGTGCTAAAGTCAATGGCGGAAATCAGACTAACCTTAGTTTTCAGTTTTTACCAGAGTTTTCTCAGGTAAAAAAGTTTTATGCAACAGGCTTCAGAAAGTAATCTTTTAAGGACTGCATTTAGTGACTCATGAATAGAATATATATCTCACGAACTAAATAATGAGAGCGCGAACCGCAAGCTTAAAATTTTTGATATTCCAACCTGAAAACTGGACATTTCATACTTCTTTTTTGTAACCAGGAATAGAATGAGTCCCTCAATAAACAATACTTGATGCGAGCGAGAAATGTGAGCCAAATTTTTCCGATTTTCCAACATGAAAACTGGACATTCTAAGCATTCTTGTTAAAAAAAATAATAGCTGGGAGAATAGTTTTCAGAACTGAAGTGGCTTCCCTGGGTAAATAATATCTATATCAATATTATCATTCTAGGCCCACATGAAATTTCCAAAAGTTTGAGCACGTGATTCGCTCGCAACATCTCACAAGGATGCCCTTTTAACAGTAATTGACCAAAAAGGTGAATTTTACATCTTCAGATTTGACTTTTTCCCCAAACCGCTTGCTCTCTACGCTCGCAGAAATGAAACGTTAATATATAACTTTAGTGATCACTTAAAAAATTGTGCTCAATTTAGTTACTACAAAACACACAACCTCTTTACACAGATGATAATCTAATGGTGAAAATATCCGTTTCCACCAAATTGCCCCTATTGGCCCCTTTTTTTGCTTTGCCCCCCCCCCCAAAAAAAAAAAAAAAGTTCCGCCGCCATTGGTTAAAACACGCATCGTCTTTATGGCTAACTGCAAAAAGTTCTTAAGATGTCCCCTTTAGATCAAGTCAGAGCATATTATTTAAGAATTCTGTTCGCGCTTCTTGCTAGCAGTTATTATCTAAATTTAGTTACATAGGCATCTCGCTTTGAAGATCACAAACATATTGCCCATCATATTAACAAAAATATATAGCTCGCGCTCGCATTATTTAAAAAGGGTTTATAATGTTATTACATATTTACTTTATTTTATAAGGATAAATCTGATTATTGACTGTTAGGACTACCCTTTCAAAGAAACAAACAAAAATCAACTTTAAACTGCCGATCAAGGAATATATGGCTAAAAAAAATTGCCCCCCCCCTCTATTTGACGAAAGTTGGATCCGCCGGGAGGGAGGCAGGGGGCATCAAAATGAAATAAAAAACAGGGGAATTAATATTTTCCAAAATGGGAAAGTTCCTTTTTCAAAAATAAATATGCCGTCTTTCATGCTTTTTTTCGAAATATAATACTCTTTTTAAAGTATACAAGTTAAGTTAAGTTTTCAGGCTGGAATATTGAAAATTTTCAGCTTGCGCTTCGCACTCTCATTCGATTGGTGAAATATGCATCCTAAAAAGGTCACTAAATGCTTTCTTTAACAGGTTCCTTTTCTGGTCAGTATGTTTAAGCTCGCGTTTTGCGCTCGTGTTAATTCTTTAGTTAGATGCAAATCTTTTTAATGACAGCAGAAATCTGCTCGGATTTTTAAAAACTAATTTTCATTTTTTATTGAAATAACCTAAAGTTTTAGCTTGTGATTCACGCTCGCAACACCTCGCAATAATGCCATTTTAAGAATAATTGACCACAAAAAAAAGGTTATACAACTTCACCTTTGAATTTGTTTTACCAAGCCGCTCGCTCATATACTCTCTCCCGAAAAATATAGCCTAAATATACATTTTGCCATAAAAAGAAGTCACTTCAAAAAAGTTTTTCTCTACTTAATCACTATCAAACACACAATGACTTCAAGCAGATGATAATCTTAAGGTGAAAATATCACCAAAGTGCCCATTTTGACGTATGAGTTTCAATTTGGCTTTACCCCCAACGAAAATTCGTTCGGCCGCCCTTGCCTTCCCATCCTCATAATAATTGAACGGCAAAAGTGTCCCCCGCCCCCCTCCCCTTGCCTCTGCTTTCCCGGTTTTCATTTTTCGGATTAACGAACCTTATTTTGTTTTCGGATTAACGAACCTTATTTTGTTTTCGGATTAACGAACCTTATTTCGTTTTCGGATTAACGAACCTTCGGAAAAACGAACCTTATTTCGTTTTCGGATTAACGAACCTTCGGAAAAACGAACCTTATTTCGTTTTCGGATCAACGAACCTTCGGAACAACGAACCTTTTTTTCGTTTTCGGATTAACGAACCTTCGGAACAACGAACCTTATTTTGTTTTCGGATTAACGAACCTTCGGAACAACGAACCTTATTTCGTTTTCGGATTATCGAACCTTCGGAATAACGAATCGTCGGAATTACGCCACAAATGTTCGGATTAACGAACCCTTTTTCGTTTTCGGATTAACGAACATCGAGGTATAGGCAATTTACGTGTTTCGGAATTACGAACCTTCGGAATAAAGAACCTTCGGAATTACGAAGCTTCGGAATTACGAAGTGTAACCAGATCACACCACAATGGTACCAAATGATGCGAGGTGAAATGTTCTTTGAAATATGTATACAGATATTGTGTCGATAATTGAATTGGAATTAAAAATGCGAGCTTTCTTAGTGTCAATGTTTTTTTTTACTTACACGCTACATCTGTGGGCCGATAACCTCTCCCCAACCCCAAAATGCTATGAGAGAGAAGGATTTGTTTCCCTGTTCATTTTCCCGAAGCAAGATCTATGATGTGAAATTAATAATAGGTTTGTATTTTATTGATTGAGAACTACATTGTAAGAGGGGCTTGGCATTTAATTAACTACGTTGTTAAATAGCATCGAATACTTTATACTGCTACGAGTTTCTCACGATTTCGCTTTTCTGCAACCGTCTGAATTGGGCAAACCGCTATAAAAAAGAGTGGTGTTTGATATATCAAATTAGATCGTTGAAATAAAAACAAAATTACGTGATGCACAAGTGAATATGATACAAAGTTAAATTCAATCTAGATTTCGCATGTCTTTTTCAACTTTTAGCTCCTCCGAAAGAACCCTATCCAGTCATCGATCGGTGCTTCAATATGGGAGCTTCTAGCATGTCTAGCAACAATTCTCAGTCTTGTCATGTACTGACCAATATAGCCATCGTCGTTACCTGTTCAGTGACGAATTACTACCCCCATGTAGAACTTTTCTTCCTGCACGGTTCTAAGCAGATGAATACCATAAATTCAGTGGAATTGGCTAATGATGACTCGACTAAAAACAAATCAATTTCCATCGAAGCCCGAGTAAGCGAAATTCCATATACCTGCGTTGCATCAAATATTCCTGGTTCAAGAGAACGAAAAGCTACGACGATCGTGGTCGAATCGTGGACTGATGTGGAATCAGCAAAAATTGAGACATTGGAGGAAAGAAACACTGGTAACCAAGCTGCGAAAACTGGTAGGGTTTCAATTTATTCCAATCAATTCCTAACATACGATGCGAATGGCACAACATGCTGAATATGTTTAAAGAGAAGAAATGTTTTGGATAATAGGATTAACTGCTTAAAATAGGACAAAGTAATATGATTATTTATATTATGAGTTGTGATGAAGAATCGGAAATGATAGAGATGAGGAAAGCATTGAGGAAATAAAAAAAATCATTTGGAAACGAGTTCTCTATATTAGGAGTCAGCTTTGCGATGACTTAATTGTAAAGCTTCACTGAATAAGAGAGCATGGCTCTATTAAAAGAGAAGGGACTGTTTAAGAAGTGACCATTGTTACTGGGGGTGATGAGCACTGTCTAGACAGGAATAACCGTCGTTTCTGGGGATTTATTCAACAATTTCTGACATTTTAATACAATCCTCATTCACCGACGGTAAAGTGTCCGTGTGGGCTCCCATTTGTTATAACACCAGCACTTTTGTCAGACCAGAGTCCAAAGTTTGGGGCTATATAACACATCGAGGTTACAATCTAAGGGTATAAAATTATAAACTACAAATTAAAAATATAGAACTTTTTAACATAAGAGTAGTTTAAACGATGTAGATGAAAAAGCATGAAAATTATACTTTACCGATGTTTAGTTGGGAAAAGCACAGCTAAATCGATCCAAATTAAGGCAGCCAAACTATGAAATATTTACAAACGAACGGAGAGGGCGTCAACAATATCGATATTGCATTCCACCAGCACACCTACAAGGCAATAATACTACTATACTATATGACAGACAAAGGGATCGACTTTATCGCAAATTGAAAGTTACGAACCCGAACCTAACGACGTTATTCGCCAAAGAAGAAAATTTCCCGGCCAATTAGCATTTATAAAAGGCAGCGGAAAATACAACCAACTCTAGAGAATATATAAACATACATATATGTACATGTACTAATACATGTGAATACCTATATATGAGGCTGTTTATTATTTTGTTGTGTGTATATATTCAGGCTTATTTTTTAGGCTGACTTTAAAGTAGTATGTCGCATAATAATGTTCAAATGTATATATGTAAATAGAGAGAAGGTGAAAAAAAAGAGAATTAAAAAAGACAACAAAACATAATATATCTGGATATTATATTGGGAATTCCATATAGATACCATTTTCTTTCTTCTGTTTCTCTCGGATTTTTAATAAACCAAAGGTACGGCAGTACAGCGCTTATAAATGCTTTCGAAAGACACTTTATTAAAACCAATAAACTAACACCCACATCCATGAAAGGAAAACACAAGCACGAGTACTAACTGTTAAATCTAACAAACGATGTTTAAACAAAATACTCATAAGATTTGAATACTACACAACGCCTTTCCTCGGTGAATCTATATCTCACAAACAGTGCAATATAACAAAATCGAATGTCGAGAGCTGTACAGGGGAGGGTGAAATCCCTCTCGTTTAGCCTGGCGGAAATCATCGGATATCGATGGATAGCGCCACCTCTACACTAAACTCAACCAACCAACAACGATACGATACACTACACGAAGACAAACGATATTAGTTATAATCGCGATATATCGAGACATTAACGATAATGACGTCATTCAAGATGGCAACTTGCAAGAAAAACCGTCAGGTCAGGAGAAAATGTCTTAGATGACAGATTTCTCAATCATCCAGTGGATTTTTTTCAATAATAAGTAGTAGTATGAGCCTTCATTGTTATCATCGTTTGGATCTTCACTAGGCTATGATAAGTGTACTTTTGCCTTATGGAATGCCCGTTCTCTCAATGAGAAAAC
Source organism: Lytechinus variegatus (assembly GCF_018143015.1). NCBI lineage: Eukaryota > Metazoa > Echinodermata > Echinoidea > Temnopleuroida > Toxopneustidae > Lytechinus > Lytechinus variegatus. The sequence goes on along the minus strand of NC_054747.1, from coordinate 39,693,643 downwards.
TCATGTGCTCTGTGATCTAATAATTGAGAGAAGCATTGACATCTTTGCTATTACAGAGACCTGGCTGACAGCGGATTATCGAAGTCATCACATTTTGGCAGATTTACAAAGTACACTTCCAGACTATCAGCTGCACCATGTGCCACGACTAAACAGGAGAGGAGGGGGAATATGCATCTGCCTTCGGAAGTCATTTGATGTTCGATTGTACGAAACCAAAGTATTTGAGTCATTTGAATACATGGACTTGATTATTAGTTCCAGTAACTGCTTACCTGTTCGTTTTGTAGTATTCTACAGGCCACAAATGACTTCAGATAAGCGCCTGACTGTTCCTCTATTCTACAATGAATTTTTACCTCTCCTGGAAGACATTGCTTTACATCCCGGTTTTGTCATGCTGTGCGGAGACTTTAACTTTCATGTGGACGATGCTTCCAATCAAAATGCTGTGGTATTTAATGATATCATTTCCTCGGCTAGCTTCAGTCAATTGGTGGCAGGTCCTACGCACGAGGCCGGACACACTTTGGATCTTATCTTGACACGAGCTTTGGATAACTTCGTCAATGAAGTTAAGACATCAAATCCTTTGCCATCAGACCATGCCGTTGTTGAATGTTGGTTGAACTTGAGTAAACCAGAGCAACACAAGGTGAAGGTCAAATTTCGCAAATTTCGAGACATGGACATTGATGCCTTTCGATCTGATATTCGTTCGTCAACACTCTGCGTCACTCCATCTTCTGATCTCAATGTTCTCATCGATCAGTATGAAAATGTTCTAGCAGATCTTATGAATGTCCATGCACCTGAGACGATACGAGAAGTTCGAGCCCGTCCCCATGCACCATGGTATAATAATTCCCTTCGTAAAGCCAAACAGGATCTGCGTAGATGGGAACGCTTGTGGAATTCATCTAAACTTGAGGTATATCGACAAATCTTCAGAAAGCAACGTATTCTTTATAAGAACATGCTTGAACAGGCAAAGAAAGAATATTACAGACTTTCTTTTGAAGGCTGTAGTGCACGTCAACTGTTCCAGAAAGTTTGTAGATTATCCTCACCATCTTCAAGCAAAACCCTTCCTTCAAACGAGGGTATGAACAGGCGCCAACTTGCAGAACATTTCTCACAGTTCTTCTCTGACAAAATTGACAACATCAAGTGTGAGTTGGATATGATCCGGGACACGTCTTCTTTGGCGTCAGCACCTGTAAGTTCACCTAAACCAGCCACTGATGTGCCACCAGGAGAGCATCCTTGTATGTTAGAGTTCGACTGTGTTACTGTTGAAGCAGTGAAGAAATTGATTATAGATTCCCCATCTACCTGCTGTGAGCTGGATCCTCTACCGACATGGCTTGTCAAGAAATGTGTGGATGAATTGTCTCCTGTGATTGCTCGAATCATCAACCTGTCATTCAGAAATGGCCACTTTCCAGATTCGCTTAAACAGGCAAATGTCAATCCTCTTTTGAAAAAACCTGGACTAGATCCTGAGGTGCTGAAAAACTACAGGCCAATAGCTAAACTGAAGTTCATTGGTAAGATAATTGAGCGGGCATGTGCTAAGCAGGTTCATGCTTATCTCTCATCCAATGATCTGTATGGCAAAACACAATCAGCTTATAGAAAGGACCATAGTGTTGAAACAGCTATGCTTCGTATCTACAACGACCTCCTGCTAACGGCTGATAAGGGCAAGGAAGCACTTCTTGTGTTGCTTGATTACTCTTCTGCTTTTGACTGTATTAATCATGATGTTTTGCTATCTTGTCTGTCCTCCAGATATGGTTTTTCAGGTCTAGCATTGAACTGGTTCAACTCATATATTAGAAATCGTTCTCAGAGTGTAGTAATTGATTGTGTGTCATCTGCACCAGTTTCGTTGTCAGATGGCGTACCTCAGGGTTCTGTAATGGGGCCGCTGTGTTATATAATGTATACTGCTTCTCTAGAATCCATTATTGAGGAGCAAGGTATGAGCAGAATTGTATATGCAGATGATACCCAGTTATATATGATGTTCTCAGATAAGGACCGTAGTTAAATTATCCCTAGGATAGAGTCTTGTTTAGATGAAATTATGAAATGGTCAATTACGAATGGTTTGAAGTTGAATTCTGAGAAAACTGAAATCTTGCACATAACATCGCGTCACAGAAACTCAGATAATCCCGACCTTTCGTTTGAGGACGCGGACGCTTATTTACAACGGTCGTTGACTTTGGAAGGGACTTTTTGGGCCCGTCATCATGGTCGTAAAACTCAGTCCTGCAATGCAAATTGTGTGACATGAGATTTTTTTTTCGTTTCGCATCTGCGACGGAAACATTCAATATGCGTTTCGTGTGCAAAATTCTGGTTGCTACTATGGTAACAGCGGTTTATCCGATTGAGGACGACTTTCCAAAGCCACATTTGACTCCTAGAGCTCGAGAGGCCGCCCGGGGGGCCCACTTCCATTGATTAGTGGATACCAGTAGCGACCACCCGTAAAAGGGGACAGAGTGGGCAGGTTCGTTACGTATATAGGCCTATGTAACGTTATAAGGGTGTCAAAACGATGTTTAAAATGCTGAAATAAGGGATATATATTCAATACTTGTAGGGTTTCACAAGCCAAATACTTGTTAAGAGATGCATTTTCATAATCTGGAAAAGAATTGCTTCCCTTGTTTAGCATGTTTAGGGTACTTTTCGAAACCCCATGGTCGTGCCTGGTATCCACTCATCAATGGAAATGGTCCCCCCGGAATTTGAATCTAATCCCCATTTCTGGGGAATTTAAAACATAATGCCCCTCACATCGTGTGCGAGAGGCATATCGTTTGTGTATAAGGAGTAAACAAAAGAAACAAAGAAACAAAAGAAACAAAAGGAAACGAGTTCAAAGGTATCGCATATGATGTGTACATATCAACGCATGCGAAATGTTCGGCTGGAGAGGTTGATCTTATCCATGAAATCAATTGCCAGTGATCCACCAATAATCCATATTAAATGTAATATCGATTCGATGGACTGTAATGATCTATATTTAAGCCTTCATTCAGTAAGTTTTTCCTCACTCAATATGTTCTCGATTTGTTTGAAAAACCACTTTCTTCTCCATGTCATAAATCTATTTTAGGTCCTGCATTTTGAATATCTCCAGCCATCAGTCGTAATATACATGCATGTATGCGGTACGGGTGTCGCGGAAAGGGATTTTGCACACGAAAAGCAGATTTGTAGGGCCTGTAACACCCCTGTTACACAAAGCTTCGCATTGATCGTAGAGCAGTTTTCTACGTTTGATTCTATTGACTGTAATGCACAATCAATCTTAAAAATCAAGTGTATGATTAAGCGTTAACTTTTGTGTTAGGGGACCCTAATACTAGCGTCCGTGATGATTGCGAAAGGTCCCAAATGTCTCAACTCTAAATGTTGCTGGTTCTATTATTCAGCCAGTCTCCAAGGCACGGGATCTAGGGGTAATTGTCGAGAATGAATTAGGAATGAAGTCCCATGTTAACAATATTTGTAGGGCTGCTGCAATTGGGTTACACAAAATTGGGAAAATGAGAAAATATCTTGATAGGAAAACAACAGAAAAATTAGTACATGCCTTCATCTTAAGTCACTTAGATAATAATAATAGTTTACTATTCGGAATACCGGAATCGCTTCTCGATAAATTACAACATATCCAAAATTCTGCTGCAAGACTTATAACTCGAAAAGGAAAATTTGAACACATCTCCCCTATCTTATCTGACCTTCATTGGCTACCCATTCGATCAAGGATCAAATATAAACTTCTCATATTAACATTCAAATGTATTCATGGTATTGCCCCTGCTTATCTTCAAGAACTTGTCCAGATTCATAAACCTAAGCGTAATCTCCGTTCTGGCTCACAAAATCTTCTCTCTGAAATTACTGTCAAGACCAAATCATATGGGGATCGGGCTTTCCAGAAAGCTGCACCAGCACAATGGAATTCTCTTCCATCGACATTAAGAAATATTACCCTGCTTGAGAAATTCAAAGTTCAATTAAAAACCCACCTTTTTCAGAATGTTTGATTTAGTCACTCGCGCATAGAGACCTGTAGGTGTTATGCGTATTTAAGAAATGTACTATTATTATTATTATTATGCAATTATTTAAGGTATTTATATTTCCCTGATAATGAAACTAGAAATTTTGGTCAAAAAACAGTTTTAAATCGCGATCTATAACGCTAGTTCACTATACGTTGTCTGTAGCCCACGGGCCCCTACCTCTTCAGTCTATGTATGGTGAGTGGGGCCAACGTAGTTCAGCGGAACAACCAAATACAGAGACTGAAGCTTTTGGTCTGAGCACTGTCACAGCATTCTTAGTAATATTATAAACCCCTCAAAAAAAGTTCTGCAACCCAAGTTTGAGTGCTAATAAATTTCTTCGTGAGCCATCATCATATGTAAAAAATGTACCATTGGAAAGTATGATTATTCTCCTTTACAATCATGTGTCATTTGTAATGCTAGTGTTATCATGAAATACACGGACATAATAAATATGCAGCAATGTAAAAATGAAATGTTGCAAAATTCGTTGCCATTTCATGTTTGAGTTCTGCAACTCAAACTGCAAGTTTAAGTGCCAATAAATTTCTTATAATGTGCCATCATCATGTGTAAAAGTGATATCTTTAGAAAGCATGATTATTCTCCTTTACAATCATGTGTCATTTGTAATGCTTGACCCCTCAGAAGAACAGCCGCTAGGCTGAAGAGAGCTATCCAGCCCATGTGTTGGAAAATGAATAAATTAAAAAAATGCTAGTGTTATCATGAAATACACAGACATGATAATACGCAGCAATGTTAGAAATGAAATGTTGCAAAATGCGTCGTTTCCAATAGCGAATTTCCAATAGTTTCGAGGATGGACCGAGTGCATTCACTGTCACCGGCCGGCCTGCATGGTGTAAATTCTATAGAAATGGAGACTCTTGTTAGAAATCAATGCACTTTGCAACATTTCACTTCTGACTTTTCTCAATGTTCATGTTGACTGCATATTCCATGATTTCATAATCACAGCAAATGGCATGTCATTGTAAAGAGGACTAATTCAGCTTTCTAATGAAACCAGTTTTATCTTTTATACTTCATTACCCAAACAGATATCATCCCCCAAAACTGAGTTGCAGAACTTTTTTTGAGGGGTTTATAATCCCCCGTATCCAGGTCCACGGGTCTCCCTCTTATGAAGCTAAGAAAATTATCTATGAACATGATGACATATATTAAAGATTTAAATATATTTTCTATAAATTAAGATTTGTATTTCCGTGTGATTGTGAAATCGGTCATCTATCAACCGAAACCAGTACGGCCTACATCATTCATTTCCCGGGTTCTAGATGAAATTGAGACATTAAGTATTTTTAACATGGTTTATGCAAACTTTCAGCCCAGATTTGTTGTTAAGCGTAATATTTACCATCTGCCTATTCCGATGTAGACTGTTCTTTCTCTTTATGAAATAGTGTCTTACATACAGTGATGTCCGTGATCGAACGAACTTTTTATTTTGTGAATATACACTGAATAGAATTAAGACTTCCTAATTTCAGATCAAAAGAATGTAATGCTATCGTTTCATTCTATTTACATTACTATCGATTTACGGTTGAATGAAGAATGAAAAAAATATCTTATTCCTATAACAGTAATACCTTTAGCACTTAACCTTTTACAGTAATACCTTTAGCACTCGTGGCAGTAATTTGTGCCTCCGCATTCATGATCTGGTTACGAATGCATCATCAAAAAGACAGGAAAGGTAAGTAACTCAGAAATGAATATAAGAATATAAATGGGGTGTGTGTATGTGTAAATAAATGTTTAATATATAAAATATTGAATGGTGAGTGTGAGGGTGCCTGTGTGTGTGATTTTCATGTAAATACACATGATTAGAATATTACCCTGGACATTTATAGAATGAATAGAATGGATGTAGGCTCTACAAAACGTTGAAAAAAAACCTTGTTTGCATTTTCACACGTTGCTACCAATACTGCAAGCACCTTTCAGGGGCGGATCCAGGATTTTGAAATAGGGGGGGGGGGGCGCCAGCGGCGAGGGTGTGGGAGGGGGGATGCCCCCCTCCCGCGGCAAGGACTTGTTCAAAAAATCATGTCCAAAAGTCGTATTTTGAGAGCACCTTTAGAAGAAAAATGCACACTTAAATCACTGTAACACATCAGGGAGGGGGAAATCTGTCTTCCACCAACCTCCTTGGTCATATGGATTTGGGTTTACTCGCATATCATCGGCAGCGATCGGGGGGGGGGGGACGGGGGACGTGTTCTCCCTCAAATATTTCGGGGGAGGTCGTCCCCCCCTAGATTTTTTTTTTCGATTTTGCTGGCAATTTTTTTTTAAAGATATATTGTAATCAGCAAACCTATAGATTATCAAACATTAAAAATGGGGTAAGGGGGGGGGGGGTTAATGTCACAATTTCTAATTTTTAACAATATACAATGTGTCCTCGGGACGTTTTTCCCCAGCACGAAAGTATTTTTGGAATTCCGGAATTTACATATTGCAAAACAGTATGACAGAGGTGCATTTGTGCGAACACAAAGGCCATGAGCGTAAGTGAAAATATAGTTTTGACTAGATCTAGCCCTTGATATTGACTACATTGTACCAATCCAGTAAATATAACCATCAAAAAAAAAAAAAAATCCGGCGAAAAAAGGGGGGCGCGCGCCCGGGGCGCTCCCCTCTGGATCCGCCACTGCCTTTATATGCACCTTGTGGCTCCTGCAAGACCGTCACGTTTTAAATGTAATTCTGTCTGGAACATTGGAGGTTACACAAGTGTACTTATGAAAGCCTTTCCTTGTGTGCTCTTTCGGAAGGTGCGTGGTACATGGCTTATATGCTTTCGGGAAACTGGAAAAACATAATTGGGATTAAACAATGATTTGCTGTAATTCAGAACTGCATTTGGTATAAACATTTATATTTTATTTCAAATGTCTCTTTATTTCCCCCTTAATAGGATCTGGTAAAGATGACATAGAGGAAGGTTTCCCTCTTATGGAAACTAAGAAAATTAAAGGTATTTTTTATTCATTTATTTATTTACTTATTTATTTACATATTTATTCGTTTCTGCATCTCATGACGATGTACATAGTATGACCATCACAAAATTTAATACATTAAATTTACATAACAGCAATGTATAATTATGATAATTACATAACTTATTACACCAAGCTTGCAGACATGCAGTGGTATGACAATAAAAGAAGATGCATGCTTGACCTGTTGTCATACCATTGGATATATGACATACATACATAAATATGAAAAAATACTAAAAAGTCAAAACTAACGATTATACAAAGATTAAGGATTTAAGAAGATGATTACACACGTCCTTTATCCTTTTGATATGTGCATTCTTTGTTATTAAAAAATGGGAGCAACCACTGTTTTAATGGTTGTAAGTTTCGCATTTTCCTTGGTATATCAATAGCCCAATTAAAATGGTGATATTATGTTGAATGACGCCATGGAGAGATATCGTGTGAATGCTTACTGATTCCCTTTTTTACAAGACTTTCCTTAAAACAATACTTCAAGAGCAAATGATAAAGAAAATTAAAGGTCAAACAGAATTTACACATCCTATCAGATTTATAAACTGAAACTAGCATAGTCATGTAAATAATGTATATCATGCATATGAAGCTATGATTACAAAACAAAAATAAAGGACATAAATGTGGAAAAAATGTACTGATTAAGTGTTTTAATGGTTGTCAAAATAAATTTGATAAAGAGATGAAAGAAGCGAAAGTATCACTTCGAGAAATTGGCCTTATTTCTTCAATTGTATTCATGAACCAGTTAGAGTGGCTAGTCCTGGTAGCAGCATCTAACAATAATGGAATTATCATGATTATTATAGATTTGCATTTTTTTTTCTAAGTTACAGACTTGCAACTAACTTATTTTTTCATTTATTCCCACATTCATTCTTTTAGGAGAACTGTCTTTTTACGAGCTCTGGATGATGGTGTCTAAAGTAACCATGTCTGATTTAGGGAAATTGAATGATACCTTTGAACAGTTAGGTATCGAGAAACTGAAAGATGGGTTCGAACTCCCGGAGGCTTACAAACATTTGTGTCAATGGAAAGGTGACAACGCACACGACGATGAATACGACCTAGCGCAGAACCTAAAGACAGCTTTAGAAAAGGCTAGATTTACGAATGCATGGAAGGAAATTTATGGTAAGTACATGTTCTGCATTATAAAGTAAGTAACCCCCCCCCTAAAAAAATCAATTTGGTTGATGTTTTAAGGTTTGCATAGTTATATGGAGGATAGCGGGAAGAGTTGATGGTGCACCGTGTACACGGACTACAAAATGTGGATGGAGGTAGAAGTGAAATGGAGAGGTGAAAAAGTGGAAAAAGTAGAGTATCTTTTACAGAAATTTAGAGTAGTCATTAACAGGACTGTAAACCAGAAAGAGACTTAAGTAGTTTGAGGGATGAGAGAATGCCGGCTTGAGATGGCGAGTGGAGTTACAGAGCAGGAACAGGAGAGAAACTGCGACGTTCCAGGGAAGTTGGCGGCCGTTGTTTACGTAGAAGTATATGTTTTTTTTAGCATCTACCTCCCTTTTTCCGATATAGAGTTTCTGCCTTTTTATAGATGTACGGACAAATTCGACTATCATGGTTTCCGAAACAATGCTCGAGCACATCTTGTGGCACATCGGCGAACGAGTGAAAATCAAAAACTTTGTCTCTGAGATCATCCGTTATCGCAATCCAACGGACCTTGAAAACACTGAAAAGATATCGGAGCTGATTCCGAAGCCACTGGAAGAACTGAAGAAGTGGGCCAGTACACGTTTTGATGAAAACCCATTTTCAATACTGAGTTTAGCTCTCGAGAAAACAGAATGCACGCCAGTCGACAGAACTTTCTTCTGTGGTGAGTTTGACCTTTTCCCCGGAAAAATGATTTTCCTTAACCCTATCCAGGCCATGGTTAATTGAGTGATCACATGATGGCCCGTTGGGGGCTGGGAGGTCCCCCTCCCCCCCCTTCCGCCCCCTCTTGAGATCTCGGTCGTCAATCTCGCGTTCTCGCCGAAAATTGGCACGCAGGTTGTCTGTGACATAATGAAACAAACTTAATAGTAATTTTATTCAAATTGCTATGAAGTGATGCTAATTTATACATAATTAGTATGCAAAGACATACCTTTTTCTCTAAGGCCCTAAATAAAGCTCTAAATGTTTTAATTGCTGGTATATAACTGGTGTCGTTCTTATCAAATTTATCTGAAAATGCGATGTAGATGAATTTCTCGCGTAATAAGTTTGTGGTTTTTGCAATTTCTTATGTCTTTCACTGTTTTTTTATTTTTACTTTTTTGTATTTCAATGAGCATTGTTGAGGACTTTTTTTAGATCATAAACAGCAGTTTAATTCATAATATGAAAGATGTACAGTTCCTGAATCTTCATGTTCACTTCTGCTCCAACTCTATGTCGACACTGTTAATTCTATAATTCAACAGATCGGGCTTTCGATTTGTGTTTTAATCGCATTTATTTTAATCTCTAGTACCTAATCTGCCAATATCAACTGAGGAGCTACAATACTTTACCTCGAAGCTGACTGGCAGGCATTGTCACATTTTGGCAAGTGTTCTTGAACTTACCGACGAGAAGATCGCCACCATCAGCGATGAAAACAATGAACACGTATTTGACACTCCGTCTATGATCGGTGATTGGCTGAGACATGAGGAAACCGAGCAGGAGAGGAGTAAAGAAGATATAACTGAAGAAACGAGTAGTCTGGAAACTAGCCATCATATTAGCAGGAGATGTCAACTCGATCACGCAGTCATTACTATCGGACGCTCTGATCTAAAAGGTATATTACATTGAGGTTTTAATAATAATAATAATAATCCGCTTTTATATAGCGCTTAATACATCGGAACGACGTGTTCAAGAGCTTGGCTTGATAATTGATACACATCAGCTATACACATACTACTTAACTTGTATCAAATACAGTAAAATACAAATATACAAGAATGTACTGATTTTGTGCTTCTTTATTCTGCAAGGTTATTCGGTCGGATATAGCAGTTACTTAATGCGTGAGTGCGAGGAAGAAATTAAACAGGCATGTTATACTGAGCGTGCTGAAGGTATGTATACCACTTTATACGAAATTCATTTTTTTATCTGCAGTTGTCGAAAAGATGATTCGGATGATTTACATGAGTATTTGTTATTTTCATTCTTGTTATATTTTTTCAAACTTTATTATTCGCAATTATATCGGAAGCAAAATCTTTGTCCAACTCTTTACATTCGCCTTTGTTAAACATGTATTATGTAAACAAAGCTTATGAATTAATATTTTTTTCATTTGGTCTTTCGTAGTATTGCATTCTATACTAATTCTTTACAGATGCCCTTCCTTCTGACAGTATTAGTGATAGCGAAATAAAAAGTATCACGAAGTATCTTGATCGAGAAGAAATTACAAATCTTGAAGGACAAGACTGTTTCTCTGCAATAAAAACTTGGATGGAGAAGGAACGAGATCGACATGCAAACTACAGAGAAAGACTTCGAGAAAAGTTGAAACTAATCGGAAAGGAAGGTAAGGCAATTACATCATACTGGCTGGGAATAAGAAAAACGATCTGAGGTCTTTCCACAAAGTCTCACGCAAAGATTAACGTTCAGGTCCACACGGAATGTTGATTTGATTCAATAGATGAAAATCAAACAAGAACAACGCTGAAAATTTCATCAAATAAGATACAAAATAAGAAAGTCTATAAGAAAGTTTTGCTTATATTTCACAAAAGATTTTTCTGAACAACTCAGTAATATGCAAATGAGAGAGTCGATTATGTGCCTCACTATTAATAATTGTGTTTTAATTCAATTGAACTGCGGTCCCCTGAGCCTCCAGAAACAACAATGCCTATCATAGGAGTCCATATATATGTGTACCATTGGAAAACAGTGGGGACCAATGACTGAACTATTAAAGGGGAAGTTCACCCTGACAAAAAGTTTATTGTAAAAATAGCCGAAAAAATAATTAAAAATATTGCCGAAGGTTTGAGAAAAATTCATCAAATAATTAAAAAGTTATTAGAATTTCAATTATTTGATACATGGTGACTGTACACACTACATATATTAGGTCCATTCTCAAATATGCTTCCCCTGTCTGGCAAACTTCTATCACAATCAAAGAATCTGATAGACTGGAATTTGTTCAAAAGCGGGTACTCAAAATAATTGTAGGATATGACATTCATTACTCTGATGCTCTTGTAATTAGCAAACTCACTTCACTATCTTCCAGAAGGGATTTACTTTAAACTTTGGACAGAAATTGATGAACTCTGATCATCATAAACACCTACTTCCAACACCAAGGTCCGTTTCTTGTACTAGACAATTACGCAACATGACTGGTTTCCCCAAAATCAAATGCAATACTGAAAGATACCGTAAATCCACCATTCCTCACCTTGCAAAGATTTTGAAGTAGTTTTCTGCAATTACTGTATATTGATTATGTAGCTTTCCTTGTCACCGTGCCAGCCCACGACCCTTCTGTCTCCTTTTTGTTAGTGTTGTTACAATGTAAGCTTACTCTCTTATCTTATTTTTTCTCCCCTTTTCTCTTTCTTTCCCTCTCATATAGTAATATTCTCTTTACCTTTTCGAGTCCTATCCCTCACACTTTTCTCTTTTTATTTTCTTGTCTGTCCCTCTTTCCTTCTTTACATCCTTTCTTTAGCTTTCTATCGGTTTTTTGTAGGTTAGGCCTAAGTACATGGAAAATTTGAAATGATTACAGTTATTGTCTTGCTAAAATGTATTATACTATTTGTTCTTATGTTGAATCTATTTTTATATATAAATCATTCTGTATCTCATATAGGATATTCAATATGTAGTGTCAGTCATAAGTTACTGTATTTTGGCTTAACTATGTTCTCCATGTCACCATCCTCTTCACCACTTTCTGTTTTTTCTCTCTACCTCGATCAATTTTCTCCTTCTATTTGGAAGACATAACTCTCTCTCCCTCTCTTTCCATTACTCTCATTTCTCTCTCTCTTCTTCTTCTTCTCTTTCCCTCTCCCCTTTGCTTATTTTTCTCTTTCTCAAACTTCTATTTATGATATACATCTTTTAGTTGGAGATAAGTTTTGATGCAGAATACTGTAATTATGTTTCTATGCATTTGCTTTGTCATATCTGTTTATTGTACTTCATGAATTTTTGTAAATTGACCCTTTCAGCTTGTGCTGCTGGTCAATTTTTATGTGCATATATACCAATAAATACATAAATAAATTGATTTGTGACGTCATATGCGAGCAGCATTCATACATAGCGAATGGTAAAAAATAAAAAAAATGTCATTTTCTCAGAAAATTGAAAATAATTTTCACTGTACCTTTTGTATATCAATAGACAAATCATTTCACACCTGATCATGAATGGAAAACAAAATTAAGTCATCAGGAACCATACAAAATTTGAAATTCATGCATTTTATATTACATAACACATGGGACAGCTGCTCGTTTATGACGTCACAAATCCAAAACTTTGAACTCTAATAACTTTCATACTTTTTAACGGATTTTCCTCAAACCTTTACCAATATTTTTTACTATTTTTTCTGCTATTTTTACAACAAAACTTTTTTCAGGGTGAACTTCCCCTTTAAATGTTAAACATTGGTATTTTCACAAGTTTACACTCTAAAAAATGAAGTGCTAATTTAGCTCTTAAAGAGCGTGTATAGTGACTGCACTTCGGAGTGCTGATTTGTGTAGTTCAAATTTGAACTAGACAAATCAGCACTCCGAAGTGCAATCACTATACATGCTCTTTAAGAGCTAAATTAGCACTTCATTTTTTAGAGTGTAGGGATGGATAAAACTTTATATTACTTGACAATGAGGAGAATGAAACTAAGGGGCTTGCCGCCTGTACAAGCTTTGCTTTTTTTCGGCAAGTCCCTCCGTTTTACTTTCAAATACAAATGTCATTGCATATAAATTTATTTACTCAATTGTGTTCTTTAAATTTATGATTATTTATGTATACATATTATATTTCGTAGTATTTTCGACCTTTTTTGTTATGTTTATTATATTATTGCTATGTTCATTATACTATTGTGAAACGGAAATAAATAAATCAAATCAAATCAAATGTTTCATAATTCATTTAGATGAATACCAAAGAAATCGTGAGTGAGTGATGTCATCAGTTCCCTCATTTGCATACCTGTCAGGGTGTGTATATAACTGAAATTACGTGAAACAATACTATTACCTTCTTATTTTCACATTCAATTTCTTGACATTTTCAGTATTACACGTGTTAAACTTTTCTATTTTTATTCAAATCAACTTTCTTTCGGTGAACTTGTCCCTTAAGTTGGCACAAATGAATATGAATTATAAAGGTATCAAATGAGTCAATGTTTTGTTCTTTATATATTATTGTTCATAATGTTTTATTGAACGAGTCCATCATTTTATTGGGGTTTTATTTGTTTTGTTAGTTTTTTTTTTCGTTTATGCCCTGCAGCCCTCGTTCCATTGGAAAACAAGGGAGATTTGTATCACGTTCAACTGGCCGATATAGCATTTCGTCTCTTGATGACAGATGTGTATCCACTGGCTAGGGCCCTCGGCATATCCGAAGATAAACTAAGATCATATAGAAGACTATATCTGACTCCTTCTAACATGTCCAGAGGAACAGTGGGAGTCTTGATAAAAAAGATAAAGACGGGCAGAAAAATGTGTAATATTCTCAAACCAGGCTTCCCAGAAATTAGTCATCTGCTGAAGTACGGTAATCAATTTTGTCATTTTTATTCTGTAACAGTGGAATTTTCTTTGATGAAACGCTGAAGAGTACATATAGTTTGCTGCTATAGTTTAGGACAAAATTAGAAATCTCGTCCTTGTCTATTTTGTATTTTGCGGCATTCATGGACCTAAACTACGTAGTTAAAAAGTTTGTTGCCCCTATTCAAGGGACAATTTATTTTATTTTCACTAAGTAAGTGTATCGGTACCTGAGAGTGTTTTGTACTAGACCAAATGCTTCGGTCTCTGTTATATTGGTTGTTCCGCTTACCAATTACAGAGGGTTGAAAACTCGAAATCATGGAAATAGACGAATGCCAGCTACCCGCTTTGGGGAAAATACCACCCCAAATTGGTTGGACACATAATTACCCTCGTACTGGTTAAAATTTTACCCAATATTTTTTATAGTATTTTTATAGTGGATAAAATGTGTGCGGCTGTGTGATATCAATTTTATTTGCCGTGTTTTTCCATTCTATATAGCATATGAATTATCATACGCTGACTTGTGTCACGTCAGCTATGGAGAAGGTTCCAAAGAGGCGAACCGCAACAAAATTGGTCAGAATCTTGGAATAAACAGAGAAATAACAGACATCATGGACATGCTGAGGTATTGGAGGTCTTTGGTGAAATGCCCGACATACAATTGGAGGACAGCACTGGCTGAGGCAGTTTATCCAGTTGTATAGGGAAAGAAAAGGCGCTTGGAATTATTACAGGTAATGTCCTTTTGTTGGACCATAACATACCAGTATTACAGGAGAAAATTATAGAGATTTGAAAAAGCAGGAAATTTATCAACCAATTCGAACTACCAAACAACGCTAGTATTTATGATAATCACAATGTATTTCTATAAATCCAGTCGATTTTGTTTCAATCGAACTAGACAAAAAAAGGGAGAGGGGAATGTAATATGAAATTTATATTTATATATCATCTTCAGGTAACACTCATCGCAGAGGAAAGCAGGCTGGAAACGTCATCAAATATCTTGAAGACACTATCATGTCTCGACAAGCCCTAATCATGGCCAACATTTTGGGGGTTAGGAACATCTATTCGGACGACAAACTGACTTGCGTGCATGTCCTCAACGTTATTACAAAATCCGTGAAAAGCCAAATCCAGAATAAGGAGCAACGTCAAGATTTATGCAAACGCCTCCATGATAAAGGATTCAGGACCTTTTCGACCAAACTAGCCCAAGTCGATTGTAAACAGATTATATATTAACTATTATGAAATAATTTATATACTTACGTCAGTCAGGAGGTAGTAGGTTCATAAATAATTTCCGACAAAATGTAAAGATTTGCATACAAAAATCTTGTGTGTTTATTTTTTTTTGCATAAGCGTGTAGAACCTGTGAGTTACAATGTTTTTTTTTCCTTTTGGAGATTATCTTGAGTTGATGATCATAATTTTCGCAGCGAGGTGGATCTAAGTATTTCTTATCATTTACAGTTTAATGATTTCATATACAATAACTAGCAATAATGATGATTTTCAGGTAACGTAGGTGTTCTTGTCGTAGTTGTGTACTAGAGTAGGAACTACATGAAGTAGTGGTTGAGGTTATGTTAACTTTTTTTAATTTTCAAATTGTTCATTCATTTAATAACATCACTTTCATAATCGTAATATAAATGATTCGCACATGTTATGCACATCATTTTGTACACAGTATTTAACTTTTTGCAGGATTTGTAGTACAGTTGCTATATTACCCTAATCATTAGACATGTGAATGATGCTTTAACCAAGAATGACAGCGCACATGAAACTACCTTGCTAATATCTAAATGGTTACGTAGTGTTATATTACATTGTCATTTTCACATAATTTTTTTCTCTCTTTTTTTCAATTTCCGTCTCCCAGACCCTTTTGACTCTGAAAACAAGAGCATCAATGAGGAAATTAACAAAGCAATAAAGGAAGATGTTGCCAATGAGTTATCTCGGATCCTAGAAGTTTGTGTCGAACTCTCTAAAGAAGGAACATCATTTCTCAAGCAAGTCCTGGATAAGTGGATTTACACACTAAGGAGTCGGCCATTAAATCTAGAAAAACGCATTCTTCTTAGTGATCGACTTCTGAGAGAGTTGTATGTTGATTTCTCACTTGAAGTCATGATAGGTGAGCTACACAATGCTTAATCCATTTGAATAAATTTCAAACTGTTCTAAGACGATCATTACATGCCACTTTTCTGTTTTCTTCTCCAGACGCATTAAGATCATGAAGATGGAGCGTATAGTAAAAAGTAACTCAAGAAACATTTAAACATGTAGTCAGGAATAAAAGATCAACAACAAAAAAATCTAATTTAGAATTATTCAGGCAAAGCCACGTAAATATGTAATTATTTTCACATGAATAATAACATTACAATGACTAAAATGTCATGATAACGGAAAGATATAGATATGAACTATCTCTATTGGTAGAACGATGAATGGTCAATTGATTTATGTTTACAAGTACAGTATTAACGTAATCCTTATTTTCTTATTCGCGTACATTATCTTGCAGGTTTCGAATCTATCAAGACCCTAAACGCTACAAAGATCAACACGAAACCTACGCAATCTTCTACTTCTGTTTCTAGTCCAGACACTTCAGTAATCCCGGATGTAATGCAGTTCGTAAATTTCTAAAGCTTTATTTGATAAGCGGGTAAACCTCAATGTATGCGACATGTAATTATGTCAATCGGATAGATAAAGAAAGGGGAATGTAGATTTTGATATGAAGATAACAAGATCATTGATCATCAACATATTTGTTGTTGTACAGTGCCCTGAAATTCATTTGTATGTGTGCTACCCTTGCATAATCATTGTCTAAAGTTTTGGTCACATAAACATTCACAAGGCTATCTATCGACATTACATTTCAAGTTTTAATCATTGTATAAATTATACACAGGCGTGGGTTCATAAGTGATGATGTAGCGCACTAGATATTATTACAATATGGAGTTTTCGCTCTGCTACGTTGTTGTTGTTGTTGTTAAAGTTGTTCGTATTAGGCGTTCATTCAAACAGAATATTTACGTCATAAAATATTTAGACTATACTAATTCTTGTCTTGTATGATACATAAAAAGGGAAAATATTTCGTGTTATAAAACAAAATATGATTTACCTTTTGGCTGTGTTTTTATGTTTTATTTTTTTTGAGGAAGGTAAATTCTAATTTAATCGACCAAGTAGTAAAACCGTAGACACCGTTCTTGTCAGACAGGCACATGTTGCATACTCAGCCAATATTATTTGAACTTATTTAAACATGTTGCATACTCAGCCAATATTATTTAAACCTAGGTAACTCTGGAATCACATATCAGTTTACCAAAAGGGTAAATCTCAAGGAACACTGCAAATTTATTGATTGAATAGTAAATAGCTGATGTTCAAGAGATGACAAAAAGAGTTTTCAGGTCTTTGTCAAATTTGATGAACCGGTATAGCAGTTTCGTCTTAAAGGTGAATCCAGCCTTGGCCATGTTGTGTTGGGAAGGAGAAAAATGAATTAAACAGAATGGTGAAAGTTTGAAAGAAATCGGACAAGCAATAAGAAAGTTATAGCTGCTTTAAAATTGAGATCACTAATACCATGTAAATATCAAATTGGTAACTGGGTAAGTAAATTATGACAAGGGGCAAGGACAACTTTCCCATAGGCCATGTACTTTATTATCATGGATTTGTGGCTTTCTCCTAATTACCAATTCCCCCGGGGCAGTGATCTAAATATAACACAGGTAGTTTATAGTTTAATGTCCTCATAAAAGAAAAATACAATTTGAAAAAAAAAACTTTGGGGGAAAATGACATTTTAGCCATAATATGTATTGGAGTACATGGAAGAGTAGTCCTCGCCTTACATCACTATGACATCACATTAGCGGGCAGCGGCAAATTTTAAGTCTCCATAGGTATAGTGATTACCAATAGTTACAACTTTTAAAAATTCATAACTTTTTTGTTATTTGTCCAATATTGTTCAAACTTTCACCTATCAATTTGTCTGATTTTTTATTTTTCTATTAAAAACAAGTTTTTATTTCGGAGCTGAAAAAAAACATTCCAAGTGTCGTTTTCTTTTTAGAGTCAAGACAAAACTGTCGTTTTAATTCACCAATTCTAGAGAAAAAATTGTGGTTGTTCATTGTCATGGGGTATTTGACAATACCTTTTCCCTGTTTTTATTTCTCTCTCTCTCTTTCTCTCTCTCTCTCTCTCTCCGTACGTCGCTGTTCGAAAGCATGTTTACGGTGCCATCAGCACAAGAATACCATGAATAAGGAGGAATATTGACAAATGCCCGATTTGCAAGCATAACCGCTGAAATCACCAACTTTAACCAGTGTGTTATCTATATACCTTGTGAAATGGGTCGACAATACATATGAAATAACTTGAAGAATATTAATCATTAATCAAATATTAGACTGGGCATTTTCACACATAAAGCTAGAATCATCATTGTAATAGTAATTGCAATTTTATTCTTGGCTGTGAGTAGCGTTCGTGATTCTAATCATGTTCTATTTTGGTTTCACACGTGCTAAATGTGCGTCATTAGCCTTATTTTTCACTGGAATCGTTATTCAAATTATGATATTGTTACCGTGTGAAAGGGCGGTTTGTAGCCTTACAACGTCCTGGTATTGCCTCTTTCGTACCCATTTTTCTGACATTCTGCTCAAACTTTTTCTCTTCGCCCTCTCTCTGTCTATCTCTCTCATCCCATATTTCTCTTTCCATCTACCCTGCAAAATATATCGCAAAGAAACATGACAAGAAAAAATGTTAATGTGTGTACATCATTAAAGAGTAAACGTCATTGAACTCGGGGCACAAAGTAAAGGAAATCTTTGTAAAATTGATTACTAACAATTCAAATTGACCATGAATGGTATTCACACTGGGAAGTAATATCTGCTATTCTTAAACGATAATTGTTAAACATTGATTTTGTAATTGTTATATTGTCTTAAGTTCTCCAGCAAGTCTGTTTTCAGAGTAGATTTATATTGTGGTAATGAGGACATCGAAATCAAACTTTAACATTGTCATATTGCTGGAAAGCCATTGCTGTATTTTTGTTGAAATGTGATAGAGCTCATTATGAATTCTGAATAAAATGCATTTACGAATGCATAAAAAGAAATCAAACAGTACATTTTTTGTCTGGTTTGTTGAGGTGAGGAGTTGTGGTATGTGTCATAAGCTATAATGTCAAATTGAATAGTAAAGTCAATGCAGTAAATATACTAGAAATGTACGAGAAAGTAATTATGCTCCCCTAAGATTTTTTTTCTTGGGGGGTGCTACGAATGCTACACAAAAACGGCAGCACCAACCACCAACCCACCCCCACCCCGGTGGAAATTCGTTTGGTCAGATATTATGACCCAAACCACCTTCATTTAGAAGAGACATTTTCTTTTTCCGAAAGAAATAATTTTCGTTTTGGATTTTGGTACTTGCAGGATATTCCTTTGTTCAAACCAGCACCGGCCCTCTTCAGAAATCGTTCCTAGCCCCCTGGACGTAATTAAGGTTGTATGCTGTCCCCCAATTCATACAAAAGTGGCATCATTCTCACACTAAGTCTTGATAAATGTAAACATAATAGAAGTCATTGGTATACAGATGGAAGTGCTTTGGGACCATGGAACCCCACGATTTCCACGACCAAAAAAAGAAGGAAATGCTGAGATATGATACTTTAAAAACAAACTTTTGCATTGAAAGTTTTTCTTTTAATTACACGCTCACAGCTTTACATTGCCCACCCGTCATGTCTGATAGAAGTGAATAGACAATCAATCTGTATAAATGTATGCAAATACAATAACGTTAAACGACAAGCAAAAAAAAAACAGAATTGCAAGGGATTATTTACTGTGCCCTGCTTAAGTATTAGGGGCCTATAAATATCTAGTTAGCTCCGTCATGTCTGTCGCTTTATATGTATTTAACGCGATGAGTGTGGTTCGACCCCCGCTCAATCACATAGTTAATGGGGTCCAAAGATATGAACAAATCAACAGAGAGACGGTTGAATCTGTTGAAAACTGTTTGATTAATCGATATATCATAATTTAATTGCTTTCAAGTTACTGGCATCAATACCTGTTGAGGGAGATAATGCATACATTATTTGTTCTTTAAATTTGCTTTCCAAGGTGGATTTTATTAGGCTCGTAACTAATGTTCACGACGTGCAGACGAAATTCAAGTATTCTTAAAAGCGTTCCTTTCTCTTAATTTCTCTCTTGCTGAGACCCATACAAACATACTTCCTCTTTCCAGGTTCTGTTTTTTTTTCTTTAATGCCTGTGTCATTTTCTTCTCTCTTTCCATCGCATCTGGTCATTGCGTCCGGTCGGGCAGTCGCGTAAGTGGACCATCAATACACGAAAGATTGGGTTCAGTTTATCTGCCCCTTTGCATATTTGGCTCATACTTTTCATAAAACATCGGGTAAATTGGAGCCGGACATTCGTATATTTGATTGATAATTTTCATAATGCGTCGAATAACTGGGTCCGATCTTTCGGGAATGGTGGGAGGGGGGTCTTTTTTTTGAACGGTAGTGATAACCCGATGTCATGGCACACACACAAACAAAGATATGTGATATCATTTTCCATGTATTTTGGGTATTAGCTGTGCATATTGCGGAGCCCCAAGAGAGAGCATTATGAAAAATACGAGACATTTGACTTCCTCCTGCTCGTACGCACGGGCGTCCGTCGATATAACTCATGATAATTTTATGAAAATATGCACCTTTTTTCTTAAAAGTTGATGAAGATGGGGAAAATTAATCGTATCAAGTCGGGGTATTCAGTAATGAGTACAGGAGAAACTATATTTCACTGATTTTTATGATTCATCCCATTTGATTAACTTATCTATTCGTGTTTTGGGGCTAATCTTTCCCTTACGCATTGCTTTTTGGCAGAAGTTCTATGGAAAATGCACCTTTTTTCACACAAATTTTGAGACACTCTGTATTCATTCCCCCATTGCTCGAGAATAAATAGGCAGTTAACGACGGGGTGAAAGATTTATTGAAGAATGGAATGTAAATTTAATGAAATGAAAGCCATTTCTCCATTGGATGTTATCTGCAATACGTGTTTTTTTAGATGAAGTTAGTTGTCGAATAGGCTCTCCTGGCATTTGAGGTCTCTATCGGTGACGTCACTCAGGATCGTAATGCCTGAACCATCGGCCAGGCAGGGGTCGCAATGGTAGTATGATTTATGCATAATGCACTCGATATATACAATAATCTTGTCCTCCCGTTCAAATGAATGTGAAACTCATATAATTTTCATCAGAACATTCAACAGGAGTACTGTAGTACACATTTCTTTGTTATAAGTGAATTAAAGTCCCTCCAGTGACCTTGATCACCCCTATTGTGAAAATGTATCACCCCTAAGTTGTAACACAGTCAGCTGTTTGCACTCAGGGTCACTCTGTGACCTGTGTGTGCGTTCAAGGGTTGTACATGATTTTCTGTCTCATTTAGGCAGAAATCTTTCATAATTCTTTTGGGCTTTTAAACAGTTTCTAAATATACACTGTGAGAAAATGTATCCTTAGAATAAAATAAGTTCCTGCAGCAGAGTCTTGATAACACCTGTAACCTTACCAGATCATATAAAATTACAGGAAATTGGTATTTGGTGTATGGAATCTTACAAATTTTCTTAAATAAAACATCCTTATCCCCTTTTAAACATACCTGTTCTGTTAAATTGCAGAAAAATTCGTAGTTCATGAATTTACAGAATGATTCTGTCTTTGCTTTCTGCCAAATTAGGGGTGTTAATATATTTATTTCTCGATGAGAAAAAAATAACATGACAGGTTTCTCCAAAATGACGCAGTAGCTTGAATGTAACATGCAACAGAGTGGATTCGCATCGAGTTCCAATGTGTTCCTTCACAAGAGTCTTTTGCTATCATTATAACATTGTATAAGGGGAAAAGTCATCTGCCATGTCTGTGATGTCTATCAAGTTATTGTGAGAGTCAAAACAAAGGTGACACCTAAGAAATTTAAGAAAAATGTGTCATGAACACATACATAATCATCATAATATGGCCTGAAAGAGTATGTTCTCCCAAGTAATTTGATACCATATTTTGTGTGGTACATGTATGTTTTTAGAGCTTCGATGATCAGGTTTTCTTTGGAGTGATGTACATCTTGATTTGCGCCGTAGTAAGGCATGACATGAATCCAGATGTCAATGATGTTATAATCTTTAACGGTTACATTAAAATCCATATCAATACACCTTTCCATTAATTTATGTTATATTTGTTTAATAAACACTTTAAAGAATACTCAAGTTAATTTCACTGAAAAGAGATTAGCAAGTATCTTTATGACATGATTGGCGTCTGGATTCAGTCTTTTCAGTCATGTCTTACTTTGGTGCAAATCGAAATTTGCATCATTGCAAAGAATACATTCTAATTATCCATGGGTTAACACATACCACATTAAAATTCTTTCACATCAAGAGGGGAGATACCGTTTTCAGCCATATATAATTATTTTGTGTTCATTAATTATATTTGGTTAAATTTTGGATATGTGAGGTGTCAAGTTTTTCTACTTTTCTTTTTCCTTTTTTTTTTGACTCACGTTATTACGCCTTGTATTATTGGTCTACTAACTATTGCTTCAAACAAAGGGCACACAGACAGTTGTTTACCTGAACACTATTATCCAAATAATAAAAAAGACAGGCACTCATTGCCTTTATCAAAGTACGATTTATATTTTTAGATCGTATAAATCAATCATATTCGATGTATCAGTACTATCGTGTAAATCATCATTGGGCAAACATTACTTTACATGCGTAAGATAAAGGTGAAATACAGCAGTGATGACTACTTAATGCAGCCAATAATGGCGGTGGTTTCCAGAAGACAACTGGCTCTGTGGACATTCTACCTTTTAAATGTGTGCTTCTTTATGTTCTTCGCAGGTGAGTAGGAGAGATTTTGAACAAGATAGGGTGGCTTTGTCAAAACGGCTCGGTGTAAAAATGGCAGAGGTAGAAATGGCAAAGGTAAAAATGGCAGAGGTAAAAATGGCAGAGGTAAAAATGGCAGCGGTAAAAATGGCAGCGGTAAAAATGGCAAAGGTTATAATGGTAGAGGAAAAAATGACAGAGGTATAAATGGCCAGTCTTAAACCCCCATGCCAAAAATCCAAAAGCCCCTCCATGTACAGCAGATTAAATAAGAAAGAAACTGAGAGGAAAATTAGAATTATCATAATGTTGACTAATGGAAAGGGTAACATTTACCATACTGTAGATTTTCTGCACCAAATTGATAACACCCGAGTTTGTTTTCTTAATTTATTCCTGGACTTATATGAACAGCCTTTTCATGTCAAATCGCTCTTCTAATATTCAAATTTGAAGCACACTTCAGATCCCACGTATTGTAATTAGTTCATTAAAGGGGAAATTCACCCTGACATAAAGTTTATTTTAAAAATAGCAGAAAATAATTAAAATGATATTCGTAAGTGTTTAAGGGAATCCATCAAAGATTTAAAAAGCTATTAGAATTTTATATTTTAATGGTTACGTTATTTGCGAGCACTTTTTTCCAAATCTGGTGTAACAAAAATATCAATGAAATGTCATTTAAAAAAATAAAAATGTTTTTATCGTTTGTCGTTTTTTGTCAATTTCAATTTCAATTTATTTCATTTTCAACAGAACGAAGTAAAGTGATCGAAATAATTACAATGAACTTATACAGACAATATAAATTGAGGCATGTACAATATATGATATTTTCCCATTGGTGAAACAAATCAAAGTATTAGATATTAGCAAAATATCATTATAAACTTCTGAGAAAATGGAGGATCCACTAAAAAGCAGTGCTTTTATTGTGTGGACCCCTCTAAATAATCATTGTATTATATCAACATACAAATCATTTCACATCCGCTCCTGAAAGACCTTTTTTTTAGTAATCATGAACCACAGATTAAAAATTTGAAAAGTAATACGGGGCAGCTGCTCGCATATGACGTCACGGAACAACAACTCAAACTTTCTTATAACTGTCTTAATCTTTGATGGGTTTTCCGTAAACCTTCAATAATTTTCTGCTATTTTTACAGCAAAACATTTGTCAGGGTTAATTTCCCCTTGAAAACAGGTTGATAGAATGGTACCTAAGAAAAGGCTATAAATTTGAAATAAAATCCTTGATTCGCTACACATTTCCAAATTCATGAGGTAACTGTTACCATAGAAACTAGATTAGGATCCTGCTATCCACTGGACTAGCTGCAATGAGGTATTGCTCTAAAAAATTACACACTAATTGCTATTATTATATCATTTATCATCAATATCTATTCGGATTTTTTTTAACCTCTGCCTTTTTTTTACCTCTGCCATTATTTATTACCTCTGCCATTTTTACCTCTTCCTTTTTTACCTCTGCCATTATTACCTCTGCCATTTTTACCTCTGCCATTTTTACCTCTGCCATTTTTACTTCTGCCATTTTTACCTCTGCCATTATTACCTACCTGTGACATTTTTGCCTCTGCCATGTCCCTCTGCCATTTTTACCTGGCACCGTCAAAACGGTCTTGTCATGAATACTGTAGCCCCGGGGGGGGGGGGCACTCGACCAAAAAAGTGGTAGGGGTGTGCCGCGGGCGAGACAAAAAAACGGGGGCCCTGGAGCGGGCTTATTGTAAAAAGGAGGGTCCCGGAACGGGCTTTGGAACTACAATTTTGTAAAAACGGGGGTCCTTGGAACGGGCTTTGGAACTACAATTTTGTAAAAACTGGGGTCCTTGAAACGGATCGCCAATGTGTGAGTACGTGCGTATGCACCCCTATGGAACGGGCATGCGTGCATGATGCAGCTATAGCGCGGCCTCCGCCGGGTGCGCTAGCGCAGAGACGATGGTCGGACAGCGCTCGGCGGCGCGGCTGCTTTTCACCAAAATTGCAGCAGATCAATGCGACCGGAACGGCGTAACGAAAAATATGTAGTAGTAGTAATAGTATTTATTTCCGTATTAAAAGCACAATTATATACAATAAAATACGGTGGATAGCCCAAATTCAGCGTTACTGGCACAGTGACGCTGGTCTTCCGTGGGGTCCAAAACATTTAACATTGACATATAAGTTATAGACACAGTATAACAAGATTAAAATAAGAGATAGAAGAAAAAAGTGACGAACATAAATGGTTAAAAATACAAATATTAACAGTAAACATATTTAGATAAAACACCGCAAAAAAAAAGGTGTAAACCTAATAGGGGATGAGGGGGGTATATCGGAGTCCATGTGGCTACCGATCAACAATCTTAGATTTGAAGATATTAATACTAGGGGATGATTTAATGTGAGGAGGAAGGGAATTATAAGCCATGGCGCTTTTATACTTGAAGGATCTTTTGAGGTTATTTGTTCTTGGTTTGGGTAATTTAAATTTGGTTCCGAAACGGGAGGGATACGTATGTGATACTAACTCAAATTCATTTCTTAAATATTTTGGAGATAGGTTATTCATGATCTTATACATGAGAATAAGGGAATGGTCGCTTCTTCTTTTGTCCAACAATTGCCAATTTAGTGTTTTGTGCATTTCAAAAGTAGATATATGAGATTCGGGTTTACTCTGAAGTATAATACGACCTGCTCTGTTTTGTAGTTTTTGGAGTCGGTCTGTGTATTTCTTAAAGGATGCATCGTAAACGACATCGCCATAATCAAAGTAGGGTGGGATCAATGAACTATATATTTATTTCAGAATCGATTCACTTAGGGATCGCCGCAATCTTCTCAGAAAGCCGACTAATTCACCTATTTTTTGCAACATGTTGTCTATATGCAGATTATAATTCAAATAATCATCAAATATGATGCCTAGGTATTTGACATGATGAACTTGTTCTAATGGGGTATTATTTAAAGAAACATGAAGGGCGTATTGTTTAGAAATCATATTCTTGCTTCCAATGAGCATACAGACCGTTTTTTGACAGTTAACACTTAACTTGTTCTGACACATCCATTGGTACATATTTTCTAAATCTGAGTTGAGAGCCTCATTGATTCAATCAATGGAGGGGTGTGAAAAATACAAAACGGTGTCATCCGCATACAATTGCATATGACATGTATTAATACATTTCACTAAATCGTTGACATATAAAATAAAGAGCAGTGGCCCCAGGAGTGATCCCTGGGGCACACCGCAGTTAATAACTGATTCATAAGAGAGTTCCGAATTAATAAGAGTCCTACAAACCCGGTTTGACATGTAACTTCGAAACCGTAAGGATGGTGTACCAGAAATACCTAGGTTATTCATTTTTTTCATAAGAATATCACAATTCAAGGTGTCGAATGCTTTTTTTAAATCGACGAAGACGGCCCCAACGTAATGTTTCAGATCGACCGAGTGAAACCAGTCATCGGTTACCTTTAGGAGAGTGGTAATAGTTGAGTGCCGTGGCCGAAAACCGGATTGGGCAGGTGTCAAAATATCATTCTTTCGCAAAAAATCTAAAGCTTGCCGTTGAACAACTATTTCCAGTATTTTATATACGCAGGGCAGAATTGAAATGGGCCTACAGTTCGAAGGAGAATTTTTATAGCCACCTTTGTGAATTGGGATAATCTTGGCCTTTTTCCATTGTTGCGGAAATATACCGCTTGACAAAGACAAATTAATCAAAATAGCAATGCTCATTGATATCTACATAGAGCATGCCTTCAAAACAAAGACAGACATCTTGTCAACACCGACAGACTTAGTGTTTTTAAGATTTCTTATGATTTTCAAAACATCATGTTCGTTCACCTGAGTAAATGCAAAATTCTCATTTGTATGATTATCATTTTCTGTATGGGGGTTCATATCAGGTATTTCACTGGCTAATTGCCTCCCTACGTTTGCAAAGTAAGTGTTGAATAGGTTAGCAGTTTCAGTATTACAATCCTAGACGAAACGGTAGGTATTTCACGTTTTTTATTCGGAATAATGGACTTTAAGGTTTTCCAAGTCTGCTTTGGATTTACCTTAAAATGTGTAAATTTATCAGAGTAATACCGTTTCTTTGATATCCTTACTTCATTTGTTACCTTATTTCGTAATATTCTGTACTCGCACATAGGTTTTTCATCTTTCAGTTTGCAAGCTTTTCTTTTAATGTAGTCACGTTTTTTTTCATGAGTTTACAAATATTTGCATTCATCCAAGGAGAACCCTTTGTACTTATTCTTTTTGAACGATTCGGCATGTGTTTGTCAACAACATGTAAAAACATATTTTGCCATAATTCGACAGCATCATCAACTGAATTACATTGATCTATACTTTCCCAATTCTGGTTACGAATATCATTTCTAAAGTCATCACTATTGAGCTTGCTGCAACTTCTGAAAGAGATAAAATGGGGTGAGCACAGGTCTTAGAGTTCCAGGTCAGGAAGCTAATCGAATGGTCACTCATCCCGTTATGAATTACACCATGATTGACTACGTTTTTTGTGTTGTTTGTTAATAAGTGATCTATCAGTGTAGCAGAAACGTTTGTGATTCTTGTTGCTTCTTTGGTATCAATTTGAAACAGAGAATAAACATTATTTATATCAACATATTTCTTCGTCATACTTAATAAGGGTTTAGCTAGTTTACTTCACCTGCTATAACTATGTCACAATTCATTGTGTCAATAACGCTAAGAAATCTTTTATACAAATTAAAGATTCCAATATCTGAAGATGGTGGTCTATACCAAGTTGATACGATAAGAGGTTTTGAAAACTTGAGATAAATTTTTATAACAAGTGCTTCTTAATCATCGAGAAATTCATGGCTTATTTTTTCAAAATGTAATGATTTGTGGAGATAAATGGCTACTCCACCACCCTGTCGAACTCTGTCTTTACGAATCAAATTATAATCGTCAATTATGATTTCCATATCATAAATAGATTTATCTATTTATGTTTCATTAACTGCGAATATCTGAACCTTGTTAGTCTTAACAACTGTTCTCACTTCTTCAGTGTGTCTCAGTAGGCTATTAACATTTAAATGGGCGATCT
This sequence comes from Lytechinus variegatus, assembly GCF_018143015.1. Taxonomy (NCBI): domain Eukaryota; kingdom Metazoa; phylum Echinodermata; class Echinoidea; order Temnopleuroida; family Toxopneustidae; genus Lytechinus; species Lytechinus variegatus. The sequence continues at coordinate 39,665,492 of NC_054747.1, read as the reverse complement.
TAAGGCCATTACCATGTAATTCTTAGTAGTATAAACCGTGCATACAATTAATGTTTCGGTTGGTAGTGTTTCTACTGACATTATCTGATTCCGGGATGGTAATATTTTCCGATTCATTATAGAAGGGCATGTCTTTAAATGTTGCATTGCCAACCGAAAAAGTTCTCTGACTTGTCATTGTAGATCTCTTCAGGAATACCAGCACAAATGATATGTAGCCATTGGTTGCATTTAGTACACTTAAGTCCCTTCTGATTGTTCTTAACCAGTTTCATACAACAGGCACATGGGTATTTGTAGATACTGAACTCCATTTAGGGGAGCCTATGATACAGTATCATATAAGACGAGTAGATGAATATGGGGGTTAAAAATAAAAAAAATAAATAGTTCGAAAAAAAAGTAGTCAGTGAAGTAACAGGGGAAAAGTACAGCCGACGGACGACCGTGTCTCTAATTATATTATTTTGCAATGCACGCTGGATAAATAAACCGTGTGAACAAAATAGGAGTCCTGGCTTTCAGTCCAAGTGCTAATCCTGCTTAAAAATGAATAGAGAGCCGTGATAAAAGGTTGGAAGTCTCTATTGTTGTTAACGTAGTGCTTGCTTCATCAGCGAAAGGTCGAGCTTTCCCCCTTCATTGTTGCATGCATCAGTGGTTGAGCTGTCAATAAAAGGATTACGTCTTGACAGGGAGTGGCTCATATATTTATTGGCGTACTTCGGGCCAATTGGAATGCTTTCCTCGAACACAAGAGGAGGGGCGTGATTCCACAATAGAGCAGTACTGTAAGTCTCAGCTTAGGGTTAATACATGAATCTTGGTCTTTCTTATAAGATTAATTGAGAATGAGGAATTCTATGGACAAGATTGGGTGTTTCTTATAAGAAATATCGAATCAATGGTGAAAAATTCAAGGGTTTCTCAATTTCTGCAGATCGCCCTCCTTTGTAATGGTGACTCGCTTTTTCGTGTACTTGGATATGGCAAGTATTCGGGTATCTTTGGTCCATATCGCCTCCGTACAATCCTTGTAATGGGTTTTCACCTTCCAGAACAGATCAGTCCGTTTCCTTGTGAGACTCTCATGAATATAAATCGCCTCATCCTATTTTTGTAGATTTTGTCTCGTACATGATAGTTCGTGAACTTCACAATTATTCCCCTCTCTCTGTTTTCTTTATTCTGACCCAATCTGTGGCTTCTATCTATTTATCTTGCTTTTAACTCAACATTAAGCTTATCTGCACAGAGTTTGACGATGGTTTCATCCGTGCTTTCGTTCTCTTTCTCCTTTACTCCGTTGAAAATTAGACAATTCCTGCGTGAGTACTGTTCAGACTCATCATGTTGGTCTAACAACGATTGTATCTTTGATTCCAAGGCATTGATGCGAGTGTCTCTTGCCTCCATTTCAAATTCAATGTAATCACGTAAACTATCTGTAACTCTCTCAGTAATCAACGGTGTAATCTCATTAATCAAAGTTGTTTTAAGTTCACTCACCAATTTTCTCATGAAAGTATCACTCCCCAGGGCTTTGTTCAGTTCCTCTTTAATACTATTCGAGAGTTCTTCGGCTTGTAGTTTCGAACTACGAGTCGTCATCGCGGGGTAGTGGTATTATGTCCTTTCAATATAGTAAATCACATAAATAATTAAAAAAAAAGAAGTCGACGAGCAACAGATTGTTGGTGGTGATAGTTAAAATAGGTAAAGACGTAGATTTGAAGCAGTTTATACACCAAACATGCACGATATTTCGAACAAAATTCACGATCTCGTCGGCCAGTAAGAGCGCTTCAGTGAACACGTCCGCTCATGACGAATGTCTCAACCAAAAATATGCGAAGCTTTGGAGCGGATTTCTTTTTTCTCGATAAGAACAAAATGCTATGCCTTGGAGCGACTTTCTTTGTTTTTTTTTCTCAATAAGACAAAAATGCTATGCCTTGGAACGGAAACTTGGGTGTAAAAATGGGGGTCCCCTCCGCGGCACATACCCACTATGCATTACATACTGAGTACCCCCCCCCCCGGGACTGTAGCATTCTGACATATTTTGGTGATGCTTGTAGCCCCCTATCTTTGTGTCATCAAGTTGTACATGTATATATTAACCATAAAAGCAGTAAAGTATATGTCTCAAGAACCGGCTTTAAATTCATTCTTTAATATACTAACATGTGTTTAACTGCACAGTAGTCAAGCTTTATCCACTCATGGCTTTATTGATAGTGTGTAACAAATAAAACACACGATAATTAATTTTGGGTTTTTAACATAACGTTTTCTGTAACATTTAGGAATACATGGTAATCATGGTAATGTTCCTGATGATACTGTCTACACCGAGTTACACAAAGATGTTAGAATAGGAGACAGTGCAGTCTTGACATGTCAGTTTCGAGGTTCACCGTTTGCTGTCTGGTGGAAGAAAGGTGATGATCCGAGTAGCGCACCAAACCTTGTATCATGGATTGATGACCTCACTGGTAAATGTGAAGGTCAAAGACCATGTGAGATTATGGAGATGAATGAGAATCGTTCCTTGGTCATCAAAGAAGTCAGTATGGCCGAACAAGGTCGATATATCTGCGTAGTTTCGAACTACAAGGGGTACCTAATACACAACTTTACAGATATCAAGTTATTTTGTAAGTATTATTTCAAAAGAAGTAACGGAGTTCATTGAATTCCAAGTGTCCCCCCCCCTATTTCTCAATGTGTAGAAGAAACACCTGTTGATATTTTTACCAGAGAATCATTGTCACAGAATAAAAAGATCTAAGCCTCAAACAAAATTGCCAACGCAAAATTTTTATGCATATTTTAAAATAACATTTCATCCAGAAAATTGCCAATTTGTCCACTACCAACTCGTCCTCTCACCACATGGTCTACCTTCAGTTAGCCTAATGCCATTCCGTCCATCAACATTTCGTCTAACAACCATTTGGTCCAATAACCATTCGGTCCAATCATCACTTCGCTATTGGACCAACTTGCCATTAGACGAAATAGCATTAGAGTAAATGAAAGTAGACTATGTTGTGAGTGGACGAGTTGATGGCAGACCAATAGTAGACGAGTTGGTAATTGGACGAACTGGCATTAGTCGAATCGGAAATAAACATTTCATCCCGCATCGCATCAATCAGTATGCCTTCCATTTCAGAGCTGTCTGTGTTGGATGATCAAGAGGCATCGTCCAGTCTGTGAGAGTGTAACAATTCGACTTGCACTAAACAAAGTTGATCAAAACGTTTCATTTACATTAATTTGATCTTTGAATATACAAGTAATGCTTAAACTGTCCCAAACAAATTTCAAAATGCTACACATATTCAAACACAGAACTACAATCTCAATCACGCACATACGCACACTCACACACGCGAGCGTGCACACACCGACTTGTTTGTGCATTGCGTTTGCGAGATAAGTCTGTAAACATGTGAAATTTGAAATGTGTGTGTGTTGCCTTCTTTCATTTTCCTAAAGTGTGTGCTGCGTGTGTGGATGTGCGTGAGTATGTGTAGGGCATAGGTGAGCGCATTTGTTTTTCATATGTGTCATGTTGAAGTTTGTTTCGGAAGATTTAATCATTATTTGTATCTGGAAAAAAATTAATTCCCATTAAAACGTTTAGTTCAAACATAAGCAGTTATTTGGCGAAATGTCATTTTTACACTCTCACAAACGATGCATTTTGATTATCTAAGGTAGATCACACCACAATGGTACCAAATGATGCGAGGTGAAATGTTCTTTGAAATATGTATACAGATATTGTGTCGATAATTGAATTGGAATTAAAAATGCGAGCTTTCTTAGTGTCAATGTTTTTTTTTACTTACACGGTACATCTGTGGGCCGATAACCTCTCCCCAACCCCAAAATGCTATGAGAGAGAAGGATTTGTTTCCCTGTTCATTTTCCCGAAGCAAGATCTATGATGTGAAATTAATAATAGGTTTGTATTTTATTAATTGAGAACTAAGAGGGGCTTGGCATTTAATTAACTACGTTGTTAAATAGCATCGAATACTTTATACTGCTACGAGTTTCTCACGATTTCGCTTTTCTGCAACCGTCTGAATTGGGCAAACCGCTATAAAAAAAAGGAGTGGTGTTTGATATATTAAATTAGATCGTTGAAATAAAAACAAAATTACGTGATGCACAAGTGAATATGATACAAAGTTAAATTCAATCTAGATTTCGCATGTCTTTTTCAACTTTTAGCTCCTCCGAAAGAACCCTATCCAGTCATCGATCGGTGCTTCAATATGGGAGCTTCTAGCAACAATTCTCAGTCTTGTCATGTACTGACCAATATAGCCATCGTCGTTACCTGTTCAGTGACGAATTACTACCCCCATGTAGAACTTTTCTTCCTGCATGGTTCTAGGCAGATGAATACCATAAATTCAGTGGAATTGGCTAATGATGACTCGACTAAAAACAAATCAATTTCCATCGAAGCCCGAGTAAGCGAAATTCCATATACCTGCGTTGCATCAAATATTCCTGGTTCAAGAGAACGGAAAGCTACGACGATCGTGGTCGAATCGTGGACCGATGTGGAATCAGCAAAAATGGAGACATTGGAGGAAAGAAACACTGGTAACCAAGCTGCGAAAATTGGTAAGGTTCCAATTTATTCCAATCAATTCCTAACATACGATGCGAATGGCACAACATGCTGAATATGTTTAAAGAGAAGAAATGGTTTGGATAATAGGATTAACTTCTTAAAATAGGACAAAGTAATATGATTATTTATATTATGAGTTGTGATGAAGAATCGGAAATGATAGAGATGAGGAAAGCATTGAGGAAATAAAAAAATCCTTTGGAAACGAGTTCTCTAAATTAGGAGTCAGCTTTACGATGACTTAATTGTAAAGCTTCACTGAATAAGAGAGCATGGCTCTATTAAAAGAGAAGGGACTGTTTAAGAAGTGACCATTGTTACTGGGGGTGATGAGCACTGTCTAGACAGGAATAACCGTCGTTTCTGGGGATTTATTCAACATTTCTGACATTTTAATACAATCCTCATTCACCGACGGTAAAGTGTCCGTGTGGGCTCCCATTTGTTATAACACCAGCACTTTTGTCAGACCAGAGTCCAAAGTTTGGGGCTATATAACACATCGAGGTTACAATCTAAGGCTATATAAACTGCAAATTAAAAATATAGAACTTTTTAACATAAGAGTAGTTTAAACGACATAGATGAAAATGCATGAAAATTATACTTTACCGATGTTTAGTTGGGAAAAGCACAGCTAAATCGATCCAAATTAAGGCAGCCAAACTATGAAATATTTACAAACGAACGGAGAGGGCGTCAACAATATCGATATTGCATTCCACCAGCACACCTACAAGGCAATAATACTACTATACTATATGCCAGACAAAGGGATCGACTTTATCGCAAATTGAAAGTTACTAACCCGAACCTAACGACGTTATTCGCCAAAGAAGAAAAATTCCCGGCCATTTTAGCCTTTATAAAAGGCAGCGGAAAATACAACCAACTCTAGAGAATATATAAACATACATATATGTACATGTACTAATACATGTGAATACCTATATATGAGGCTGTTTATTATTTTGTTGTGTGTATATATTCAGGCTTATTTTTTAGGCTGACTTTAAAGTCTGAAAGTAGTATGTCGCATAATAATGTACAAATGTATATATGTAAATAGAGAGGAGGTGAAAAAAAAGAGAATTAAAAAAAGACAACAAAACACAATATATCCGGATATTATATTGGGAATTCCATATAGATACCATTTTCTTTCTTCTGTTTCTCTCGGATTTTTAATAAACCAAAGGTACGGCAGTACAGCGCTTATAAATGCTTTCGAAAGACACTTTATTAAAACCAATAAACTAACACCCACATCCATGAAAGGAAAACACAAGCACGAGTACTAACTGTTAAATCTAACAAACGATGTTTAAACAAAATACTCATAAGATTTGAATACTACACAACGCCTTTCCTCGGTGAATCTATATCTCACAAACAGTGCAATATAACAAAATCGAATGTCGAGAGCTGTACAGGGGAGGGTGAAATCCCTCTCGTTTAGCCTGGCGGAAATCATCGGATATCGATGGATAGCGCCACCTCTACACTAAACTCAACCAACCAACAACGATACGATACACTACACGAAGACAAACGATAATAGTTATAATCGCGATATATCGAGACATTAACGATAATGACGTCATTCAAGATGGCAACTTGCAAGAAAAACCGTCAGGTCAGGAGAAAATGTCTAAGATGACAGATTTCTCAATCATCCAGTGGATTTTTTTCAATAACTCCGGTCCAAGGTATGCAATTATTTAAGTTATTTATATTTCCCTGATAATGAAACTAGAAATTTCGCTCAAAAAACAGTTTTAAATCGCGATCTATAACGCTAGTTCACTATACGTTGTCTGTAGCCCACGGGCCCCTACCTCTTCAGTCTATGTATGGTGAGTGGGGCCAACGTAGTTCAGCGGAACAACCAAATACAGAGACTGAAGCTTTTGGTCTGAGCACTGTCACAGCATTCTTAGTAATATTATAAACCCCTCAAAAAGTTCTGCAACCCAAGTTTGAGTGCTAATAAATTTCTTCGTGAGCCATCATCATATGTAAAAAAATGTACCTTTGGAAAGTATGATTATTCCTCTTTACAATCATGTGTCATTTGTAATGCTAGTGTTATCATGAAATACACGGACATAATAAATATGCAGCAATGTAAAAAATGAAATGTTGCAAAATTCGTTGCCATTTCATGTTTGAGTTCTGCAACTCAAACTGCAAGTTTAAGTGCCAATACATTTCTTATAATGTGCCATCATCATGTGTAAAAGTGATATCTTTAGAAAGCATGATTATTCTCCTTTACAATCATGTGTCATTTGTAATGCTGGACCCCTCAGAAGAACAGCCGCTAGGCTGAAGAGGGCTATCCAGCCCATGTGTTGAAAAATGAATAAATAAAAAAAATGCTAGTGTTATCATGAAATACACAGACATGATAATACGCAGCAATGTTAGAAATGAAATGTTGCAAAATGCGTCGTTTCCAATAGCGAATTTCCAATTGTTTCGAGGATGGACCGAGTGCATTCACTGTCACCGGCCGGCCTGCATGGTGTAAATTTTATAGAAATGGAGACTCTTGTTAGAAATCAATGCACTTTGCAACATTTCACTTCTGACTTTTCTCAATGTTCATGTTGACTGCATATTCCATGATTTCATAATCACAGCAAATGGCATGTCATTGTAAAGAGGAATAATTCAGCTTTCTAATGAAACAGGCCTTATCTTTTATACTTCATTAACCAAACAGATATCATCCCCCAAAACTGAGTTGCAGAACTTTTTTTGAGGGGTTTATAATCCCCCGTATCCAGGTCCACGGGTCTCCCTCTTATGAAGCTAAGAAAATTATCTATGAACATGATGACATACATTAAAGATTTAAATATATTTTCTATAAATTAAGATTTGTATTTCCGTGTGATTGTGGAATCGGTCATCTATCAACCGAAACCAGTACGGCCTACATCATTCATTTCCCGGGTTCTAGATGAAATTGAGACATTTAGTATTTTTAACATGGTTTATGCAAACTTTCAGCCCAGATTTGTTGTTAAGCGTAATATTTACCATCTGCCTATTCCGATGTAGACTGTTCTTTCTCTTTATGAAATAGTGTCTTACATACAGTGATGTCCGTGATCGAACGAACTTTTTATTTTGTGAATATACACTGAATAGAATTAAGACTTCCTAATTTCAGATCAAAAGAATGTAATGCTATCGTTTCATTCTATTTACATTACTATCGATTTACGGTTGAATGAAGAATGAAAAAAATATCTTATTCCTATAACAGTAATATACCTTTAGCACTTAACCTTTTACAGTAATACCTTTAGCACTCGTGGCAGTAATTTGTGCCTCCGCATTCATGATCTGGTTACGAATGCATCATCAAAAAGACAGGAAAGGTAAGTAACTCAGAAATGAATATAAGAATATAAATGGGGTGTGTGTATGTGTAAATAAATTTTTAATATATAGAATATTGAATAAATCGTGTGTGTGAGGGTGTCTGTGAGTGTGATTTTCATGTAAATACACATGATTAGAATATTACCACGGACATTTGTAGAATGAATAGAATGGATGTAGGCTCTACAAAACGTTGAAAAAAAATCTTCTTGTTTGCATTCTTAAATGTTGCTACCAATACTGCAAGCACCTTTATATGCACCTTGTGGCTCCTGCAAGACCGTTGTCATGTCTTAGATGTAATTCTGTGTGGAACATTGGAGGTTACACAGGTGTACTTATGAAAGCCTTTCCTTGTGTGCTCTTTCGAAAGGTGCGTGGTACATGGTTTATAATGCTTTCGGGAAACTGGAAAAGCATAATTAGGATTAAACAATGATTTGCTGTAATTCAGAACTGCATTTGATATAAATATTCATATTTTGTTTCAAATATATCTGTATATTCCCCGTGCAGGGTCTGGTAACGATGACATAGAGGAAGGTTTGCCTCTTATGGAAACTAAGAAAATGAAAGGTATTATCTCAGCCAGGTTTAAGGATTAATAAGGGTATGATTACACACGTCCCTTACCCTTTTGATAAGTGCATTCTTTGCAATTAAAAAATGGGACCAGCCTGTTTTTAAAGGTTGTATTCCTTGGAATATTTGATTCATACCTTTAGCGATCTTTTAATCGATTAATGGACAAACTCAATAGCCCTATTGAAATGGTGGCATTATTTTAAAGGACAGGTCACCCCCAACAAAACTTGATTTGAATAAAAAGAGAAAAAACAGCAAGCATAACACTGCAAATTTCATCAAAATCGGATGTAAAATAAGAAAATTTTGAAGTTTCATTTCACGAAATAGTTATAATTATGCACAATTTGGTTGGTATGCAAATGAGGAACTGATGACGCTATGGAGAGATATAGCGTGCATGATACTGATTCCCTTTTTACAATCTTTCCTTTAAAAACAATAGGTCAAGAGCAAATGATTAAGAAAGTTAAAGGTCAAAAACAATTTACACATCCTATCAGAGTTATAAAGTGGAACTAGCATTATCATGTAAATAGTGTATATCATGCATGTGAAGCTATGATCACAAAAAAAAGAGGGTCATAAATGCTGTAAAAAATGTACTGATAAAGTGTTTTAATGAATGTCAAAATTAATTTAAGGAAGAGATAAAAAGACGAAAGGATCACTTCGAGAACTTGGCCTCATTTCGTCAATTGTATTTAAAAACCAGTTAGGGTGACTCGTCCTGGTGACGGCATCTAACAATAATGGAATTGATCATGATTATTATAGAGTTGCATGGGGTTTTTTTTGTCTAAGTTACAGACTTGCAACTAACTTTTTTTATTTATTCCCACATTCATTCTTTTAGGAAAACTGTCTTTTTACGAGCTCTGGATGATGGTGTCTAAAGTAACCGTGTCTGATAAAGGGAAATTGAATGATACCTTTGAACAGCTAGGTATCGGGAAACTGAAAGATGGGTTCACACTCCCGGAAGCTTACAAGCATTTGTGTCATTGGAAGGCGGGCAATGAACACGATGATAAATACGACCTAGCGCAGAAATTGAGTACAGCTTTAGACAAAGCTAAATACCCTGACGCGTGGAATGAAATTCATGGTAAGTATTACATAATGAATTAATAACCCCCCTCCCACATTAAAAACAAATCTATTTGGTTGATGTTTTAAGGTTTGCATAGTTGTATGGAGGATTGTGGGAGGGATTGACGGTGGAAGTGAAATGGAGAGATGAAGAAGTGGAAAAAGTAAAGTATCATTTACGGAAAATGTGAGTAGTCATTAAAAGGGATGTAAACCAGAAAACTTAAAGGTATTAAGTAGTTTAAGGCATCAGAAACAGGAGAGAAACTGCGACGTTCCGGAGAGGTTGGCAGTCTGTCTTTACGTAGAAGTATATCTTTTTAGTACCTACCTCCCTTTTTCTGATATAGAGTTTCTGCCTTTTCTAGATGTACGGACAAATTCGACGATCATGGTTTCCGAAATAATGCTCAAGCATATTTTGTGGCACATTGAAGAACAAGTGAAAATCAATGCCTTTCTCTCGGACCTCATCCATTATCGCCATCCAACGGACCGTGAAGACAATGAAAAGATATCGGAGCTGATACCGAAACCATTGGAAGAATTGAAGAAGTGGGCCCGTACACATTTTGATGAAAACCCAGTTTCATTACTGAGTTTAGCTCTCGAGAAAGCAGGATGCACGCCAGTCGACAGAACTTTCTTTTGTGGTGAGTTTGACCATTTCCCCGGAAAATGATCTTCCTTAACCCTATGTACATGATCTAGGCCGGAGCATATTGGGATATCATATGGCCCGGATGGGGACTTGGAGCCCCCCCCCAAAAAAAAAAATGGCACACAGGTTGTGTGTGACATAATGTACAAAAGGAATAATAATTCATTTCATCGAAATTGCTACCACTGGTTATGCTAATTTATGCAAAATTAGTGTGCAAAGTCGTACTTTTTCTCCATAAATAAAGCACAAAATGATGTAGCTGTTGGTATAGAATACTCTGTGTCGTTCTTAGCGATTATATGTGGACAAAAATTGATGTAGATCAATTTCGTATGTATTATATGTTTTTTTGCAATTTTTCATGTATTTGTTTGTTGTTGTAATTTTTTCAATGAGCTTTGTCGAGGACTAATTAGAGATCGTAAACAACATTAAATCAATTTACACCATCGTTCGTGTTTTCTTCTTTTCTGACTTTATTTCGACACCCTTGATTCTAATTTGCTTACAAATTTGTAATGAAAATCATAAATCAGACTTATAAGTCTGATTTATGATTTTCATCAGAGATCAAGCATACCGATCTGAAACAAATAGGAGTAATGTCGAAAATTTGTAAATAAATTATAATTTCCTCCTATTAGAACCTCTTCATTTGCTATCGTTGATTCTGTAATTTAGGAGATCGGGATTTCAATTTTTATTCTAATCGCATTGATTTGTATCTCCAGTACCTGATCAACCCATATCAAATCAGGAGTTACAATACTTTACCTCAAAGCTGACTCGCAGGCATTGTCAAATTTTGGCAAGTGCTCTTGAACTTACCCATGAGAACATCGCCACCATCAGCGATGAAAACAATGAACACGTATTTGACACTGAGTCTATGATCGGTGATTGGCTGAGTCATGAGGAAACCGAGCAGGAGAGGAGTAAAGAAGATTTAACTGAAGAAACGAGTAGTCTGGAAACTAGCCATCATATTAGCAGGAGATGTCAACTCGATCACGCAGTCATTACTATCGGACGCTCTGACCTAAAAGGTATATTACATTGAGGTTTTAATAATAATAATAATAATCCGCTTTCATATAGCGCTTAATACATCGGAACGACATATCTAAGCGCTTTTCAAGAGCTTGGCTTGATAATTGATACACATCAGCTACACACATGCTACTTAATTTGTATGAAATACAGTAAAATACAAATATACGATAATGTACTAATTTTGTGCTTCTTTACTCTGTAGGTTATTTAGTCGGATATAGCCCTTACTTAATGTCGGAGCGCGAGGAAGAAATTAAACAGGCATGCGATAGTGAAAGTACCAAAGGTATGTATTCAATTTTGTAAGAAATTCATTTGTTTATCTGCAGTTGTCGAAAAACGAAGATTCAGATGATTTACATGAGCATTTGACATTTTTATCCTTATAATATTATTTCAAAATTTATAATTCGCAATTATATTGAAAGCACAATCTACAACTCACAATACAATCCATTAGTTTTGTCCAACTCCTTACATTCGCCTACATGCATTATGTACAGCTTATGTTTTTTTTTTTCATTTGGTTTTTCTTAGCATTGCATTCCATACTAATTCTTTACAGATGCCCTGCCTGCTGACAGTATTAGTGATGGCGAAATACAAAGTATCACGAAGTATCTTGATCGAGAAGAAATGACAAAATTATTCTGCGATCTTGACGGACAAGACTGTTTCTCTGCAATCAAAATTTGGATGGAGAAAGAACAAGCTACAGATCGACAAGCAAATTGCAGAGAAAGGCTTCGAGTAAAGTTGAAACCAATTGGAAAGGAAGGTAAGGCAAAGACAAGTTAAAATGTAACATCATATTGGCTGGGAACATGGACCTGGCCACCGAGGATTATCTATTGTTTTTCTCGGGGTGTTGTGACAATGCTCAGCACCCCCAGTAACAATATACTATTAAAATCTCTGTGGATACGTCCCTGGCTGGGAAAAGAGAAAATTATGGAGGTCTTTCAACAAAGTCTCATACTTAAATTTGTATGAAACAAATACATTTGAATGGTTCAATTTATTCTTTATAAATCATTACACGTATTCATAATACTTTTAATGCATCGTAATTCCATCATGGAAAGTCGGGGTTGACTTTGAAATTTTTTAATCGTTTGGGTATTATGTTTATCTGTTATGTCTTGTAGGTCTTGTCCCATCGGAAATTAAGGAAGATTTATATCTTGCTGAAGTGGCTGATATAGCATTTCGTCTCTTGATGACAGACGTGTATCCACTAGCTAGTGCCATCGGTATATCCGAAGATAAACTAAGATCATACAAAAAACTATATCTGACTCCTTCTAACATGTCAAAAGGAACAGTAGGAGTCATGAGAAATATGTGTGCAAATAGAAAGATGAGCAGAAGACTGTTGTGTGATATTCTCAAACAAAACTTCCCTGAAATTGGTCATCTTCTGAAATACGGTAATAATTTTTTTGTCATTTGTTTTAGGTAACCGGACACATTTTATTCCATGAAACGATAAAGACTCCAACTTCGCAGCTTTATACTACCAGCATCCTCAGTGCCATATGCCACTGAGCAAAGCACACATATCCTGCACCCACTATACCCCGTGCATCAATCATCTTTTCAAAAACTGTATCTTACAATATTTATGTTTATGAGAAATAAGACATTTCAAACTAAGTTATTTGTACATGTATGCATATATTGACCAATAATATAATCTTGAATCTATTTCTCGAAAAAGATTGAAAGTCTTCAGATCTTTAAATTCAATACAAAGCATTATTTCTTGAAACTTGAAAATGCACTTCGATTGCATTTTTGGAAAGTAGTCGGAAATTCATAACACACACCCTAAAATTATGAAAATCTATAATTCCTCTATGCAAGAGGACGTTGAACATAAAGCGTGAATGTGGCAAGCTCTCAAAATGTAGTGCACATCAGATATGGTAACCTTATGAAAGTATCAGCTGGTATTAGATTTGTAGCATGCATATAAAAAATATGTGACTAGCCAACCCAAAACCAATAAGTCGCCCAAACTGAATTTTGATATTTTTATTGAGTTTGAAACAGCACATCCTAAGCTTTAGAAAAATATACAGTGCGTATCAAAAAAAAGTTTACACTTTGAAAAAGCCCTGGGATTTAAAAAATATACATCAAGTGGGTAATTTTTTCACATATAATCTTGGGTTTGGGTCTGATCTATCCAATGAAAGTAAAGGTTTTGTCAGAATGTTACACTTGAGTGAGCACTGTCCATTTTTGTAAAGCTCGCAGAAATCTGTTTGCGCAGAAATGCTAGTTTTCACGCTGTGTTAAGGGGAAACGGCGAAATCAAACTTACCCTGCGAAACATTTTTCATACATTACCCTTGCACTTTTAGTCAGTTGAAATAAGACGGATATATTCAAGCATTTTGTAACAATTTTGCCACCCAAATTGAAATTTTAACACTTAGTAAGCACAACCTTTTCCCTTTTTGGTCCAGCTGGATCTGAGGACATAAATGAATCTGAGCAAAAGTTTATATCAGACATCTCCAGCATTATTTCACTAAGTTTTTGTTATCATTGAAAGTAGGTTTACATTTCATTTTCCATTTAATACTTGTTTCTCCACACTTTTCCCAAGCTTGGCAATGATTAACAAAATGAAAATCAAGCTTAAGCCATTCCATGTAAATCGCAGCTCAGTGTAAAGTCAATATCAGTATCGTCACGGTAGCCTCGGTGTGTGGGGGAGAGGGGTGGAGTGAAATGCTCTCTTCGAAGTGTTTTGGGCAAGGAAACAAGTCAGAAAAGGTAAAAGATATCTTCGAATCAATTTTAACTGCTAAATTCTACGTGTTCTTCATGATTAAGGTCTACTTTTATTCGCATAACTATTTCAAAGTTCTGCGCAAATCATTTTTCACTAAGTTTTCAAAAGTAAGTGGTGCTCACTCAAGCGGAAATATTTTTCGACAGTTATATTGTCATTTGATCTAATGGATCTGTACCAATGTTAAAATGTGGAAAAATCTTCAGGATATTACAAATCTATAATTCTACAGGATTTTTTCAAAGTGTAAACTTTTTTTTGATACGCACTGTATATCATTTGTCAAATTTGATCAACATTAACTCACTCAAATACTTTATTGAATGCGAAGAAAAAAAGTGTCAGCTTCAGAATGCAAGGAGAAAACAACATTTGAAGTTCACTCAGGCATAAGATGTGCACACTGTGTAGTTTTAAAGAAACTTCCAAGCAGTCCGCAAAAAAACTTGTGTCAAAAAGTCAAAGAAACTCTAGTATCTATATTCTATTTGATTTTACAACTCGATTTTTACAGTATAAAGATGAAGAATTATTCCCTTCAGACAGGCTTAGTTTTGAATTTTGAGAAAGTTTACTATTTTGGATATTAACAGAGAACCTTCCCTGGCGACTTATTGGTGGTTTGGGGGTAGTTGGTCACATATTCCTCATCTACTTTATGGTCAAAAGGTAATTTTCCTTTATTCGAAGGGGAACTTCTTTGTATTATATACCGTGCGAGTAAAGAAATGACACCTCAAATATCCCCAATTTAAGGAATGAATATGTCATGAACACATAAGTGTTCTGTATGGCTGTAATCTTCACTCATATTATTTTATACCATATTAATGTGGTATGTCTTTACGCTTGGATATTTCGTAGATATTCTTTGCAGTGGTGTAAGTTTGGGATTTTCGCCAAAGTAAGGCACGACTGCAACAGTGGTGTCATAATCCTATATGGGTTGCATTGAAATGCATTTGAAATCACTTTTATAGTAATTTACATTATAACTGTTTAATAAACACTCTTTAGAATCAACTATCACGTTAATTTTATTGAAAGGAGTTGTAAATAATACATTTACTAACTCATGTAGGACTGTGATATCATTGGCATCTGAATTCATTTATTGCAGCCATACCCTACTTTGACGCAAATCAAAATTTTCATCACTACAGAGAATACATCCTGATTATCCAAGTGTTGTACGTATTACATAAAATACGGCATTTAATTATTTGGGAGAGGATTCTCTTTTCAACCATAAATAATGATTTTGCTTTCATGCCATACATTTTTCTTAAATAAGGGATTTGTGAAGTGTCATTTTCTTATAACTCAAACGCTATGTGTGCGCGTGGGGTTGTGTGTGTCTGAGGTGCGTGTGTCTGTGTGTAATATTATTTTGTATTACCATATTTACATGACATGAAAGTCTTTGAACCCCACCTTTACCATGTTTACGTAAAACTGATTTCTGAGTTCCCATTTGTGGACTGTGGTCTATTTCGCATAACATAATAAAGCCTGTAAGTGGCAATGTAAGCATTTAGCTCTTGTGCTCTAGCGCGTTCTCCAAGCCTGTAATCATGCTGATGTTGTCTTAATGCGCTTACTCCATCCCCCTATTCATTAAAGGAATATTTCATTTGAAAAAATCTTTCAGATTATATAAACTTGAAATTTTGGAATAGTCATGAAATGTTAAGATATCGGAGGGGGGGGGGGGGGGGCTTTGATAAAGACTGGTGCCTTTCTTGCAGTATATTATATGGCTGTACCTGAACTTTAGGCTCCCATTTGTAGCTTCCAAAAAAGATTCACCACTCGTAAGTAAAACAATGTATAGCATACAATCTGATTTCGAAACGACCCCATGCTATATGCATATGTTTGTTTTATATATATATTTTCCTGTTTGTACTTGTTTTAGGATACGAAGTCTCACACGCTGATTTGTGTGACGTCAGCTATGGAGAAGGTTCTAAAGAGGCGAACCGCATCAAAATTCATAAGAATCTGGGAATAATCAGCGAAGTAACAGACACCATGAACATGCTCAAGTATTGGAGGTCCTTGGTGAAGTGCCCAACATACAATTGGAGAAAAGCCTTGGCTGAAGCTGTCTATCCAGTTCTAGGGAATGAAAAGGCACTTAGCATTCTTGCAGGTGATATTTCCCATTTTTAACCAAAACAGAATTATTATCATTTTCTTTGGCATTGTCCAGATTAACTTAACATCAGCAGCCAGCTTCAAGGCTGAGGTGCAAAAAATCCAATTGCGCTAAGACTGCACTGATTCTTTTAACCGCACGTAGAATAGATCTTCCACAGCACTGTACCATGGAGGTACCTCCATGACTGTACGAAAATCAACAAGTACGATGATACACGGCCCGCAGAACGGTTTTCAAAGTGGGTTGGGGGCTGAACCAAAAGTGGGGTGCTGACCGTGCAAAAAATCACATTCATACTGTCGTTTGTACGTTTTTGTACACGCCGGTGTACACAGTTTTTGAGAAGAAAAAAAAACAGTTTCCGCGGCCCCTGTGATACACCAACCAGGTGGACTGTACTTTCACAGATGATAACGATTAGAAGAATTAGGAAAGCTATCGACCGATCTTAATTTAACAAACAATTAACGCTGATCTCGCACTTTGAAACAAAATTTTCGCCTTCTTAGGGCCTTTTCACACGTGAATCTTGAATCATCATTGTTATGGTGATTGCAGGCGTTCGTGATTTTAATCAAGTCCTAGTTTGGTTTCAAACGTGCTCAAAACTCGTCATTAGCCTTATTTTTGACTGGAATCATCATTTAAATTATGATTTTCTACACTCTAAAAAATGAAGTTGAACTAGACAAATCAGCACTCCGAAGTGCAGTCGCTATACACGCTCTTTAAGAGCTGAATTAGCACTTCATTTTTTAGAGTGTACAGTGTGAAAGGGCGGCTAGACTGTTAGAAATTTTATGATAATTGTCATTGTTTATTTTATAGGGAAATTCAATCGTGATCTTCTTTATATTAATTTCTAAAAGAGAATCTTAGATATCAAATATATCTCTCTATATCACTCTAAAAAATGAAGTGCTAATTCAGCTCTTAAAGAGAGTGTATAGTGACTGCACTTCGGAGTGCTGCTTTTTCTCGCTCAAATTTGAACTAGACAAATAAGCACTCCGAAGTGCAGTCACTATACACGCTCTTTAAGAGCTAAATTAGCACTTAATTTAGAGTATATTTATATATATATATATATATATATATATATAAATATATATATATATAATAAATTATATATATATGTGTGTGTGTGTGTGTGTTTGTATTGTATATATACACACACACACACACACACACACACACACACACACACACATATATATATATATATATATATATATATATATATGTATACATACATACTTACACACATACATACATACATACATACATACATACATACATACATATCATCTTCAGGTGACATTCGTCGCAGTGGAATGCAGTCTGGTAATGTCATCAAATATCTTGAAGACAATACTATGCCTCGACAAGCACTGAGCATTGCCCACATTCTTGGGGTCGGGAACGTCGGGCAATTGACTTACAGGCATGTCATCAACGCCTTTATGGGATCCCCGAAAAGCCAAGCAATGGACGAGATGCAACGTCAGCACTTGCGCAAACGTCTCGAAGATGAAGGATTCAGGGCCTTTCCGGAAAAACTGATCAAGATCGTAGGTATATATAAAACATAATTATGTATTCAACATTATAAAAGACTTAAAATATATTCGACAGTAAGGGTATATGACATAAGTTTATGTATAATTCCCGATTAAATGCAATGATGTAACTTACAGACACTTTTTTTTTTTACTTTAGAGCCTAGTGATATTTACAATTCTTACAATACTTACAATATGGGAATGCATAATTGTGATATCGATTCTCATAGATTATTGTAGTGTACGAAATGCCACGATTAATAATTTCTGATCGTTAACTAAAGAATTCCAATTCTTAACGTAGTAATTTGTAGAAGCGTTGAACATGAGTTGTAGCCCTGTACTTAACGTAGATCTTCTTCTCTTACATGGCTTAGCCGGGTAGTCACCGTAATGGAAAGGGAACTACATGAAGTAGACAGTGACAGTATAGTTGTGTTATTGTTTGTTGTCGTTATTTTTCTTAGATTCGGACACATTGTCCATTCTTGCTACATCATTGTGTTTACTAGTGGACCATATTTCCCATGTTGCTATTTAAATGACATCTTGACATAAATTACATGAATAATTTGTAATTTTTATCCTCCAGAACCTATAGACTTTGACAACAAAAGTATCGCCCCTGAGGACATCGAAAAGGAAATAAGGAAAGATGTTACCACTAAGTTATCTGAGACCCTAAATGTTCGAGTCAAGTTTTCCGAAGCAACGTCTAATCTGAAGCAAGTCCTGGAAGAGTGGATTGACCCACCAAGGCGTAAAGCATTACAGCAGCAGGAACGCATTCACATCAGCGATCGACTTCTGAAAGAGGGTTTAATTGATTTCTCACTTGAAGTCATGTTGGGTGAGCTACTTTTACATACTTAATTTAATAAAGTATAATTTCCCAGCTGTTCCGAAACGATGGAATCTCGATGTACCATCAGCATTCTGGGTTTGCTTTCCACATATTCATGAAACTGTTATATCAGTGAAACATACTCCAAGTATGATAATACATAAGAAAAAAAAAGAAATAGAATGATAACATGCAAGATTTATATAGCTCTTTAGAAATGTCTCCAAGCATTGCATACTATATTACCGGGTGCGGGGGAGGACTTCGTCCTTTGTTCCGTCTTACAAAGAGTTACGATCGATCCAACAAATCTCATCTGTATGGAAATTCATCCGTACCATTTTTTTTTCTAGAAATTTGCACATAAACCTTGAATCACACTGAACTCTAGAGAAAACGATGAATCTATAATGATACATTATATCTAAAAAATATTTTGAACAAATTTGCATAGTAGATGTTGGTGTTGCTGGCCACCCATATTTGTGGTTCATCGGATCAATCGTAGTTACCATGCCTGGTTAAGGCTATTGTAAACGGAATAATCAACCGGAATGCCGTGGCCAGGGTCCTCTACTCAACAATACGTGTAATGCTGTTACCAATAACAATCAATTGGTCAGTTTGGAGTTTCGTTGATGTGACTGTAGTATGATCACATGCAGCAATAAAAATCCAGAATCTGCCGAACAGTCATTAAAGGAAAGTTAAATGAGGATATATGGTCATAATATATATTAAGGGATTCAGTGTTTCAGGGTCATATGCGTTTACAAATCTATTACATTTTTCTCATTACAAATTTCCTTGCAGGTCTTAAGCCAAGGGAGCCCCTCAATGCTACACAGATTAACTCAAAATCTTCGCAATCTTCCACTCCTGGTTTCAGTCAAGGTTCTTCAAAAATCGAAAGATTCATGCAAGGTCAGGAGATAATGGGTCCTAGAGGAGATGAATCATTCATTTGATTTCTATAAGCGATTAGTTAATGTGTAGATCATCGAGAAGAAGTAAGGTGTGTGATATAATATCAAGATAGACTGATTTACGAGTATGGATTTTCAATATCACGTTACGTGCTGTTAAATAGAATACCATATCAGTGGTTCTATATTCATGTTATTCCAACTCTGAAAAAGAGGGACAAATCACCTCGCAATTTTGGTCACCTGCACATTCTGATATCAAGCATATATTGATATAAAATCTGACGTCATATTAAAGTCGTCTTTCCCACCCTCTATCAATATAATTTATACTGGTGCCAGTCCTATTTTCACTCATGATAAAAGTGGGCTTAACATTCCTACTGGGTAATCATTAAAAGGGGTCTCTAACACAAAAGAAAATAAGACAGTTTGAAAGGTGGAAGTTTGAACAGTATCAGACAAATAACAAGAAAAATATTATTTTTCTAATGTTGTAAAAGTTGATAATCACTATACCAGTGGAGACTTCGAATTACAAAGAGTTAAAGTATCTCCTCTCTTATTTATTTAGAACAAATGACAAAATATTAAAACAAACACCAAGTTATTTTACACATATTAAAGAATCATATCTGGTTAGTCCAAAAATGTATATTACAGTATTAAATCCAATAATGTCTAGGTTGTCTGGCGAAGATTCTTTAAATTGAATTTCACAATGCTGGCGATGATGAATTGGTGTTTAAAACACGATGGATGATTAGAGTCACTGTATAGAGAGTTGAAATTTCTGTCAACACAGGACGAAGTTGATGTTGATACACATTCGATTTAAGCAATCCATGGGTCGAAAAATGTTCTTTAGAAGAGGTTGATGATATTGATGAGAAATTAAAATTTCTCTCTCAAAAAACTGTAAACAGTTAATCGATGGTGTGCAATTTAATTCAACAGAAGATAAATGCTTTATTACAGTTTAAAATAAACTATGCTCTGACATAAATTCTTGTGTGAAACTCTGAGTTTTTATCTAATATGATGATGTCCTTGAAACTGCCAGCTTATATTGATAAATTTCCACTATTCTGGAAACTTCTAGTATTGTCTTTAAAAAGAACATTATCCTTCTTTCTAGAGCATGCAAGCACGTATGTAAGCAACATAGCTAATCATATTGGGTGATTTCAAGTTCAGTGTTGACCTTTGGTGTTGGTGTTATGTCAATTTTTACACGAGTATCCAACACCGGACTTGAAATCACCCATTGTCCTTTTCCACTGCCAGCAGTCTCCATTGTATGGGAAGGCCTTGGAGTGGTTCATGAATTACCTCTCTAACAGAAAACAATTTGTTTTTCTTAATGACCATTCCTCCAATTTGTGTAATATTAATTGTGGTGTGCCACAAGGAAGTATTCTGGGACCCCTCTTGTTTATTTTATACATAAATGATTTTTGCAGAGCATCTGACATTTTATCTTTCATTATCTTTGCTGATGACACAAATCTATTCTTGTCTCACAATGATCCGCTTACACTTGTTAACATAATAAACTCCGAATTAACTAATATTTTGAATTGGATCAGAGCTAACAAATTATCAATTAACCTTCAAAAAACTAAATATATTTTATTCAGTAATACCATAGATTCCTTACCTTTTGACATTTTTATTGAAGATTTCCGATTGGAAAGTGTTACCTCAATTAAATTTTTGGGAGTTCATGTAGATAACAAACTCTCCTGGAAATGCCATATTGATAATATTTGCAAAACAATATCCCGAAATATAGGCATCATAAATAGGTTGAAAACGTTTATTCCTGTTACTTCTCTACTTACATTATATTCTTCTCTTATACTACCATACATCAACTATGGGATCCTTGTTTGGGGCAATACCCATCAAAGTTTACTTAACAAAATATTATTATTACAAAAAAAGCCCTTCGTATTATTTCATTCTCGCACCCCCGTTCTCACACTGATCCGCTTTTCCTTGATTACAAAATTTTAAAGGTTCAAGACTTATACCAATTTCAGCTAAGGCAGTTTATGTTTATGTATAAAAATAGTATGGTTCCTTTTGCATTTAATCATTTGTTTTCTCAAAATAACAATTTTCATAGGTATCCTACCAGACAAGCCGATAACTTTCATCTGCCTATCTTAAGAACTCGTTTTGCGCAAAATACTTTTATTTTCACCGCCCCCAAATTTTGGAATTCACTCCATAAAGATGTTCAACAGGCCCCCTCTATCCACTCCTTTAAGAGAAAACTAAAAATAATTCTTTTACTGTCTTACCAAAGTAATTAATTAGTTGTATATTTTTAGTACTATCTAAGCACGCTATTTTTGATTTTTTTATTTTATTGTTTACTTCTGCAATTACATCATTCTGCAATTACATCTATTGAGTCACACTCTCGTTGATCCACGTTTGTACTCTCGGTCTTGCCCCCCCCCCTTTATCTCTCTCTTTTTCTGACCCTCTCTCTCCATATTATCTGTGTCTGTCTGCCTGTCTGTCTGTGTGTGTGTATGTGCATCCATCTCTCTCCCTCCCCCTCCCTACTTATCTTTGCCCTTTCTCTCTCCCTCTCGCTCCCTTTCAGTACTTTATTCCTTGTCTCTTCCCTCTATTCTTTATCATGTCTGTTTTCTTTTTAGTTTTTAGTATCGTCCTGTATCTCTGTCATCTTTTTATCATTTCTCGCTATCACTCACCATCTTGTTATTATTTCCAATATTCTATTTTAACTTATTGTATTTACTCCTGCGAATGAGTCCCATTTCTCAAATGTTTGATATACTTTCTTAGGGGATCCACGCTCTACAAGCAATGCTTTTTAGTGGATCCCCTCATTTCCATATCAGATTCTGTTAAAACTATTTTACAAATATTTTGTAACTTGTAATTGATTTGTAATCATTGTTATCACATTTCATTTGTTTTTGTCTATATTTATAATGTATGTTTGATTTGTATTTGCTTGTAATGTTGATAATGGAAATGGAAAATAAACTTGAACTTGAACTTGTATGCCATTATACATTTCAGAAATACCACACATTACTCATCCTCATTTAACAAAGCTTAACTGAGGCATTCTGGAATGTTCTCAATATGCAATGAACATCCTTAGAGATCCTTATGTAGATTACTGGAGAGCATGGTTCTTGTACATTACAGCTGGCATTTCTATTCAAAGTTACTTTAATCGTACTTAACACTCCTCCACCATCTCTTTGCTGATTATAATTAAGAACAAATACTCCATAGATGTAAGGGTGAAACTTTTTTAATCTAAGGATCAGGGCCAAAGCTTCCTTCTGTAGCTTTGCGTAATTTCCCTCACTGCTTGTTAGAGTGCGTGAAGCGAATGCAACTGGTCGCTCTTCTCCATTTGCGCCGAACGCGCGTTTCCGTTTTACACCCTGGCGAAGGCATTTTCCGGAAAAGTAGCCAAAAAGCGACTAGTGAAGAGTCTACGTCTACGTTTGTTTACATTATCAGCTGGGCGCGCGATCCAAAGTCCGCACCGAAGTTATCCGCAGAACATTACTTGCAAATGCAGCTGAGCTTATACTTGCAAAGATCAATACGAATGTTTGCCTTGATCATTTGCCTTGCAGATTTGTTGATGTCTTTCTCTCTATCTGTCTATATATATCTATCTCTCAAATTCTATCTCTATCTATGTAACTGCAGTATCTATCTATCTATCTATCTAATAATCTTCTCTGTCTCTCTCATTCTTTATCTAACATCTATCTATCTCAAATTCTCTATCTCTCTCTATCTATCCATCCATCTGTCTGTCTTTCTCTATTTCTCTCTCTCTACCTACCTATGTAACTACAGTATCTATCTGTTAATTTGTCGCTCTTCTCTCTCATTCTTGATCTATCTGACATCTATCTATCTCTCAAATTCTCTATCTATCTCTCTATCCATCTGTCTGTATTTCTCTATTTTTCTCTATCTATTTATCTATTTTTTAACTAGAGTATCTATCTATCTGTTAATTTGTTAATAATCTTCTCTGTCTCTCTCCCTCTTTATCTATCCATAGGTCCATGATCTATCTAACATCTATCTCTCATCTATCTATATCTATCCATCTGTCTGTCTTTCTCTCTCTATGTCCCTCTATCTATATATCTATCTATCTGTTAATTTGTCTATCTTCTCTGTCTCTCTCATTCTTTATCTTTCTATCTATCTAACATCTATCTATCTGTCTCTCAAATTCTCCATCTCTCACCTTCTCTAGCATCTGTCTGTCTTTTGTCTCTCTCTCTTTGTCCGTCCATATTTCTATCTATAACATCTCTCTCTCTCTCTATCTATCCTTCTCTCTCTTTCTCTCTCTCCCCCTCTCCCTCTATATATCGACCTCTCTGTCTCTCCCCCCTCTCTCTATTTATCTATCTATCCATCCATCTCTCCCTCTTTCTCTCTCTTTCTATCTATCTATCTATCTATCCACCTTTCTCTCTCCCTCTCTATTTCTATCTATCTATCTATCTATATATCTATCTATCTATATCTATTTATCGATCAGTCTTCTATCTATCTTTCGGCAGCTTCTAAGTGTATCAATCCATCAAACTTCAATTTGTCTTTCCATTATAAGTATCTGTTTATTTTGATTTTGTCTGTCATTCTATTCATTTAGTTAATAATTTATTTTTAGAAAAAATATAAACAACGCGACTGCAAAAGCATGTTCGGATTTCACTCCTGACTGCCGCTCTCTCTGTACATGAAGTGCCGAGGAACTCTGTGCTCTGATCAGCATGATCAGTAACTGTGCAAATTGCATGCGGTGGTGGACTCGCCTGTGTCGCACGCTGCATGCAACCAGCGACGTGTGTAGACTCTTCACTAGTCGCTTTTTGGCTACTTTTCCGGAAAATGCCTTCGCCAGGGTGTAAAACGGAAACGCGCGGCCCGCGCGAACGCCATAATGGGGAGGAATTACAAGCAAGGCCTAGAGGAAGATTCGCTTCTTAATGTGCGATAACGTGAGAAGAGACTTACTCATCGAAAGAAGCCTTGGAATGCTTTTCTCTTATTTTTGAGTCCATTTCCATGGTGTCTTGCTTGATAACAATTTAATGAGTGGGTGAATTACTGATGACAAGTTTGACAGGTATCTTGCATAGTACTGCAGCATGCCCAGGTACTCTTATTAAACACGTATAGTGTTGACTGTTTGGGCAAAAAATACATCCTTTATAAAACATTTTAGTTTAATCGTTTATACCCTTTTTATACCCTCGCAAATTTGACCCTAAACACGTAGCTTTCCTAGCGAAATAAATACCCTTTTTTCATTATTTTATTGTTTTTGACACCCTTATTACATTACGTGCGTAACTTGCCCCATCTTTTTAACGGTTTTTTTTGGTCGGGCATGGTATCCGCTCGTCAATGTAAGTGCCCCCCCCCGGACTCTGATCAAAATTGATAAGCTCTCTTGGTATCAAAAGAACTCTCAATTAAAAAGAAAACGAATCAAAGGATGTTTTCGCGCGAAAAACTCTTGAAAATGTTCTTTCAGTCGATCATCAAATATAGTACCGAAGGTGCCGTGGCGGAGTGGTCTACGGCGCCTGGCTATACATGAAAAATCATGGGTTCGATCCCCGGCCGCGGCACCTATATCCATGAGCAAGGCATTTAATCAACAATGCTTTTTTATCCTGCTTTAAATAAATGGAATGTTTAATACATTATATTATTGGTAAGGAGTTGTGCACTAATTGTTTAAAAAAATAGTTATTTTCAAACATGATATGTATTTTTGGCAATTTGTCATGGGTAAAAACGAAAGGTAGCATGGTAGGTCCATGAGGAGGCAGATTAGCTCAGTCGGTTAGAGTTGCGGATAACGGGAGAGGTTCGACTCCCGCTCACGCCGAAACGCGTCTAACACAAATTTGAGGCTATAGCGTTGTGTGTGAGCGTGCCTCACCACTGTATTCAGTGTAGGTGTGAATGCAGTTGTAAAACACTCCGTCTATTGGAGAGGACGCGAATGTTGGTCTCGTGTCTAGGAGAGTCACACCCGATGCACGTTAAAACCAATACACTATTCGTAAAAGAGTAGGGTGTTCACCCGGTGTATTGCACCTGCTGATCCCGGCAAAATACATGTCAAGTCAATCTCGACGATCATATGCCAAAATAATCAATATAATGATTGTGGGTATTAAAGGAAAGACAAGACAAGGTCCATAGGATACGGCTGTGTCCTCCCCGCGCTCGTACGTCTTTCACATTATCGGAACTCCTTTGTTCCGAATTCTATACATATTTGATCATAGAGCTATTACAGTGTTTAATAGCTCCATGATGATAATTTATGTAACAAGTTGTCTTCTTGTTTTCCTTTATTCTTCTCCTTTTTTTCCGAGTCCTCTTTCTTCTCTCGTGTTTTATCGTCTTCTTCTTCCTCCTCTCCATTTTCTGCAGTTTTTACTTATCGTTTCTCTCCCTCTGTTTCATCTAGTTCGCTCCAACTTATTTCCACCATTGTTTTCTTCAAGTTTTATATTGTATCTACTATTTCTTCTACATTTAATGTTTTGAAATTTAATGATTATATTTTGCGTATACTAGCATGGAGGTACTATAGCAGCCTACAGACCTTTTTATTATCATAAACATTCATTATGGGGTTTTGGTGATATTAAAGTAATTTCAGAGAGTTATTGAAATTATTTAGTCTGTCTATGTACAGCTTTTAATATTGTTATGATATACTATTTTTTTTTCATTTTTAGTGTATACTTATTGTTAAAAACATAGGAAACCGATTTTTTTGTATGCATACATTTATCAATAAAAGAATGTTGAATACTAATTCATTTTATATCTTCTTGTATATTTCTTTGTTTTTGTCTAAAAGCAACATTATTCTGACTATAAACAAGATGAAATTAATTTAGTTTAAGAGTAAAGGTAGAAATAATAATACACTTATGAATTTCGGTTTTAAAAAATACAATTGGCATTATATTTGTACACAAATTCTCGTTTTGAGCAATTTTTGGGTGTGAACTTACGGAATGTTGCGTAATTTTGGTACCGCATGCCGGGTATAGCAAATTTGGTCTCAAAAGTTGTGCGAGACTTTTTAGGTAATAAGTAAGCGAATGGTGAGGTCAAACACCCACGGTGCCGAATTATTATAAGGGTTATAACTTGGGTAGCAGAATGTAGATTGAAGGTTGTTGGGTCGAAATAGGATTCCATCAGAACTATACCTGTATCATTATATTACTGCCCTGCATCGACGGTAATAATTCATGACAAGGGCCCCGTTGCATAAAAGTAACCATTATGGTAACTTTGCCATGCATAGTATCTTGCATGGAATCCTTGATTTTGGTTGGCTGATGAGCATTGTTACAATGGTAGTTACCATTGAATGGCAAAGTTACCATAATAGACTTACTTATATCTGTTATGTTTTGGTATATCTGTGTAGTTAACAGTAAATTTATTTCATTTTTAATATTGTGATCGAAATAAGGTGATAAAATATGGAAGGAACTAGACAAGTGTAACATTCAGCATATACTGATCTAATCCTCTCATTATTGAGAAAATATTGATTTAAATTGTTTCAGTGTGATGTTAATAACGGCTAACCTTCAGCTTTTGTGATATTGCAGGTAGTTTTATATTACTATGTGATACTACAACAATTTCGAATTATTTTGTTGCATAAGCCATGTAGATGTTTTGAACTGTCATCCATTAAGTATGAAACGAGGCAGGTGTTCAATTTGATACTTACACGTAAGCCACTGTTAAGAACACAGATATGCAAAACAACAGACATTATAAGTAAGTCTAGCTTGCTTGCAGTACTTAACAGTACGTACACGCAGTCGTACATACTGCGCACACTTGTATACATACAATACATCCGCATAATGTTGCTTAATGACGTCACAATGGTTATTGGTGGTATTCTGCTTAAATTTGACTTCATGAAGTGTAATCTGACTCTGAATTAAAACAGTTTGCGTAGCCAAGTTGAGTGCTAAGTAAAAATCTTACAATATAAATACTTTAAATTGAATACCCGTCCTGGTCTCTCTTTGTACATAATGTATTTAATAATAATCATCATAATATTAATAATTATAATGATAATAATAATAATGAGAATGATAGGATCGATGATATTAGAGTTGATAACTATAGGAAAGGAAATAAAGGAGAATAATTAATATAAGAAGAAGAGAGATAAGCGAAAAAAGGAGAACAACCAGATAAGGGTTATGATGGAATCAATCAGTATATTTAAAACTATTATGTGCACATGACATGCATGATGTATGTAAACACTGACAATCACATGAGTCATGAATGTTAATTGATTTTAATATCAAAATGATATCATACAGTTTAGATTGTTCGTACATATTTTCAACAACGTGCATTTGTTTAGGTACGTTAGACTCCTAATTTTGTTAATCATTTACGCTTATTACGTGCTAAGGCGTGGGTATCAAGTTCAAGTATTCATTGCCTCTTATTGGAATGATAAAACATATAAGTATATAATAATCACACATTTGAGCAAAAGGTAGCCACACAAATTTTTACAAAATTGGAATACCGACCCTGAACTATGAAAGGAGTCATAACATAAAGTCTGATAATCTAGCTATGTGAGTCAACTCGTGTATAAAAAAAGATTTAGACTTTATTAGCAATAGCAACATGGAGGCTCGAATTATTGTTTGGCCTGGTGTAACAATCATTATGCTATTGAACTGCATTCATGATAAGAGTTAATCATAATTACCCAAACTATTGATTGTTCTTGGGGAATGTCTAGGGTCTTTTTCTTCTGGACAATTCTGTTGGGAATGTGGTTGATATAACAGAGTCGGGCTAATGATAAAATAGCCTTTTTTTAATGACAGATGTTAATATATTTTTCGTGACTTTACGGAAGTGTAAACAGCTATTTTTTATTGCATTTTTGTTTTTCCCCCAATTTGGAATTTAGAAAAGACAAATAATGTCAATGGGATGTGTGTTGTTATAAGAGGTTACCGAGATTTAATTGCCAGTGCTGTGAAAATCAGATTTTTGCAAAATGTTTAGTCATACATCAGTTTTTATTTGACACCATGCTTGCATCACCATTGCCACGGATCACTTAGTTGAAGTCTTTCGAAGGTGAAGGGTACGAAAAATGTCCAACTTGGTGTCATCGACCTTTTTCACAGCAAGATTCAATGAAATAAAAACATACATTTTCATACCTCTTCTGTCCGAGCGTCAAACACTTTTTGAACCACAACTAAATTGCACAAGTAGATACACACATGCGCGCGCACGCACACCCTCACATACACGATGGGATACGTTTTGGGTGTTAGGTTGTGAGGGCGTGTGTGTGTTTGAAGTTGTGTGTGTGTGTTTATGTGTGGGAGACGATAGGTGGGTGAGAGTGTGCGTGTGCGTTTATTTCCTAACAAGGAACTTAGATGATGTTTAAAGTGGTATGAACATTCTTGGAAGTGGTTTACGATACACCATTTACAAGGTCCGGAAATAAAAGTGGATAGAAGTGAAAAGAAGAAATGGACGTCGACTGAAGTGGTTTACGATACAGAGAAGCTGGGGTCTTCTCTCCAGCTCCTGCTCAACAACTCCACTCACCGACTCAAGTCAGCATTCTCGCACCTACTCAAGCTGCTCTGACCTCTCCAACTCAACGGGCCTTACTCAGTCATTTCATCCTACCTACTACTCAAACTATCCACTCCTTCTGGTATACCGTATTTTTTTAATAGAGGACTACACTCATTTCTGAAAGCAACTCTACCTTTCAAACTCCACTTTCTCGCTTCTTCATGTCACTTCTACCTCTATCATATTTTTTTTTCTCAGAGGACCTTACAACAAGGAACTTGTTGAAACACCATTTTCAGTTAAAAAATAGGTGAATCATACCCTGATAGCAGACACGGTCGTAATGACGTCATACACTGGTCAGAAACTGGTAATTCTCGTCATAACTCGTTTGTACGACGTCGTTACGACGTCATTTTGACGACTTTTAACGACAACTTTATTTTGCAATTTTGTATGCCAGAATATGACGTGATTATGACGTCATTTACTGACCAATCTACGACAAGCAAATTTGCATTTTTATATGACCACATTATGACGGGATTATGACGTCAGTTATTTACCAATCAACGACGAGGAAATTTTCGTTTTCATTTGACCACATTATGACGTGATTATGACATCAGTTATATGCCAATCAACGAGAAATTTGTAATTTTACTTTTTAAAGCGCAAAATTATTTGCTCTTTGCTATTTTCTCAACCTTGCCATATTAGCAAGGCTCTTTTTTTATTAAGAAAAGGAAAAATAAAAAGAAAATACAGTAAAATAGTACATGAAAAAAAGGAGGAAATTATATAATCTTTTTATTTTTAAAGTCCAAAAGCAGTGGCAGAAATATAGTCATTTCTTGACTAAGAAAATGACAGTTATCACAGTTTTGTAACAATAACCAGGCGCGTATCCAGCATCAGATCTTACAAAACATTCCATGGGCCCAATTGTCTGTGGACAAGGGTGTCTCTAATATATGCATGTGTATGGCGCTTACATTTTGTTGCCATTGTTGATGCTTGATACGCCAGTGATAATTGTAATACAAGCAGTTAATCACCAATTCGAAAGTAACATTTTTTAGCGCAAACATTTAGCATGGGGTTGCATGGTTAACAGGTTTCATGGCCTTGGTTTGCAGCAGAACACCTGGCAGTACATATACTTTGCGAAGCATTTTTATGAAGGGTTTTCAGGAATATAGGCCTAATATAAATTTATGATCCTGAAATAGTAATACTTGGCTGGCCTAGACCATATTTTGTAAAATGACCTAAAAGGTGCTTCTTGAAATAGTACATTGTTTGTGTTCGGCTATTGCAGGAATCATGGGAGATGTCAAGGATGGGGTCGTCTACACAGATGTCTTAAAAACAATACCCAGAGGAAGCACTGCCGTCTTGAACTGCGAATTCTACGGAGAACCTTTAGCAGTTTACTGGAAGAAAGGACACGACCCAGCGCAAGCAACGCTATTGGTGACATGGATGGATAATAAGATATGGCCGGGTCTTTGTGCTGAAGATAACTCCTGTGAGATAGCAAATAACTATTCCCTGATCATCAAAGAAGCACAGATAAAAGATGAGGGCCGCTACATATGTCGAGTTTCAAACTACCGGGGCTTTCTAATCCACGATTTTACTGACCTGAGTGTAGTAGGTAAGATAGAAATCGATACTTTATCTCGCAAAGTTGAGTGATGTTTTTATGTTGTGGGGGCATAAGCAATTTCCCGTCTATTTATCATAAATTGGGTTTTGGTCTTGCAGTAGTACCTGCTTCTCATATTAGTAAACAATATCTGTCCTTGGGTAACCGTTATGAACGGACAAAATATAAAGAAAAAAAATGTGATTTTCTTTCGGGTAGGGGTTATGCCTGCAATGATTTCATATGATGCATTGTAATGGTGTATATATATATATATGTAACTGGTCTATTCTTTTTCAAAGAGCCACCTAGAGAACCTTACCCGGCCATTAAGGAATGCAATAACTCATCGTCGTTTATTCAAGACTTCAGTTGTACCATTACCACACTTACCACTGTAAACCTCACCTGCTATGCTTCTGGCTTTTACCCCAAACTGAGCCTGTTCTTTTTGCACGGGACTGAGAAAATTGCTTTGTCCGAGACGAAAGAATGGACCAATGACGATGAAACCAGAAACAAGTCGGTTTTAATTATTGCAGCTCCAAGTGAAAGGCCATACGTGTGTGTTGCATCAGATCTACCTGGACAACACAAGGAACGTGCAGTGACAGCATTTGTTCGGCTTCCGGAAGACCAAACTTCTACCCCCGTAGAATCAACAACCATGACAACAATTCTTATGGTTATTGGTAAGGATGCTGATGGTTGATGGCATGATATCATTAAAATCATCATAATTATTTTGTTTGTTCTCACCTTCATTTTTTTCTTCTGCAACAAAATAATGGACACAGAGATATCAAGAATTTTCCTTTTAGTTTCATCTGCAATTGTATAACCTATGAACAAGATGGCAATTGTTTTGATATGTTTTCATAAATTAAGCTTTGTATTCCCGTGTGATTGTGGAATTGATAAGCAGTTAACAGAAACCATTATATCGCTTATTTTCCGTTTTTATCAGACTAAAACGTTATGTATTGTTACAATTGTTTGTGCAAACTTTGAGCTTTGAATTGGGTTAAGCGTAATATTTATCATCCGCCTATTCCGACGTCGATTGCTCTTTCTCTTTATGAAATATAGTCCTATATGCACTGGTGTCTATGATCGATGTGAATATACACTGAATAAAATTAAGAACCCCTAATTGCATTATTATTATTACTTATTATTTGTACTGCGCTTTTCCCATAAGGCCCAAAGCGCTTACAATGAATTGATAAGATGTAATATTTTAAAAACTACAAAGTATGAAAGAGATGAGTGTTTAATGACTTTTTGAAGATTGCTAATGATGGAGACTGTCTAATTATTAGTGGCAGGTCGTTCCAGGATTTTGAAGCCGACACCGTAAAAGTTCTGTTACCAGCTAATGTACGAGTTAATGAATATGTGAGGCGAAGATGATCACTGGCCGATCTAACATGTCTAAGAGCTCTAGTTGGTGTATACAGATCCAAGCAGTTACTTAAATATCGTGGAGCCTGTTTATTCAGTGTTTTGTAGACAATCAAGAGTAACTTGAACGTAATTCTCTGTTTAAAAGGAAGCCAGTGAAGAGAATTACAGAGTGGTTGGGAAGGATGATCCCGGGAAACCTGTAAAATTAATCGTGCTGCCCAATTTTGTAGTCGTTGAACAAAGAATAATTGATTTGAGGGAATTGTAGAAAGAAGCCCATTGCAACAATCAATACGAGACAGAACCAATGAACGAACAGCATTTTGACAGGCATTTCAAAAGAATGTAATACTATCGATTTATTCTTTTTACAATATTGTAAATTTTGACTGAATGAAGAATGTGATGTTATTTTTTTTATTCCTCTAACAGTAATACCTTTAGCAAGTTTAGGACTCGTGACAGTAATTGGTGCCTCCATATTCATGATCTGGTCACGAAGGCATCGTCGTAAAGACAATAAAGGTAAGTAACTCTGAAATAAATATAAGTAGGTGTGGGTGTGTGTGTTTGTAACTAAATCTTGAATAAATTGTGTGGGTGTGTGTGTGATTTTCATGTAAATACACATGATTAGAATATTTCAAATGAAATTATTACTGGACATGTGTGGCTGACACACCTTGACATTTGTAAGGTTCCATACACCAAATACCAATTTCCTGTAAGTTAACATGATCTGGTAAGATTACAGGTGTGAAGGTTACACTTCGTAATTCCGAAGCTTCGTAATTCCGAAGGTTCTTTATTCCGAAGGTTCGTAATTCTGAAACACGTAAATTGCCTATACCTCGATGTTCGTTAATCCAAAAACGAAAAAGGGTTCGTTAATCCGAACATTTGTGGCGTTATTCCGACCGTTCGTTATTCCGAAGGTTCGATAATCCGAAAACGAAATAAGGTTCGTTAATCCGAAAAATGAAAACCGGGAAAGCAGAGGCAAGGGGGGGGGGTGGACACTTGCCGTTCAATTGTTATGAGGATGGGAAGGCAAGGGCGACCAAACGAATTTTCGTTTGGGGGTAAAGCCAAAAAATGAAACTCATACGTCAAAATGGGCACTTTGGTGATATTTTCACCTTAAGATTATCAAAAAAACTTTTTTGAAATGACTTCTTATTATGGCAAAATGTGTATTTAGCCTTTATTTTTCAGGAGAGAGTATAATGAGCGAGCGGCTTGGTGAAAAAAATCAAAGGTGAAGTTATAAAACTCGTTTTGGGGTCAATTATTCTTTAAATGGCATTATTGCGAGGTGTTGCGAGCGTGAATCACAAGTTAAAACTTTAGGGAATTTCAATCAAAATGGAAATAAGTTTTTAAAAATCCGAGCAGATTTCTGCTGTCACTAAAAAGATGTACATTTAACTAAAGAATTAACACGAGCGCAAAACGCGAGCTTAAACATACTGACCAGAAAAGGAATCTTAAAGAAAGAATTTAGTGACCTCTTTAGGATACATATTTCACCAATCGAATAACTGAGAGTGCGAAGCGCAAGCTGAAAATTTGCAATATTCCAGCCTGAAAACTTTACTTTAAAAAAAGTATTTTATTTCGAAAACATGAAAAACAGCATATTTATTTTTGAAAAAGGATCTTTCCCATTTTTGGAAAAATATGCATTTCCCTGTTTATTATTTCATTTTTGGGGTGCAAGTGCGCCCTGCCTCCCTCCCGGCGGATCCAAGTTTTGTCAAATGGGTGGGGGGCAATTTTTTTTTCAGCCATATTTTCCTCGATCGGCAGCTTAAAGTTGATTTTTGTTTGTATTTTGAAAGGGTAGTCCTAACAGTCAATAATTAGCTTTATATATAATATATATATATAGCTATATTTTTTTAAATGATGGGCAATATGTTTGTGATCTTCAAAACGAGATGCCTATTGTAACTAGATAATACCTGCGAGCAAGAAGCGCGAACAGAAATTTTAAATATAAGCTCTGACGGGGCTCTGACCTGATCTAAAGGGGACATTTTAAGAACTTTTTGCAGTTAGCCATGAAGACGATGCGTGTTTCAACCAGTGGCGGCGGAACGTATTTTCCTTTGGGGGAGCCAAAAAAGGGGCCAATAGGGGCATTTTGGTGCAAACGGATATTTTCGCCATAAGATTATCATCTGTGTAAAGAGGTTGTGTGTTTTGTAGTAATTAAGTTGAGAAAAAAAATAAGTGATCTCTGATTGATAAGTTATATATTTACGTTTCATTTCTGCGAGCGTAGCTAGCAAGCGGTTTGGGGGGAAATGTAAAATTCGCTTATTTGGTCAATTACTTTTAAAAGGGCATCCTTGTGAGATGTTGCCAGCGGATCACGTGCTCAAACTTTTGGAAATTTCATGTAAGCCTAAAATTATAAAATGATATTATTTACCCAGGGAAAGTCACTTCAATTCTGAAAACTGTTCTCCCAGCTATTATTATAATTATCCGTGTTTGTTACCAAAATGAATAATTTTCATTTTCGGAAATACGAACCTTATTCAATTTTTGGATTAACGAACATTATTTCGTTTTCGGATTAACGAACCTTCGGAATTACGAACCTTATTTTGTTTTCGGATTAACGAACCTTCGGAATTACGAGCCGTATTTCATTTTCGGATTAACGAACCTTCGGAATTACGAACCTTATTTCGTTTTCGGATTAACGAACCTTCGGAATTACGAACCTTATTTCGTTTTCGGATTGACGAACCGTCGGAATTACGAATCTTATTTCATTTTCGGATTGACGAACCTTCGGAATTACGAAGCTTCGGAATTACGAACGTTCGGAATTACGAACCTTCGGAATTACGAAGCTTCGGAATTACGAATGTATGCGGTTCTCGAGACTGCAACATGAACTTCTTTTATTTTATGGAAAAATTTGGACTTCGGTTATTGTGACCCGAATGGCCATATTTTTACTTGCACCTTTTATTGTAAATAACCTCTAACGTCACTGTCAGCCATTGACTGCACATGCACCCATCTCAGTTTAGCTTCCAGTATGAGATGCATAAGGGAGTACTTATTCAAGATTCAAGAATGAACAGAATGGATGCAGGATCTACAAAATCTGTTTTGATTTTTCAAAATTGCTACCAATACTGCAAGCATCTTCATATGCACCTTGTCGCTCTTGCAAGACCGTTGTCATGTTTTAGATGTAATTATGTGATTATCTATCTGGAACAGTGGAAGGTACAAACGTGTACTTATAAAAGCTTTTCCTTGTGTGCCGTTTCAGTAGGTGCTAGGTTCATGGCTAATAATGCTTTCGGGAAATTGGTATTATTGGAATAAAATAATGATTTGCTCTAATTTAGAACTGCATTTGATATAAACATTTCTTTTTCTTTCTTTTTTTCAAATGTCTCTATATTTTCCCCGTAACAGGGCCTGGTAACGTTGACACAGAGGAAGGTTTGCCTCTTTTGGAAACCACGAAAACTAAAGGTAACATCACAGTCAATATTAAGGATTTAAGAGGATGATTACACAATTCCTTCACCCATTTGATAGTGTATTCTTTGCCGTTGACAAATGGGGTCAACCATATTTCTAAATAATTGTAAGTTTTCCATCGATTAAGGGACCTGATTTGAGTTCGGGAGTTATTGGTCATGAAATAACAACTATCTCGTCAGTTGACTTGCATAAATCTTCTTGGCACTGAGTAGATGGGAGTTATAAGGTTTCCAAGAGCAAATTCATCTCTTCCAATCATGAAATATTGCCACTAGCATCCCCCCACTAAATAGTATCCCGTCATATATTTACGACCGTGGATATTGGAATTGATCATGGTTTTGACTTGAAACTCAAACTTATTTTATTAATATAATTCACTCTCTCAGGAAAACTGTCCTTTTACGAACTCTGGATGATGTTGTCTAAAGTAAGCATATCTGACATGGAGAAATTGAATGACACCTGTGAAGAACTAGGTATCGGGAGATTGAAAGATGTGTTCACACTTCCGGAAGCCTACAAACATTTTTGTCAGTGGAAAGCTGACAAGGCACACGACGATGAATACGACCAAGCACAGAAATTGAAGACAGCTTTAGAAAAAGCTAGATACACTGATGCATGGAAGGAAATTTATGGTAATTACTGCATTATGAAATAGACATAATAACTACTAGGTAAATACAAAAATAGCAGTTTTCAATTGATGTGAAAGACCCCCCATTTCATTCAATATACTGATATGTCACACCAAGTGTGTTCTTATTTGTCCCTTATTTGGGGCATTCAACTATTAACTGATTAAAGAAATTATTAATCTCATAACATGTTAATATACACATATATTTTACAATTCGATTTATAATATTTCTTGTGTGTGATATTTGTGCCTTACTTCTCTCTCCACAGTCTCCCTCTCCCTCGTGCTCTATCTCTCTCTCTGTCTACCTCTATCTACACACACACACACACACACACATACGACAATACTTATTGTTTAAGAGATTTTTATTGACACGGCACTTTCCTATAATCGTTTAAGCATATGATGAGAAAGTACCTCACCTCATGTAATATGAACATACTTTATCATTTTTTTATTCCTTCATGTGAATCATTTTTGTTCTAGATGTTTTGAGAAAAAATACAATTGAAAATATATGAAGTGCAAATCCATTTGATAACATGATTGATCCATAGTTTATAGTGACTTCACATTACTAAAGAGACTTTTTATATGTATATATTGAAGGGCTTGAAGAGTAAATTACAATTAAAAGTATATATTATGTTAGTCGTTTACATACCCATCTCAATATGTCATGTCATTTTGTGATAGATACGAGGAGGAACTTGACGGTTGTGGTTGCCGAAACGATGCTACAGCATGTTTTGTGGCACATAGGAAAACCAGTGAAAATCGATGCCTTTCTCTCCGAACTTATTACTGGTCGCCATTCAACGGGTCTTAATGCCACTGACAAGATATCGGAGCTGATTCTCAAACCACTGGAAGAATTGGAGAGGTGGAGCAAAACCAGTTTTGATGAAAACCCGGTTACTTTGCTGAGTCTCGCTCTCGAGAAAGCACAATGTACACCAGTGGACAAAACTTTCTTCTGTGGTGAGTTTGACCTTTTCCCCCCAGAAGATGACCTTCTGTAATTCATTTCGATTCAGTTTAATTCATTTATTCAAATTAACCGTTCGAGATCTTACAAAATCACTTCTATTTAAAAAAAATCTATTGGTACAATTATGTTTTCATTCAATCGATCAAACTTATGCTACTCGTTTTTTTTTCGTTTCATCACATTTCTTGTAATTTGTAGTACCTGATGAGCCAGTATCACCTGAGGAGCTACAATCGTTTATCATGAAACTAACTGGCAGGCATTGTCACATTTTACCAAGTGCTCTTGAACTGACCAATGAGAAGATCGCCACCATCAGCGATGAAAACAATGAACACGTATTTGATACTCAGTCTATGATCGGTGATTGGTTGAGGCAAAAGGAAACCGAGCAGGAGAGGAAGGAAGAAGATATAACTGAAGAAACGAGTTGTCTGGAAACTAGCCAACACATTAGTAGGAGATGTGAACTAGATCACGCAGCAATTAGTATCGGACGCTCTGATCTAAAAGGTATATTACATTGAAGATTAAGAACTTGGCTGTTGATCAGCTACACTCATACTACTTAAATTGTATCAAATACAGTAAATAACAAATGTATTTATACAATAATGAACTGATTTTGTGCTTCTTTATTCTGTAGGTTATTTGGTCGGATATAGCAGTTACTTAATACTGGAACGCGAGGAAGAAAATAAACAGACACATAATACTAAACATGCTCAAGGTATGCATACCATTGTACGAAATTCATTTGTTTATCTGCAGGTATCCACAAGGAGATTCAGATAAAATTTACACAAGCATTCGACACTTTTCATCCCTGTTATGCCTCAGTCACATTTGCTCTACGGCAGCCGTACGACGAGTCAAAAAACAGCCGTTTCAACATTGTTTTCTTAATAGCTACATATAGGTGGTTTTAATAAAAGTAAATAAACGGTTGTTTTCGACTGCATGACTGCATGGCCACCGTAGAGCAGATGTGACTGGGGTATTAATAATTATATCAAAAGCACAATCTATCATCTCACAATATTTATTATTTTGTCCAATTTCTTATATTCTGCCTCTATTTATATTCTTTAAAGCATATATTTGGAGAATAAGTAATTGATTCTTTATTTATTTTCTGTGATTCATTACTGAAATTGTTACAGATGTCTTTCCCGCGAACAAAGTGAGTGATGGCGAAATACAAAGTATCACAAAGTTTCTTGAACCAGACGAACGAACTACGTTATTCGGTGATCTTAAAGGAGAAGACTGCATCTCTGCAATCAAAACTTGGATGGAGAAGGAACAATCGGCAGATCGACAGGCAAACTGTCGAGAAAACCTTCGGGTAAAGCTGAAACATATTGGAAAGGAAGGTAAGGCAAGGCAGGGTAAAATATACCATTATGATCATACTGGCTGGGAAGAGAGAAAAACGATCAAGGTCTTTCCACAAAGTCTCAAACTAAGATTAATGTAAAACAAATACACTTAAGCTAGTAGATTAATGTTTAGAATTACTTTCTTATCTATAAATCATTACATGTATTTATTATATTTTAGTGTATGCCATCATGAATATGCCTGGGAGTTGATGTTAAAATTTTCGAATTGTCTGGGTTTTATTTCAATTTTATGTCCTGCAGGTCTCGTCCCTTTGGAAAGCAAGGAAGGTTTGTATCACGTTGAACTGGTTGATATAGCCTTTCGTCTCTTGATGACAGACGTGTATCCTCTAGCTACGGCCCTCGGTATATCCGAAGTTAAACTAAGATCATACAGAAGACTATATCTGACTCCTTCTAACATGTCCAGAGGAACAATAGGAGTCTTGAAAAATATGTGTAGAAACGACGAGACGACCAGAAGCATGAGACGTGAACTGTGTGATATTCTCAAACACGGGTTTCCAGAAATAAGTCTCCTGCTGAAGTACGGTAATCAACTTAGCCTTTCTTTTTCTTATACCGTGCAGATTCAATTCAATCAAACGAAAGGAACTTGACGGGGCTGATGGCATCATCCACTCGTTGTTTCTTTTGTTTTCCTTTATGAAATGTTCTAATTTCCTCCTCACTACGAAGTGATAAATCTGTAAAATGTGAAATTAAAAAAGCAGATAAGAACCAATAGCGCCATCTCGAGTCCTCAACTACTCATATACCTAACCGGTAAAAAACACCATAATTTATTGTTCGAATACACATAAAATGAAATGCTCCGAAAATATGCTTTGCCCAATTGATTGTGGGCTAGGCAGCCGATGTGCAGCGCCAGATCGACGAGGCTCTATCCCTTTAATCGTTGAACGCCAAACAGGGTAGCAGCAACTCTCATCTTTTTGACGTCTTTTGGTCTGACGCGGCCGGGGTTTGAACCCCGACCTCCCGGTTGTGAGACGCACACTCTACCAACTGACCCAACACACCGGTCACAGACACTATTTCACACCATAATGCTAGCGTAGTCTAGCAATATAGACCCACTTGACTGATGACATGCTATTTAACTACTCAATATAATTGTGTCACCAAGTAGCGTAACAATTACTTTTCCTCTCAAAACATTTTAGTTTCTCTATTCAAATACAATAATAGGTCGTTTATTATCTGTAGTATCAGTAGATACCTGAAAACGTATATTTTAAGACTATGTATTGATAACACACGGTCTATGAGATACCACACACAATTCATTCCCCCTTTAAGGCGGTTTTCCACTAGGGCGCGGACAAGAACAGGAAGGGTTGCGGAAGCTACTTTTGTCATTTCGGCATGCTGTCCGCAACCAAATCCCGTAAAAGATTATGCAAATGATCTTGTCCTAGGACACAACCAGGACTGTCTGCGTATTGTCGTAGGACAATCCTGGGACTGTCCTAGGACAAGATTATCTAAATAAATTTGTCGGCGTTCGGTGCGGACAGCATGCAGATTGTATTAGGACAGAATCGGAGACATTTAGGACAACGTCACGAGTGGTAAATTCAAGGACTACTTGCGAATACTCCATGAAAATTATCGTTCATATATCTTTTGAAATGAATTTAGGGGTGTTATTTGGGTTTTCTTCGACTACAAAGACTTTATAGGATTTATTTTTAATTTCAAATCAAATTGCATACATTGGTGGACATCCCAGGGGGACAGAGGCGACGCGTCCACTCACTCTTTGGAAAGGGGGACATTTGATATCACATGCCCCCTCCCAATATTTGGAACGAGCGAGAAAGAAAAAAAAATGGAAAGAGAGGGAAAAGAACCAGAAGGGAAAAGAGAAGAGAAAATGAAGAGGAAAAACAAGAGGAGAAAGACGAGTGAATTAAATAAGATGAGGGGGGGGGGATTTCATGTCACTATGTTAAATTTTCGCTCACGCTTTGTGCTCGCATTGCCTAATCTATGACATAACTTGCTCAATAGACTTATATTGAGCTTAAAATATCAAGTTTTGAAGAAAATATACAAAACATTTCTCGGACATAAAGTTTTCGATTTGTTTGATTTACGAATAGATTTTATAGTTTTCTGTAAAATAACTATATTTTATGGTCTAAATATGAACATTTTCTGCTAGCGCTAGCATTATTTGATTTGTCAAATAACTACTCTCTTCGTGTATTCCATATTTTTTTGAAAAATATCCCTTTTTAGGATGGTCTGATTGTGAATAGTATCAGCTAAAGCTGCTCGCTTGCATTTTGATTGGGGAGTTATGTATACCTGTATCAATAATTGTAACAAATTATTTTAAATTCCTCTTTCATGACAGTTTATAAAAATTTTCGGCTCGCAATTTTAGCTCTCATTATTTTTGTTTTAGATTCAAGATTCAAGATTCAAGAGGTTTATTTCATTTCCAAAACAAATATAAATCGAATGCAAATACAAATCAAAGTACGAATACAAAATAATTTTTAACTTAGCATAATTATATAACAAACGCTTGTATAAATAAAAATAATATCAACCCATGCTTCCTATTCATGATTACAAAATGTCCAGTTATCTGACCTTAATATCAATTTCGCACCCTTATTAGAGTAATAAGTAATATAATAATATTTTCATGACTTCCTAATAATCATTGTCCGTTTTTTTGTCAGAATGGAATAACGACAAGTTTCATCTCTCGCTTAGGAAGATAGTCATCATAGTCATAATGTCCCGGTCGCAACTCAAAATATATGTAATGATAAAAATATAAACTTGAGCTTCGCACTCGCATCATTTATTAAGCGCGATCTATATCCAATTCGTAACTGCGCTTAAATTTTTTTTTAGATCGGAAAATTAAATATCTTTAGCTCGCTCATCGCGCTCTTATTATTGATATCATAATAAAGAATGTAATTAGAATGTCCAGATTCTAGGTCTAGATCTAAACACACGCACGCATGTTTATTTAGATTCCAATGTTGTGCCAGTTTCAGATCAGATTACCAAATATTATTATTAATGTAAGAATATTACCCATCTATCGAATTATCCATCCTTTTCCAGATTTACGAAACGTGAGATGTCGAATTTCGTTTCGGCTCGCGCTTCGCGCTCACATCAAGTGTATAGTCATACCCCTTTCCTGTTCATGCTTTTAAAAGGTGCTTAGAATGCCCAGTATTTAGGTCGGAATGTAAATTTTGATAATTTGATAGTTCAAATATGTAGAATAAAGGAAAGTATGTTAGCGGTGTAATGTAATATTCCCTCTTTGAAAGCAGATTTTGTGCATTTTAATACATAACAATGAATTATCTCGGATCTTGATTTTTATTTAACCAAGGTAACTTTTAAAAGACTGCATATGTTCATAGCAAAGTCGGGGCTCTCTTTATAACATTACCTTTTTTTTAATCATTTTTCTACAAATTAATACATAATTATATTACAAAAGAGGAAGAAAACAAGAAGTTAGGATGCAAATTGCATTCGACAGGCACATGCGAATAAATTGGTGAGGTGGTCCCCCCCCTCCTTAAAAAAGTACAAACAGAAGAAAAATAAGTGGAATGGAAAGGGAAACTTAAAAAGTTATAAGGTGGAAAAGAAAAAGGGTGTGCCGTGCTGATACGGTCCTCCTCTCTCTGCTGCTGGCTTACCCATCCCAGTATTAAAGAGATATACAAACAGCACAAAAGAAATAGGAATAAACAAAGGAAATGAATGAAATGAGGTGAAATAGAATCAAGGAGGAAAAAAAAATCGCGATAATGAGCAGAAAATAATTGGTCGAGATTGTGAATGTGTAAGATTAGAAATATCAGTTTTATTTTTTGGGACGAAAATGTGAATCCAGTGTCTAATCGCCTTTGCCTCCTCTTGTACCAATTGAAATAGACTAAGGAAGAAAATGTAAATGGGCAATTCCAGGAGGCCGAATGCAATCGCTATTGATTGCGTAAAAATAGGAAAAATGGAGTAACCAAAGAAGAGGGGGAAAAAGAAGAGAGAAAAAATTGACAGACCTGCAGACAGGGAGAATATCAGCGTTTCAGCTAGGTCAATTTGTAAAAAAATTATGGTCCATTTCGCGCTTCATACTTTCAAAAGTTTAATCATAAGAAGATTGTGCACGCTGTTCACTTTTTTTACGAAAATACTTAGGCAGATTAAATCTTTTCGTCTTTTCTTTTTCGTCCTTGATGCTCATATTCTGTGTTTATGAGAAACATGCTCTTTGCACGACTTTTTTCAGGAAGGCCTATTTTTTGTAAAGAGTCTTGGGTAGTGGTTCTGACTCCCGCCTTGTAAACGGAGAGTCATGTGTTCAATTCTCACCGCGGTCTAAACCGTCCTTTGGCAAGACGTATTGCATACCTTGCCACTCGCCACCTAGTTGCTAAATGGGTACCCGGTTGGAAGCGAAAGTTATTGTATGCTTGAATTTGCAAGCGCCATTATGAGGCTAGGATGAATGCAAGGAATGCTTCCCAGGGTGTGGAAATTGTGCACTTTTCATGCGGGATTGAAATGAATCCTGGGGTAAATCGTTTTGCTCCTGCTGTATATCGTTTTGAGTCGTTCTGAGAAAAGCGATGTTTATAAACTTGCTCTCATTTATTATTATTTCTTATTAATGACACCTCATTCATGAACAAACAAAGTGCTTAAAATGTAATAGGAATGTAAACTTGAATTTCAGTTTGAAATCTACACCTGTATTATTAATTTTGTTATGATATTTGTCATATTTGTAAAGTCAAGCGCTGCCTGTACGGTCCCTTTTTCAGTCGAGTACATTAAAATAATCTAGTTCATAATCAAACGTTGCATGAAACATCTTTTTTATGTTCAGTACAGAACAAAATAATCTGCTCGCATCATTGCCAGCTTAATTATTCCAAGAAATATTTGAAAAGTCCACTTTTCAGATCAGTAGGAAATGCTTGAAATATTCCTCCTTCAAGTCTGTAACCCCCCCCCTCAAAAAAAA
The DNA here is from genome assembly GCF_018143015.1 of Lytechinus variegatus. Taxonomy (NCBI): domain Eukaryota; kingdom Metazoa; phylum Echinodermata; class Echinoidea; order Temnopleuroida; family Toxopneustidae; genus Lytechinus; species Lytechinus variegatus. Next base: position 39,621,413 of record NC_054747.1, on the reverse strand, counting down.
AATCAACTCGTGCTTCGCGCTCGCGTCATATGTTTAAAACACTGCTTGAAATATTAGGTTGCCAATTTTTTTTAGTGATATACTAATTAGGCCCCTTGACCCCGTACTTCTTTACTTTTTTGTTGTCTTGTATTACCCCGTTGCCCCATCTACTCCACTGACCACAAATGGCTTTTGCTACTTGTGTGCTCGTTCCATACATATTAGCATTGGATCCACACATTCCTGAATCACTCCGCTTGCCTTCCTATTCCAGTCCGAACGTTCTTGAAACAGTCCGCTTGCCTTCTTATTCCTGTCCGCACGTTCCTGAAACTGTCCGCTTTCCTTCTTATTCCAATTCGCATGTTCCTGAAACATTCCGCATGGGTTCTTCTTACCTTCTTGAAGCTGACCTGATTGCGGATGGTTTCCGGAAGACGCGGAAGGGTTTAGGAAGGGCAGGACATCACCAGGACATCGTCAGGACAGGGTCCCGAAGGTGTCAGGAACTCAATATCCGCGTCCAAATTTTGGTCTCGACCAAAATTTGGATGCGGACAAATTTTGATTTCCCGAACAGCAGGAAGGGTTTAGGACAGCGTGCGGATACTCCCAGGAATGTCCGGATAGGTTGCGGAAGGGTCGCGCATTGTAATTATTACATTCCGCGCCTTGTCCTGACGCTGTCCTGGCCCTATTGGAAAAGGGGAATTAAGATGTGATTAAAACATTTAAAAGCGAAAGAAACAGTGGTTGAGGGGCATCATCGAGTGTCTCGTTTGCCTGTCACTGAGTTGTGCATAATACTGTTTTGTAGAAAACAAGCGAAATTTTTTACTTATTACTTAGTCATTACTTATTTTATCTCCGATTTCGATGAAATTTTCAGTGTTATGCTTGTTTGACTTTTCTTTATTTTGAGAGGTTGTACTTGCCCTTTTAATATAATTATTTAAAAACTTATTTCCTTCTTTTTGAATATGCTTCAAGAGAAAAAAATACATTAACAACTTCCAAATTAGATGCAAACAATTCTTTTTTTTTCTTCATTTCGAGTCATTTGCTCATTTGAATCATTATTAACAATTAAGTCATAACACACATCCTAAAAATACAAATTCCACAATTCGTCTATGCATGAGGATGGTAGAAAAAAACATGAATCATGCAGGTAACTATCGAAAAATGTCGTTTTGCAGATCAGATATCGGTGATTTTCTTTTTATATATATATATATTTTGTATATTTCTACGTGTGCGTATGTGGAATTTTTTTATGTTTGTTTATGTTTTCCCTTATATATTAGTTGTGTATAATTCTTTATTTTCATTGTTTTATATGCATTGTGTTATCAATTTCATTTAAAGGGGTAATCTTCACAAGCATCATCTTCACTTTGGCCCAAACCATGTTATTGATTGTTATATTTTGTAATTGTTTTATTTTGTTCATATTGGTCTTATGAACTTGAACTTTTTCATATCTGATTTTTTTTCGGAGGAATTATGTTTTGTTTAGGGTTTCATCAATCTTCAGAAACTCGTGTCATTCCCCCCCTTTTTTATCAAGCCAATAAAATAACGTTTTTTATCACCAATCGTTTTTTAATGTGTTATTTTGATATTTTTGTTAAGAATCGTGAATATTATGAAGATATATCACGGGCCGTTTCATAGAGCTGCCGTAAGTTAACTTGATTTTCCGATCAATTGTCATGATTGTGGATTCTTCCTGTACATGCTGTAGTTAATTCTGGAGCCCAGGTTCACATAGAAGTTTCATCATATTAAATTCTGTGACTTACAAACTGGCCGTATAAAATGTGTGTGGCAGTATGATAATTATGTCATTTCTGTTTATTCTTTATAGGATATGAATTGTCTCAGGCTGATTTGTATGACGTCAGCTTTGGAGAAGGGTCCAAGGAGGCGAACCGCACCAAAATTCGTGAGAAGTTGGAAATAAACAGCAAAGTAACAAACACCATGGATATGCTGAAGTATTGGAGGTCTTTAGTGAAATGTCCAACATACAACTGGAGAAAAGCCCTGGCCGAGGCGGTTTATCCTGTTCTAGAGAAAGAAGTGGCTCTTGGCATTCTTACAGGTGATATTTCCCTTTCTGGAAAAGCCGTGGTGTATATATCTCTAACCTTTTAATTCAAAATAACAACCCCTATCTGACTGGTTCCAGAGACGAGCAATCAAGTAAACACAAAATTAATCAATAAACATATTGAAATACATGTGTAAATGTAGAACAAAAGTCAATATTTCAATATACCTCAATATGTCTGTGTGTATGTCCTGCAGGTTGCTTGTTTCTTTGAACATATTTTCTTCCTTGTTTAATACTTCTCATTGTTTGTATTTATTGTATTTGTTACTTGTATGCAGGGCCCCAAAGAAAAAAAGTGCTTAGTCCACTGATGGGGTTACCCCGGGTAAACAAAACGAAATAATAAATAAACAGAGGGTCGTGTGTTCGAATCCCACCGCGGTGGCGTCATCTAGCAAGGTGTTAATCCACACTTTGTCACTCTCGATCTAGGTGCTAAATCGGTACCCGGTAGGATGCAAAGGTTATTGTATGTTTGAATTTGCCAGCGCCATTATGAGGCTCTGATGACTGCGGGGAAATGCACCCCAGGGAGTAGAAATTGTGCCCCTTTCGTGCGGGATTGAAATTTATTCCATAACCGGGGTAATAATGTACTGTAAAACGCTTTGAGCCATTTTGGGAAAAGCGCTGTATAAAAAAAACTAGCTATTATCATTATTATTCTTTAATCAAAACACACCTGCATCATTGATATTAATCTTTGGAATTGGCCACATTTGAAAAATTAGGAAAAGTTAAAGACCTACCTGAACTATGCACAACGCTAATATCTTTCGAAATATATATATATTTTTTTAATCCGGTTTTATATTTCATCTTCAGGTGACATTCGTCGCAGTGGAAAGCAGGGTGGAAATGTCAAAAAATATCTTCAAGACACCTTCATACATCTACAAGCACTAAATATCGCCATTATTCTTGGGGTTGAGAACATCTCTTCGGACAAATTGACTTACGGGGATGTTCTCAACGTGTTAAATGAATCACTGAAAAGCCAACCACCGAATGAGAAACAGCGTCTATTCTTGCGCAAACGCCTCCATGACGAAGGATTCCGGAACTTTTCGGCTGAACTGACCCATTTCGATGGTACACAGATTATGCATTCAACGTCACAAAAGAAATAATATTACACACGACAGTCAGGAAATAAGTTTATATATAATTTCAGATAACATGCAATGTTTTGTGCGTATACATGTTGAAACTGGGGTGGGGGTCTTCAAGTGTGTAGATCTTTTACTAAAATTTACAAAACTTTTTGGGGGATTACAATATTTTGTCATTAATTTTAGTTAATCATTGAAATATTCGTAGGGGTGCAATTTATGTATTGATCATTTGACAGTAATGTTCTGTAGTACACGAAGTCTTCCTCTCGGAGTGATGTAGAACATGGCCATGTAGGAATGGAAGTTGCGGTTTGTTTCTTATTATGATATTTATGTGTTCATTAATTTCATGACATCATTTTATGCACGATAAACATGTATTTTTTCAGGAATTTGTAGTGCTTGCTAGTTCACTGTGTTTACTATAGGGCTCTCTGATGCTTATCCTGTTGCACTCTGTTGCTTTATCAGAGCAACTTAGAAAGGTAGCAACTTGAGATTTCATTTGCTCATCGAAATGACAACATGATGTCTATAATTATGTAAATTATCTCAATTCTTTAATTTTCATCATCCAGAACATGCATACTCTAAAAGAAAGGGCATTCCTAAAGAAATTGAAATAGCGATAAAGAAAGATGTTGCCACTAAGTTATCTGAAATCCTAGAAGTTGATGTCAAACTCTCCGAAGCAGCATCGTATCTCAAGCAAGTCTTGGAGGAGTGGGTTGGTACACTAAGCCGTAAGCCATTACAGTCGCAGAACCGCATTCTTCTCAGTGATCGACTTTTGAATGAAGGTTTCGTTGATTTCTCACTTGAAGTCATGTTAGGTACCGTCATGAAGGGTGAGCTTATTGTGCTTAAATCCAGTCTCCCACAATGCGATTCGTTGCGATCCGAAATTCAAATTAATTGTAATAAAATTTTATATGGATATTCCGACAAATAAAATATTACGTATCATAGTTGAGGAAAATTGTAAGACTACTGAAATCGAAATTCAGTCATGTTTGATCCTCCCTGAAATATAAAGTCAAATTCAATTCCAAATCGTAAAGACGTCATCATCGGCTGCGACTTGAAGCCGATTTAGATTTTATTCCTATCATAGGCTTGCTGCAAAAAAATATGGTTTTAGTTATCCTACCAATATGACAAACTTTGAATAAAATTATTTTTCTTCTTGGAACTTTCATATGCAAAATATGCAAAATATGCAAAATGCGTTTTCTTAAAAACAATTGCGTCCCAGCGGATCGCGTAGTGTGAGACGGTCTTAATGTAAATATTTTTTTTAAGTTCAGAAAAGATGGAACCTCGATACATCTGTATTTTCTCTCTTTGCTTCCGCAGACTCATGATGCTGTCACATCAGTGAAACCTACCCCAGATAGGCAGCATCATGATATTAATAATAAATATCAAGGAATTCCTTCCTACCGACATGATAGAGTTGTAATACACCCGGTGGGTGTTTCATAAAGCTGTTCTTAAAGTTACGCACAACTGGAACATGTTCTTAGGTCACATATCAATTATACAGGGATGTCACATAACCCAAAAAAGGATCACAAGTCGTGCGCAAAGTCATTCGTATCTTACAAACAGCTTTATGAAACAGCCACTTGGTTGGAGAGTGGCAAATGCAGATGAATTCCTTGCAAAGGACGCGAGTACCACTGTGGAATTCAAACCCCGGTCATTGTTCAAAGTCTGGAGACTTATCCACTGAGCCACAATAGAAAGCTAAAAATGATTTTGTATGATCACTGAATTAAAAAAGTCGGGGTCACATGCGTGAACAAAAGTGTAACATTTATTTTTGTTCTTATTCAAATTTGCTTGCAGGTCTCGAAGCAAGGAAGCCTTTCGATGTTACACACGCTCATGACGACGGTCTCCTGCGTTCTGAAATTTAGTTAACTAATATTTTTCATATAATTTTTTTATATTCAGAAAGAGATTGTAAATGATACGTGTGTCTAAAATGTATATATATGTAAAATCTATGTAATAATTGATTATGTTGTATTATGTTGAACATGTGGAACGCAGAAATAAATTTCAAGCAAACAAACAAACACACACCATGACAAAACCTTCCCAATCTTCCTTGCCTGATGTCAGTCAAAATCCTTCACAAATGAAGACATTTGTTTATTACAAGCATTGAAGCTGAGAGACCCCAGGTCAAATTGACCATTCATGGAATTTCTACATGAAATTACTATTTGATAGATCTAAGACTATGTAACTAATGTAAGGGTACCGGTAATTTGAATGTGCTGATTCATTCGTGTTAACGTGAACGCTAGTTTACGGTCGATCACACATGAGTGAATTAATTTTGTAATGATGAAGTCCACCCGTATGCGTACTCCTATTCCGAAGACGCAAGTCATGAATATTCATATTTTGTTCCAGAACTGCGGTGTGAAAAATAATTTCGCGCCCCGGGAGCCCAGCCCGACCAGCAAGATCCGAATGGATCAAACTAACGTTACATCTTGCCCAGAGCCAGGTCAAACATCGTTCGTATCATCAGCAATCAAGCGATCGAAGGTGAAAAAAGATTCAGAGGATGATTTTATTTTGAAGATGATGATCTTTGTGACAGCGATCTTTTTCCATTTCATTCTCTGCAAAAGTGAAACAGTGCAAACTTTGATTATTTTGTATAGGTCTAGATCTAGATATCTTAATTGAGTCGATGAATAATGTGACTCATGACTTATTTCATCTTGTATTCATACGCCTTATAAATGTGGTGATTTCTATTTTCATAACTCAAGAATTACAGATTAACTGATTTGATAGGACTTTGTTACATAATTTAGATCTTCCTATGAGCTTTAAAATGCTAGTCTCAGGGAACAATATTTACGAATCTATTTTTATGCTCTTCTTCAAAAATCATAAAATTGCTAGGGTAGCCTAACAGTATAAACAATGTTGTTAAGAGATGAGAACATGTATATGCATATCACCTCAGTATTTACAATGTCAAATACCTTTTTTTCGATGCAATTTTGCTTATATATATGTTTATCATGTACAGAACTAGAAACGAGATCTACACTCTTATCTATTTTTTTTATTCCAAGCTTTGATCTAGACCTACATGTATATGAAATCGAAACAGTAGTGTTATTACGCCTTTTTTTCAATTTTCTTGAAGTAGATCATTTTATGTTGGAGGCTTAGACTCCCCAAAATTGAAATAATGCAATATGGCAATATCATTCTTAACAATATTAAATGATAGTCGTATTAAAATGTTTATGAATGTCTTTACAGTTGGAAGAAGAATTGAACTAATCAAAGTAAAAAAGAATTGTCTCGCTCTTCAGTATTTATTGTGAAGTTTGTCTTGTAGCAAGTGTGAAATGCCTGTTTGTGACAATTTTAGATTTTTAGATTGTTTTTGGATATGGGTGTTCATGTAAATATTGTTGGTGAATCCGTAGATTTGGTTTGCAGTTATTAAGTGGTGATATTTTCTCTCTTCTTTTAAGTTCTGATACTTGTTTTTTCTTTTTTCACATGGGTGAAGGAAGTGAGGTGGATTCGCTTTCGTCCTCCTCCCCTTTTGTTTTTGCAGGGACGGCAGAACGGTTTTGAAATGAGTGGGGCTCACCATGCAAAGAATCATAATCATATTTTGTTCACAAATTCTCGTTTTGAGCAATTTCGGGTGTCCACTTACGAAATGTTGCGTAATTTTGGTACCGCATACCGGGTGTTGCAAATTTGGTCTCAAAAGTTGCGCGAGACTTTTAAAGTGATAAGTAAGCGATCGGCGAGGTCAAAATTTCACGGTGGAGATTTATTATTGGGGTTATAACTTGGGTGGATAGTTGCAGAGTGTAGATTGAAGGTTGCCGGGTCGAAATGGGATTCCATCAGAACTATACATTTATACTACTGCCCAGGAATGATAGTAGTAATTCACGACAAGGGCCCCGTTCCATACAAGTAAACATCATGGTAACTTTGCCATGCAATAGTATCTTGCATGGAATTATTGTTGTGAGATATGGGGAAATCGTTTTCAATTTCATGTGGATCGAATTACCAAGCTCCAAAAAAGAGCAGCCCGTTTGATCCTTAGATGTCACATATATACCCCATCTAAAGAAATGTTTTCAAAACTTGATTGGACGGCCTTCAAGTGTAGAATCATGTATTGTCGATATATATTTGTTTATAAATGTGTTCATGGATTTGCACCTGAATACTACTCAAATCATTTTCAGGATCTTAACAAAACCCATTCGAATAATACGAGGCAGTCCGTCAGACACGATCTTATTATTCCAAGGTGTCGATCTGATTATTGCAAACATTCCTTATTTTACGCCTGTCCAAAATTGTGGAATATCCTGCCGGTCATCATACGTGAATCGTCATCTTTACATTCATTTAAATACAATCTTAAAAAGCATCTCAGGTCGATTGATAATTAAGGTTTTCGATGGCACCCGCTACTTTGTAAAATCTATGTATTTGAATGTTTGAAATAATCTCTCTAATTTTACAATGTTCATTATTGATGTATTCGCAATTCTGCTTGTATTGCATTTTTTTTTTGCATATATTATGTTATTTTGAAAGTTTTTATCTGTAATTTTTTTTACATTCTTATGTGTAGGGGCCCCATGGGAGATCAACTGATGTTGAATGGGCTACCCCTTGTTGAATAAACAATAAACAATAAAAAAAAACAATGGAATCCTTGATTTTGGTTGGCTGATGGGTCATGTAACCATGATAGTTACCATTGAATGGCAAAGTTACCATAATAGACTTACTTATATCTGTTATGTTTTGTATATCTGTGTAGTTAACAGTAAATTTATTTCGTTTTTAATATTGTGATCGAAATAAGGTGATAAAATATGGAAGGAACTAGACAAGTGTAACATTCAGCATATACTGTTCAAATCCTCTCATTATTTAGAAAATATTGATGGAAATTGTTTTAGTGTGATGTTAAAAACGGCTAACCTTCAGCTTTTGTGATATTCCAGGTAGTTATACATGTACTACTACAATTTCTAGTTATTTTGTTGCATAAGCCATGTAAATATTTTGAACTGTCATCCATTAAGTAAGAAACCATGCAGGTATTCAATTTGATACGTACACGTAAGCCAGAATAGCTTGCTCACAGTTCTTAACCTACACATGTATGTAAACGCAGTCTTAAGGCGACCGCACACCTTACGATTGGTCTGCGACTCAATTTTGGAATAAAACGAAGTAGATTTTGATGCTATTATTGAGACTTGGAATATCTTACTGTGTAATGTTCAAAGTCATCGTCCGAATGCCTTTGTTTAAATCTGTGACTATGCTATCATCCTTCCTAGAATAAAAGCAAATTTAATATCTAGTCGTAATGATTTTATAGCAGTCGTACGATCGGCTACGATTTAAAACTAATTTGGGCTTTACTCCGAAATAAAGGCTTACAATCTTGCAAAATGGTTATATTTATATTCGTTCAATTAGTTTTAACCTCAAATAAAATGATATGTTCTATGTTCCATTCACATTTTCAGAAAATGAGCAAAATGCGATCTGTTTCAAAATCGGATCGCAAACAGTCGTAAGGTTACATACTGCGCACACTTGGATATATACCATAGGCCTACATCCGCATAATATTGCTTAATGACGTCCAATGGTTATCAGTAAGTATTGTGTTTAAATTTGGTTTCATAAAGTGTAATCTGATTATGAGTTAAAACATCTTACAAAATAAATACTTTAAATTGAATACCGGCCCTGGAGTCTTTCTGTAGATATGTATGTAATAATCATACAAATAATGATGATGATAATAATGTTAATAGTAATGAGAATTATAAGATCGATGATATTAGAGTTGATAACTATATGAACGGGAATAAAGGAGAAGAATTATAAAAATAATAATATAAGAGATATAAACAAAAGAAAAGAACAAAAAAAAAACATAAATATGCTATGATGAAATCAATCCGTACATTTAAATTATTATTATGATGTATGTAAACATTGACTCTCACATGAGTCATGAATATTAGTTCATTTGTCAAAATGATATCATACAGTTTACGATGTTCGTATTTTCAACAACGCGTTAGTCTCCTAATATTGTCAATCATTTACGCCTATCACGTGCTACGGCGTGGGTATCAAGTTCAAGTGTTCATTGCCTCTTATTGGTATGATAAAACATATAAGTATAAAATGATTTTCGCACAATGTGCTGACAAAGTATAATACGCACAAACGTGCATTTGGCACACCGTATTCCGCTTTTTTCCACCCCATCTTCCACGCACTTCCTCCCTTCCCCCCCTCTCTCTCTCTTTCTAGTTTGTCCACCCCCTGCATTGGGTTAACAAAAAAATTACCGCAGAACTTCCCAAAAGTTTACAGTTCTCGATTTTATTGTAGTCTCTGCTTCGTCATAATTATGTTGGTTATTTGATGCAAATTTGTCACGTAAATGTATTGACTGTATTTTGTTCAATATTCTGAAATACGGGACAAATAGGCGTCCCGAGAAGGTTTGTCGGGAAGCCGGGACAAAGGAGCAAAATACGGGACGATCCCGGGAAATATGGGACGTCTGGTCACCCTGAGTAGGATGTTTAGCCCACTTTTATCACGAGTGAAAATGGGACTGGCACCAGTATAAATCATATTGATAGAGGGAGGGAAAGACGACTTAAATATGACCACTGGCGTTAATCCCGGGGGGGGGGGGGATGGGGGATATATCCCCCCACTTTTCGAGGAGGGGGGATGGCCTGTACAAACATCCCCCCACTTTTTACGGAAGAAATGAAAAAAAAATCACAAGAGATAATTGTTTTGTTGGTGAAAATTCTTCCTAAAATACCGCTTAACAAATAAAACAATATCATTGGATCATAAAGTGCAAATAAAGAGCCAGTTCACCATTTGCAAACGAAATACTTTTGTCCTTATTATAACATTGAAGAGAAACCCCCGTTTCTTCCAATTCATCATTGTTGGTTTTTTTTGGGGGGGGGATTAAGATGGAATGTAAAAAAAAATTGAATGTAATCTTTAATAAAACCATTAAATCATCATGGGGTAAAAAAGATAACAATATCGGAGGGGTATTTGCCATATGGACATACAGTGGCGTAACTACCGGGGAGGAGGGGGGGCATGGGGGCAAATGCCCCCCTATCGGCTGACCACCCCCCACCAAAAAAAAAACGGGGAAAGGAGAAATGAGGGAGAAAGGAAGAGAAACGTAGTGCGAAAGAAGAAAATATAATTCATTATAATGTTATTTTATAATTATTTATGTTACATAACATAAGAAACATTTTAAAAATAACTTTATGAAACATAATTTGCCCAGGGCCTACTTCTTCATTGTTTTTGGTGCTCGCATCGTCTGTTTAACAAGATATATAATCCTGTTGTACTAAAACATCACGTTTTCAAGTCAATATAAACATGATAAACAAAATATATTTTCTAGCACTTGAGTTATCATATATTGACATATGCTTCTTTTACATGACTCAAAAAGTGATTGCCCCATGTTTAGGTCTCCGTATATAAAAAATTCCTGTCCGTGATTACGTTCGCATTAGTAGATTAGTGAGATATGTCTGCTCTTCGTGAATTCCTAAAATCAGTCCTTAGATAGATAGATAAATTTTATTTTCACACGGTAAAAAACCCAAACAGATACAAAGTCTGATTTACATTGGGGCCGTGCCATTGATAAAATGTACAAAGTAAAAGGCACTCAAACTTACATGAATAAATACATAAAACATGATAATCCTAATTATTACCAGGTGATAATACAAAAAAGTTAAGTTTATGAAAATAATAACGAATTGTAATCAAATGATAAGTTGGTGATATACAGAAATATCTTCAATATGAATACATAATACAGAACAAAATTATTATAGGGTGAAATATTACTCAGATACATGATTATAAATGGGTTAATTTGAATTATTGAGAAAAAAACTCTAACAACACTACACACTCACACATACTCACAAACAGATACACACCATACACCCTTCCAAACACCAGTCATCATTAAGTTTCATCCATATGATATAATGCATACAGGCAAAGTGGGTAAACATCATGCAAAACATAAAAAAGACGACATACCCCACCCCCAACAACCCATCCCTTTGTGATTCATTTCCTTGAACTAGCTAAAGCCTTTTTGAAACTGGAAATGGTATTAGATTGTTGCATTTGAATTGGTAGTGAGTTCCAGCATTGAGCCCCCCTGAACGAAAATGTTTTCTTACCAGATTCGGTTTTTGCTTGGTGGATATTTAAAGTTAGTGGACCTGACCGTGTATTATATGTATGTGTATAAAATGAAAATCTTTCAATTAAATATATCGGTGCCTGTCCTGTCATTATCTTAAACATCATTACAGCAATGTTGTCACTTCTGTTTTCTTGCAGCGTTACCCATTTTAATTTATTTAGATTTTCTTTGGAAGATGTATACCATGGAGATCGATTTATTATTCGGGCAGCCCTATTTTTTAGCTTTTGAAGAACTTTCTGATTAATCAACCCGCAGTTACCCCATACACCATCACAATAGTTAAAATGTGACATTATCAGGGAATTATAAACAATAATCAGTTCATTTTCGTCGACGAAGTTCTTTATAGACTTTAACATGAATAAACCACCATTTACTTTCTTCTGAATATAATTAATATGGTTTTGCCATGTTAAATTAGAATCAAGAATAACACCTAAATATTTACATTCATCTACCTTACGTAATGGAGTATTATCAATATGTATCTGTAACATAGCATTTTCAATTTTTGCAAAGCCTTTGTTTGTACTCGGTTTTATCGATATTTAAATGTAGTTTATTTTTAATCAGCCATTTTCTTATGTTTTCTAGGTCTTCATTAATCTTACATCATATTTCAGTGGGGCTTTTGCCTGAGCAGTAAATCATCGTATCATCTGCATACAAGCTACCTCTACAATGTTTTAAAATGGATGGTAGATCATTAACAAATATGATGAAAAGTAGGGGTCCCAATATTGACCCTTGGGGAATGCCACCCAGGATAGGGCGATTTTGTGATATATGGCCACTGACCCTAGTAACCTGCCCTCTTCCTTTTAAATAACTCGTGAACCAGTTTATTGACACTCTATCCATACCATACTGACATAATTTATCGATTAACAATTTGTGATTTACAGTGTCAAACGCTTTACGCAGATCAAGCATTACAGCACATACAATATTCCCGTTATCAAATTCATTAAACCAATCATCGGTGATTGAAAGCAGTGTTGTCATGGTTGAATGAAGGGGCCTAAAGCATGATTGGGAAGCATTAAAGAGATGATTAGAATTAAAGTAATTGTACAATTGGTTAAAAACTATTCTTTCTAAGATCTTTGATAAGATCGGTAAAATAGAAATCGGTCTGAAATTATTAAGTTCATTAGAGCCTCCTTTGTGTAATGCAGTCACGATGGCATTTTTTCACTTTTCAGGAACTTCACCGAATATAAGAGACAAGTTTATTATGTGTGTTAAGGGCTGAGTGATATATTCGGCAACGAATTTGATCAATTTAGCGGGTAACAAATCGCACCCCATAGCCTTATCATTTGGTAAATTCAAGATATGCCTATACACCTCTCTTTCATTTACTAGTGTGAAATGAAACTGTGTATTTTGAGGCAAATAATCGAAAGAATACGTAAGATCGGAATTAACTGTGGGCTCTATAATTGAATTTGCTAACTGGGGTCCTATATTAACAAAATATTCGTTTAATTTTTCGGCAATCAGAATAGGATCATAAATATCAATATCATCACATTTTATAAACGGTATTTCATTTGATTTATTGTTTCTATTCAATATCATATTCAGATTTTGCCATGTTTCTTTTACATTGCCTTTCGAAGACTCGATTTTTGTTTGAAAGTAAATCTTTTTCTTGTACTTCAATTTTGTTGTTACAAAATTCCTTATTTTCTTATATGCTTTCCAATCTTCATCCTGATTATCTTTAACTGCTTTTCTTTTCATGATGTCTCTTTTACGAATCATTGCCAGAATATCTGCATCAATCCATGGAAGGCTGTCCTTTTTTATCTTCTTTTTTCTTAATGGGGCAAATTTATCACATGATAATGAAAAAGAATTTATAAAAGCATTGGCAGACTCATCAACCGTTGAAGAAGTGTACACATCGTTGTAATTAGTATTACCTACTTCTTCACGAAATGCGTCGCCATTGAATCTTTTATAATTTATGTACACCTTGTACGCATGATGACATTTATCAAACCGCCTTTTACCAAATAAGGCAAAAACAAGTGAATGGTCACTAATCCCGGTGTGTATAACGCCACTCTCTTCTATTTTAGAAGTATTGGAAGTATAAATAACATCAAAGAGAGTTTGAGACTTTTGATCAACTCTGGTTGGTGTGTCAATTATTTGACGTAAGGAATAACAATTCGACAATTCAATTAGTCTCTTTGAATAGCAGCTGGGAGGGAGAGCTAATGATCACAATTTAAGTCTCCTATTAAGATAATATCCTTAGATTCATCATCCAACTTGGATAACACATTTTCAATAACATCAAACAAATTCATGCTGGAGCCAGGTGGGCGATACCAGGCTAGTATAATCATCGCAGCAGACTTTGGTTGTCTCACTTCAACAGCAATCATTTCAAGTTCTTCTGACATTAAATCAGATCTTAATGTATGTTCGAGGCGTTTTTCATTTATATATAAAAGTACGCCTCCACCCTGCCTATTTCTGTCTTTTCTATATACCACATAATCATTAATATGTATTTGTCTGTTTTCAATCGTGTCACACAACCGGGTCTCATTCAGTCCTAAGACATCGAAGTTATGTTCATTTACTAAAATTTTCACTTGATCTAAGTTTGGATATAGAGTCCTGACATTAAGATGGGCAATACTAATTCCAGACTTCTTTACAGACGATGATTTGGGAAGTTTAGTAGCAAATATATCATTCGAAATGTCAAACCTTCGGTCAGTAGTCGTTGTAACTTCCGACATCAAATCGTCTTGTGTAGATGAGCGTAAAGAAGATAAATTGGGACTGATAGAGCATTGTTCTTAAAATGTCCCTTCTTCTGATCTGAATATGAAAAATTTTCAGCTCTCGCTTCGCGCTCGCATCATTTGGTTAATGAAATACCTATATGGTCCTAGTTAATTCCTAAAAAGAAACCTTAGAATGCCCCACTTCAGGTCTGAATTATCTAAATTTTCAGCTCGCGCTTCGCGCTCGCAATATTTGATTGGTGAGATGCGTATGATAATCATGATTGCAATGAATACAAAGAGTGTTTCATGTGTTCAGATGTAATTCTAATAAAATCAGCAAGAGCTTGGCACTCGCATTAGATGACTATGGTGAGATATGCATACTCTTAATGGATTCCTTAAATACAGTATATTCCTTAAAATCTCGCTGTTTGTGGTCAAAATATACGAAAATTTCAGCTCGCGCTTCGCGTTCGCATTGTTTAGCAATACAGGTACCTATCATGATTACATAAATTTGATTATATGGTCCCTTTTTAGGTGTGACTATAAAAATCAGCTCGCGCTTCGCGCGCTCACTCAGTGATTAAAAAAATTTGCTGGTGCCCCCACAATGCCGTGACCCACGTGATATTGAAAATCCATACTCGTTAATCAGTCTATCTTGATATTATGTCACACACCTTGGGATTTACCATCTTATCATTTGATTTCTACTAATTGCTTGTAGAAATCAAATGAATGATTCATCTCCTCTAGGACCTATCATCTCCTGACCTTGCATGAATCTTTCGATTTTTGAAGAACCTTGACTGAAACCAGGAGTGGAAGATTTTGAGTTAATCTGCGTAGCATTGAGGGGCTCCCTTGGCTTAAGACCTGCAAGGAAATTTGTAATGAGAAAAATGTAATAGATTTGTAAACGCATATGACCCTGAAACACTGAATCCCTTAATATATATTATGACCATATATCCTCATTTAACTTTCCTTTAATGACTGTTCGGCAGATTCTGGATTTTTATTGCTGCATGTGATCATACTACAGTCACATCAACGAAACTCCGACTCCAAACTGACCAATTGATTGTTATTGGTAACAGCATTACACGTATTGTTGAGTAGAGGATCCTGGCCACGGCATTCCGGTTGATTGTTCCGTTTACAATAGCCTTAACCAGGCATGGTAACTACGATTGATCCGATGAACCACAAATATGGGTGGCCAGCAACACCAACATCTACTATGCAAATTTGTTCAAAATATTTTCTAGATATAATGTATCATTATAGATTCATCGTTCTCTCTAGAGTTCAGTGTGATTCAAGGTTTATGTGCAAATTTCTAGAAAAAAATGGTACGGATGAATTTCCATACAGATGAGATTTGTTGGATCGATCGTAACTCTTTGTAAGACGGAACAAAGGACGAAGTCCTCCCCCGCACCCGGGTAATATAGTATGCAATGCTTGGAGACATTTCTAAAGAGCTATATAAATCTTGCATGTTATCATTCTATTTCTTTTTTTTTTCTTATGTATTATCATACTTGGAGTAAGTTTCACTGATATAACAGTTTCGTGGATATGTGGAAAGCAAACCCATAATGCTGATGGTACATCGAGATTCCATCGTTTCGGAACAGCTGGGAAATTATACTATATTAAATTAAGTATGTAAAAGTAGCTCACCCAACATAACTTCAAGTGAGAAATCAATGAAACCCTCTTTCAGAAGTCGATCGCTGATGTGAATGCGTTCCTGCTGCTGTAATGCTTTACGCCTTGGTGGGTCAATCCACTCTTCCAGGACTTGCTTCAGATTAGACGTTGCTTCGGAAAACTTGACTCGAACCTTTAGGGTCTCAGATAACTTAGTGGTAACATCTTTCCTTATTTCCTTTTCGATGTCCTCAGGGGCGATACTTTTATTGTCAAAGTCTATAGGTTCAGGAGGATAAAAATTATTCATCTAATTTATGTCAAGATGTCATTTAAATAGCAACATGGGAAATACGGTCCACTGGTAAACACAATGATGTAGCAAGAATGGACAATGTGTCCGAATCTAAGAAAAATAACGACAACAAACAATAACACAACTATACTGTCACTGTCTACTTCATGTAGTTCCCTTTCCATTACGGTGACTACCCGGCTAAGCCATGTAAGAGAAGAAGATCTACGTTAAGTACAGGGCTACAACTCATGTTCAACGCTTCTACAAATTACTACGTTAAGAATTGGAATTCTTTAGTTAACGATCAGAAATTATTAATCGTGGCATTTCGTACACTACAATAATCTATGAGAATCGATATCACAATTATGAATTCCCATATCGTAAGTATTGTAAGAATTGTAAATATCACTAGGCTCTAAAGCAAAAAAAAAGTGTCTGTAAGTTACATCATTGCATTTAATCGGGAATTATACATAAACTTATTACATATACCCTTACTATCGAATACATTTTAAGTCTTTTATAATGTTGAATACATAATTATGTTTTATATATACCACCGATCTTGATCAGTTTTTCCGGAAAGGCCCTGAATCCTTCATCTTCGAGACGTTTGCGCAAGTGCTGACGTTGCATCTCGTCCATTGCTTGGCTTTTCAGGGATCCCATAAAGGCGTTGATGACATGCCTGTAAGTCAATTGCCCGACGTTCCCGACCCCAAGAATGTGGGCAATGCTCAGTGCTTGTCGAGGCATAGTATTGTCTTCAAGATATTTGATGACATTACCAGACTGCATTCCACTGCGACGAATGTCACCTGAAGATGATATGTATGTATGTATGTATGTATGTGTGTATGTGTGTACGTATGTATGTATGTATATATATATATATGTGTATATATACAATACAAACACACACACACACACACATATATATATATATATATATATATTATATATATATATATATATATATATATATATATATATATATATATATATATATATATATATGTATGTGTGTGTGTGTGTGTTTGTATCGTATATATATATACACACACACACACACACACACATATATATATATATGTATATATATAAATATATATACTCTAAATGAAGTGCTAATTTAGCTCTTAAAAAGCGTGTATAGTGACTGCACTTCGGAGTGCTGATTTGTCTAGTTCAAATTTGAACGAGAAAAAGCAGCACTCCGAAGTGCAGTCACTATACACTCTCTTTAAGAGCTGAATTAGCACTTCATTTTTTAGAGTGATATAGAGAGATATATTTGATATCTAAGATTCTCTTTTAGAAATTAATATAAAGAAGATCACGATCAAATTTGCCTATAAAATAAACAATGACAATTATCATAAAATTTCTAACAGTCTAGCCGCCATTTCACACTGTACACTCTAAAAAATGAAGTGCTAATTCAGCTCTTAAAGAGCGTGTATAGTGACTGCACTTCGGAGTGCTGATTTGTCTAGTTCAACTTCATTTTTTAGAGTGTAGAAAATCATAATTTAAATGATGATTCCAGTCAAAAATAAGGCTAATGACGAGTTTTGAGCACGTTTGAAACCAAACTAGGACTTGATTAAAATCACGAACGCCTGCAATCACCATAACAATGATGATTCAAGATTCACGTGTGAAAAGGCCCTAAGAAGGCGAAAATTTTGTTTCAAAGTGCGAGATCAGCGTTAATTGTTTGTTAAATTAAGATCGGTCGATAGCTTTCCTAATTCTTCTAATCGTTATCATCTGTGAAAGTACAGTCCACCTGGTTGGTGTATCACAGGGGCCGCGGAAACTGTTTTTTTTTCTTCTCAAAAACTGTGTACACCGGCGTGTACAAAAACGTACAAACGACAGTATGAATGTGATTTTTTTGCACGGTCAGCACCCCACTTTTGGCTCAGCCCCCCAACCCACTTTGAAAACCGTTCCGCGGGCCGTGTATCATCGTACTTGTTGATTTTCGTACAGTCATGAAGGTACCTCCATGGTACAGTGCTGTGGAAGATCTATTCTACGTGCGGTTAAAAGAATCAGTGCAGTCTTAGCACAATTGGATTTTTTGCACCTCAGCCTTGAAGCTGGCTGCTGAAGTGAAGTTAATCTGGACAATGCCAAAGAAAATGATAATAATTCTGTTTTGGTTAAAAATGGGAAATATCACCTGCAAGAATGCTAAGTGCCTTTTCATTCCCTAGAACTGGATAGACAGCTTCAGCCAAGGCTTTTCTCCAATTGTATGTTGGGCACTTCACCAAGGACCTCCAATACTTGAGCATGTTCATGGTGTCTGTTACTTCGCTGATTATTCCCAGATTCTTATGAATTTTGATGCGGTTCGCCTCTTTAGAACCTTCTCCATAGCTGACGTCACACATATCAGCGTGTGAGACTTCGTATCCTAAAACAAGTACAAACAGGAAAATATATATATATAAAACAAACATATGCATATAGCATGGGGTCGTTTCAAAATCAGATTGTATGCTATACATTGTTTTACTTACGAGTGGTGAATCTTTTTTGGAAGCTACAAATGGGAGCCTAAAGTTCAGGTACAGCCATATAATATACTGCAAGAAAGGCACCAGTCTTTATCAAAGCCCCCCCCCCTCCGATATCTTAACATTTCATGACTATTCCAAAATTTCAAGTTTATATAATCTGAAAGATTTTTTCAAATGAAATATTCCTTTAATGAATAGGGGGATGGAGTAAGCGCATTAAGACAACATCAGCATGATTACAGGCTTGGAGAACGCGCTAGAGCACAAGAGCTAAATGCTTACATTGCCACTTACAGGCTTTATTATGTTATGCGAAATAGACCACAGTCCACAAATGGGAACTCAGAAATCAGTTTTACGTAAACATGGTAAAGGTGGGGTTCAAAGACTTTCATGTCATGTAAATATGGTAATACAAAATAATATTACACACAGACACACGCACCTCAGACACACACAACCCCACGCGCACACATAACGTTTGAGTTATAAGAAAATGACACTTCACAAATCCCTAATTTAAGAAAAATGTATGGCATGAAAGCAAAATCATTATTTATGATTGAAAAGAGAATCCTCTCCCAAATAATTAAATGCCGTATTTTATGTGGTACGTACAACACTTGGATAATCAGGATGTATTCTCTGTAGTGATGAAAATTTTGATTTGCGTCAAAGTAGGGTATGGCTGCAATAAATGAATTCAGATGCCAATGATATCACAGTCCTACATGAGTTAGTAAATGTATTATTTACAACTCCTTTCAATAAAATTAACATGATAGTTGATTCTAAAGAGTGTTTATTAAACAGTTTTAATGTAAATTACTATAAAAGTGATTTCAAATGCATTTCAATGCAACCCATATAGGATTATGACACCACTGTTGCAGTCGTGCCTTACTTTGGCGAAAATCCCAAACTTACACCACTGCAAAGAATATCTACGAAATATCCAAGCGTAAAGACATACCACATTAATATGGTATAAAATAATATGAGTGAAGATTACAGCCATACAGAACATTTATGTGTTCATGACATATTCATTCCTTAAATTGGGGATATTTGAGGTGTCATTTCTTTACTCGCACGGTATATAATATATTATACAAAGAAGTTCCCCTTCGAATAAAGGAAAATTACCTTTTGACCATAAAGTAGATGAGGAATATGTGACCAACTACCCCCAAACCACCAATAAGTCGCCAGGGAAGGTTCTCTGTTAATATCCAAAATAGTAAACTTTCTCAAAATTCAAAACTGTCTGAAGGGAATAATTCTTCATCTTTATACTGTAAAAATCGAGTTGTAAAATCAAATAGAATATAGATACTAGAGTTTCTTTGACTTTTTGACACAAGTTTTTTTGCGGACTGCTTGGAAGTTTCTTTAAAACTACACAGTGTGCACATCTTATGCCTGAGTGAACTTCAAATGTTGTTTTCTCCTTGCATTCTGAAGCTGACACTTTTTTTCTTCGCATTCAATAAAGTATTTGAGTGAGTTAATGTTGATCAAATTTGTCAAATGATATACAGTGCGTATCAAAAAAAAGTTTACACTTTGAAAAAATCCTGTAGAATTATAGATTTGTAATATCCTGAAGATTTTTCCACATTTTAACATTGGTACAGATCCATTAGATCAAATGACGATATAACTGTCGAAAAATATTTCCGCTTGAGTGAGCACCACTTACTTTTGAAAACTTAGTGAAAAATGATTTGCGCAGAACTTTGAAATAGTTATGCGAATAAAAGTAGACCTTAATCATGAAGAACACGTAGAATTTAGCAGTTAAAATTGATTCGAAGATATCTTTTACCTTTTCTGACTTGTTTCCTTGCCCAAAACACTTCGAAGAGAGCATTTCACTCCACCCCTCTCCCCCACACACCGAGGCTACCGTGACGATATTGACTTTACACTGAGCTGCGATTTACATGGAATGGCTTAAGCTTGATTTTCATTTTGTTAATCATTGCCAAGCTTGGGAAAAGTGTGGAGAAACAAGTATTAAATGGAAAATGAAATGTAAACCTACTTTCAATGATAAAAAAACTTAGTGAAATAATGCTGGAGATGTCTGATATAAACTTTTGCTCAGATTCATTTATGTCCTCAGATCCAGCTGGTCCAAAAAGGGAAAAGGTTGTGCTTACTAAGTGTTAAAATTTCAATTTGGGTGGCAAAATTGTTACAAAATGCTTGAATATATCCGTCTTATTTCAACTGACTAAAAGTGCAAGGGTAATGTATGAAAAATGTTTCGCAGGGTAAGTTTGATTTCGCCGTTTCCCCTTAACACAGCGTGAAAACTAGCATTTCTGCGCAAACAGATTTCTGCGAGCTTTACAAAAATGGACAGTGCTCACTCAAGTGTAACATTCTGACAAAACCTTTACTTTCATTGGATAGATCAGACCCAAACCCAAGATTATATGTGAAAAAATTACCCACTTGATGTATATTTTTTAAATCCCAGGGCTTTTTCAAAGTGTAAACTTTTTTTTTTGATACGCACTGTATATTTTTCTAAAGCTTAGGATGTGCTTTTTCAAACTCAATAAAAATATCAAAATTCAGTTTGGGCGACTTATTGGTTTTGGGTTGGCTAGTCACATATTTTTTATATGCATGCTACAAAACTAATACCAGCTGATACTTTCATAAGGTTACCATATCTGATGTGCACTACATTTTGAGAGCTTGCCACATTCACGCTTTATGTTCAACGTCCTCTTGCATAGAGGAATTATAGATTTTCATAATTTTAGGGTGTGTGTTATGAATTTCCGACTACTTTCCAAAAATGCAATCGAAGTGCATTTTCAAGTTTCAAGAAATAATGCTTTGTATTGAATTTAAAGATCTGAAGACTTTCAATCTTTTTCGAGAAATAGATTCAAGATTATATTATTGGTCAATATATGCATACATGTACAAATAACTTAGTTTGAAATGTCTTATTTCTCATAAACATAAATATTGTAAGATACAGTTTTTGAAAAGATGATTGATGCACGGGGTATAGTGGGTGCAGGATATGTGTGCTTTGCTCAGTGGCATATGGCACTGAGGATGCTGGTAGTTCTCTTATAAAGCTGCGAAGTTGGAGTCTTTATCGTTTCATGGAATAAAATGTGTCCGGTTACCTAAAACAAATGACAAAAAATTATTACCGTATTTCAGAAGATGACCAATTTCAGGGAAGTTTTGTTTGAGAATATCACACAACAGTCTTCTGCTCATCTTTCTATTTGCACACATATTTCTCATGACTCCTACTGTTCCTTTTGACATGTTAGAAGGAGTCAGATATAGTTTTTTGTATGATCTTAGTTTATCTTCGGATATACCGATGGCACTAGCTAGTGGATACACGTCTGTCATCAAGAGACGAAATGCTATATCAGCCACTTCAGCAAAATATAAATCTTCCTTATTTTCCGATGGGACAAGACCTACAAGACATAAAAGATAAAAATAATACCCAAACAATTAAAAAAATTCAAAGTCAACCCCGACTTTCCATGATGGAATTACGATGCATTAAAAGTGTTATGAATACGTGTAATGATTTATAAAGAATAAATTGAACCATTTAAATGTATTTGTTTCATATAAATTTAAGTATGAGACTTTGTTGAAAGACCTCCATAATTTTCTCTTTTCCCAGCCAGGGACGTATCCACAAAGAATTTAATAGTATATTGTTACTGGGGGTGCTGAGCATTGTCACAACACCCCGAGAAAAACAATAGATAATCCTCGGTGGCCAGGTCCATGTTCCCAGCCAATATGATGTTACATTTTAACTTGTCTTTGCCTTACCTTCCTTTCCAATTGGTTTCAACTTTACTCGAAGCCTTTCTCTGCAATTTGCTTGTCGATCTGTAGCTCGTTCTTTCTCCATCCAAATTTTGATTGCAGAGAAACAGTCTTGTCCGTCAAGATCGCAGAATAATTTTGTCATTTCTTCTCGATCAAGATACTTCGTGATACTTTGTATTTCGCCATCACTAATACTGTCAGCAGGCAGGGCATCTGTAAAGAATTAGTATGGAATGCAATACTAAGAAAAACCAAATGAAAAAAAATCATAAGCTGTACATAATGCATGTAGGCGAATGTAAGGAGTTGGACAAAACTAATGGATTGTATTGTGAGTTGTAGATTGTGCTTTCAGTATAATTGCGAATTATAAATTTTGAAATAATATTACAAAAATGAAAATATCAAATGCTCATGTAAATCATCTGAATCTTCGTTTTTCGACAACTGCAGATAAACAAATGAATTTCTTACAAAATTGAATACATACCTTTGGTACTTTCACTATCGCATGCCTGTTTAATTTCTTCCTCGCGCTCCGGCATTAAGTAAGGGCTATATCCGACTAAATAACCTACAGAATAAAGAAGCACAAAATCAGTACATTATTGTATATTTGTATTTTACTGTATTTCATACAAATTAAGTAGCATGTGTGTAGCTGATGTGTATCAATTATCAAGCCAAGCTCTTGAAAAGCGCTTAGATATGTCGTTCCGATGTATTAAGCGCTATATGAAAGCGGATTATTATTATTATTATTAAAACCTCAATGTAATATACCTTTTAGGTCAGAGCGTCCGATAGTAATGACTGCGTGATCGAGTTGACATCTCCTGCTAATATGATGGCTAGTTTCCAGACTACTCGTTTCTTCAGTTAAATCTTCTTTACTCCTCTCCTGCTCGGTTTCCTCATGTCTCAGCCAATCACCGATCATAGACTGAGTGTCAAATATGTGTTCATTGTTTTCATCGCTGATGGTGTCGATCTTCTCATGGGTAAGTTCAAGAGCACTTGCCAAAATTTGACAATGCCTGCGAGTCAGCTTTGAGGTAAAGTATTGTAACTCCTGATTTGATATGGGTTGATCAGGTACTGGAGATACAAATCAATGCGATTAGAATAAAAATTGAAATCCCGATCTCCTAAATTACAGAATCAACGATAGCAAATGAAGAGGTTCTAATAGGAGGAAATTATAATTTATTTACAAATTTTCGACATTACTCCTATTTGTTTCAGATCGGTATGCTTGATCTCTGATGAAAATCATAAATCAGACTTATAAGTCTGATTTATGATTTTCATTACAAATTTGTAAGCAAATTAGAATCAAGGGTGTCGAAATAAAGTCAGAAAAGAAGTAAACACGAACGATGGTGTAAATTGATTTAATAATGTTGTTTACGATCTCTAATTAGTCCTCGACAAAGCTCATTGAAAAAATTACAACAACAAACAAATACATGAAAAATTGCAAAAAAGCATATAATACATACGAAATTGATCTACATCAATTTTTGTCCACATATAATCGCTAAGAACGACACAGAGTATTCTATACCAACAGCTACATCATTTTGAGCTTTATTTATGGAGAAAAAGTACGACTTTGCACACTAATTTTGCATAAATTAGCATAATCAGTAATAGCAATTTGGATGAAATAAATTATTATTCCTTTTGTACATTATGTCACACACAACCTGTGTGCCATTTTTTTTTTTTTGGGGGGGGGCTCCAAGTTCCCATCCGGGCCATATGATATCCCAATATGCTCCGGCCTAGATCATGTACATAGGGTTAAGGAAGATCATTTTCCGGGGAAATGGTCAAACTCACCACAAAAGAAAGTTCTGTCGACTGGCGTGCATCCTGCTTTCTCGAGAGCTAAACTCAGTAATGAAACTGGGTTTTCATCAAAATGTGTACGGGCCCACTTCTTCAATTCTTCCAATGGTTTCGGTATCAGCTCCGATATCTTTTCATTGTCTTCACGGTCCGTTGGATGGCGATAATGGATGAGGTCCGAGAGAAAGGCATTGATTTTCACTTGTTCTTCAATGTGCCACAAAATATGCTTGAGCATTATTTCGGAAACCATGATCGTCGAATTTGTCCGTACATCTAGAAAAGGCAGAAACTCTATATCAGAAAAGGGGAGGTAGGTACTAAAAAGATATACTTCTACGTAAAGACAGACCGCCAACTTCTCCGGAACGTCGCAGTTTCTCTCCTGTTTCTGATGCCTTAAACTACTTAATACCTTTAAGTTTTCTGGTTTACATTCCTTTTAATGACTACTCACATTTTCCGTAAATGATACTTTACTTTTTCCACTTCTTCATCTCTCCATTTCACTTCCACCGTCAATCCCTCCCACAATCCTCCATACAACTATGCAAACCTTAAAACATCAACCAAATAGATTTGTTTTTAATGTGGGAGGGGGTTATTAATTCATTATGTAATACTTACCATGAATTTCATTCCACGCGTCAGGGTATTTAGCTTTGTCTAAAGCTGTACTCAATTTCTGCGCTAGGTCGTATTTATCGTCATGTTCATTGCCCGCCTTCCACTGACACAAATGTTTGTAAGCCTCGGGGAGTGTGAACCCATCTTTCAGTTTCCCGATACCTAACTGTTCAAAGGTATCATTCAATTTCCCCATATTAGACATGGTTACTTTTGACACCATCATCCAGAGCTCGTAAAAAGACAGTTCTCCTAAAATAATGAATGTGGGCAGAAATGAAAAAAAAGTTAGTTGTCTGTAACTTGGACCCCCCAAAAAAACCATGCAAGTCTATAATAATCATGATCAATTCCATTATTGTTAGATGCCGTCACCAGGACTAACTTGTTCATTAATACAATTGAAGAAATGAGGCCAAGTTCTAGGAGTGATCCTTTCGCTTCTTTCATCTCTTCATTTAATTAATTTTGAAAACCATTTAAACACTTCATCAGTACATTTTTCACATTTATGCCCTTTATTTTTGTTTTGTGATCATAGCTTCATATGCGTGATATAGATTATTTACATGATAGGTCCAGTTTATAACTGTAATAGGATGTGTAAATTGCTTTAATTTTCTTTATCATTTGCTCTTGAATTATTGTTTTTAAAGAAACTCCTGAAAAAAGGGTAATCAATATCATGCACGCTTTATCTCTCCATAGCGTCATTCAACATAATGCCACCATTTCAATAGGGCTATTGAGTTCGTTGATTAATCAATTTTAATAGATTAAAAGATCGCTAAATGTATGCATCAAATATACCGAGGAAAATGCAAAACGTACGACCAAAATGAAACGAAAATCTGAAACTTGACTGTAATAATACCATTAATTTTCTTAGTTTCCATAAGAGGGAGACCTTCCTGTATGTCTTCGTTACCAGACCCTGTTACGAGGAATATATAGAGACATTTGAAATGAAATATAAATGTTCATACATGTATCAAATGCATTTCTAAATTACAGTAAATCATTGTTTTATTCCAATAATGCCAATTTCTGAAAGCATATAATCCATGTACCCAGCACCTTCCGAAACGGCACAGAAGGAAAAGCTTTTATAAGCATGATAAGTACACGTTTGTACCTCCTACTATTTCAGATAGATAGTCACAGAATTACATCTAAAACGTGACAACAGTCTTGCAAGAGCGACAAGGTGCATGTAAAGGTATATGCAATATTGGTTGCAACGTTTGAAAATGCAAAACATATTTTTTTTAACGGTTTGTATAGCCTGCATCCATTAATTCTGTTCATTCTTGAATCTTTAAAAACTAATCCCTTCTGCAGCTCATACTGGAAGCTAAATTGTGATGGGTGCATGTACAGTCAATGGCTGACAGTGACGTTGAAGATTATTTACAATAAAAAGTGGAGGTGTGTGCAAGTAAAACATGGCCATTCAGTTCACAATAACCGGAGTCCAGCAGGTGGCTTCAGTGTTAGAAAATGTATCCTTAAAATAAAAGAAGTTCATGCAGCAAAGTCTCGAGAACACCTGTAATCTCACCAGATCATGTAAATTTACCGGAAATTGGTATTTGGTGTATGGAACCTTACAAAGTTCCTAAATAAAACACATTTTTCCCCTATAAAACATACCTGTTCTGTTAAATTGCAGATAATTTCCTGTTTTACGAATTTACAGAATGATTCTGTTATTGCTTTCTGCAAAATCTCCCTTTTTTCTGCAAAATCAGGGTTTTTTTTAACAGTGCGCACACTTCTGATAACTGGGAAGGCAACCGCCTGGAAAGTATAATGAGGGAAGGTGTGTCAATAACTACACATCTCCGGTAATAATTTTATTTAAAATATTCTAATCATGTGTATTAACATGAAAATCACACACACACACACACACTTTATTCAATATTTTATATATTCAATAATTATTCACACCCTCACACCTACTTACGTTCATTTCAGAGTTACTTACCTTTATTGTGTTTTCGACGATGCCTTCGGAACCAGATCATGAATATGGAGGCACCAATTACTGTCACGAGTCCTAAACTTGCTAAAAGTATTACTGTTAGAGGAATAAGATATTTAAATGTTAACATCACATTCCTTATTCAGTCACAAAATGACAGTACTTTGAATAGAATGAAATGAAATGCAATTAGGGGTTGTTATTTTTTCAATGTATATTTACATCGATCATAGACACCAGTTCATAGAGGACTATATTTCATAAAGAGAAAGATCAATCGACGTCGGAATAGGCGAATGATAAATATTACGCTTAACAACACAATACCAAGCTCAAAGTTGGCATAACCCATTACAGAAAATACATAATGTTTCAGTTTCATAAAAACGGCAAACGCATATAATATATAAAATAATGTAATGGCTTAATCTTTTTTTTAACAAGTGCACACCTAGTTACCAATAATGCAAATAGCATTTCCATTTATTTAGAAGCAGGATAAAAGAGCATTGTAGATTAAATGCCTTGCTCACGGGCAAAGGTTCGCAGCCGGGGATTGAACCCCTGACTTTCCATGTGTAGCCAGGCGCCTAAGAGCATCGGCCACGGAACCTCCTGTTTGAAGGTTTCTGTTAACTGATTATCGATTCCACAATCACACAGGAATAAAGAGCTTAATTTATTGAAAACATATCAAAACAATTGCCATTTTGTTCATAGGTAATATAACTGCAGATGAAGCTAAATCGCTGTGTCCAATATTTTGTTGCAGAAGAAGCAAATGAAGGTGAGACCAAACAGAATCATTATAATAATTTTAATGATATCATGTCATCAACCATCAGCATCCTTACCAATAACCATTAGGATATTTGTTTCCTTTGGTGGCATTGTTGTCATGGTTGTTGATTCTCCGGGAGCCGAAGTTCGTTCTTCCGGAAGCCGAACAAATGCTGTCACTGCACGTTCCTTGTGTTGTCCAGGTAGATCTGACGCGACACACACGTATGGCCTTTCACTTGGAGATGCAATAATTGAAACCGACTTGTTTCTGGTTCCATCGTCATTTGCCAGTTCTTTTGTTTCGGAGGACGCACTTTTCTCAGTCCCGTGCAAGAAGAACAGGTTCAGTTTGGGGAAAAAGCCAGAAGCATAGCAGGTGAGGTTTACAGTGGTAAGTGTGGTAATGGTACAACCGAAGTCTTGGTCAAACGAAGACGAGTCATTGCACTCCTTAATGACCGGGTAAGGTTCTCTAGGTGGCTCTGAAAAAGCAATGACCAATCACATGACAATTCTAACGCATGATGTTCTATCACTGCAGGATTAACCTCTTTCCGAAAGACAATCACTGATTTGTTTTCTTTATCTGTTTATGTTAGGTTCCTTCAGAACGGTTACCTAAGGACTTCTGTATCCTGTAACTCAAAGGTTAGCGTTTGATCGTAGATTTGATTTTCACGAGTGATTGTACATTGTAATCAATGGAACCAATCGTAGAAAAAATGTTCTACGATCTTTGCTAAGCTTTGTGTTACGGGCCCCAGATTTTGTTTTCTGATACGAGAAACCTGTACAGTTACAAGACCAAAATCAACATACTCATGAAAAGTAGACGGGAAATTGCGTATGCCCCCACAACATAAAAAAAATCATTCAACTTTGCCAAGTAAAGTCTCAATTTCTACCTTACCTACTACACTCAAGTCAGTAAAATTGTGGATTAGAATCCCTTGGTAATTTGAAACTCGACATATGTAGCGGCCCTCATCTTTTATCTGTGCTTCTTTGATGATCAGGGAATAGTTATTCGCTATCTCACAGGAATTGTCATCAGCACAAAGACCCGGCCATATCTCGTCGTCCATCCATGTGACCAGTGATGTGGCTTGCTCTGGGTCGTATCCTTTCTTCCAGTAAACTGCTAAAGGTGCTCTGTAGAACTTACAGTCCAAGACGGCAGTGCTTCCTCTTGGTACGGTTTTGAGGAGATCTGTGTAGACGACACCATCCTTGATATCTCCCACGATTTCTAAATCACCACATACAAAAAAAGGTACAATTTCAAGAAGCACTTTTCGTTTCAATTTAACTTGCAAATTTGCTCTAGGCAAATTATTAAGATTTTAGCAGTGTTGATTTACAAAATTTCCACGAAAGCGTTTTAAGAGATCATCACTGGTACTACCAGGTATTATGCAATGAAACAATTAAATCTGAAATCTGTCAATCATGAAACTTCTATTCCCATGTTAAATGTTCACCCTGGAAAACGTTTCTTTTGAACTGATGATAACTGTTTCATTTTTTTTAAACAAGTGAGATAAATGGATATTTATCATGGTTATGTGCCAGTTTTTTTAACGGAAAATGGGGTTTGAAAGAAGCTCCTTGTTAGTATATACATTTCTCTCTCTCTCTCTCTCTCACACACACACACACACACACCCTTTCCGTCCCACACACGCTCGCGCGCGTGCACACACGCACACACCCACCCATATACCAGTTTGTTTTACCATGGTAGGGTCCATGGTTTTACTTTGTTTATTCACGTAAAAAAACTGGTATATAGTTTCTAGCAAATCAGCAATTAGCTGTTTTCAGAGAGGCCGTAATAAAAAAGAACAGTACAATAATACAAAAAGTGATGAAAACAAAATATTGAAATTTAACCAAACAAATATATTCTGACAAAACATAAACGAATTCAAACATGATTATAAAGTTGGAAATAGAAGCATTAACAAGCATATACTAACCAATGTAACTAACTAACCATTGTGTGTGTGTGTTTGTGGGGGGGGGGGGTGGTGTGGGCGTATTATTTTGTCTGTGTGTATTTAGTTTGTACAATTTAAGTTGTAGTTCCAAATGTGTGTGACACTCTGACAGAGAATTAAGTAGGAATAAATAAGTATAAAGGTATATAATTCATTGAAACTTGCTGGGGGGGACAATGCGAATCATGCAGGTGTCAAATGAAATGCTGATGGATGACATCGCGTTGTGGTGAACATTTTTAAAGAACACACCGTAGGTGAATCCTTTGACAATTTTTTTTCTCAATAAAAAAGGGGGTAAATAAACTTTCACAAAAGGCTGTTTGCACAGCCAAAAGGTCATCGTTACTATGATCACATCGTGTCATGCAGATAAAATGGGACCCATTCTAATGTTATCAATATGATTTCTTTTGTTCTCTTTTTCTTTCCTGTATTACATGCATGTACGCATATAAGAAAAAAGTCAACTATGATTTTTTCATTTTCCAAGGGGATCCACACTTTACAAGCTTTGCTTTTAGTGGATCCCCTCATTTCCATTTATGCTCTATATCATGCTGTTTCCTTTTGGTTTACGAAGTAAGAATTCCCTTCTATGAAATTTTACTTGATTTGTATTGCTTTATATTGCTTTGTATTATGCTTTAAATAAAAATGAAATAAAAGAATTTAATTGAATTGAACTGTAACCAGACTCTATTCTACCAGCCCTTTTCTCCCAAACATTCACCCATAACTAGAAGAGCAAGGCCATTTCATCCTACTTTCAGTTAATAGTTTGGGAAATTGTGATCAACTCTTACCATGAATACAGCATAGTAGCAGAATGATTGCCGTAAAAGGCCCAAAAGGTATTCGATCCTCCATGTTGCCACTGAGAATGTAGTGTTAGTCCTGTATTAATTGTAGTTGACTCATAACGTAAATAAGATTATATTTGTCTATTCCCACTTATTTGATTACTCATTTCAAAGTTCTAGGGGGCGTGTTCCAATAACATTTGTGCGCCCACCTTTTGCCCTCTGTGTGTGATTTTGGTGAATTTTTTTATTACTTGTCAAAGAAGTTGAAATTATCATGACTAAAATCATTGAAATGATCCCTATGAACATGGTGAAATGTCTTGAGTGGTGTTCTTCGAGTAAACAAATGAACACACTCTTAAAAAGTTGGGCAACATACTCTCCACACAACAATGGTTTTAAAAATTTATCAAACTCTGGGTAGTTTTCAACCAATACTGTGCAATGTTCACCCAAACAACACATTATTGGTTTAAAGGTAAATGCCAGTTTTGGAAACGATGTCAAAATGAGTTCGTACAGAATTCAATGAAATGACCACCAAAGTGTCTCTTTGTATAAATAAAGAATATGTGCGAGAGGATTCTTTAAGAAGTTGTGAAATTGATGAGAAATTAGCAAATACGCACAGGATTCGGGTCAAGCGTCGGGCATGACTTTTTAAAGCGATAATAATACACTGTCACACGTGCTCTTATCTGTGTTGGTGTTCTTCAGTGTGAATATTTTTTCAGCGTAGATTTCAAGATTTCACAAAGTTCAGTTTATGTAACTGTACCAGATATACATGATATACTGACAATTAAGCCTAGTTTTACAGACTTTCTAATGAAATCAGTGTTGACTGCAACTACTGGCATTTCTCTTTAAATCTACCCAGCATTGGATAAGTTTTAACCAATCGTTGTGTGGACAGTAAGTTGACCAACATTTTAAAGAGTACATAGAGAGGGTTCACTGCCACCAGGGGCCCGTAACACAAAGCTTAGCAATGATGGTAGAACATTTTTCTACGGTTGATTGCATTGATTACAATGTACAATCAATCGTAAAAATCAAACGTACGATCAATCGCTAACCTTTGTGTCACGGGGACCCTTGCACACCCAATTTGTCTAGGTAATGTTTGGCCTCAATCCACATGATCTAAAAGTTCATCTACAGACAAATCGTTTTTAAAACGTAATAAAATATTTCTTCTGTTGCCATTTATCTCATTCAAAAATACTGCTACACCTATCCGTTTATTCTAACACCACTAATGTCATTAGACGTTCTGTCTGTGGACAAATAAATTCAGGTGAAGAAGGAAGTAGTTTGGTTAGTACTAATGTAGTAGAATTAGTTGTAGTCGGTAGTAGTAGCAGCAGCAGCAGGAGTGCTGACTTTTCTAATTCAAATATGAACTAAACAAATCATGACTCCAAAGTGCAGCCACTTCATTTTTAGTGTAAAAGAGAGGGAGACAGAAAGGAGAGAAGGTCGAGCGGGAGAGAGAAACAGACAGACATGGAAAGGCGGGGGGGGGGGGGGGGGGAGGGGGTTGGATGTGGGGGGTGTAGAGAGAAATGGGCAGAAGGAGTACCAAATGCTCGTGTGTGTGTATTTTACATATTGTACGTAATTTATTTATATATCTGTATTCTTATCACACCAATCATACCAATAGGCGGTAATAAAGACTTGACCTTAATACCCATGCATGCTATAGCTCGTAATGAGCGTTAATGATTAACGAAATCAGCAGACGTAATGTGTCTATACAAATACGAAGACCGTAAACTATATGATATCAACTTGATGAAGCAAATATAATTTATGATTCTATGAGAGTCAGTGTTTGCAGAGAGCTATTATGGTGTTTGCATACATTATGTATATTATGTACACATAATAGTGCTGAATATACATGTACCGATTGATTCCATCATGATATTCATCTTCCTTTCTCTTGCTTTTCTCTCTTCTTCTTTTTCTCCTTTATTATTTTTGTCTCACCTGCATAGCAGAGTGAGACCATAGGCGCCACTTTTCAGACGTCGACGGCGACGGTGGCGGCGGCGTCAACATCAAATCTTAACCTGAGGTTAGGTTTTGAAATGACATCATAACTTAGAAAGTATATGGACCTAGTTCATGGAACTTAGCCATAAGATTAATCAAGTATTACTGAACATCCTATTAGAGTTTCATGTCACATGACCAAGGTCAAAGGTCATTTAGGGTCAATGAACTTCGACCATGTTGGGGGAATCAACATCAAAATCTTAACCTGAGGTAAAGTTTTTGAAATGTCATCATAACTTAGGAAATATATGGACCTAGGTCATTAAACTTAGACATAAGGTTAATCAAGTATCACCAAACATCCTGCATGAGTTTCACGTCACATGACCAAGGTCAAAGGTCATTTCGGGTCAATAAACGTTGGCCGAATTTGGGGTATTCGTTGAATTACTATCATAACTTTGAAAGTATGTTGGTCTAGTTCATAAAACTTGGACATAAGAGTAATCAAGTGTCACTGAACATCCTGTGCGCATTTTAGGTCACATGACCAAGGTCAAAGGTCAATGAACTTTGGCCATAATGGGGGTATCTGTTGAATTACCATCATAACTTTGCAAGTTTATTGATCTGACTTTTGAAACTTGGACATAAGAGTAATCAAGTATCACTGAATATCCTGTGCAAGTTTCAGGGCACATGATCAAGGTCAAATGTCATGTGAGGTCAATGAATTTTGGCCGCATTGGGGGTATTTGTTGAATTACCATCCTATCTCTGTAAGTGTATTGGTCTAGTCCATAAAACGTGAAAATAAGAGTAACCAAGCATCACTGAACATCTTGTGCGAGTTAAAGTAGTTTTCAAAGTCAGCACTGCTGCTATGTTGAATCGCGTGATGCAGGTGAGACGACCAGAGGCATTCCACTTGTTCCTATAATCATCCTCCTCAATATCACCGATTTCATTATTTTTATTATTATCGCTACTACTAATAATATCATTATTTTCATTATCATTATTATTATTATCTTAGTCATTTAGAACATTTATATAATCATTTCTTTGTCAATTAAAAAAAAAATCATTTTGTGTAGATATTTTTTCACTTATTATTATTAGGTATTATGTGTGTGCGTTAAGGGGGGGGGGGTTGACTTTGAAGCAAATACCTTTTCTCTGTTTGTTATCATTCATTAATTTGACATTACATCGTATCATTTATGCAGAGTTTAGCATCATGAAATAAGATTGATTAAATAAGCACACGTGTCAATTATGTATTTTTTTTCCAAAGCTATACGAATATACAGAACAATAATATCATACTCATATAAATATTTCATACTCATATGAATAAGGACCCCCAAAACAATAAATGAATAACAAAAAAGCAGCCTAACGATAGTATGAGACTAAAGGGATTTTTCATAGTTTAATGTTCACTATACTGCATAACTAATTATTGTGAATCAATTCTGACGTAGTACATCCCCTCTTTGGTAAAGAATTACTCCTCGATTCATAATCAATGACAATTTTCATTTTCAGCTTTATTTTACAAACAAAATAATTTTTGTCAGTTATTCAATTCGGTTGCAACATACAACTAGCTGGTGTAGAACCATTCTTTTCACTAGTCAGGCTTTATGCTTTCTCCCTCAGTAACTTTGATTATATCTTCTGGAACCGCCAACCATGTTTCATTTTGAATGATTTTGTTGTTAGGCTAGGAATACCATATACGGTAGGCCCTATACTTATCACTTATTAATTTCGTCTATCCAGTAATTCTACCTCTTTCCAGTAATACAGGCATTCCAGTATTTTCAGTAACTCAGTCATTCAAATACTTCAGTATCTCAGTACTTGAGTATTTTAGTCATTCCAGTAATTTGAGTCCATGATTGCTCCCTCGCCTGATTCTAGTACATGTATATGTAACGAATTTCCTTTATTATTTGTTGACTCTGATATTGACCATAAATCCCTATAAGATCTTTTACACAGTCATGCATCACACCTTCTCTCACCTCATCAAACAGGACAAAACGTTTACTGTTTGATTTCATCACATTTGATTAAATGCAAAGCTCTATTAGATTATGTATTTCTGTTGCAAGGTCTGTCCCAATTTAATAAAATATAAACACTGGCATTCGAGCAATCTAACATTGTTTAAATTTGCTTTCAATTTTCTGATTACCACAGTACAATTTTTCTCTGTTAACAGACATGATGGAGTCAATAAGACATTACAAAATTGTGAACAATATTTGAAACATTTCATTTCCAAAATAACAACTGTTATGAACGTATTGTTAGAAAATATTTTAATTAATATCCCAATCGATAAAATGTAGTAGCAAAGAATTCCATTATGCTTACATTTCAATACTACACATAAATTTAATTTTATGGCATGTTTCGCACCAGACATTTTGACAAAGCATAATTGATTTCTAACTGGAATATAGCATTTTTCTTAGGTGGAATTATTTGCACACCATCAACGAAATGTTTGCAGTTATTTTGAGGGAGGAATTGTCAGTACTCATCGAGATCATCAACTTTTTTAATGAACGCCTGTAAACCCATGGATTGCTGAAATTGATTGTTTATCATCGTCAACATCGTTTTCAGGGACATTTCAACTCGTTATACAGGGACTCTTATTATTCATCCTGTTTCAACATCAATTTCATCATCGCCAGCATTGTGGACTTTATTTAAGGAACTTTTCCAGCCAACTTAGATATATACATGTGTATCATTTGGAATAACTCAGATCTGACTCTCCAAGATATGTAAGATGTATTATAATGTTTTGTTTATTCTGTGTATGATAATCAATAAGCAAAAATAATATCATCAAAATTATCGTCGTTATTGTTCGGTATTCAATATCGTAACGCACCCACACACACACACAGGAAAAGAAAAATAAGGGGGAGAGTAGGAGAGAGTAGAAGTTGTAGTTAGTTATATTTATGTAACGTTATATTGACAGATGTTTATCTGTATGTAGTTTGTATAATGTATAAACAAATTCTGTAGCAATCAAACATTTTTTCCTTGCAATCAAATAAGTTGATTAATAATCTTTTTTATTTGAAGCTTAATTATAAAACAAATTGATTATAAAACAATTTGTTACAATATGATATAAGAATGATTTTTTTATCGATACATGTATAGTCATTCTTGATGAGAGCAAAACCTGATTCACATATTACAAGTATATAAACATGCATGTTTTAAAGGCATAGAGTTTAAAAATCATAATAATTTATTGCAGATATTTAACATGTTTAATGTCACTTTTGCTGGTATTTCTATTCTTTTTCCTTGTTATTAACTCCATAGTTTCCACGGATTTGTCGGATCCTAGGGATTAAATGAAATTTGATATATTGAATCGTCCGGATTTGATATCAGATTTATTAAAATAAACAGCGAAGCCGTGCAGAAACCTTTGTTTAGCTCTTCTTTTCAGTCGACTTTACAACAACAACAACAGCAGCAGCAACAAAAATCCAAAATCAGAACCTAGAATTATTCTTTTGAATTGCTTTAAAGAATTTAACAATCTGTAATATTTGTCCTTGATCTACCGTAGATGTGAACTTTCTGGGTGAAATACGACTTTTTGAACTCGCGTCTTACGATTTCATCAGGAAAGGCTTTTCTATACATCATTGCTTTCACCAATATTGATTCTCTCGTCTTTCGCACCTTTATCACCAACGTTCTCATCATCATCCTGATCAGAGGACGGCGGTTCTTCTGTACTCGTTTTACTGATAGACTCTGGTTGGTCCCCATTGACGACTTCGCCTTGGCCACTTTCTACTTGGATGAAAAATTGTTTTCTTTTCAAACAAATCGAGTACATATTGAGTGAGGAAAAACTCACTGAATTCAGGCTTTGATATAAATCATTACAGTCCATCGAATTGATGTTACATCTAATGTGGATTATTGGTGGATCACTGGCAATTGATTCCATGGTCAGATCACCTCTCCAGCTAAACCATTTCGCATGCGTTGATATGTACACAGCATATACGCTATCCGTCTGAAAACCACCCGACTTTGCTTTTTTTTCGTTTCCTTGCTCCTTCTACCAGTCTACACAAACGATATGCCTCTAGCACACAAAGTAATGGGCATTATGTTTTACTTTCCCCCGAAAAGGGGGATTAAATTCAAATTTTAAAGGGGATCACTTTCATTGAAGAGTGGATACCAGGCGCGACCATGGGGTTTCGAAAAGCAGCATAAAACAAGGGAAGCAAGTCTTTTCCAGATTATGAAAATGCATCTTTTAACAAGTATTTCGCTTGTGAAACCTTTCAAGTATTATATCCCTTTGTTATCCGCTCAAATCAAAATCTGATGAAAAAACACACATTGTTATAGATTGTTACAGATCTTTCACACCACAACCTTTTTGTGTAACATGAATTAAAATAATCTACTCATGAATTTCAGTAGTGACATTTACTTTTTCGTTGGGGGGGGGAGGTACTAACACTAAACACAGTTTTAATTTTCTCCGACGTGATCTGCATTGTCTTCCTGGTTTGGTTTCGAAAAAGCACCTGCTGATGTGTCTTTATCGCTGTTACTGCCTCCGATGTCTGTATGGTCCTCATCGGTTGCTTCATCAACCTTTGGCTTGGGTGTATTCTGATGGCCGCGATGCAAGCTCTGGCCATGCTGTCCTTGAAGGGAGTTTGCTTTGTCTTTATCTCTTTGCTTTTTGGACCTCGGTGTGAAACCTAGAGGAAAAACGTAGAAATATATTACGAATGTCGAGATTATATATGCTATTGTATCATTTAAACATCATTATTATTGTTATATTTTTCCTTCAGTAACCTCCATCAGCGGTTTGTCATTTTTCTTGCAAAACATACCCTAGCGGTTTGTTGTTTTTCTTGCAAAAACATACCCTATGTGACTTATGGTTTGATAACCATAAGACGATCCAGGGGATTTGACTAGACTGAAAGGGATGCTCCAGGCTGAACAATTGAAGATATTTATATTGCAATAAATAGAGTAAAATTCACATAGCAAAACGCAGAAAACTTTCTCAAAATTTGGATTACAAATAATCGCAGTATTTATGAGAAACAGTTCTAGGCAGGTCTTCATGAATTTTCATCATGTGGGCTGATGAGGTCATATCCCCACTTGTTCTTTTGTATTTTATTATATAAAATTAGAGGTTTATTGAAAACATTTTTTTTTTCAAGAACTAAACATATTGGATTGACAAGTGATTAAGTGCATTATTAGATATTTATTACTGTATAACTTATTTTATCATAATGTAGACACACCACTTACGCATGTATGAAAACAAAAACGATTATGACTTCATATAATGATATAAGGAAAAAAATGTGGGGAAGTAACATCATCAGCCCATCTAATGAATATTAATGATGACGTGCACATAACCGTTTTTACAGTATCTTTCTAAACTTAATTTCGATAACTTTGTGATTTGCTATCATATTTTGATGAAATTTTCACCATTTTGCTCTGTGAATTTTACTTTATTTAGATATAACTATTCTCAGCCTGGAGCATCCCTTTAACGGCGAATATAAAACCGAAATTGTACTTTATTTTTACGGTTAACATTCGAAGTCAGCATGAGAGTCACAATGGACCATCTCACTTCTGAAAGAAACTTTGAACTTTTGAACTCTTGAACTTTTGAACTTAGTAATACACGTAAAGGCTCATTTTTCAAAGATTAGTCATCGTAAGATAAATCTTAATAACAAAGACAAAAACCTAGAACAAATTGATTTCTTCTCTTATACCCCTTTCACGCTGCCCTCTTCATTTTTCACCGGCGAACTTCTCCGCCTCGCATTCCTCACTTCACCGGCGAAAAAAAAATGTACCCTTTCGCACTTGGATTTTTTTACCGGCGAAAGTTCAATGGGCGATTCGAGGGTATCTACTTGGCCACAGCATTCAGCTGAGCTTGCAAGTAGTTGCGCGCGGAATCTCGGTGCAGGGGACTTCGGGAGAGAAAAAAATTGACCTCTGACGTCATTAAAGAGGAGAAGTTCTCCGGTTTGCTTTCATACTGGCTGTTTCACCGGCGAAGTTCTCCACCTCTAGAGGTGGAGAAGTTCGCCGGCGAACTTCACCGGTGAAGTTCTCCTGTGTACCTTTCATACTGGACATTTTCCCCTTCGCTGGCGAACTTCGCCGGTGAAGTTCGCCGGTGAAAAGCGCACTGTGAAAGGGGTATTATTCTAAATATTGTGCTATCTAATTGTCAATAAACGTAAATTGTTTTAATTTCCTGTTCAGTTAAAATATTCTACTCCACAATAGTTGCCGTTCCTAACTTCGGTCTAAAGAAGGTAAATCTGGGGAAAAAGAAGTGACATTTATACGTTTATTATGTTTCGTACCGATCATTATTTCCAATGCTAGTTCCTTGAACCCAGCCTTTAGGAGTTTGTTACTCAGCTCTATCTCTTCACCCCTTGTTAAAGGATCTTTTAAGACCATTTCTTCCCAGGTCTCGAGGACATGCATGAGAGAGATATCTTTGGTTTCCTTCATCTTTGTCGTCGGTATATCAAGAATCTGAGCTAATTTCATCGTGACCGCTAATTTGTACTTGACGACATCATCTGCATGATCCGATTCTATCTCTTTACCTATATAACAATACATAAAAAGCAAAACTCTACATCATAAAACATAATTATTGTACTAAATGAAACTCTAGTTAAAAAAAGAAAAAGAATCACCGGCCATTAAGTACGTAAGTATTTATCGTTAAGAGTTGCAAAAAAAACATAGTAAGAAATGCTTGAATCGGCAAGACATAGATTCAGGTGCATAAAAAGTACCAATGGCTTTTACTTGATTCCGTATGCATAAAAATGACAGAGAAAATGCTTTTGGTAGAAAGTTCAAGCAATCGCTGACTGCTAGTATTTCCTTGACAATTAAGCTATTGCTAAAAAACGTATACGCGTAAAGCGGAGCACTTGCTTGGTTTTTTTTTCAAGTACC
The DNA here is from genome assembly GCF_018143015.1 of Lytechinus variegatus. Lineage (NCBI taxonomy): Eukaryota > Metazoa > Echinodermata > Echinoidea > Temnopleuroida > Toxopneustidae > Lytechinus > Lytechinus variegatus. Next base: position 39,581,631 of record NC_054747.1, on the reverse strand, counting down.
CTCGGAGCATCATAAGCGTTTGCTTGATCAGGGCGTTCGAGTTTTAAATCTTATTTGTGCAACTGCGAGAGAACCCCAAGGTGTACAGTAGTCTTTATCCTCCCGATAAATTCAAACCAAATGCCAAATATGTAGAATTATAAAAAAACAAAACAAATTTGTTTGACACCAAGTCTTAGGAAAAGTTGCTACAAGAAGTGATAATTTGCACTGCCACATCTTGGCGTTCGGGTCCTGCTTTTTCTGTGAGTCTCGTGACGTCGCGATTGTTCAAACCACTAGCAATTGCTTTCTGAAGGAAGGAAAAGGGTTCAAGCGCAAGCAACGGATTATGCCTAAGATAATAAAGCAATTTCTGAGGCATGATCCTCTGCTTGGCTAGCTGTTGTTTTTCCTGGAAGCAACTTCTTGCCATCGATTGCTACTTTTTATGCATCTGATTCAATCTTAAAAATGAATGTCTTGCCAAATATCAAAATGTGAAAACATTTAGCTCCAACATAAGATTTGGAAGGGGGGGGGTCGAGATTAATTCTTAACCCAAATCATTATCATGATGAAGGTGAAAGTAAAAGGCAATGTGTTCATTAGATTACATTATCTGGAAAAAGAACGATGACCATATCTTTTTCATTCCTACCACTATCAAGCTTAATGCGTTCTGATATAGGATCTGTTGAAGAATCAATGGAGATCTCTTTAGCCCTGTCTGTATCGACCGTTCGCTGGCTGTCATCTTCGGGAATTCCAACTTCATTATGGGTTTGGAGCGCTTGATCAGGTAACTTCTTTCGCTCTCTAACTCCGAGAATTTTCCTGATCAAAGGTGGCTCGAAAGACTCTATATTAGTGATTAACTCCTGAAAGACAGCTGCATTCTCACTGCAATCCCGAAGGTAGGTCCCTGCAAGAATGAATTAACATGGAAGATATCAGTTTGATATTGCTATGAATAACATTAATTCTTCAACATAAAAAAAGCTGATTACATTGGTACTAATGCAAAATTATTATCTTTTATGAGGACGCTTGATAGATTATGTTCTATGCTGACTGTATGTTCAAATCATGATGCAACTCTTTATCTTCAAAATGTTCAGCTACATGTATAATGGAACCTGGACCTCACTACTTGAATGTGAATCAGAATGTTGGTTCTTGAGAAGTCCCGTTGGAATTAGTTTTATTTTCTCATTCTTATATGAATTTCATATGAAGCTGCCAGCTTTGCTCATCATTGACCGAGTTCGAGGAAATACGATAATGGACATAGGTTATTTACCTAGGATCAAACTTACCGAAGAGGATTCCATCAGCTATGTCTTTACCATGGATGGGATAGATGGCATCAGCAAGAGACGTTCTTGAATTGTAAGATGGTGGATGGACCATGAACTTCCAATCTCTTATCATGGTAATCACACTGCTCTTTTGATTCATTCCTAAGTTCTTAGAAATTCTCCTTAGAGCTTCTTGATTATCCTTTGATTTCCTAACTAGTGCAAATGCATCAGCAAGAGATGTTTCATGACCTATAATGAAGGGAATAAACAGAAGGTTTTATGGAAGAGCATACTAATACTTACTTATTACATAAACGTTATATCTCGTTATAACGTTGTTGTATGCTGGTGAAATAAAGAGTAGTATTTATCCTCCTTCGAAACAATGATGACGTAAAAAACTACTAGGTAGGACGAAAATATTCGCCTTTACACTCTGACTTCCTACATGGCTGTTGTCATAACATAAATATATACTCCAGTGATGACTAATAGGATCACACACGTCTCATGAATTGAATATCAGATTATGCAATTCGAGACTAAGCAGGGAGAGAGAGAAAGTGCGCGTAAAATAGAGAAAGACGGTGGTTTTCTCTATCATGGGACCATGTGGAATATTGTGGAAGAAATGACTGACATTGTCGGTTGTCAACATTATACCTAACATCTGATCATACGATAGGTATTATACATGAATGAAACGATTGAATTACCACATCCAATTAATACGGCTATATCCTTGTATCCAATCTTGGAAAGCTCTTCACTTAATTTCTTCCTATCACCGCCGATGTCGTCATTGAGCCTTATTAATACAGCAGTAGTTCCTTTAGTGAGATGATCAGGGGCGTACTGGACTCTGTATTTAGTTAACTTCTCATCAGAAATATCAAGAGCCTTCGCTAACGGATACACATCTTCGAGGAGAAGGCGGAAGGCAATGTCAATTAACTCGCATAGACCTACCCTGTCCGACTTCGAGGTAAGCAGATCTTTAAATAAAACATCCAGAAAAATATGAACAATAATATTGTGCCATTGTAAAGCAATTGGACAACTACAACTTAAAAAATACTTGTACAGATAAATCTGCTATGTAAGACATTAGTAGCAAATTAAATTGAAGGGGTGATAATAGAGATCTTTACCTTGAAAAGTATTAACACCCATAAATTCACAGAAGGTATTTAAACAGCCTCCCCTTCGAAATCTGCATTCAGATCATTCAGATGTGATATAATACTTAATTGTTCAATCCCTTTCATTTTCCTACAGGATCTTTGACCGCTTTCTTCGGGAAATAAGGTTTCAAACTAGTAAATCAAGGATGAGAGTAGAATTTGTCGAATTCGAGCAACGTACTACACGAACTATTAAAGCAATAGTAGTCGGCATGTCTCATTAAAGTACATTTACCCTTAATTTTTGCGGTTTTTAATTTTTCCCGGAGTTTTTTCTCAACGTCTTCTTTCGGAAGCTTTGTCATGCAACCGCTAACATAGGCTCCAATCATATCTGCACAGTTAGCATGATTAGCATCTTCTTTATCTTTCCCAAAAGTTCGTTTGACGTTGTCATGCTTATACAAGGGAAGACAGGCAGTGATTCTTCGAACTTCGTCATTTATTGGGTCACTGAGAAGAGTTTCTTGGGTCTTCATGATGTTAACTGGAGATTAATGTAAGAGTGCAAAAAGAGAGAAAATGATAATACGGTGCTTTTTAATTTAAACAACAACAACAACAAAAAAAATAGTAGTAATAAATTAACCTCCCTAAAAAGCTATTTAATATTGTACTTGCCATTCAAGGTGAAGGAGGGGTGGAGTATGAAAAAAATATGATGATTGGAAATTTCCAAATTATGTAGTCACACTTAAATTGAAGTTGGTTGGTAAATAAAAGTGCTCAATTGGTGTAAATAATACTACCGTCGTTTATTTTTGGTGACGTTGTCAAATAAAGGATGTCAAGTAGTGCCAGTAAAAAAAAAGCTAAAAAGACTTCGAAAGACAACACTAAATCGAAGTTCATTATGACATACCGTAGGGAAAGAATCTTTTTGATTTAATATACATAATGCAAAATGTAAGAACATATTGATAAACACTAGTAAAATAACAACGACATTGGGAATTGCAAAAATAAAGCCAAATATGCCTTGTATAGCCACAGTCCCCCAAACATTGATTACGTAGATTAGAAGCGCTTAAAACATTCAGTATTCAGCGGTTTATACGAATAACTATTATTATTATTATCATTGTGATCCGTGCTATATCATGTATATTAGAACAAAAATGAGGAAAGAATAGTGGATTCATATATTCAACGTCAGATTCAAATCCAAATTCAAGAAAGGAAAGGAATGGTACAAGTGGATATTTTTGTACGAGAAAAAATATAGTTATTTGATGAATCGAAAAGATAGATTATACATACATATATAGATGTATATATATACATATATATATATATGTATATATATATATATATATATATATATAAAGTGCGTATCAAAAAAAAGTTTACACTTTGAAAAAGCCCTGGGAATCAAAAAAATATACAACATGTGTGTATTTTTTTCACATATAATCTTGGGTTTGGGTCTCATCTATCCAATGAAAGTAAAAGTTTTGACAGAATGTCACATTTGAGTGAGCACTGTCCATTTTTGTAAAGCTCGCAGAAATCTGTTTGCGCAGAAATGCTCGTTTTCACGTTGTGTCAAGGTGAAAGGGCGAAATCAAACTTACCCTGCGAAACATTTATCATGCATTTCCCTTGCACTTTGGGTCAATTGAAATAAAACGGATACATTCAAGCATTTTATAACAATGTTTCCACCCAAATTGAAATTTCAACACTAAGTAGTAAGCACAAACCTTTACCCTTTTGTGCCAGCTGGATATGAGGACGTAATGGAATCTGAACAAAAATTTATATCAGACATCTCCATCATTTTTTTTTATCATTTAAAGTGGTTTTATATTTCATTTTCATTTAATACTTGTTTCTCCACACTTTTCCCAAAGTTGACAATGATTAACAAAATAAAACTCAAGCCTAAACCATTTCATGTAAATCACAGCTAAGTTTAAATCAAATATCGTCACGATGGCCTCGGTGTGTCGGAAAGTGGGGGTGGGGCTCAATGCACTCTTCAAAGTGTTTTGGGCAAGGAAACGGCTTAAAAAAAGATAGAAGATATCTTGAAATCAATTTTCTAGCTAAATTCCATGTGCTTTTCATGATTAAGGTCTACTTTTATTCACATAACTATTTTAAAGTTCTGCGCAAATCATTTTTCACTAACTTTTTAAAAGTAAGTGGTGCTCACTCAAGCGGAAATCTTTTGCGACAGTTATATCGTCATATGCTTAAATGGATCGGTACCAATGTTAAAATGTGGAAAAATCATCACGATATTACAAACATATAATTTTACAGGATTTTTCTAATATGTGAAAAAAATACACACATGTTGTATATTTTTTGATTCCCCGGGCTTTTTCAAAGTGTAAACTTTTTTTGATACGCACTGTATATATATAGTCTGACGGCACCTTGTAACGTTTATGTATTTAAAGTATTATTGGTTCTTAAATCAATTACTGGAGTAAACACATTTTAAAGTTTGTTGGAAATACAAAATTTATAAACCACGCATTAACATAGAACAATTATGTCATAATGATCATAGATTCAACTTTTACAAGAAGTCAGGTCATTTATGGAAGAATTATGTTGATATTAGTTTTATGTTTATGTATTCAAAGTATTATTGGTTCTTAAATCAATTACTGGAGTAAACACAGTTGAAAGTTTGTCGGAAAAACAAAATTTATAAACCACGCATTATCATAGAACAATTGCTTCATTATGATCATAGATTCCACTTTTTCAAGAAGTCAGGTCATTTATGGAAGAATTATGTTCATATTATTTTTATGAGATAGCTTCAAGGAAGCTTGGCGATCGAGGGTTCTATTTTTTTTTAGAATCGAAAAGCAGACCAAAGCAAGCACTTAAACATTATAAAACATGAATTTGCCCGAGCTGATATTCAATGACCTACAAAATCAAATTTCTTTCTTAGGAAGTATGTGTGTGTGGGGGGGGGGGGGGGGTTAAAACACCAATCCCATATCCGAAAAGCACGCGTGTGTATGTGTGTGGATATCCCTTTTCCCGGAATTTATGATTCTGTACCTTTTCCATGGCCAGATGATTTTGTTCCATGCTGGATTCCTAGGTCTCTGCCAGGGTTAAGGTCTTTCCGAAACTCATCTATATGAAAAATATCATACATAAATATGTAAGATAGGGTATTTGATATCAGAATTTCAGAACGTTCTTGTTATACGCTAAGAAACATTATAACTGAAATTTCAATATTCACGTATTCATGCCGATCATATGAGACGAATCGGGCTAATTGGGTGTTATTACTAATTAGGAGAAGACTTTACAGCTATTACATGGATCTCTCGTCATCCATTCTTCATGATGATTCTTTTTTTAAATTCTGTTTTTATTTTAGAAAATTGAAATATATCGTAAAATTTACAAATGATTATTAGGTGATTGCAAATCACATAAACAAAAGTTACACAAAAAAGACAAAATAACAACCATAATGATAAAAAACCTACCCACCTATCCTTCCCCACCCCCCTTCATGATGATTCTTGAAAATCACTTTAAACATTGATCATGTGAACCATCGAACAATTTCAGTCTCAAGAGCAAGTTTGTTAAATCATATATAATATGAAATTGTACTAATATGACCTTTTATGTCTTGTCGACCAATGCTGACCACTGCCTCACGAAGCTTCATCCTTTTTTCGTAATTGCTGCATGCTGCTTGCCTGATCCAGTCATTAACCATTGCCTGAGTGTTGAACATTGTAGTTTTATTTGCTGTAACTATTACGTCCTCTTTCATGTCGATATCTACACACTGCAACAATGATTTGACGTGCCTGCTCGTAAGCCTGTTGGTAAAGCTTCCAATCTCACTTTCGATGAGGTCCGATGTGAGGTGATGTGGCACTTGAAATTAACAAATGAAATCAAGATTAAATTCGAATTAAAACAATATAATTAATACGAACGACACTGTTAAGATAACATTGCCTTAAAACGATCTATTAACTCTTTCCACGCTGAATAATTTTATTATTATTTTTATGTATTTCGTTTTTAAATTTTTATTGTTTTTGTTATTTTCTTTAATTCAAGATTTCCATATTACACCATTGATAATTATCAATATTATCATATAAATGTTATACAGGAACTATTGCGTTTTAAAATTTGAAAGTAGGGGGAAAAACTAATTCTTACGATCGTTGAATTTAATTGTACGAATGTGCAAGATTGGAACATCAGCACGCAAAGGGTTAACTGACACAATTAAAACCGAAAACAATTATAGTTGTAAGACTATATCTACCTTTGAAAAATGATCTGTCTATTGGGGTACATTCAGTCTTCTCCAAAGCATAACTTAGCAGGATAATCGGGTTCTCATCAAGAACTTGATTCTTCCATTCTACAACCTGCTTCTTTGCCTTCTGGATGGTGTTGTGTTGAATCGTTTGTGAGACATCAAAACATGGGACCTTGCCTGTTAACTTCTGAAGGAAGCGTCCAAGTTTGTCAGGATCTTTTATTTGCCAGAGGATATGTTCGATTGTTTTATCTGCGACATCGTTCCTCTTTTCTCTGAAATCTGAACAAAAGATAATGTGTGAGTAAATAACAAGATGTTGAATAAGGTTTATTACTTTATTTCATACGCAAGGCTATTAGATTTAAAGCATAGAAAAATGGAATCCCTCCCACTATAACCAAGATATTCGTACAACATTTATTAATCGAATTTAGAACTTGGACAATTTTTCCACAGATTTGAGAAAAGAGGTCAAGTAAAATAGTGTATTTAACGTATTTCACCTTTACAAATTCGTTAACAGCACAACCAAAATTGACTGTGTTTGTAATTCCGGAAATTAATTTCTGACCCTCCCGCTACGTACGAACTTGTTAATAATCTATCACGCGATCCCCTCTTCCCCTGGGAAATTTATATATCGCTTTAAAACTATTGTTCATACAGTACATTCCGAGTATCAATGCGAAATATAATTTCTTCTTAAAATGTCATAAACAACGATAAAATATTACATTTTTAAAAAGTGGCCACTCTTCGTCATAATGAATTCAATACTGCCCCATGCATTTGCGCCTGTCCAACCAAGCACACTTTAACAAAAGTTCAGATGAGTGAAAACATCTTATATCTTATAATCCACGTTAATCCAAGCAAGAAGCTCCTTGATCATGTTGATCCAAGCCCTTCCAAGACCTTACACGTTGTGTATCTTAAAACACTTATGAGGTTGCACATATTTCTATTTATCATTTTCTGTTTTTGTTTGTTTTGTATTTTCTTTTTTTTAGCGAATCCCGCGAAAATTTGGGAAGCCATCTGTTTTATTAAAAGAATTGTAGATGCACTATTCTTAAAAGATTATAAAAAATTAAGGTTATCTATAAACGTCCTATGATAACTTAATGAAATTTATCTGTAAATCTCTTCAGGGGACGCACCCATTATATCTTTCCATGCTTCCCTATAATTAGCCTTCGTTAGTGCATCGAGTAAAAGTTTTCCTTGATTGGCCGTAGTGTTTTTCTCTTTCCAATCACACAGAAGTTCATATATCTCTTCTTCCGTCAGCCTATCTCCCACTTTCAGTGATAACGTTTCTAGAGTGGCATTTGCTTTTCGCTCATTTTCACCTATCATCCGGCTCAATTTCCAAATTTCGGCGAACGAAAGCAGTCCTGGAAGAGGGATATAAAAGAACGAATATTTGTACTTGTTATAACTTTCCCATATTAAAATTTAATTTCATCACAGTTTCGGCATAATCAACAAACATATACAAAAGTAATGCAAGAAATTGGATAAACAAAGTCGAAACAATGACGTTATCAACGAATCATAGATTTAAGATCAGTTTGAGAAAGTATGGAAAAACCAACAACTTGAAAATTGCATTTTTTTCTTATAACATATTGCCAAGGTTGCTGTGCTATTCATATATTAATGTCTTGTCAGTAAAAATGTTATGAAAATCTTACCGGCGAAAAAGTTTTTGCTGATATCTAAGCATCCAGACTTAGCTAAAGCAAGGCTTAGGACAGCATTCGGGTTTTTACCGAACCTGCTGCACCGCCATTCAATGAACAACTCTATTGCTTCATTTTGGTCTTTTATTTTTCCATGTAACCTAGGTAAATCAGCTCGACCAGCATAAAGCTTGCGAAGAAGGTCTTGAATTTTCTGGGGATCTGCAATGTCTAGTATTATCTGTTCTACTGTTGCCCGTGAAACCTTTTCATCGGTTCGTTTTCGCTGCTCTGTAAGAGAAAACGGCATACACTGATTAATAATTATCAATGGTTATTCCAAGTATATTCCCATCTATCGAAACGCAAACATATGCAAAGTATACAAAACAATTCGAAACACGGTATTCTTCTTGACGGTAATTTAATGAAAAGACTGAATTATATAGAAATCAGAACCAGCCCTTACCATATTTCATGAACTTTGCTCCGATTAATGATCTTAGTTTATTAATTGACAAATTTGATACATTATGTGTTCACTAAAATTTTACCTTGCTACAGTATGGAAGCTTAAAAGTGCCACCGAAATGTTCATATCATCATCTCGTCATGTCTGCATCCCGTGGGAGAGATGATCAGGGGCCTGTCTTACAAAGAGCTGTGATTGATCCGATCAATTGCAACATGAAAAGCCAGCCAAGTCAACATACAAAATGTATGTTCGTTAAAAAATCTAGATATGAATGTATATCCATAAATTGTTTGATTTCTTGACAATTTGCCGTATCCTCCTTTGTTTACAAAGGACATTTCGCAAATTTCATGCAGAAAAAAATTATTACACTGTTAGATTTCCATAGAGTTACGATTGATTGGATCAATATGACAAGATTTTAAATCTCGCCATGTCTACATCCCATGTGAGAGATGATCAGATAACAAGATCTTGGATCACGACATGTCGACATCTTATAGAAGAGATGATCAGATGACTACATCTTGGATCTCGTAATGTCTAAAGCTCATATAAGAGATGATCAGGTGGCAAGATCTCGTCACGTCAATATCTTCTGGGAGAGATGATCAGATGGCAAGATCTCGGATCGAAGATCTTGCCATCTTATAGTCAGGCAGCATATGTCATCTACTTCGAAAAATTGGCTAAGTCTGATTTTTCACTTTTATGTGATTGGTGACATCATAAGGAACAACTTCCAACTTGGTGACAAATTTCTAATGGTCATCTTGACCATGTGAGGGGTCAAAATTGGGTCAACAGGGGTCATTTTTTGGAATTGCCCCGATTGTGTTGAGTCATAAATCAAATTGTTTGTCTGGCTATACTGAACAAAAAAGTGTACACAACTATATACTCTTGACCTCCCATTAAAAAGTTATGCCCGGAAATATCAAGAGGTCAACGAACTTTCGTTACATTGTATATTTTTATGGTAAATTACACTGAAGGTGATAAAAAGCTAATATTTTCGTTTTTTCTGTTTTGCATGTGTGTACTTTTTTATTTTTCATTTTAATAAGTTCATCTTCAGAAGTCGTTATCCAGAAGATATTAAGGGTCAAGACAAGGTCAGGGAAAGGTCAAGAGGTCAACAAACTTTCATTGGTAGCCAAAATACACTATAAAAGCGGTTTGAATTTAGAAGTAGGTTCTTCATTTTGAAAAGTCTCTAAGAAGACATTATCCATTAGATAAAAAGGGGGTAGAATGTGCTCATTTAGGAACAAAATAGATAAACAGTGATAGACGTCGAATAGTTTGAGTGTGGTATCATGTTTTATTGCAGGAATACCTTGAAACGACTTGACAAATCCTATAAAAAATCAAATCATCTTCATGACGTTATAAGTGCAACCAGCTCTTTCCGAGTTGCTTGATTTAGGAACTCAATTCAATTTCTTTTCATTTCCAATTTACCGATCTTTGTAAGAAACATTTCATCCATTTGTTTGTACAGAATATTTTAATCAACAGAAAATATTGTCATGTACTGGGGTATATGTTCTTTTGTCGTTTTTTTTTCTCCTACTTTGTGAACTACCTGGATGTTGCCAGAAAGAATAATCACATCAAATTTCATTGAAGTAAACCACGGCCATGCCGCAGCGGGAGGAGGTTGCAGCGGTCCCCAGAATTTGTAAAAGAAAATTGCATATTTTTTTTACTGAAAGATACATAATAATTGACCAAAAGTATGCACGAAATCTATAAATTTCTCTTTACAATATGCAAAAGCGGCCCCGATGATTAGCTCAGAACAGCACAACACCAGAATTGTGTAGTCCTTCTTGGCTCCAGAGATCGAGTAATGGTCAGAATATATCACATCAGCATAATTGACATACACTTCTACAATACGCATGCCTGCATGATGTTGCCTCTTTGTCAGAAATAATATAACCGTCACACATTTTGAATTAAGGAGCAATTGGAGCCCAACTTATAATATCATCCTCAATCCTAAGTTAATCCAAATGAAATGTTATGCATCTTTCTTAGGAGCTGGGGCACTGGTCAATCGATGTTTATTCTGTTACATAGTATTACACTTATACCCTACTACAATAATTTCTGTTGATTGAAATATTCTGACAAAGCAATGAAGGAAATGTTTCTTTACATATCAATGACTAGTAAATTGAAAATGAATTGAACTTAAAATTGATTTCCTTAAAAAAAGACACTCGGAAAGAGCTGGTTGCACTTATTACATCATGAAGATGATAAGGGCACAAGGGTTTGTCAAGTTGTTTCAATGTATTCTTGCAATACCATGATACCACACTAAACGCATTCGACGTCTATCTCTGTTAATCTATTTTGTTCCTAAATAAGCATCTTAATTTATTTAATGTTATAGATACAGACTTTTCAAAATAAACAACCCTTAAAAAATGAGACTTCTACGATTCTAGTCGCTTTTAAGGTATTTCAGCTACATGTTGACCCTTTGACCTTTCCCTGACCTTGTCTTGACCCTAATATCTTCTGGATAAGGACCTCTGAAGGTGAACTTATTAAAATCGAAAATAAAAAAGTACAAACATGAAAAAGAAAAGTAAACCCCCCGGAAAATAGCTTTCTTAACACCTTCAGTGTAATTTGCCATATATACAATGTAACGAAAGTTCGTTGACCTTTTGCTATTTCCGGTCATAACTTTTTTACGGGAGGTCAAGAGTATATGATTGTGTACACTTTTTGTTCAGTATAACCAGACAAACAATTTGATGTATAACTTGACACAATCGGGGCAATTCCAAAAATTGACCCCTATTGACCCCATTTTGACCCCTCACATGGGGTCAAGATGACCATTAGAAATTTGTCACCAAGTTGAAAGTTGATCCTTGTGATGTCACCAATCACATAAAAGTGAAAAATCAGACTTAGCCAATTTGTCGAAGTAGCCGGTAAATCATGACATATGCTGCCTGACTATTATCATCTCTTCTAAAAGATGTAGACATGATGAGATCCGAGATCTTGTAATGTGATCATCTCTCCCACAGGATGTAGACATGACGAGATCCGTGATCTTGCCATCTGATCATCCCTCCCACAAGATGTAGACATGGCGAGATCCAAGATTTTGTTATCTGATCATTTTTCCCAAGGGATGTAGACATGATATCTTTTCCTTTTTCCGTAGAGATGTAGACATGAAAAGATGAGGATGTGAACATCTGGGTGGCACTTGTAAGCTTCCATATTAGAGCGCAGCATTTTCGACCGTTTACTGTTGCATGAACAAGTAAGTATTAATATCTGTTTTGTTACAGATCAAACAAGTTTTTTTTGTTGAGTATCAAAAATTAAAAAAAGTACCACATAGATTCTGCCATCGCGTCCCCAAATTTGCACTTTGCAACGCTGATTGAAGTTCGTGGGCATGTTTATCTCTTCTATGTTCATCTTTCCACTTGCAGAGAAGATTGTATACTTCAGGTGCCCTCATCTCTTCTGTTGCATCCTCAATGCCAAGATTAAGAAGGGCCTGATATAATTTCTCCATATCACTGCTCGGTGTGTCATATGCGAGTGACCATAGATCATAGAATGACATGTCTCCTGGTAATGAACAAATTCATTAATTAAACAATCTGGTCAGTTGAAAAGAAAAGTTCGGGATGATATTTATTCAAAATATAAAATGCACATGACTTTATGCAAATAGTCAATATCCACAATAAAAAATGTCTTTACACACTGGTAGTTTGATAAGACAGTTAGCATTTCAAATTTCAGAAAGTTAATAATGTTCAAAATTACTTTGCTCTCTTTCTTCCAAGGTACTTTACACACGTGTCAAAATAAAGCAATCATGTACTAAGCTCAATTAAACAGACCACATATAAAATTTTGCAGCATTATTGGAAATCGTGGAATATTGTCAATTCAAATCATCAACTACTTTCACTTTTTAACACATCAGTTACAAGTTATTTCTCTTCTGATTGAAAAATAATGTGAAGGAATCATAAATTACCACACCAAACACAATAAAAATATCGCTGCAAATCTTACCATCGATCTCTGCTTTTTCAATCATAGGGATACTTTCCTGACCATCATTTCTCCAATAGTACGATCTAAATGAAAATAGTGTTTCATGGAATCATTAATAGTACAAATAGATACCTAATCATTAATATTCGCACAACTGAGAAGAGACCAAATTTTGCTTTTACATAGTTTCAAACACTTGATTATATGAACACAATCAACCCAGAAACTCACCCGTCAACTGAAGGGAACATGCTTAGAAAAATTCGAATTAAAGAGAAACATATTTATTGCAATTCTTTAATACCGGGTTTCTTGATAGCATCATGTCTCATTTAGTGATTTACTGTCAGCAACATAATTTTTCCTCAATAATGTAATTCATCACCTTCATAATACTCTGTGGATATGTTCGAAATGTCGTTAGTCCTCAATTACTGTTTATTTCTTGCACGTGCTTAGTTATATTGACTTATTGCGCCGTGGATTTTCCCGGCATTTTTCAAATAAAAAGTTTGATATCATTAATACCGTTAGTCTACAATAAGAAATGGATTAACCAATATGCCAATCAATAACTGCACAAATCAATATATTCAATGTTCATACCCGTTGTTCTCGTGCCATCAAAAGTGTTCTGCCGAAAACACGCAAGACGTTTCAACCGAAGAAACACTGCAATCGCTCCAAGAAGAATAAGGACGAACAGTGGAACAACTGCAGATCATCAATGCGTTGAAAATGATTTAGAGAGGAACGAAAGTTTTAATCAGCCAGAAAAGTCAATAAAAGGTTCATAAAATATTGGCTGTAATTTTTCTACCAAAGAACACACATACAAATACTCTCACGCACATACACATGCAATAAGGTCCCTTTTTCTAATTGCCCTTTTTAACAAAACTGTTGTGAGGTAATAATTTGGCAGGATTGTTACGGCAATTATGGTGTTAACACTCGATTTATCCAACGTCACGTAATCTCAAAGTTACAAAAGTTACAAGGGACATTCAGGGGACATGAGGAATTTTCTCGATTTCCTGACATAGAAATATTTTTAACAGTTTATTGAGCTTAGTTAAAACGTTGTCATCATTCTTACATTTTTCATGCCAAAATCCGCCATTCAATTTCAAAATGATATCTGATCTTTATCAGCAAAATGTTTCCTCTTATATTGGAGGTTGTAGCCATATAATGGTTAACATTCCATGCAAAATGCTATAATTTTGTTCGCCTTTGATAAACATGTTTACTTATTCATTTGCTAGGGGAGGGATATTTTCGAATAAACCAAAACGGTCGATCATCGAGATATTTTTCTTTAATATATTCTACATTTGTGAAAATTAAAGAAACGGTCGACACTTCCTTCACACAAACACAAAACCAACAGCTGCGCACACATGTTCAGCAGCTTTCCCGTAAGAATAGAAATTTACCAAGAAATATTGCATATTATTGAATAAATACATAGGCATACTTGCTATATCACTTAGATTTCTTTTTAACAAGTGCATGATAATTTTCTCTGAAATAGGTGTTTCGTGGTAAATATTTTACGTTTTCCCTTGAAATCGTTTTACAATTTCTGTAGTAATACAGCTACGAATATTACCAATTTTGGCTGCACGGTTACCAGTTCTTTCTTCATTCCTAACATCACCAGTTGTGAAGGCTCTATTCGTTCCTGTGACCGACACAAACATCATCCTATCCTTACCAAAGATTTTCACATCTGTTTGGTTGTATATCAGGATACCAAGGTAGTTCGAGACCCGGCATATGTATCGACCTTCATCTTCTATCCGGGCATCTCTAATGGTCAAAGTGTAATTAGAAGCCATATCACACCAGATGTCCTCTGTGCATGGTCCAGAGGTTTGCCCTACCCCACCCCTATTTACCCAGATGAGAAGATTGTCCGCAGTATCGGGATCATCACCTTTCTTCCAGTAGACAGCCACGGGCGATCGGTAAAACTCACAGTTAAGAACAATATCGTCTCCCTTTTTGATTGATTTGTGGAGATCTGTGTGAACGCGACCGTCTGGTACATCTCCAGCAACACCTTTGAAATTCATATGAATATGAGTACGTTATTCAAAGGGGAATCAAACCCAAATGAATTCTTGTTTCTAAAGGAAAAGGACAATATCTGGAAAGTTAATAGGCGAAAGTTTGAACAATATCGGACAAACAATAAGAAAGTTATGAACTTTTGAAAGTTGTAAATATTCGTTATCACTATACCCATGGAAATTTCAAATTGGCGGCATAGGTCATGTCATAGTGATGCAACGCAAGGGCTACTTTCCCATGTACTCAATAAGATGACATGTCTAAAATGTCGTTTTTTTTCTTCAAAAGTTCTATTACAGGTTACATTTTTATTTCATGGGGACATACAAATATATACTAGTAGCACCTTGGTTATATTTATATTACTGCCCAAGGGGAATGAGTATTTAGGGGAAAACCACAAATCCCAGATAATTAGTTACATGGCCTACGGGAAATTTGCCCTTCCCCCTTGTCATTATTTGTTTACCCAGTTGCCAATTTGAAATCTAGATCTCAATTTCAAAGCAGCCATAAGTGTGTTATTGCTTGTCCGATATCTTTCAGACTTTTTCCACTCTGTTTGATCTATTTTCTCCTTTCCAACACAACATTTTATGACCGAGGCTGGATTCACATTTAAAAACGTATTTGATAACAATGAAATATAAGCGAAAGGAGAGCAAGAGAGAGAGAGATTGATAAAGAAGAATGAATGAAAGAAATGCCTAATATGATAAGTTGCGATTCCAGACGATACAAAAATAACTAGATCACACACACATGCACCCTCTTCACGCCCACCATCACCCACACTCTCACGCACAGACACAAACACACATCGCCAAAACACTCACCAACCCAAAAAACACAGACCAAGACAGAAATGTGCATATACACACACCCACCCCCACACACGCCACTCACCCACAGCAGAAAAATGCATATCAATACAAATGATCCACCACATGCATTAGCATTAATTTATGTGCCCTCCTTGGATGACAATACCCTATAGTTTCCGAATAATACACGTACAAATCCCCAGTATATAGGGGAACATACAGGGAGACACACAGTTACGCACAATGCTTCATTGATTATCTCCCATTAATATGATTAAGATCATTCACAAAACATAGCTACCCAATAAAGAAATGTGTTTAAAGATAAAAGGGCTGAAATAATAGGATGTTTATCTCATGAATTAGTAGTACTTACGCCATATGAAAGATGCGAATAGAAGACACCCCACGCACAAAGAGGGTAATATTTTCTGTGTATTCTCCATTTTGAAAACCTTCCATTACGTGGTAAAAATAATGTGCAGTTTCGAGCCGCCAACGATCAAAAGTTAATATTTACCAAGACCGTTGGATGTCGCATAATTATTATGATACTTTGATCATGTTTATTCCTATATAAAATCATCGGTAAACAATATCAGGCTTAATCTGGCGTGTAAAGGTTTTTCGAGGAATGAAATTTACCCTCTTAAAAATGGAGAAATAAAACTTTCGAACATTCGTCTCACTGTTGTAAAGATCTGACACTATGCTTGTGAAGGTATATCTCGTTTATAGTGATGCGTTGAAGACTTAAAGACCGAAAAAAATAAAGCAATATGTAAAAGCAATATTCAATTCAAAATAATTACTTAATAGGATAACGTATATTAATGGTGCAATGAGACAAAAACTTATGAGGGGCCAGATATCTTTCATATGTAAATACTGTTAACTTTTGTTAAATTGTTATGTAGTCTTTGTTTATATATATATTACAGAGTATATTTAGTAGACTCACGATAGTTCATTCTTAACTAACAAGTTAAGAAAGATGCTTCTATCTATCTAGACTAGAAGGGGCCAGACTTGACTAGCATTCATGCTGTTTTCTGGTTCTTATTATCCTTGCTTTTCTACACTGTTAGAAACTTTATCCTTAAACTAAAAGAAGTTCCTGCAGCAGAGTCTCGAGAACACCTGTAATCTTACCAGATTGCGTAATCTTACAGGAAATTGGTATTTGGTGTGTGTAATCTTACAAATTTCCTTAAATAAAACACTCTTTTCCCCTTTTTCTAACAGACCTGTTCTGTTAAATTGCAGAAAAATTGCTGTTTCATGAATTTAAAGAATGATTCTGGTATTGCTTTCTGCAAAATCTTCTTTTATTTTTCTGTAAAATCAGGGTTTTTTTAACAGTGTATGTATTTATAACTGATTGGCTGTAAATTTGTAAATTGGTATTATCATTGCATTGGATAATAAATAAATTCATTCATTCATTCATATGGCGTATCGTGCAAAATTTACAAAAAGTTGAGAATGAGCAAAAATTTTTAACCCTTTTTTTATGCAGAGGAATGAAGTACATGAATGGGAATATGATAATTATACACTGCATAACTGTGTACAATATGAGATACATGACTATGACAAACTATTTTGGTCACTGGCATGCTACTCTAAATCAATGTTTACAAACAAAGTCTGAGGTAGACATGACTTGTATCATATACAGTCTTCCATTCATTATCTATAACCCTTCTGACTCTTTTATAATTATCATCTAGAACAGAATGGGTGTAAAAGATCTAACCTCAAATAATATTATTTCAGTTGGTCAAAGCTTAATTTAGTTCAGCCTAATCACTACACTCTTTAATCATGTCATATATAAGCTGCATTTGATGGTTGGTTCTGTTGACATCGGGATAAAGCACATTTGGCAACTGTACATATTGGTAAAAGAAATTTGTTGCCAAAATGTTCAGTTATAAACTGATGTGCCTTCACAGTTAGGACAACACACACATTTTTATGACACAACTTGAGAACCAAATTTAACAATTAGTAAAGGTAAAGCCCACCCCAGGAAATGCTGACTTGAAAAAATCTAGAAAAATCAAACAAGCATAGTGCTGAAAATTTCATCAAAATCTGATGAAAAATAAGAAAGTTATGACATTTTAAAATTTCGCTTATTTGTTTTCACAAAACAGTGATATGCACAACTTGGTGAGTCAGTCGATGATGTCCATCACTCACTATTTCTTTTGGTGTTTTATTGTTTGAATTATACAATATTTCATTTTTTATAGATTTGACAATAAGGACCAACTTGACTGAACCATATAGTATTCAACAATTCTAATTCAACATGTTCAGGGACGAATTAATCGTTGTATCACTTGAATATGAGAAAATTAGGATATTTCATATTTCATATAATAAATTGCAATAGAAATAGTGAATGGATGACGTCTAGTCTCCTCATTTGTATACAGACCAAGATGTGCATATAACTGTTTTGTGAAATCAAGCGAAACTTTAAAATGTCATAACTTTCTTATTTTACATTTTAAAAGAAAATTAAAACAAAACTTTTATTCTAAATGTTCCTAATTTTGCAGCTATGTTACAATATTCTAGACGATTTGCCATATTTTTTTGCTTAGCTTATACCGTATGTCCTTTTATTAATCCAGTTACTTTTCTAACCTAAGTTGTCATACATGCTTTGATTATTGTATATACTAAGTAGCCTCCAAATTAGCATTTATTATTCTTAGGAGACTTTAACTCACAAGGCCACTTTTGGCTTTATTTTAAGTCCTCCTTTTCATTTCTCATATTATTACTGTATACACAGGCCGAATTATACATGAATATCATTGTATTTATTTTAAGTAGTATTTTTGCATGATTACATTTTTAAAATACTGATGTATATATTTGAATGTGTTTTTCCTATGTATATATCTGTACTCAATGCCTTTTTTTTAAATGAATGAATGAACTGAAACATCCGATTTTGATGAAATTTTCAGTGTTATGGTTGTTTGGTTTTTCTCTGTTTATTCAAATCTTCTTTTTATTGGGGTAGACTTGTCCTTTAAGGAGTAAAGGTTAATAATTGATGGAAGTTATATAATTCGTGGACCTAGTCTATGGCAGATGATATTCATAGAGAGGTGATTGTTTTTCATTCTCATTGGTCTTCTTAATTAATTTAGGGTTTGGTTCAGTTGCTAAATGGTTTGTAATAATTTCCATTAAAGAAAAATAAAAGATGAAAAAAAAAACACACAAAGAAATTCTTAAAACATCAGGAAAAAATGACTTTGTGGAATTCTTTGAAATGGATTTCAAACAAAAAATCGGGGGGGGGGGGGTGAAAATCTGAAGTGAAATTGGGTGTTAACAATACAAATAATATTTTCCCAGAACAAGGAAACATCAGGAAAAAATGACATTGTTCAATTCTTTGAAATGAATTTCAAACAAAAAATCGTGGGGGGGGGTTAGGGTGAAAATCTGAAGTGAAATTGGGTGTAAACAATGCAAATAATGTTTTTCCAAAACAAGTTTGCATATTTTATACTGGCTTGTAGTTTATATGGTAAAGAATGTGCGAGCTAAATTTCGGCACAATCGAACGAACGGCGGCGATCGAGGTCAGAGGGGGGGGGGGGGGGGGGATCATGCCCCCAGTCCTCCATACATCTCGAATAGCCCAGTCCTTTATGGGTTCAGCAGTAAACAATACTTGAACTTGATACCCCTTGACATAGCGTGTAATAAAGGTAAATGATAAAAGAAATATGGAGAATAAATGTACCAGCACACCTCGAAAGTACGAACATCGTAAACTATACATGTATATATGAACTTGAAAGCAAATAGTATTTATGATTCCGTGTGAGTCATTGTTTACATATACCAACTTGAAGATGAATTGATAGCCTAGAAGCACTTAAATGCTTACAGCGGAAAAGGCTTTTCTTTATAACCATTATAGTCCAGGGTAGAAGAGGCATAACCTTGCTTTTTTATATATATACAATATTTTTTTATGGTTTCTTGTCAATTCGAGGGTGCTGATTATGAATCTGAATGATGCCACTCGTGTAACCATGAGCATTTTCCTTAAATTGGCAAAATCCAATCTGGCCGCCAAAATATGCAAATTATCCATGAAAATCATAAAATTGTCCGCACATTGGCTATGAAATGCATGAAATTATTTGGCAGGAGTGAAATACTGTCTGAAAAAAAATCATTTGTGACAAAATATTTAGTTTTCTGATATTCAAAATGGCCACCGTAGGCCTTTATATAATCTATTTTGTACAATATGAATAGGGAAAACTAATTTTCACAAAAATGAGCACTAAACTGCAAAAACGCGAAGTATGAACGAAGTAATATATGCAAATCATTACTAACAAGATATATCATTCATTATGTCATATGTACATCAATTGCTGTATTTGGATATCTAAAATAGCCGCCACTAAACAGTATTATGTACAATGACAATGGCCGAGGCCCCCAAAAATTACAAAAGTGAGCTCTAAAATGCATATTATTGAGATAAACGAGTGAAATACTGACTAAAAACATCATTGTTAATATGCCATTTATGTGATAAATGCTGCATTTTGATAATCAAAATGGCCGCCATAGGCCCTATATTTCATTTAAGGATTTTCATGGGTAATTTGTATATTTTGGCGGCCATGTTGGATTTTGTCAATTTGCGGAAAATGCTCAAGGTTACACGAGTGGCATCATCCAGATTCGTAATCAGCATCCTCGAATTGACAAGAAACTGTCAAACAATATTGTATACAGTGCGTATAAAAAAACGGGACAGATTTGAAAAGTCTATAAAATTTTTGTTTCAAATTATGATCTCTATATTTTGGTGTCAATAGGTGCTCTGAGGTCTGTTCCTACAAATGCCATTAAAATAATTTAGTTTCGTTCATGCTTGAGCGAACACGGAATGTTTTTGTCTGGGGTTAAAAAGGAGGCTTGTGCCAAAATGGCATAAAATGATGAATATGATGGTCGGACTTCTTGCTAATCAGCAGATTTCCTCTCAACCTTTTTATCATCTTTGCCATAATTTTCGAATTATGCAGACAAAATTCGTTTCTACATCTACTTATTTGCTTGAATAGTTCTGTTGTTGTTTGTTTTTAATATGTTCTCTTTCAGCTTTAAATATTCCTCCTCTGAGCAAAAACAATTTTTTTTCAACCGAAGTATGGGAGAGCGTCATTTTTTTTCAAATCCTTTCATTGTGTGCTCCAAAAGGTATGGTGCCTTTGAACAGCAGCATACTGAATGATGGGGATCGGGGTCCCCCCCCAAAAAAAAAAAAATCATGACCAAGAAAAAAGTGGAAAGGAAGATAACAAAAAACATAAAAAGTGAAATATATGATTTTCTGAATATTATGTCAAATTCACAAAATTTGATATTTTAATTAAAAAGTGGACATTTTTTGCTTACTTGCTTCACAATTTTTTAATACACTTTACCCGATCTGCCATATCTTGCTCCTTTAAAATCGGCTCAATAGGCTACACTTTTGCCATTTAAAGACATGAATCATTTCCTGTTTGTCCTGCCAAATACATAATTAAACTTGGTGAAGGATTCAATAACCCCTTGAAAATAGGATTCATGTCTTAATAGGTATAACATAATTTGTTTCACATAATAAAAGGATTTGAATAATTACAAATTCTACCAATTAATTATGCCAATCTTCCTACTTGGGTTGACAAAAAGTCTTTTTATCTTACCGATGAAGGAAAATTCAAAGGTAAAAGAAGTTTAAATGAAAAAAATAATAATTCAGGTAAATAATAAATTTGTAAATAAAATTTGACAGCATAATTTGAAAATTATGGCAAAGATGATGAAAAGATTAAGAGGAAGTCTGCTGATTGGCCAAAAGTCTAATTATCAAATTTCTCATTTCTGCCATTTTGGTGCAAGCCTCTTTTGAACCCCCGACAAAAACGTCGCATATTTTTTTAAAATTGCATTTCAAAGATAAGATATCAGAGCATGTATTAACATCAAAATATAGATATAAAAATTTGAAACAAATTTTTTATAGACTTTTCAAAACTGTCCCGTTTTTTTTATACGCACTTTATAAAAAAAAGTTTGGTCAAGTTTCTATGGGGCCAATCCTGGACTATTAACACAATAAAGGAAGTTCATGATGCATAGCCTTATGTTATATGTTATAGAGTATACAGTTTTGGTGAGATACAGGCCCATAGCACAAGTTAAGTAGGCTACAATCATCTCCAAACAGTTCATATATCATTATACGACAATACTCATGGCATGACCGTGTTGACATAATCATTTACTACACATGTATTGTATGATTCCTCCCATGCCAACCTGTAAAGCAGATGAAGAAGCACGCATTTAGAAGGGATAATGTCCACAGTGCCAGGTGTTTTTTCGTAACCGCCATCTTTAGCTGCATTCAGTAGTCATCATTGTTGTACTTTATACATATATCAATAAAGTTTTGTTTTTCAAATGATAATCGAGATAGGTAACAAACGTACACCAAATATGATTTATTTATATAATCTATAATATGAATATTCAATCATACTTTGACAGAGTATTAAGAAAAATGGAATCGAATTTCACCCTTTTCTTTGTCCTTTCTACTCCTTTTTCTTTCTTTTTTAGTCGCAAAAATCCTGGGGTTCCATATCGCCAAGCACCTACATCTTTACCCCAGCATGCCCAGTGAGTTTTATGTTTTGTTTACAGGACCTGTAACAAGAGTTTATATGAATCGCGGGTCAGCATACAACCCTGATTACTTCCAGCGCAGCACCCCAGACAAATCATTGAGTCCATGATTGCTTCTTCGCGTCATTCTAGTACAGGAATATTTAATGAATTCCCTTTACTACATGCCTGTTGGTTGACTCTGATATTTATTATGAATCCCTATAAGATCTTTTACATAGTCATGCATCACACCTCTCACCTCACCAAACAAGACAAAAAGTTTACTGTTTGATTTCATTAAATGCATTTGAATATTTAACAGTGCAAAGCTCTATTTGATTATGTACTTCAGTTGCAAGGTCTATCCCAATTTAATGAAATTAGAGAGTCAAAAGGGGCCTAAGCTTTCGATCCTTTTTTTTTCTCTCCACCCACCTCTTAGATTTACCACTTATCTATTTTGCCTTTTTCATGTTTACTTAATACACCCCTCTCTCATACAGCATCAGCTTCTTTATTTGCTTTTACCCTTTAGGCATTTTGCTTCCCTTCCATATATACAGGTGTTTTTTTTTTCTACTATATAGTCTGCTGTTTTCCCCCCACACCCAGCGGATCACTTTATCAGTTTTGTATACCATATGTATATACATTTATATATTTATTCACATAGATTCCTTTCTGGATATATTTACATACTTTTATACTTACAGATTTATTTTTACACTCACTTTCTTCTCTTAGTTTGTTTTTTGCTCTTTCATACATACTTATGTCTTTTGCACATGTTCAGTTGTTTCCCATTCTTTCCCTTTTTCCCCCACTCTTTTGCACCAGTTTTTTATGCCTTTCTTTGTTACCTGTTTGACCCACCTCTCACTAATTCTCTTGTTATTCATCTCTTCCTCATACCCTTTATCACTGTTTTGTTCCAGATCCTGTTTGATGTTGCCTGCTCCATATCTTAATCCCTCTTGGCTTGAGGTCTTTCTTTGGCCTTACTCACACCTACTTCCCTTTGTGTCTACCTACTCCTTTTCTTTCTTCCCCTTCATTAACCTGATTGGTCATCTCTTCTCACTAATGCCCCTTTTGTCTCCTTGTTTCTAGTGTTGCTGTTGGATGTTTGTGGTCTATATCATGGTTGTTCCACTTTATATGTTTGTCATTTTGCCTCCGACGAAGATTCTGCTAGGATCGAAAGCTTAGGCCCCTTTTGACTCTAATTTATCCATTGGCTCTTTTCTTTAGATAAGCAGTTTTGAGCAGCTTCTTTTTGAATTTAATAAAATATAAACACTGGCACTCGAGCAATCTAACATTGTTTTCAATTTTCTCATTACCACGATACAACTTTTCTCTGTTAACAGACATGATGGAGTCAATAAGACATACAAAATTGCGAAAAATATTTGAAAAGTTTAACGTTTCAAAATAACTGTCATGAAAGCATTGTGAGGAAATAGTTTAATTAGTATCCTAATCGATGTTGCAGAAAAGAATTCAATAATGTTAACATTTCAATAATACACATATATTTATGTTTATGGCATGTTTCACACCAGACATAATAACAAAGCATACTTTATTTCCAACTGGAATATATAACATATTTCTTCTGTGGAATTATTTGCACACCATCAACGAAATGTTTCCAGTTATTTTGAGGGAGGAATTCTAAGTTCTCATCGAGATCATCAACCTGTTTTAACGAACGCTTTTCAACCAATGGATTGCTGAAATTGACTGTTTATCATCGTCAACTTCGTCTTCACAGACATTTCAACTCGTTTTACAGTGACTCTTATTCATCCTGTTTCAACATCAATTTCATCATCGCCAGCATTGTGGACTTTATTTAAGGAGCTTTTCCAGCCAACTTAGATATGTACATGTGTAGCATTTGGAATAACTCAGATCTGACTCTTCAAGATATGTAAGATGTATTATTATATTTTGTGTATTGTGTGTAATGATTAAAAAGCGAAAATAGTAAAATGAAAACTTATGTTGTTATTGCTCGGTATTCAATATCGTAACACACCCACACACACACACACAGGGAAAGAAAAATAGGGGGAGGGTAGGAGTTGTAGGGGAGGGAATTTAAGGAGTTTAAAGAAAGACAACGAGTCCACCAAGTCAAATCAGACCATCTGATATTGGCCCTTCTATTTTTGTGTATATTACATTACGGCAACATGCAATATATCATGAGTTAAAGTTCAAGTCCACCTCAGAAAAATGCTGATTTAAATCAATAGAGAAAAATCAGACAAGCACAATGCTGAAAATTTCATCAAAATCGGATATAAAATAAGAAAGTTATGACATTTCAAAGTTTCGCTTATTTTCAACAAAATAGTTATATGAACGAGCCAGTTACATCCAAATGAGAGAATCGATGACGTCACTCACTCACTATTTCTTTTGTTTTTTTATTGTTTGAATTATACAATATTTCAATTTTTACGAATTTGATGATTAGGACCTCATTGCCTGAAGCACAAAATGTTAAAATAATGGAATTCCACGTGTTCAGGGAGGAATGAAACTTCATTTCACATGACAATGACGAGAAAATAAAAATATTTCATATTTTATATAATAAAATACAAAAGAAATAGTGAGTGAGTGATGTCATCAACTCTCTCATTTGGATGTAACTGGCTCGTTCATATAACTATTTTGTTGAAAATAAGCGAAACTTTAAAATGCCATAACATTCTTATTTTACATCCGATTTTGATGAAATTTTCAGTGTTATGCTTGTTGAATTTTTCTTTTTTTATTCAAATCAAGTTTTTGTTGGGGTGGACTTGTCCTTTAAAGATGAAAAATCAACGGTTCAAAAATCAATACAATAAATAGACAAACACAATAAGCGGTAAATGTATCCTTTCAAATTGAATTTCTTATGAAATCAGTGTTAAAATATGACTAGTTTCATGATTGAATAACCTTGATGGACAAATTAGCTATAATTAAACATAGATTTAACAATTCCTTTTTTATTCTTGTAATACTTTCGCAATATTGAAAAAAAAATGTTTTAACCCTCTCTGAAACAACACAGTTATGAAAATATGAAAGCTATTTCAAGCTGGAAATAATAATAATTAGTAGTCTATTAACTGATTTAGTAATGTAAATTGACATACACTCAAGACAGATGTTCTCTCAAACATTATCATGGGGAGCTGATTCCGGAAGAAGCTAAATCCAAGTTTGACCCCAAATTTATTTGTACAGATAAAAATGGAGCTAAAATGGGATTCAAGTGTACCAAAGGGTCTTTGTATTTAGAAATACATGTATATTTGTTAGGGTTGGTAGAAATGATCATCAAAGTAGGTTTCATTCAAAAAGGGGCCAAATAAATGAAAAGATATTTAATTTCAAAAGAATCTCAATGAACTATGTTCATTTATGATATGTTTTCAAAAATGTTTAACTATTTAATGAAACAAGCAAAGAGGTTAGTTTATGATTTGTTTTATGTATTACTATTGTCTAAGCATAAAGGGGACTATTGGTGA
Organism: Lytechinus variegatus; assembly: GCF_018143015.1. Lineage (NCBI taxonomy): Eukaryota > Metazoa > Echinodermata > Echinoidea > Temnopleuroida > Toxopneustidae > Lytechinus > Lytechinus variegatus. The sequence continues at coordinate 39,555,501 of NC_054747.1, read as the reverse complement.
TATCTACGTAACGTTATAATGACAGGTGTTTATCTGTATGTATTATGTATAATGTATAAACAAAGTCTATAGCAAGCAAACCCCTTTTCCTTGCAATCAAATAAGTTGATTAATAAGGGTTCTTTCATTTGAAGCTTCATTATAAAACAATTTGTTATGATATGATATAAGAATGGTTTTTGATCGATACTTGTACAGTCATATTAATGAGAGCAAAATTTGATTTATATAGTAAGTACTTGTAAGTATATAAACATGCATGTTTTAAAAATATGAAGTTGTTTATAAATCATAATAATGTATTGCAGATATTTGATGTTGCTTTTGCTGGCATCTTTATTCCTTATCTTTCTTATTGATTCCATAGTTTTCATGAATTTGTCGGATCCTAGGGATTAAATGAAATTTGATATATGAATCGTCCGGATTTGATATCAGATTAATTAAAAGAAACAAAGCGAAGTCGAGTATAGAAACCTTTGTTTCGCTCTACTTTTTAGTCGACCTTACAACAGCAACAGCCCCAAAACCAAACCTAGCATTATTCTTTGGAATTCTTTTAAAGCACATATTCCGTTTTAACTTGGTCAAGAATTTTACAATCTTTAATATTTGTCCTTGATCTACCGTATAGCTAAGAACTTTCTGAGTAAAATACAAATTTAAGAACTCGCGTCTTACGATTCCATCAGGAAGATCTTTTCTATATAATAATAATGGTATTGTATTCAAAGACTGTTCGCAGCAAGAGCTTAATTGTACAGAACTTTTACATACAAAACAGCATAAAACATAACAGTTTTAAAATAGAATTATAAAAATACACAAAGCATAAAAAATGTACTATCATTAATACTTCGGGGGTTAATATGAATCAACAGAATATTTTCAAATATAAGTAATTGCCATGATTGCAGAGGTTTCAAAATTTGCTTAAGATATAGTACATGTATACGAGAAAGCGGATTGGAAGGTTTTATGATGTAAGTTAATTGGATTGGATAAATTTGACTTGAGGATATCGAGATTTTGAATTAGTGACGTATTCAGAGTAATAGGAGAAATGGAAGTGGGTAACAATGGGTAAATAATTAGAATAAAATTTTATATACAGAGAGTTTTGTATACTTATTTCGTTCTACTGAAACATAACAGATAGTCGCTGATTATTCGAATTCAATAATAATAAGTCACATTGCATGGTGAGATAGAAAAAGAATTGGAGAGAATGATGGAGGGAGGGAAAGAGAGAGAGGAGATATGAAAAGAAAAAAAGATTTAGGAAGAGGTCATAATACAGATCATAACAAACAGATTGTCTTCTTTATCTAGGATTCATTCAATAAGCTAATTAGATATGGGATTGGACTTAGTTTGTACCTTTGTGTTCTGCATTTAATCTGATCGTAGGCGGCAATTCTTCGGAGTGATTTTGTGTTTAGTCTAGGATTAGGCAACCAGGATCTGAAGGTGGGTGAGTTTTGTATTGACTTGGCAAATTTGATACACAAGTCCCGTCGTCTTAATTCGATTTCAGGTTTGTGATTTGTAGGGCATTCTCATAGGTGATGTACAGTGGGCCAAGAATGATTCGAAGAGATCGTTTCTGTATTCTTTCAAATTGTGCTCGCTGTTGGGTAGTCAGGCCTGGGTGCCAAACTGGCACAGCATACTCCACCAAACGGGGGGGGGGGGGGGTGTTGCACCCACAAATGTAATAACGCCCACAAATGTAATAACGCCCACAAATGTAATAACACTTTACCCACAAATGTAATAACGCCCACAAATGTAATAACACTTTACCCACAAATGTAATAATTTCACCCACAAATGTAATAATGCACTTTACCCACAAATGTAATAATTTTTGATCGCCCACAAATGTAATAATGACTTTACCCACAAATGTAATAAATTTGAAGGGATTTTTGGCAAATCCGTTCTGAACTAAAATCGTATAGTAATGCGTTCATATAGCACTAAAGTGCAAAGTCTCTTTTCCTGACCCGGTTAATTAACAAATTGTAATATAAATCCAAAGTCTTTATTCCAGACCCGGTTGTTTCAAAAATTATAATATAAATCCAAAGTCTTTATTCCAGACCCGGTTGTTTAAAAAATAATCATATAAGTACAAAGTCTTTATTCCAGACCCGATTGTTTAAAAAAAATAATCATATGAGCCTAAAGTCTTTATTCCAGACCCGATTGTTTAAAAAATGATAATATAAGTCCAAAGTCTTTTCTCCAGACCCGGTTGTTTAAAAAATTATAATATAAATCCAAAGTCTTTTTCCAGACCCTGTTGTTTCAAAAATTATAATATAAATCCAAAGTCTTTATTCCAGACCCGGTTGTTTAAAAAATAATTATATAAGTCCAAAGTCTTTATTCCAGACCCGATTGTTTCAAAAATGATAATATAAGTCCAAAGTCTTTTTCCACACCCGGTTGTTTAAAAAATTATAATATAAATCCAAAGTCTTTATTCCAGACCCGGTTGTTTAAAAAATAATATGAGCCCAAAGTCTTTATTCCAGACCCGGTTGATTCAAAAATAATAATATAAGTCCAAAGTCTTTATTCCAGACCCGGTTGTTTAAAAAATTATAATATAAATCCAAAGTCTTTATTCCAGACCTGGTTGTTTAAAAAATAATAATATAAGTCCAGAGTCTTTATTCCAGACCCGATTGTTTCAAATATTATGATATAAGTCCAAACTAAGATACGATAATGATCTTCCGGTGGAATAAAAATGAGAATCGAGCCTAGTCTTCTCTCCAGACCCAGTTAATTAAAGCTGTTGGAATCAAAATCTTTGTTGTTGTTTTAAATTATACTGAACGTATTGTGAATATACGTATGAGTAAATTGAGAATCAAGCATAGTCTTTTCTCCAGACCTGGTTATTTAAAACTAAAAACTAAAACCCTATAGTAATGCCTTCATATAGCACAAAAGTCCAGTCTTTTTCCAGACGCAGTAGTTTCAAAAATTATAATGTTAGTCCAAAGTCTTTTTTCCAGACCCAGTTATCTCAAAAATTACAATATAAGTCCAAACTACGATACCATAATGATATTCCAGTGGAAAAAAAGAAAATCGAGCTTAGCCTTTTCTCCAAACCTTGTTATTCAAAAATTGTAAATAACAATACAACAACAACAAAAATCGTATAAAGACCCCATAATCTTATTAATGCTGGATAACGTTGTTGTTGTTGTTCGCTTGGGTTTTGAGGCGCGTGTCATTCAGATATGAATATTTACGCCTGGACATATAGCGTAGTCTTTCAGCAGATAACATGGACATATAGCGTAGTCTTTCAGCCAGACCCAGTCATTTGTTTTTCAAAATAAGGCTAAGAGTAAAAATATGAATAACTCCAAATCTAATACCAAGCAATCCTTGAACCTAAGAACATGTTTTTAAAAAGAGGTTTAGAATGTTGTATTTATTCCAGACCTAATCATTACAAAAATTACGAAAAAAAAAATCTTCTAACATAAGACCCTATCATATTCTCTTGGAATAACATGAGTTGTAAAACGTACTCTTTCCTCCAGACCAGGTTATCTAAGAAATGAATTAAAAAAGAAAATCAAATCTAAAACCAATTTTTAAAATTTATACCCAGTAAAAAATATGTCTGTACCCCACACCCAGATTCTTTTGTATAATAATACTAAGACCCCTACAAAACATTGTAGTTATGCATTTGCAAAGAAAACGTCAATTTTCCAGACTTGGTTATTATTTAAAAATAAAATTGTCTAAAACAAATACCCAATAATCTAACTACTGTGGAATAACATGGAGATCGATTGTAGACTTTCCTCCAGACACAATTATTTCAAGAATAAAAAACAATAAAACCCAACCCCCAACAACGAATCTAAGAACCAACAATCCTCCAAATTAAGACCAAGTACAAAAGCACATGTTTAGAGCGTTGTCTCTATTCCAGACCCAGTCATTTACAAATCAATTCAAACAATCTTAAAAACATAAGACTTTGTCATATTCTTATTCCTGTTGAATAACATTATTATTATGCTTAGACCTTCATCTAGACCCAGCTATTTATAAGATAAACAAATATTGAAAAAATCAAAGCTAAGACCAATCCTTAAAATTAAACCCAGTTAAAATGCTTGGGTTTAGAGAGTTGTCTTTACCCCACATCCAGTTCACTTAAAATACAAATTAAGCAAAAGATTAATCTAAAAACTTAGACACCAGCATCTCCCAAACTATAAAACCCTTTGATAAGGCATACCGTAAGTTGGTATACAACTTGTTTTTGTTTGATGGAAGTGAAATAAATAAAATTGAATTAAATTGAATTGAATACCACAAAAACGTCAAATTAATAAAAGGTGTAAATATTCAGATCTGAATGGTACGCGCCTTAAAAACCCAAAATAACAACAACAACAACGTTATTCTACATCAATGATATTGTGGCGTCTCTGTTAATATTGTTTGTCTGTTTTTATCGTTTCTAATAATTTCCTATTTTGAAATAACTGCATGGGTCTAGAGCAAAGACTACACCATATTTAAAGACTGGGCGTTGTGGCGTGCGCCTGTAATCAAAGCTATGTGGGGAAGTTACAAATTGATGCAGAGGTTCGAGGTTCGAGCCCTTGTCACGTCTTTCGGATGGTGACGTTAAAGGTCGGTCCCAGACGTAAATAATCATATCTGATTGAGACACGTCTGACAAAACTCAAACACACACACACCCACACACGTTTGCCACCTGGAAAGATTAAACCTCAAGATGTTGATGGACCTGAATCCACCGACGGGACAGCCTAACTCCGTAACTCTGGTACGGGTGTGGGAGGGGGCTCTTCTTTCTTTGCCTGTCTCTCTTTCAGTCATTTCAAATCAGTTTTTTTCCTATCTTATCACTTCTTGATCACATAAATCCTCTCTCTCTCTCTCTTTACTTAACGGGTCAATATAACCCCAGAAAATATATCTTAGGCCACTGAGATTATTGGAATTGTAACTAATAAAATAAAATGCTGAATGTATTACAAATGGTGCTTGGTACACTGAAAATTTAAAGTACCAAAGAACTTGTTAAAACGTTATCCCCTCTTGCTAGAATGATTTTCTTGTATATAACATCTCATAGATCGTCGATCAACAACCTTATCGTTTACGGGAAGTAATCCCCATATTGTGTGCTGATATCTTATTCCTCAGTTTTTTGTTTTATATGTAAAGGTTTTGTGTTTTTTTTCATAAAAAAAGGAATGAATATACAAGAAATAATAATAATAAACAAGGGGAATGCCTCTGACCGTCTCACCTTCATCACGCGATTCAACATAGCAGCAGTGCTGACTTTGAAAACTACTATAACTCGCACAAGATGTTAAGTGATACTTGGTTACTCTTATTTCCACGTTTTATGAACTAGACCAATACACTTACAGAGATAGGATGGTAATTCAACAAATACCCCCAATGTGGCCAAAATTCATTGACCTCACATGACCTTTGACCTTGATCATGTGACCTGAAACTTGCACAGGATATTCAGTGATACTTTATTACTCTTATGTCCAAGTTTCAAAAGTCAGATCAATAAACTTGCAAAGTTATGATGGTAATTCAACAGATACCCCCATTATGGCCAAAGTTCATTGACCTTTGACCTTGGTCATGTGACCTAAAATGCACACAGGATGTTCAGTGATACTTGATTACTATTATGTCCAAGTTTCATGAATCAGATCCAAAACCTTTTAAGTTTTGATTGTAATTCATCAGATACCCCCAAATCGGCCAAAGTTCATTGACCCTAAATGACCTTTGACCTTGGTCATGTGACGTAAAACTCATGCAGGATGTTTGGTGATACTTGATTAACCTTATGTCCAAGTTTAATGAACTAGGTTTCTTAAGTTATGATGATATTTCAAAATCTTAACCTCAGGTTAAGATTTTGATGTTGATTCCCCCAACATGGTCTAAGTTCATTGACCCTAAATGACCTTTGACCTTGGTCATGTGACGTGAAACTCTAATAGGATGTTAAGTAATACTTGATTAACCTTATGAACTATGTCTATATACTTTCTAAGTTATGATGTCATTTCAAAAACTTAACCTTAGGTTAAGATTTGATGTTGACGCCGCCGTCGCCGTCGGAAAAGCAGCGCCTATAGTCTCACTCTGCTATGCAGGTGAGACAAAAAGAAGTAATAAAAATAATACTAAATGAAATTGTTACCCTACTTTTTATACAGTGGGTAGCAAAAATAGTCAATCATGAATTATTGCCAAATAAAAACATGGAATGGAATGGTTATCCCCTCTTGTTAGAATGTTTTTCTTTTATATAATATATCATAGATCGTCAATCAACAACTTTATCGTTTTCGGGAAGTAATCCCCTATTGTTTACTGATATCTTATTTCTCAGTTTTTTTCATATGTATTTTAATGTTTTGTTATTTAGGTTTTTTCAAAGAAAAAAGGAAGGAATATACAAGAAATTATTTTTTTTAAAGGACAAGTCCACCCCAACAAAAACTTGATATGAATAAAAAGAGAAAAATTCAACAAGCATAACACTGAAAATTTCATCAAAATCGGATGTAAAATAAGAAATTTATGTCATTTTAATGTTTCGCTTCATTTCGCAAAACAGTTATATGCACATCTCGGTCGGTATGCAAATGAGGAACTGATGACATCACTCACTCACTATTTCTTTTGTATTTTCTTAAATGAAATATGAAATAATTTTATTTTCTCGTCATTGTCGTGTGAAATGAAGTTTCATTCCTCCCTGCAACACGTGGAAATTTATTATTTTAACATTTTGTGCTTTAGGCAAGGAGGTCCTAATCGTCAAATTCGTAAAAATTGAAATAATGTATAATTCAAACAATGAAAACCAAAAGAAACAGTGAGTGAGTGACATCATCGACTCTCTCATTTGGATGTAGCTGGCTCGCTCATATAACTATTTTGTTAAAAATAAACAAAACTTTGAAATGTCATAACTTTCTTATTTTACATCCGATTTTGATGAAATTTTCAGCATTGTGCTTGTCTGATTTTTCTCTATTGATTCAAATCAACATTTTTCTGAGGTGGACTTGACCTTTAATGGTTGCAGGGTCTTTGTTTTGTTGTTGTTGTGTTCTTAATGACTTTTATAACTGGGTCTGACAGAAAGACTACGCTACATTTCCATGTTATTCAACATAAATAGGATCGTGGGTCTTTGTTTTTGTTATAATTATTATAATTTTTGAAATAAATGGGTCTGGAAAAAAGACTTTGGACTTATATTATAATTTTTTAATTAACCGGGTCTGGAAAAAAGATTTCGCATTTTTGTGCCATATAAACACATTACTATAAAGTTTCAGCTTTTAGTTACCGGGTCTGGAGCAAAGACTATGCTTGATTTTCAATTTACCATTAGCGTCTGGAGAAAAGACTAAGCTCGATTCTCATTTTTATTCCACTGGAATATCATTAATGTATCTCATTTGGGACTAAAATTATAATTTTTGAAATAACCGGGTCTGGAAAAAAGACTTTGGATTCATATCATGATTTTTGAAACAACAGGGTCTGGAAAAAGACTTTGGACTTGCATTATTATTTTTTAAACAACCGGGTCTGGAATAAAGACTTTGGACTTATATAATCATTTTTGAAACAATCGGGTCTGGAATAAAGACTTTTGGCTCATATGATTATTTTTTAAACAACCGGTCTGGAATAAAGACTTTGGACTTATATTATTATTTTTTCAACAACCGGGTCTGGAATAAAGACTTTGGACTTATATTATTATTTTCTAAGCAACCGGGTCTGGAATAAAGACTTTTGATTTATATTATAATTTTTGAAACAACAGGGTCTGGAAAAAGACTTTGGATTTATATTATAAATTTTGAAACAACCGGGTCTGGAATAAAGACTTTGGGCTCATATTATCATTTTTGAAACAACCGGGTCTGGAATAAAGACTTTGGGCTCATATTATTATTTTCGAAACAACCGGGTCTGGAATAAAGACTTTGGATTTATATTATAATTTTTGAAACAACCGGGTCTGGAATAGAGACTTTGGGCTCATAATATTATTTTTGAAACAACAGGGTCTGGAATAAAGACTTTGGATTTATATTATAATTTTTGAAACAACCGGGTCTGGAATAAAGACTTTGGATTTATATTATAATTTTTTAAACAACCGGGTCTGGAATAAAGACTTTGGGGTCATAATATTATTTTTGAAACAACCGGGTCTGGAATAAAGACTTTGGATTTTATTATAATTTGTTAATTAACCGGGTCAGGAAATGAGACTTTGCACGTTTGTGCTAAATGAACGCATTACTATACGATTTTAGCTTAGAACGGATTTGCCAAAAATCCCTTCAAATTTATTACATTTGTGGGTAAAGTCATTATTACATTTGTGGGCGATCAAAAATTATTACATTTGTGGGTAAAGTGCATTATTACATTTGTGGGTGAAATTATTACATTTGTGGGTAAAGTGTTATTACATTTGTGGGCGTTATTACATTTGTGGGTAAAGTGTTATTACATTTGTGGGCGTTATTACATTTGTGGGCGATTATTACATTTGTGGGTGTAACAGGGCACTCGACCAAAAAAGTGGTAGGGGTGTGCCGCGGGCGAGACAAAAAACGGGGGCCCCGGAGCGGGCTTATTGTAAAAAGGAGGGTCCTCGGAACGGGCTTCGGAAGTACAATTTTGTGAAAACGGGGGTCCTTGGAACGGATCCCCAGCAAGTGAGTACGTGCGTATATGCACCCCTATGGAACGGGCAAGCGTGCATGATGCAGCTAGCGCGGCCTCCGCCGGGTGCGCTCGCACAGAGACGATGGTCGGACAGCGCTCGGCGGCCGCTTTTCACCAAAATCGCAGCAGATCAATGCGACGGAACGGCGTAACGAAAAATATGCGAAGCTTTGGAGCGGATTTCTGTCTTATTTTATTCTCAAAAAGAAGAAAATGGTATGCCTTGGAGCGGCTTTCTTTGTCCTTTTTCTCAATAAGACAAAAACGCTATGCCTTGGAACGGAAATTTGAGTGTAAAAATGGGGGTCCCCTCCGCGGCACATACCCACTATGCATTATATACAGAGTGCCCCCCCCCCCCGGGCCACCAAACATGCCAAAGGCCTCACGTAACCAGTAGAAATGGTCAGTAGATCGCCCTGTTGGAGTTTAAAAGGTCTGAGCTGCCTCAACATGTAAATATCATTGCATATCGCTTTCATCCATACTGGTACTCTCGTCGCTTGCACCTTTATCACCAACGTTCTCAGTATTTATCATGATAATGGGATGGTGGTTCTTCTGTAGCCGTTTTACGGATAGACTCAGGTAGTGTCTGACATTGGTTTGTATTCTCATTAATCATCTCAGGACCCTCTCCTTGGTCCCCATTGACGACTTCGCATCGGCCAATTCTACTAGGATAAGAAAGTGGTTTTTCAAACAAATCGAGTACATGTTGAGTGAGGAAAAATTTACTGAATTCAGACTTAATATAAATCAGTAAGGTCCATCGAACTGATGTTGCATCTAATGTGGATTATTGGTGGATCACTGGCAATTGATTCCATTGGTCAGATCACCTCTCCAGCCTAAACCGTTTCGCATGCGTTGATATACATGCAATAGGTCTATCCGTCTGAAAAACCATCCGACTTTGCGTGTTTTTTTTTTCGTTTCCTTGCTCCTTCTACCAGTCTACACAAACGATACCCCTGTAGCACACAATGTAATGGGCATTATGTTTTATTTTCCCCCGAAATGGGGATTAGATTCAAATTTTAGAGGGGACCACTTTCATTGAAGAGTGGATACCAGGCGCGACCATGGGGTTTCGAAAGCACCCGAAACAAGGGAAACAAGTCTTTGCCAGAATATGAAAACGCATCACTTAACATGTATTTGGCTTGTGAAACCCTACACATATTATATCCCTTTGTTATCCGCTCGAATCAAAATCTGATGCAAAATCGGTAAAGTTTACCCAACAAAAACACATTGTTATAGATCTTTCAAACCACAACCGTTTTGTGTAACATTAATTAAAATAATCTGCTAATGAATTTCAGTAGTGACATTCCCCTTTTTCGGGGGGGGGGGGGGGATACTAACACTAAACACAGTTTTGATTTTCTCCGACGTAATCTGCATTGTCTTCCTGGTTTGGTTTTGACAAAGCACCTGCTGATGTGTCTTGATCGCTGTTATTGTGACTGCTGTCTACATATATGGCTTGGGTGTATTTTGATGGTCGCGATGTAAGCTTTGGCCATGCTGTCCTTGAAGCGACTTTGCTCCGTCTTTCTTTCTTTGCGCCTTTGACCTCGGTTTGAAACCTTATGAGGAAAACGTAGAAATACATTTCGAATGTCGAGATTATATATGTTATTGTTTAACCGGGGGCCAGTCAAATATACTGTATTGCTGTACACACGCGTGACAAAATAAACCGCCTTAAAGGGGTGTTTTTTTCAGCTTTGGATGCTGGCTGCGCGAGCACTCGTTAAGGGTATCAAAAACACCGATTTTCAAAAAAGGGGTAGTTTTGAAAGACTGGTCAATGGTCAGTCGCAGGGTCAAACCTATTTAGGGTATGTTTTTTCCAATTTTGTTTTCAAGACTAGCCAAACATGGTTAGGGAATGTTTTCTTTCCCTCAAGCTTCTTGCCCGGGGTCATATTCTGGCGACAACTTGTTTAGGGGCCAAAATGTGCAAAAAAAGCCCGCGAAACACTTGTTTAGGGGATTATTTTGCACACAGAGTAAAACTCGTTTAGGGGGAAATAATCTGGCCACGCGTGTGTACAGCAATACATTTGACTGCCACCCCGGGATTGTATCATAAATTTGGACATCATTATTATTGTCATATTTTTCTTATAGTAACCTCCGTCAGCGATCTGTCGTTTTTCTTGCAAATCATACGTTATGCTACGGATCACAATTTAACCAGATCTTGTTACGTATGGTTTGAAAACACATGTGAATTTACACGTGAGAGAACTTTTGAGTAACAAAACAAAATTGTAGAATAGACGTATTTCTAGATAAGACGAAGCAAGGGTATTTGTGTAGACTTTAAGTGATGCTCGAGGCTGAAGATATTTATATTGCCATAAACAGAGCAAAATTCACATAGCAAAATGCTGAAAATCCTCTCAAAATCGGATAAAAAATACAAAGTTATTGCATTATTTCGCTGAAACAATTCAAGGCATGTCTTCAGCCCGGAGCATCCCTTTAACGGCCAATATAAAGACGTCATGTACTTTATTTTTACGTTGAACATTCGAACTCAGCATGAAAGTCCTAATGGACATTTAACTTCTGTAAGAAGCTTTAAAATTTTGAACTTTGTAATACAAAAATGGTTTAAAATATGCTATGCAGAACAAAATAAGTAAAAAGAGCTCTGAACAAGCGCAGCTGAATATATCCATATAAAAGCTGCGCTATATAAATTAATGCTTATTATTATTGTTATTATTATCATTAATTCATACAAGGATTAGTCATCGTAAAATAAATGTTGATAATAAAGACAAAAAACTTGAACAAATTTATTTTTTCTCTTGTTTTAAATATTGTACTATCTAATGATGAATAAGCCTAAATTGTTTAGATTTACTATTCAGTTTAAATATTATACTCCACAATCGTTGCCGTTCCTAACTTAGAAATAAAAAAGGTAAATCTGGCGCATACATTCGTAATTCCGAAACTTCGTTACTCCGAAGGTTTGTTTTTCCAAAGGTTCGTAATTCCGAAGGTTCGTTAGTCCGAAAACGAAATGATTAACGAACCTTATTTCGTTTTCGGATTAACGAACGTTCGGAACGTAGAACCTTATTTCGTTTTCGAATTATCGAACCTTCGGAATAACGCCACAAATGTTTGGATTAACGAACCCTTTTACGTTTTCGGATTAAACGAACATCGAGGTATAGGCAATTTATGTGTTTCGGAATTACGAACCTTCGGAATAAAGAACCTTCGGAATTACGAAGTGTAACCAAATTATGGGGGGGGGGGGGGAGAAGTGACATGAATACGTTTTAATATATTCCTTACCTATCATTATTTCCAATGCAAGTTCCTTGAACCCAGCCGTTAGGAGTCTGTTACTAAGCTCTATCTCTTCATCCCTTGTTAAAGGATCTTTTAAGATCATTTCTTCCCAGGTCTCGAGGACATGCATGAGAGAGATATCCTGGGTTTTCCATATCTTTGTCGTGGGTATATCAAGAATCTGAGCTAATTTCATCGTAATCGCTGATTTGTACTTGGCGAGATCATCTCCATGGTCCACTTCTATCTCTTTACCTATGTAAACAATACATAAAAAGTAGAGATTTACATCAATATATATCATTAAACAGATTTATTTAATTAAATGAAACTCCAGTAAAATAACCTTAATCTCCGACAATTGAGTACCTAAGTATTTGTCATTTAGAGTTGTAAAAAGCCATAAGAAATGCTTGGATCGGCAAGACATTGGGTCAAGTGCATAAAAAGTACCAATGGCTTTTGTGTGGCTTTAACTTGATTCCGTGTGCAAAAAAAACTGAGCGAGAAAACGCTTTTGATAGTAAGATCAAGCAATTGTTAACTGACCGCTAGTATTTCCTCGACAGTTAAGCTATTGGTAAAAACCGTATGCGTAAACCGAGCATTTTGCTTGTGCGCTTAAGCACTTGCTTGGGTTTTTTCAAGCTCAGTCAGAGCAGCGTAAGCGTTTGCTTGATCAGGGCGTTCGATTTTTTAAATCATATTCATGCAACTGAGAGATAACCCCAAGGTGTAGAGTAGTCTACTTGTAGATGTTGCCTTCCTCACGGTAAGTGCAAACCAAATGTCAAATATGTAGAATTATCAGGAAGTTTGTTTGACACCAAGTCTTAGGAAAAGTTGTAATAAGAAGAAGTGCTAATTTGCACTGCCACATCTTTGTGCTCGAGACCTAACTTTTCGGTGAGAATCGCTTATGCTAAAACCGCTAGCAAATTGCTTTCTGAAGGAAAATGGTTCAAGCACTAGTAAAGGGTTATGCATACGAAAATGAAGCAATTGATGAGGCATGATCTTTTGCTTGGCCAGCTGTTGCTTTTGCTTGAAGCAACTTCTTGCCAACAATTGGGTCGTGTGGTCCAGTTGTTAGAGCATTGGACTCATAATCGCAAAGTTGTGAGTTCGAATCCCAACTCTGCCATTGTCTCCACTTTGATAAAAAGGCCCAAGAGCATGAAGAGTGATATTTGTCGTCTATTACGTCACCCACTATGACTGATTAACCTAGACGTTAAATGTTTCCAAAATAATTGGTTATAAACCAGCTTGGCGTTTACCAGCAAATAATGCTGTCCTGTCGAGTTCCTACGGGAGTTGCCAAAAACAGAAACAGAAAATTGCAACTTTTTTATGCATCTGACTCAATCATGAAAATGATTCTCTTGCCAAACATTAAATTGTGAAAACATTTTGCTCCAACATAAGATTTGGAAGGGGTGGGTCTAGATTAATTCTTAACCCAGATCATTATCATGATGAAGGTGAAAGTAAAACGCAATGTGTTCGTTAGATTACATTATCTTGGACAATCCGATAACCATATCTTTATCATTCCTACTACTACAAGCTTAATGCGTTCTGATGTAGGATCTGTTGAAGTAGCAATGGATATCTCTTTAGCCCTGCCTGTATCAACTGTTCGCTGGCTGTCATCTTCAGGAATTGCAACTTCATTATGGCTTTGGAGCGCTTGATCAGGTAACTTCTTTCGCTCTCTAACTCCGAGGATCTTCCTGACCAAAGATGGCTCAAAATACCCAATATCATTAATTAACTCCTGAAAGACAGCTGCATTCTGACTGCAATCTCCAAGGTTAGTTCCTGCAAGAAATGAATTAACGAGGTAAATATCGGTTTGATATTGCTATGAATCACATTAAATCTCCAACATGAAAAATAAAACCCTGGTAACCTTGGTACTCATGCCAAATTGTACTTTTTTATGAGGACGCTTGGTAGATTATGCTCTTTGTTCATTTTACATACAAATTATGATACAACTCTTTGACTACAAAATTCTCAGCTACAACGGAACGTGGGCCGAATGAAAATGTGGGTCCTTGAAGCTGCCATGTTTGCTCATCATTGACCGAGTTCGAGGAAATACGATAATGGACATAGGTTATTTACCTAGGATCAAACTTACCGAAGAGGATTCCATCAGCTATGTCTTTACCATGGATGGGATAGATGGCATCAGCAAGAGACGTTCTTGAATTGTAAGATGGTGGATGGACCATGAACTTCCAATCTCTTATCATGGTAATCACACTGCTCTTTTGATTCATTCCTAAGTTCTTAGAAATTCTCCTTAGAGCTTCTTGATTATCCTTTGATTTCCTAACTAGTGCAAATGCATCAGCAAGAGATGTTTCATGACCTATAATGAAGGGAATAAACAGAAGGTTTTATGGAAGAGCATACTAATACTTACTTATTACATAAACGTTATATCTCGTTATAACGTTGTTGTATGCTGGTGAAATAAAGAGTAGTATTTATCCTCCTTCGAAACAATGATGACGTAAAAAACTACTAGGTAGGACGAAAATATTCGCCTTTCCACTCTGACTTTCTACATGGCTGTTGTCATGATTGAAATTAATACTCCAGTGATGACCAATAGGATCACACACGTCTCATGAATTGAATATCAGATTATGCAATTCGAGACTAAGCAGGGAGAGAGAGAAAGTGCGCGTAAAATAGAGAAAGACGGTGGTTTTCTCTATCATGGGACCATGTGGAATATTGTGGAAGAAATGACTGACATTGTCGGTTGTCAACATTATACCTAACATCTGATCATACGATAGGTATTATACATGAATGAAACGATTGAATTACCACATCCAATTAATACGGCTATATCCTTGTATCCAATCTTGGAAAGCTCTTCACTTAATTTCTTCCTATCACCGCCGATGTCGTCATTGAGCCTTATTAATACAGCAGTAGTTCCTTTAGTGAGATGATCAGGGGCGTACTGGACTCTGTATTTAGTTAACTTCTCATCAGAAATATCAAGAGCCTTCGCTAACGGATACACATCTTCGAGGAGTAGGCGGAAGGCAATGTCAATTAACTCGCATAGACCTACCCTGTCCGACTTCGAGGTAAGCAGATCTTTAAATAAAACATCCAGAAAAATATGAACAATAATATTGTGCCATTGTAAAGCAATTGGACAACTACAACTTAAAAAAAATACTTGTACAGATAAATCTGCTATGTAAGACATTAGTAGCAAATTAAATTGAAGGGGTGATAATGGAGATCTTTATCTTTAAAAGTATTAACACCCATAAATTCACAGAAGGTATTTAAACAGCCTCCCCTTTGAAATCTGCATTCAGATCATTCAGATGTGATATAATATTTAATTGTTCATTCCCTTTCATTTTCCTACAGGATCTTTGACCGCTTTCTTCGGGAAATAAGGTTTAAAACTAATAAATCAAGGATGAGAGTAGAATTTGTCGAATTCGAGCAAATAGTAACGTACTACACGAACTATTAAAGCAATAGTAGTCGGCATGTCTCATTAAAGTACATTTACCCTTAATTTTTGCGGATTTCAGTTTTTCCCGGAGTTTTTTCTCAACGTCTTCTTTCGGAAGCTTTGTCATGCAACCGCTAACATAGGCTCCAATCATATCTGCACAGTTAGCATGATTAGCATCTTCTTTATCTTTCCCAAAAGTTCGTTTGACGTTGTCATGCTTATACAAGGGAAGACAGGCAGTGATTCTTCGAACTTCGTCATTTATTGGGTCACTGAGAAGAGTTTCTTGGGTCTTCATGATGTTAACTGGAGATTAATGTAAGAGTGCAAAAAGAGAGAAAATGATAATACGGTGCTTTTTAATTTAAACAACAACAAAAACAAATATGATAAATTAACCTCCCTAAAAAGCTATTTGATAGTGTACTTGCCATTCACGGTGAAGGAGGGGTGGAGTATGAAAAAAAAATGATTGGAAATTTCCAAATTATGTAGTCACACTTAAATTGAAGTTGGTTGGCAAATAAAAGTGCTCAATTGGTGTAAAAAATACTACCGTCGTTTATTTTTGGTGATGTTGTGAAATAAAGGATGTCAAGTAGTGCCAGTAAAAAAAAGATAAAAAGACTTCGAAAGACAACACTAAATCGAATTTCATTATGACATACCGTAGGGAGAGAATCTTTTTGATTTGATATACATAATACAAAATGTAAGAACATATTGATAAACACTAGTAAAAATAACGACATTGGGAATTGCAAAAATAAAGCCAAATATGCCTTGTATAGCCACAGTCCCCCAAAACATTGATTACGTAGATTAGAAGCGCTTAAAACTTTCAGTATTAAGCGGTTTATACGAATAACTTTTATTACTATTATCATTGCGATCCGTGCTATATCATGTATATTAGAACAAAAATGAGGAAAGAATAGTGGATTCATATATTCAACGTCAGATTCAAATCAAAATTCAAGAAAGGAAAGGAATTGTACAAGTGGATATTTTTGTACGAAAAAAAATTATAGTTATCTGATGAATCGAAAAGATAGATTATACATACATACATATATATATTAATATATATATATATATATATATATATATATATATATATATGTGTGTGAAGCTATACATGTACAACAGCTTTGGCAACTCTTTTATTTAAATATTGTAAAGAAATGGATGAAGAGAACAATGGTAGACGTAGCTTAAATCAAGGTTCCCCAGAGCTATCTACCCTTTGGAAAAATTGGTTATGCCGAAAAAATGTCTCTGCCGGGAATCGAACCCGGGCCCCCAGCTTTGAACGCCGGTGCCTT
Source organism: Lytechinus variegatus (assembly GCF_018143015.1). NCBI lineage: Eukaryota > Metazoa > Echinodermata > Echinoidea > Temnopleuroida > Toxopneustidae > Lytechinus > Lytechinus variegatus. Next base: position 39,538,518 of record NC_054747.1, on the reverse strand, counting down.
AACCACTAGACCACAGAGATGGGCTAGTGGCTAGGCCGACCGAGATCCGATTGACCGTCAGAAAGACAGATTTTAGACACTATACCAATTACCTTTGTCGGGTGAAGGTGGGTTTTGAACAATGACAAGCCGTCATGCCTCAGCTGGATCAAAGCTATTGCTTCGATACAGTACACGTATGTGAGAAAGTATACAAATGTGTGAAGCTATACATGTACAACAGCTTTGGCAACTCTTTTATTTAAATATTGTAAAGAAATGGATGAAGAGAACAATGGTAGACGTAGCTTAAATCAAGGTTCCCCAGAGCTATCTACCCTTTGGAAAAATTGGTTATGCCGAAAAAATGTCTCTGCCGGGCATAACCAATTCGGCATAACCAATTTTTCCAAAGGGTAGATAGCTCTGGGGAACCTTGATTTAAGCTACGTCTACCATTGTTCTCTTCATCCATTTCTTTACTATATATATATATATATATATATATATATATATATATATATATATATATATATATATATATATATATATTTATATATATATATATATATATATATATATATATATATAAAGTGCGTATCAAAAAAAAGTTTACACTTTGAAAAAGCCCTGGGAATCAAAAAATATGCAATATGTGGGTATTTTTTTTCACATATAATCTTGGGTTTGGGTCTCATCTATCGAATGAAAGTAAAAGTTTTGACAGAATGTCACATTTGAGTGAGCACTGTCCATTTTTGTACAGCTCGCAGAAATCTGTTTGCGCAGAAATGCTCGTTTTCACGCTGTGTCAAGGTGAAAGGGCGAAATCAAACTTGCCCTACGAAACATTTCTCATCCATTTCCCTTGCACTTTAAGTCAATTGAAATAAAACGGATACATTCAAGCATTTTATAACAATGTTGCCACCCAAATTGAAATTTCAACACTTAGTAAGCACAACCTTTACCCTTTTGTGCCAGCCGGATCTGAGGACGTGATGGAATCTGAACAAAAATTTATATCAGACATCTCCATCATTTTTTCTCTAAGTTTTTATCATTTAAAGTGGTTTTATATTTCATTTAATACTTGTTTCTCCACACTTTTCCCAAAGTTGACAATGATTAACAAAATAAAACTCAAGCCTAAACCATTTCATGTAAATCACAGCTAAGTTTAAATCAAATATCGTCACGATGGCCTCGGTGTGTCGGAAAGTGGGGTGGGCTCAATGCCCTCTTCGAAGTGTTTTGGGCAAGGAAACGGGTTAAAAAAGATAGAAGATATCTTGAAATCGATTTACTAGCTAAATTCCATGTGCTTTTCGTGATTAAGGTTTACTTTTATTCACATGACTATTTTAAAATTCTGCGCAAAATCATTTTTCACTAACTTTTTAAAAGTAAGTGGTGCTCACTCAAGCGGAAATCTTTTGTGAAAGTTATATCGTCATATTCTTAAATGGATCGGTACCAATGTTAAAATGTGGAAAAATCTTCACATTACAAATATATAATTTTACAGGATTTTTCTAAGTGTAAATTTTTTTTTGATACGCACTGTATATATATAGTCTGACGGCACCTTGTAACGTTTATGTATTTAAAGTATTATTGGTTCTTAAATAAATTACGAGTAAACACATTTTAAAGTTTGTTGGAAATACAAAATTTATAAACCACGCATAAACATAGAACAATTATTTCATAATGATCATAGATTCAGCTTTTACAAGAAGTCAGGTCATTTATGGAAGAATTATGTTGATATTAGTTTTATGTTTATGTATTCAAAGTATTATTGGTTCTTAAATCAATTACTGGAGTAAACACAGTTGAAAGTTTGTCGGAAAAAAAAAATTATAAACCACGCATTATTATAGAACAATTACTTCATAATGATCATAGATTCCACTTTTTCAAGAAGTCAGGTCATTTATGGAAGAATTATGTTCATATTATTTTTATGAGATAGCTTCGAGGAAGCACGACGATCGAGGGATCTATTTTTTAGAATCGAAAAGCAGACCAAAGCAAGCACTTTAACATTAAAAAAAAAATGAATTTGCCCTAGCTAATATTTATTGACCTACAAAATCAAATTTCTTTCTTAGGAAGTATGTGTGTGTGTGTGGGGGGGGGGGGGGGGTTAAACACCAATCCCATATCCGAAAAGCACGCGTGTGTATGTGTGTGGATATCCCTTTTCCCGGAATTTATGATTCTGTACCTTTTCCATGGCCAGATGATTTTGTTCCATGCTGGATTCCTAGGTCTCTGCCAGGGTTAAGGTCTTTCCGAAACTCATCTATATGAAAAATATCATACATAAATATGTAAGATAGGGTATTTGATATCAGAATTTCAGAACGTTCTTGTTATACGCTAAGAAACATTATAACTGAAATTTCAATATTCACGTATTCATGCCGATCATATGAGACGAATCGGGCTAATTGGGTGTTATTACTAATTAGGAGAAGACTTTACAGCTATTACATGGATCTCTCGTCATCCATTCTTCATGATGATTCTTTTTTTAAATTCTGTTTTTATTTTAGAAAATTGAAATATATCGTAAAATTTACAAATGATTATTAGGTGATTGCAAATCACATAAACACAAGCTACACAGAAAAGACAAGATAACAACCATAATAATAAGAAGAAACCTACCCACGTATCCCCCCCAACCCCCCTTCATGATGATTCTTGAAAATCACTTTAAACATTGATCATGTGAACCATCGAACAATTTCAGTCTCAAGAGCAAGTTTGTTAAATCATATATAATATGAAATTGTACTAATATGACCTTTTATGTCTTGTCGACCAATGCTGACCACTGCCTCACGAAGCTTCAATCTTTTTTCGTAATTGCTGCACGCCGCTTGCCTGATCCAGTCATTCACGATTGCCTGAGTGTTGAACATTGTAGTTTTATTTGCTGTAACTATTACGTCCTCTTTCATGTCGATATCTACACACTGCAACAATGATTTGACGTGCCTGCTCGTAAGCCTGTCGGTAAAGCTTTCAATCTCACTTTCGACGAGGTCCCATGTGAGGTAATGTGCCACTTGAAGTTAACAAATGAAATCAAGATTAAATTCGTATTAAAACAATACAATTAATACGAACGACACTGTTAAGATAACATTGCCTTAAAACGATCTATTAACTCTTTCCACGCTGAATAAATTTTTAATTATTTTTATTTATTTCGTTCTTGAATTTTTATTGTTTTGTTATTTTCTTTAATTCAAGATTCCCATATTACACCATTGATAATTATTAATATTATCATATAAATGTTATACAGGAACTATTGCGTTTTGAAATTTGAAAGTAGGGGAAAACTAATTCTTACGATCGTTGAATTTAATTTTACGAATGTGCAAAATTGGAACATGAGCACGGAAAGGGTTAACTGACACAATTAAAACCCAAAACAATTATAGTTGTAAGACAATATCTACCTTTGAAAAACAATCTGTCTATTGGTCTACATTCCGTCTTCTCGAGAGAATAACTTAGCAGGATAATCGGGTTCTCATCAAGAACTTGATTCTTCCATTCTACCACCTGCTTCTTAGCCTTCTGGATGGTGTTGTGTTGAATCGTTTGTGAGACATCAAAACATGGGACCTTGCCTGTTAACTTCTGAAGGAAGCGTCCAAGTTTGTCAGGATCTTTTATCTGCCAGAGGATATGTTCGATTGTTTTATCTGCGACATCGTTAATCTTCTTTTCTCTGAAATCTGAACAAAATATAATGTGTGAGTTGATAACAAGATGTTGAATAAGGTTTATTGCTTTATTTTATACGAAAGGCTATTAGATTTAAAGCATAGAAAGTGGAATCCCTCCCGCTGTAACAAAAATATTCGTACAACATTTATTAATCAAATTTGGAACTTGAACAATTTTTCCACAGATTTGAGAAAAGAGGTCAAGTAAAATAGTGTATTTGAGTTATTTCACCTTTACAAATTCGTTAACAGCACAACCAGAATTGTCTGTGTTTGTAATTCCGGAAATTGATTTCTGTCCCTCCCGCTACGTACCAACTTGTTAATAATTTATCACGTGATCCCTTTTTCCCCTGGGAAATTTATATATCGCTTTTAAAACTATTGTTCATACAGTACATTCTGAGTATCAATACGAAATAAAATTTCTTCTTCAGATGTCATGAACAACGATAAAATATTACATTTTTAAAAAGTGGCCACTCTTCGTTATAATGAATTCAGTACTGCCCCATGCATTTGCGCCTGTCCAACCAAGCACACTTGTTCAGATGAGTGAAAACATCTTATATCTTATAATCCACGTTTATCCAAGCAAGAAGCTCCTTGATCATGTTGACCCAAGTCCTTCCAAGACCTTACACATTTTTATCTTAAAACACTTATGCGATTGCACATATTTCTATTTATCATTTTCTTCTTTTTTGTTTGTTTTGCATTTTCTGTTTTTAGCGAATCCCGCGAAATTTTGGGAAGTCATCTGTTCTTTTAAAAGAATCGTAGATGCAGAATTCTTAAAAGATTATTAAAAAATAAAGTTATCTATAAACGTCCTATGATAACTTCATAAAATTTATTTGTAAATCTCTTCAGGGGACGCACCCATTATATCTTTCCATGCTTCCCTGAAATTAGCCTTCGTTAGTGCATCGAGTAAAAGTTTTCCTTGATTGGCCGTAGTGTTTTTCTCTTTCCAATCACACAGAATGTAATATATCTCTTCTTCCGTCAGCCTATCTCCCACTTCCAGTGATAACGTTTCTAGAGTGGCACTTGCTTCTCGCTCATTTTCACCCATCATCCGGCTCAATTTCCAAATTTCGGCGAACGAAAGCATTCCTGGAAGAGGGATATACAAGAACGAATATTTGTACTTGTTATAACTTTCCGAAATTGAAATTTAATTTCATCACAATTTCGGCATAATCAACAATCATATACAAAACAAATGCAAGAATTTGGATAAACAAAGTCGATACAATGACATTATCAACGAATCATAGATTTAAGATCAGTTTGAGAAAGTATGGAAAAACCAACAACTTGAACATTTCATTTTTTTCTTATAACATATTGCCAAGGTTGCTGTGCTTTTCATATATTAATGTCTTGTCAGTAAAAATGTTATGAAAATCTTACCGGCGAAAAAGTTTTTGCTGATATCTAAGCATCCAGACTTAGCTAAAGCAAGGCTTAGGGCAGCATTCGGGTTTTCACCGAACCTGCTGCACTGCCATTCCATGAACAACTCTATTGCTTCATTTTGGTCTTTTATTTTTCCATGTAACCTAGGTAAATCAGCTCGACCAGCATAAAGCTTGCGAAGAAGGTCTTGAATTTTCTGGGGATCTGCAATGTCTAGTATTATCTGTTCTACTGTTGCCCGTGAAACCTTTTCATCGGTTCGTTTTCGCTGCTCTGTAAGAGAAAACGGCATACACTGATTAATAATTATCAATGGTTATTCCAAGTATATTCCCATCTATCGAAACGCAAACATAATGCAAAGTATACAAAACAATTCGAAACGCGGTATACTTCTTGACGGTAACTTAAAGAAAAGACTGAATTATATAGAAATCAGAACCATTCCTTACCATATTTCATGAACTTTGTTCCGATTAATTATCTTAGTTTATTAATTAACAATTTGATACATGTGTTCACTAAAATTTTACCTTGATACAGTATGGAAGCTTAAAAGTGCCAGCGACATGTTCATATCGGTGACAGCCCGCTAGACCGAAGGTCCGCGAGACCGAGGGTCCGCTAGACCGAGGGTCCGCGAGACCGAGGGTCCGCTAGACTGAAGGTCCGTGAGACCGAGGGGCCGCGAGACCGAAGGCCCGCGAGGCCGAAGGTCCGCGAGACCGACTTTTTTCCCTTCATCGGTTGCCGCAGTCGAGTGGTTTAAGGCGCCTCGTTGCAGCGGCGTAACAGGTACTTGTTATCAGAGGGTGCGGCAGAGCCGAATATTTCCGAGTAATTCCGTCTAGAATTAATTGCTAGGATTTCAGTTTAGGTGGCAGAAGTGAGCACGGGAAGCGGGTTCCGGGGGGGGGGGGTGCAGGGAGGGGAGTGTACCTACCCCCCTAACCCCCCGAGAGATACGAGGAAGGTCCGACGTTTCTTTAAATTGTTCCTTAGCTGCTCTCGCTCGTCTTACGTTCTCCTATACATTTGTATTTTCTCGCTCACGTTTCCCCCTTTGGGGGGGGTTGGCGTTTGTTTTGTTTTCTTTTTTGGCTACGAGGGTGTAATAAATTATTCATTTATTTATTCATTCATTCACTAAACTATTCTTTAACAGATTCCCTTTTAACATCATTTTTTTATATAGATAACATTTCAGCTTCTGCCGGAGTATAATTAGACTGCTTTACATAATAATTTTTAACATTTTAATGCGTAACACATCTCACCCAGGATATTTGGCAATTGACCACTGAAAGTGCGCGTTAAACTCAAACTAAGATATTTATAAACAGTTTTCTTTTCTCTCAATTTAAAGTTGGGAGTAGAATTATCGAAATCTCTATAGTCAAGGGCTAATTTTGATAGAATGTGGCAATTAAGATGTATCGATTTATTTCTTTGTAAATACTGTATTAGGCCAAATTTGGGGAGGGGCTGGAGTGCACTATTAACAAGGGACAGATGAAGCTTACATGATATGCGAGCAAAGCATCGACAACTGCAACGATTATATTTTTTAAAACCCTGAACTAGGCCCTTTAAAAGGCTATAAAAATCTTATCAGAAGCTGAAGCGAAATATATTAATGAGGGGAGCAAAGCGAACGAGCTTCAGAAAAATGTGGCATTTAAACCGTCAGAAGACTCTTTTTATTATCTGATGCATTTACACTACGAATGGGAAGGGGGCTCTTATGCCTCAATATTAATATTATGAGTTTCTCCATTGTCTACATAATCTTTTTTTTTCTCCTTTGCTTCTACGCTCACCTCCAAGTGCCACCCCATGTTATATTTGAATTTCTTTCAAAATAATGTTTAACCCTAGCGAATGTTGTATAAGGCCACACCGGGGAACAACATTTAAAGAAGCAAAAAAAAATTCTACTTAAAAAAATCTTCTATATAAAAAAAGGCTGGCCAGTACATCAGAATACTCAACCCTTGGCGTAAATCCCGGGGGATGGGGGATATAACCCCGCCCCCACACACTCACTTCTTGGAGTGGGCGGTTGGCATGTACAAATACCCCCCACACACACACTTTTTAGGGAAGAAAAAATTATTTTAAGTAATTAGTAAAAAAAAAAGTACTTCAAAATTTCTATTTGAAAATGCGATTGAAAACTAAAACAGTGGTTATTTTTGGGTCGCTCGCTTCGCCCCCTCGTAATATTTTAAAATTTATATTATGAAATGTGATTAAAAGCGAGAAAATTGGTTCTTTATGGCTCGTTCGTTTCGACCGCTCGCTAAATAGATATTCAAATGTGTGTATAGAGGGGGCAGGGGCGGATCCAGCCTTCGCCATTAGGGGTCCCGGAATTTTTTTCATCCATATTTTCCCCGATCGGCCGCTCAAAGATGATTATTTGTTTGTTTCTTTGAAGGGGGTAGGTCGTATGAGTAAATCAACGTAAATATATAATATCATAATCCTTATTTAATAATGCGAGCGCGAGCAAATTTCTTTTTTAATTGTATGTATTTTTTCCTAAAATTTGAACATTCTGAAAAAAAGATGTGCCTGCAATAATTACTACGAACGCGAAGCGAGAGCAGAAATTGTTTATACACGTTTTGAAATGATCGGAAATGTAGGCCTACCTGTTAAAGACTGCTTGCAGTTAGCCATAAAGTTGTTACATATTTCAACAATCAAATAAGGCGAGCGCGAATTACGAGCAGAAAAAATTTTGACATTTCTACATAAAGAATGGAAAATTATTTTTTGTAATCATGAAAGGATAGCTACATAACTAAACAATTGATGCGAGCGCGAAGCGTGAGCGGAAAAATTCTAGTTTTAGACCTAGAACGGAACACTATTCATGTTTTGTAAATAATGAAAAGGATGAGTAAGAGGGGATATTCTTATATTAATAATTCGAGCACCAAGGGCGAGCAGAAAGTTTTTGATATTGTGATCTGAAACTTGATAACTGAATGAACATGCGCGCGCGTGTTTCAGATTTAGACATAGGCCCGTATTCTGAACTCAGGTTTAACTTAGACCATGGTCTAACTCTGTGCTAAAATTATGGGAAGCCGAAAGTGTCAAAAATTTTATTAAGATGTATGTTTTTTTATATTTACTGTCATCTATAATTCCTAGATAATTATGAATGATTTGAGGCCAAATGAGCCGAACTATGATATATATACTGTTAGTGATTTATGTAACAATTGGCTACCCATACTTAAACCACAACTTTAAACCTGAGTTTAAATTAAACCCGACTTCAGAATACGGGCCATAGAATCTAGGCATTCTAAATACAACTTTTAGTATGAAATAAAGGTGAGCGCGAAGCGCGAGCTTAAAATATTTGATATTCCGATTTGATTTATATTTCAAACACTTTGTAGGAAAATTGTAAGGTGGATATAAATCGCACTTGATAAGGAGCTGATATTTTTCATTATTATTTTGAGTTTGGGACAAAGGACCATGACATCCTTAGGACATGTTATCATATGAATATGATGAGTATATATCTTCCTATTCATCTTGGTAAGCGCGAGATTAAACAAAAGGGGCAATTTAATTATTAAATTGATACCTTATTTATTAATGCATAATGAGGGTGCGGAATCTGATGATATTATGGCCTGAACATTTCAAGCACTTTTATAATCATGAATAGGATGCTTCAGGAATCAATTTTTCTGATTTTTTTCCCTTCTTAATCAATTTTCTTATAAACTGCCATGAAAAGGGGATTTTAAGTAGTTTGTTGAGAAAGAAATACCTCGCAAATCAAAATGCAAGCATGGCAGCGCTAGCTGATATGTTTTGACAATCAGACCTGAAAAAGGATATTTTGCAAACTTTAGGGAATACATGAAAATAATAGGTACCTGATAAATCAATTTCGCGAGCGCGCAGCGCGAGCAAAAAATGTGAATATTTAGACAATAAAACTGACATATTTACAGCAGAGCACTTTTTAGTCATCAATTTGTAAATCACACAAATTAATGAAAGTTCGATTTCCAAGGAGAAATATGTTTTGTATATTGACTTCCAAACTTGATATTTAAGCTCCATGTTGAACAAGATATGTGAATCGCCTCACAGGCAATGCGAGCGCGAAGCGCGAGCGAATTTTTTTTTCAAGTCTTCCTCTCCTCTTATTTTATTCACTCGTCTTCCTACTCTTTTCTTTTTTTTTCTTTTTTGCTCCACCAATAGGAGGGGGAGCCGGGCCCCTCGCCCCCTGGATCCGCCTATGGGGGAGGATAAAACTCGATCATCCCCCACTCCGCAAAGTGGATTTACGCCGGTGTACTCAACACACCCTTTCGAGACAAGACCCATCCCTAGTTCCCATGAATAGGTGTTTATTAATTTATCTTGAGTTGAGTTTATTAACATTAACATATTTACATGAATGAATATATTATGTATAATACATATTTACAAGAATGTGTTTGTATAACATGAATTATATAAATGCATAACATAAGCATAGACTATATAAGAAAACAATGTGATACCCCATGATATCAGCATATAATACAAGAGTCTTGATGCAGTTTCACCTGACAAGAAACAAATCACCATAAAAATTGATCGTATGCATGAACATAAATTATTAATGGTTTGGGTGATTTTGCACCAAAAGAAATGCTGTTTAAGGGAGAACCAAAAGTTAGCAAAAGTGCTAGTCGAGAATGGTTTCCCCAAAAGGATCAAAGTGCAATGTATCTACTCTACTAAAACAACTTTCTTTTTATTTTTTCCCCCAAACTCATGTCAATCATCAAACTTCATTAATCAAGAGAGTTTTCATATCTTTTACGAAATGAAAACCGTGTTCTTGAATACTCTGGGGCAAACTATTCAAAAACTCCAATAAAATATATAGAAAAAGTGCCATGTGTAGTGTTACTTTTCATGCTTTTGGGGAGTCTTAGCATGGAATGTTCTCTCAAGCCATCCTGTCGCGATAACTGGAGAAGGGGTGGGAGGGAGGGGGGGGGCTTCTCTCGATAGGGTAAGGCCATCCCTGCTCTGCTCACCCACCCTTTCGAAACATCGACAATCCCTTCCCCGCTTGCTCTCACTTTGTTTGCTTTTGTTTTGTGTTGTATTTTTTTGTTGTCTCCAGCCCGGTTGAAGAATTAATGTGTGTTTTTTTCTTGGGGGGGGGGGATACCCCGACCCCTCTGGCTATGTAATGACGCAATCGATCCGCATCTTTTAGTTCTTGTATATCACGTCGATCTGTCATCATCTGTGGGATTACCCAGATAGGTGGGGGACTGAGGCCATGTGGCATATTATCTTTTAATGGAACTTTATACAGAATACTTACCCTCATCCTATGTGGACGAGCCCCATCCTCAACTTGGAAAACATTTGTTGTTGCTCGTCCCTGACATTGCTTCCTTCAACAACGCCAAGATATATAGATGCCACATTTACTTTGATTTTGTGATATCTGTGGCCATGAGCAACTAGAACGAGCCCCTCCCAATCCCGGCTTTGACGCATGCGTCTAATTCTTGAGCCAGTTTGTCAGAAGATAAAATGAAAGATAAAATGAAAGATGTGCCCGTTCTCAGGTGCATGCCATTGGTCAAGTGGGATTGTACATATCATGAATGTTAATTTCGTCGTGAGTCTGCCAGAAGGGCGTTAACTCCCGCTCACACTGTACAATTCACATAGAGAGCGCTCAAGCTAACGCCCTTCTGCCAGACAGAAAAATTTGAAATTGGAGCTCGCGCATGCTTTCCTTCGCTTTCTATCCCATTTTCTGCCAGCTGCATGCATTGGCGGCGGAAGCCAACAAATTTAGGGGGTGTCCACCTGAAATTTTCGTATGGATACATGTAAAAAAAAAATTTGACAAGCAAAAAAAAAAAAAAAGGTCACCAACCTAAATTTTAGGGGGGGACAACACACGTTTCAGGGGGGTCCACGTGAATTTAGGGGGGGGGGGGGTGTTGCACCCACAAATGTAATAACGCCCACAAATGTAATAACACTTTACCCACAAATGTAATAACGCCCACAAATGTAATAACACTTTACCCACAAATGTAATAATTTTTGATCGCCCACAAATGTAATAATGACTTTACCCACAAATGTAATAAATTTGAAAGGATTTTTGGCGAATCCGTTCTAAACTAAAATCCTATAGTAATGCGTTCATATAGCACAAAAGTGCAAAGTCTTTTTTTCAGACCGGGTCAATGAAACATCAACGTACAAGTCCAAAGTCTTTCTTCCAGACCCGGTTGTTTCAAAAATTATAATATAGATCCAAAGTCTTTTTTCCAGACCCGGTTGTTTAAAAAAATATAATAAAAGTCCAAAGTCTTTTTTTCCAGACCCGGTTGTTTAAAAAATTGTGATATAAGTCCAAAGTCTTTTTTCCAGACCCGGTTGTTTCAAAAATTATAATATAAATCCAAAGTCTTTTTACCAGACCTGGTTGTTTCAAGAATTTTAATAAGTCCAGTCTTTTTCCTGACCCAGTTATTTCAAAATAATAATATAAGTCCAAACTAAGATACGATAATGATATTCCTGTGGAAAAAATGGGAATCGAGCTTAGTCTTTTCTCCAGACCCAGTTAATTAAAACTGGTGGAATCAATGTCTTTGTTGTTGTTTCAACTTATACGGTGTATATTGTGAATATATGCACTAAGAGTAAATTGAGAATCAAGCATAGTCTTTTCTCCATACCCGGTTACCTGTTATTTAAACATTATGAATAACAGTTTAAAAACAGTATAAAGACCCTTGGATACATAGCGTAGTCTTTCAGCCCGACCATTTTTTTCTTCAAAAAAAAAACGCTAATAGTAAGAATTAAAAAAATCAAAGTTTAAGACCAAACAAACCTTCAACCTAAGAACCTGTTTTAAAAGAGGTTTAGAGTGTTGTCTTTATTCCAGACCTAAAACAGTTACGAAAAAAATCTTCTAACATAAGATCTTATATTCTTATTCTCGTGGAATAACACGAGTTTTTAAACGTACTCTTTCCTCCAGAACCGGCTATTAAAAAAAAGTAACTGAAAAACTTCGAATCTAAGACCAAATTTCCAAAGTTTCACCCAGTAAAAATATGTCTTTTTTTAAATAATACTACTACCCCTACAAAACATTGTAATAACGCGTGGGTAAAGCAGACATCCTTTCTCCAGACTTGGTTACTATTTGAAAAATAAAATAGTTTTTACAAATATTCTAAAACGAATACCCAATAATCTTATTACTGTGGAACAACATGAAGACCGATTGTCGAAGATCGACTTTCCTCCAGACACAATTATTTCAGGAATAAAAAATCAATAAAACTCAACCCCCAACAACGAATCTAAGAACCAACAATCCTCAAAATTAAGACCACGCATGTAGAAAAGCACACATAGAGCGTTGTCTTTATTCCAGACCCGGTGATATAAAAATGGTTTAAACAATCCTAAAAACAAAAGACTCATATTCTTATTCTTGTGGAATAACACGAGTATTATGCTTAGTCTTTCGTCTGGACCCGGTTATTTAAAAGATAAAGAAATATTGAAAAAAAAATGACAGCTGAGACAAATCTTCAAAATTAAACCCACTTAAAATGCTTGGGCTTAGAGTGTTGTCTTTACCCCTCACCGACGTATATTATAACTTTTGAAACGACCGGGTCTGAAAAAAAGACTTTGGACTTGCATTATAATTTTTGAATTAACCGGGTCTGGAAAAAAGACTTTGGACGTATATCATAATTTTGAAACAACCGGGTCTGGTAAAAAAACTTTGGACGTATATTATAATTTTGAAAAACCGGGTCTGGAAAAAGACTTGGACTTGTACTGTAATATTTCATTAACCGGGTCTGGAAAAAAGACTTTGAACTTTTGTGCTATATGGACGCATTACTATAGGATATTAGTTTAGAACGAATTCGCCAAAAATCACTTTAAATTTATTACATTTGTAGGTAAAGTCATTATTACATTTGTGGGTAAAGTGCATTATTACATTTGTGGGTAAAGTGTTATTACATTTGTGGGCGTTATTACATTTGTGGGTAAAGTGTTATTACATTTGTGGGCGATCAAAAATTATTACATTTGTGGGTAAAGTGTTATTACATTTGTGGGCGTTATTACATTTGTGGGCGATTATTACATTTGTGGGTGTAACAGGGGGACGCAGGGAAAAAATTTGACAAGCAAAAAAAAAAAAAAAAAAGTTATCAAACAAAAATTTAGGGGGGGGACCGTCCCCCCACCTAGAATTTAGGGGGGGGACGTGTCACCCCGCTTCCGCCGCCTATGGCTGCATGACGAACTTTTTTCATTATGTATTCACCGTATTCTAGGGAAATAAGCATGAATGTTCAATGTTCCAGGTGTATGTATTTCCATAATATTTCCAGTTTTCTTGTTAAACATTAAATGCACAAGATCATGAAGCAGAATTACCATAAAAATAAACGTTAAAGGACAAGTCCACCCCAACAAAAACTTGATTGGAATAAAAGGAGAAAAAATCAACAAGACTAGTATAACACTGAAAATTTCATCAAAATCGGATGTAAAATAAGAAAGTTATGACATTTCAAAATTTCACTTCATTTCACAAAAACAGTTATATGAACGAGCCAGCTACATCCAAATGAGAGTCGATGACGTCATTCACTCACTATTTCTTTTATTTTTTATTGTTGAAATATGAAATATTTTTATTTTCTCGTCATTGTCACGTAAAATGAAGTTTCATTCCTCCCTGAACACGTGGAATTCCATTATTTTTACATTTTGTGCTTCAGGCAAGGAGGTCCCAATCGTCAAATTCGTAAAAATTGAAATATTGTATAATTCAAACAATAAAAAACAAAAGAAATAGTGAGTGAGTGACATCATCAACTCTCTCATTTGAATGTAACTGACTCGTTCATATAACTATTTTGTTAAAAATAAGCGAAACTTTGAAAGGTCATAACTTTCTTATTTTACATCCGATTTTGATGAAATCTTCAGCATTGTGCTTGTCTGATTTTTCTCTATTGATTCAAATCAACATTTTTCTGAGGTGGACTTAACCTTTAAATGAGTAGAGGTAATGATTAAGTAGTGTCAGTAAAATTAGGCAACGTAAGTTTCTATTGTAAGTATCGGAAACACCCCCCCCCCTCCGAAAACAGGCATACGCCGCTTCAACGAGGCCCTTTAAACCACTGGTCACCTGATGAAGGAAAAAAAAGTCGGTCTCGCGGGCCTTCGGTCTCGCGGGCCCTCGGTCTCGCGGACCCTCGGTCTCGCGGGCCCTCGGTCTCGCGGACCTTCGGTCAAGTGGTCGGACCCCGTTCATATCATCATCTCGTCATACCTGCATCCGTTTGGAGAGATGATCAGGGGCCCGTCTTACAAAGAGTTGCGATTGATCCGATCAATTGCAACTATGGAAAGCCAGCAAAGTCAACATATAAAATGTATGTTTGTTAAAAAAATCTAGATATGAATGCATATACATTAATTAATTTATTTCTTGACAATTTGCCGTGTCCTCCTTTGTTACACAAGACATTTTGCAAATTTCCTGCAGAAAAAAGTTATTACACTGTTAGATTTCCATAGGGTTACGATTGATTGGATCAATATGACAAGATCTTAAATCTCGCCATGTCTACATCCCATGTGAGTGATGATCAGATAACAAGATCTTGGATCATGACATGTCGACATCTTATAGAAGAGATGATCAGATGACTACATCTTGGATCATGTCATGTATAATGCTCATATAAGAGATGATCAGATGGCAAGATCTCGTCACGTCAACATCTTCTGGGAGAGATGATCAGATGGCAAGATCTCGGATCGAAGATCTTGCCATCTTATCATCTCTTCTAAAAGATGTAGACATGATGAGATCCGAGATCTTGTAATGTGATCATCTCTCCCACAAGATGTAGACATGGCGAGATCCAAGATCTTGTTATCTGATCATTTTTCCCAAGGGATGTAGACATGACATCTTATCCCTTTTCCGTAGAGATGTAGACATGAAAAGATGACGATGTGGACATCTGGGTGGCACTTGTAAGCTTCCATAATAGAGCGCAGCATTTTCGACCATGTACTGTTGCATGAACAAGTAAGTATTAATATCTGTTTTGTTACAGATCAAACAAGTTTTTTTGTTGAGTATCAAAAATTAAAAAAGGTACCACATAGATTCTGCCATCGCGTCCCCAAATTTGCACTTTGCAACGCTGATTGAAGTTCGTGGGCATGTTTATCTCTTCTATGTTCATCTTTCCACTTGCAGAGAAGATTGTATACTTCAGGTGCCCTCATCTCTTCTGTTGCATCCTTAATACCAAGATTAAGAAGGGCCTGATGTAATTTCTTCATATCACTGCTCGGTGTGTCATACGCGAGTGACCATAGCTCACAGAATGACATGTCTCCTGCATGAACAAATCAATTAATGAAACAATCTGGCCAGTTGAAAAGGAAAGTTCGGGATGATATTTATTCAAAATATAAAATGCACATGACTCAATGCAAATAGTCAATATCCACAATACAACATGTCTTTACACACTCGTAGATTGATCACGCCCTTAGCATTTCACATTTCAGAAAATCCATAACGTTCAAAATTCATTTTCTCTCTCGCAAGGGTACTTTACACATGACTAAAAATAAAGCAGCAATGTACTAAGATCGGAAAAATAGATCACAGATACAATTTTGCAGCACTATTGAAAATAGTGGAAAATTGTCATTTTTTTAAGTCATGTATACTTTCACCTTTTAACACTTCAGTTACAAGTTACTTCTCTTCTGATAATAAAAATAATTTGAACGAATCACAAGATTGCTACAACAAACATTGCCGACAGAAGTAAAAAAAAATTAAGGGGGGGGGGGGGGAACCACCACATTTCTTTTTGAAAAGCAAAAAAAAAAAGGTTAGCAACCAAAATTTTAGGGGGGTGGCAATCTTACCATCAATCTGTGCTTTTTCAATCATAGGGATACTTTCCTGACCATCATTTTTCGCAATAGTACGATCTAAATAAAAATAATGTTTCATGGAATCATTAATAGTACAGATAAAAAACAAATCATTAATGTTCGTACAACTGAGAAAGTACAAATAATACAGGAGAGCGATACCAAATGTTGACTTACATAGTTTCATACATTTTATATATGAACCATGTGAACCCAGTCAACAAACACACTCACCCTTCAACTGAAGGAAACATGCTAATAAAATATTTGATGCTATTCTTTTACCAGGTTTCGTGATATTATGTCTCATTTCAGGATTTACTGTTAGCAACATAATGTTTCCTCAATAATGTAATGCATTACCTTCATATACTCCGTATAGTTCGTTCAAAAAGATTGTTAATCCTCAGTTGCTGTTTATTTCTTGCATGCGCTTCGTTTTATTACCTTGTTGTGGATTTTTCAGGCATTTTCCGACTAAAGTTTTACATCAATAATCCCGTTAGTATACAATAAGAAATTGATTAACAAAAACGCCAACCAATAATTGCCCAAACCAGTATTTTCAATGTTCATACCTGTTGCTTTAGTGTCATCAAAAATGTTCTGCCGAAAACACGCAAGACGTTTCAACCAAAGAAACACTGCAATCGCTCCAAGCAGAATAAAAAAGAGCAGCGGAACAGCTGCGGGTCATGAATGCGTGAAAAAATGATACATATAGGAAATTAAGTTTCATTCAGCCAGAAAAAGTATGACAAATATTAGTTGTAGGTCTTTATCAACAAAAAACATGCGTAAATACACTAGCACCCTCCCATCCAAGCATCTTCACATCCACACACACTCCCACACAATAAGTCATTTAAAAAGAATCCCATTTTAACAAAACTGTTTCGAGGTGTTAATTGACAGGAATGTTACTGCCATCATGACTATTACATGTATGGTGTGAACACTCGATTTATCCTCAGTCACGCAACTTATCAAAGGCAACAAACTCACTTTTCAAAAGTTACAAGGGACATTTTAGGGGTATAAGTGATGGAATTTCTATGTTTCCTGACACTCCTTCACATTCTTTTGCAGTTCAGTGACCTTAGTTTAATAATGATCTTCGTTACATTTTGGTAAGCTGAAGTACATCAATCATGGATATTTAATCAGCAAAATGTTTATTCTCACATGGAGGCTGTTCCCATATCTTGGTTGAGTGAGCAAAATTTAAGATCCATGCATAACTCTATAATTTACTTTGCTCTCTGATATGTGACGATTTTGCCTTTAACAGGTTTACCCATGCTTTTGGTTGGCAACTTGGCATGGTGGGAAGATGGCATTTTCAACATGTGATTCTCGTTGGCACAAACGGTCGACCACCAAAGTATATGTTCCTTATCATATTCTACATTTTGGGGTTACATACGACCACTTCAGGCAACAAGTTATGTGGTTTTCGGAAGCATTCTCCAATCAAATATAGCAATCACGAAAAAAAGTGAGAAAGATAATCAATTAAATGAACGGTCGACAAGTCCTACACAGTCAACAGCCGCTCACACATCTATCATAAACTTTATTTAATTCATAAGAATATACTAATACTTATTTCTAAAAAATCATTGAAGCACAAAATTATTTGGCAATGTCATATCAGTTTAATTTCTGTAATTGATAATTTTCACTGAAATACAAGTATTTGATTTGGGGATAAATATTTACGCTTTCCCTTGAGATGGTTTTATAATTTCTGTAAAAATAAACCGACAAATCTTACCAATTTTAGCGGCACGGTTACCAGTTCTTTCTTTAGTATCAGCAGTTGTGAAGGCTCTACTCGTTCCTGTAACCGAGGGCATCCCAGTCGATGACTCCACGAAAATCGTTGCGGTTTCCTGTTCTCCTGTCCCAGGAATACCAGAAGCAACACAAATGTATTGAGTTTGACTCGGCTGGGCTTCAATGGAAATAGATTTATTTTTCGTGCCGTCATCATTACCCCATTCCTTGGCAACGGCAATCATCTTCTGAGAACCGTGCAAGAAGAAAAGATCTATCTGAGGGTAGTAGTTCGTCACTGAGCAAGTTAAAAGGATGGTTGTATTAGTCAGGACACGACATGATGGCTCTGTTGCATTTAGGCCAGGGGATAATGTATCAGTACACTGGTTGATAGTTGGAAATGGTTCGTTGGGGGGAGCTGAAAAGAAAGAGACAGGCAAGGTGAAGGTCACATGGCAATTTCGAGTTATAATGAACATAACTTGTTTGCACAAACTACGTCAAAGTGTTACTTTCCTATCTGAATAGATTTAGTACTTTTCGGATGATTATCATTCACGATAATGAATACCAAATGTGTGTATTTGAGTTTTGTCAGACGTGTATCAATCAATCAATCAAAAATGGATGAACATCCTTCATAGGGATGATGTTAAGTGTCACGAGACTCATTGACAAACATCCAAGGTATCTTTGAAGCTTAGACCAATTTGAAAAAAGGGAACTTCCCATCAGGATGATTAGGAATAGAATTTATGTAAGGCATAAACTCCAGTGGTGGTTGCGATTAACAATCTAAAAATCATCTCCAACAGTACCCAATGAAAAGACACCCGAACAAAAAAAAAAAACACGTGCCAAATTATCGTGGAGAAATGTATAATTGCTATGAAATTGACCAACAATCATGTCATTTGAGTTGGATATATGCCAGTAAACCAGATCTAGATGTTTATGATGAAATTAATCTAGACTTTATGGAGATTTTCTGATGGAGACTTTAATTCGCTACATTATCACGATTATCGCCCTACCCTTACCATAGATCTTCACATCGGTTTGGTTGTACATCAGGATACCAAGGTAATTCGAGACCCGGCATATGTATCGACCTTCATCTTCTATCCGGGCATCTCTGATGATCAGTGAGTAGTTCGACGCCAGGTCACACCGGCTGTCCTGGGTACAAGGTCCGGTTGTTTCTCCCGTCTCTCCCCTGTCTACCCAGGTGAGAAGATTGTCCGCAGTTTCGGGCTTATCTCCTTTCTTCCAGTAGACAGCCACGGGCGATCGGTAAAACTCACAGTTAAGAACAATATCGTCCCCCTTTTTGATGGATTTGTTGAGATCCGTGCGAACGCGACCGTCTGGTACATCTCCAGCAACACCTTTGATAATTCATATGAATATGAGTACGTTATTCAAAGGTGAATCCAACCCAAATAAAAGCTTGTTTTTAAAGGAAAAATAAAAAATCTGGCAAGTTAATAGGTGAATGTGTGAACGATATCGGACAAACTATAGTTAAAGTTATGAAATTTTGAAAGTTGTACATATTAGTTATCACTATACCCATTGAAATTTCAAAGTCATGTCATAGTGATGCAAGGCAAGGGCTACTTTTCAATGTACTCAATAAGATGACATGTCTAAAATGTTATTTTTCTTTCAAAAGTTCTACTTCAAGTTATATTTTATTTCATGGGGACATAAAACAATATACTAGTAGTACCTTGGTTATATTTATATTACTGCCCAAGGGGAATGAGTATTTAGGGGAAAACAACAAATCCCTGATAATTAGTTACATGGCCTATGGGAAACTTGCCCTTACCCCTTGTCATTATTTATTTACCCAGTTGCCAATTTGAAATCTACATAGTCTAAGAGATCTCAATTTTAAAGCAGCCATAACTTTATTATTGCTTGTCCGATTTCTTTCAGACTTTTACCACTCTGTTTGATTTATTTTTCTCCTTGCCAACACAGCATTTTATGACCAAGACTGGATTCAAGGAGAGCAAGAGAGGGAGAGATTAATGAAGAAGAATGCCGTAAATAAACTGATAAATGAAAATATTATGTTAACAGATTTTTATTACAATTATTTAAACATTGTACGGCAATTCGGCATGCCCCGTCTCCACCTAATATGATAACAAATTGGTTTGCGATTCCCAACGATAAAAAAATTACTAAGTCACACACACACACACACCCTCACATACACCCTATTCACATCCACCCTCCCCCACACTCTTACGCAAAGATACAAACACACATTGCCAAAACCCGCACCAACCCGAAAAACACAGACGAACACAGAAATGTGCATACACACACATACACGTACATGTACATCCATTCCTACACACGCCACTCACCCGGCCCACATCAGAAAAATGCCCCACCACGTGCATGACCATTCATTTATACGCCCTCCCTGGATGACAATCCCCGGGGGGGGGGGAGCACTCAGTATATAATGCATAGTGGGTATGTGCCCACTGTGTACACTCAAATTTCCGTTCCAAGGCATAGCATTTTTGCCTTGTTGAGAAAAAGAACAAAGAAAGCCGCTCCAAGGCATAGCATTTTCTTCTTATCGAGAAAAAAGAAGAGAGAAATCCGCTCCAAAGCTTCGCATATTTTTCGTTACGCCGCTCCAATCGCCTTGAATGAGCTGCAATTTTGGTGAAAAGCGGCCGCAGAGCTCCCCGACGGAGGCCGCGATAGCTGCATCATGCACGCATGACCGTTCCGTAGGGATGCACACGTGCTCACACGCTGGCGATCCGTTCCAAGGACCCCCTTTTCACAAACATTTGTCGTTCCGAAGCCCGTTCCGAGGACTCTCCTTTTTTTAATAAGCCCGCTCCAAGGCCCCCGTTTTTTTTGTCTCGCCCGCGGCACACCCCCACCAGTTTTTTGGTCGAGTGCCCCCCCCCCCGGGGACAATCCCCTAGTATACTTTCCGAAAAATACACGTACAAATCCCCAGTATATAGGAGAACATACAGGGAGACACACAGTTACACACAATGCTTCATTGATTATCTCCCATTAACATAATCAAGATAATTCACAAAAAAACTACCCAGTAAAGAAATGTGTTTAAAGATAAAAGGGCTGAAGTAATATGATGTTTATCTCATGAAGTAGTACTTACGCCATATGAAAGATGCGAATAGAAGACACCCCATGCACAAAGAGAGTAATATTTTCTGTCTATTCTCCATTTTGAAGACCTTCCATTGCACCGTGAAAATATTGTACAGTTTCGAGCCGCTAACGCTCAAAAGTTAATATTTACCAAGGCCGTTGGGTGTCGCATTAATCATGATACTTTGATCATGTTTATTCCTATATAACATATTCATCGGTAAACAAATGTGAGGCTTAATCTGGCGTGTAAAGGTTTTTCGAGGAATGAAATTTACCCTCTTAAAGATGGAGAAATAAAACTTGCGGAACACTGTTATGGAGATCTGACACTGTGCTTGTGGAGGTATATCTCATTAATAATGATGTGTTGAAGACTTAAGGACCGGAAAATGAAAATAAAGGAATATGTAAAAGCAATATTTAATTCAAAATAATAACTTAAAAGGATAACGTATAGCAGTGGTGCAACGAGCCCAAAAAATTATGAGGGGCCATATATGGCGTATCGTGCAAAATTTACAAAAAGTTGAGAATGAGCAAAAATTTTCATGCAGAGGAATGAAGGACATGAATGGGAATATGCTTATATCACCCACTGCACTGCATAACTCTGTACAATAAGAGATACATGACTAAGGGGGTGTTGCAAGAAAATATTTGTGATCAATTGCAAATATTCTGTTGCAAATATGCAACTGATAGATCAACGTTAGCTGTATCAAATCAGATTAAACTTCTTCTTTCAAGGAGCAATTTAGCAATCAATCGCTACTTTACAATTGACTGCAAGACATATAATTGATTTAGGGGAAAAATGACTTGCAATTGATTGCAAGTTTCTTGCAACACCCCATAGGAAAACTATTTAAGTCACTGGCATGGTACTTTAGATCAATGTTTACAAACAAAATCTGAGATAGACGTGACTTGTAACTTATTGTCCTCTATTACCCCTAACCCTTCTGACTCTATCAATTATCATCAGGTATGGCATAATTGGTGTAAAATATCTATCCTCAAATAATATTTGTTCAGGTGGTCAAAGCTTGATTTAGTTCAGTTCCATTTGGACTAGTTGATCTAAGATTAACGCTGGCCTTTTTAACAAGTTCAGACGAGAGAAAACAGTAGACATGAATGTAGAACCTTGGAAAATAGACCATTCAGCTTACCAGCCAACGAGACTTATTGCACACAAACTCTAAAACGTATTTTTTATTCCACAACTCCTATAGATATGAAATACACACCCCCATGGGCGGATCCAGGATTTTAAGGGTGGGCGAGGGGCACATTTTTCTGAGGAAAAAATTGACAAGATAAAAGGGTCTTCACTTTCAAAAGGGGGGCACACTTCTGTTTTATGGCATTTTTGCATTACAAATATTAATTTTGCTTCTCGGGGGGGGGGGGGCACGAACCGGCTGTCCCCCTGGATTCGCCAGTGCACACACCATTATTTTATAGTGAGGTAGAGATGGACAAAATTTTGACATGACCGCCAAGTGTTGTCATGCACCTTTTTTTTACTCATAGTGGTAGTAAAGGGCACATCCTAATCATTTTTTCTTTTGACGGCATCCGCCACGCCAATTTTTCAACTTTCCTCTTATTTAGGATTTTCTTATTTTAAAAAATAAGCATATTGTGTTTCTTATCAAATTAAAGCTAATTACGACGGAAAGTTATTTATCTATAATTATGCAGTTTATGGGATAAAGATATCACGCTTGTTATCAAGCTATTGCTTATTAGCCAATGGAATGTTAGTTTTTAATACATTTAGCCTTAGAACATTAAGACATATGTCTTAATGTTCTAAGGCTAAATGTATTAAAAACTAACATTCAATTGGCTAATAAGCAATAGCTCAATATTGAACATCCTTCCCACATGGGACGTGTTTGAATACTTCCCAAAGAGCAACCACTATGTAATGGACAGGTACATGACCTTCCTTCTTACTAAACTACACGGGACGGACAGTAAGGTTTGCCGGGTGACACTAGTGTACCTAGGGGGGGGGGGGACAGTCTGCCCGCCTGACGAGGCACAACCCATGCAAATGATGTATCCCTGCCCCCCTGACGAGCTTGAAAGACCGTTTTTGCCCCCCCCCCGACGAGCTTGAAGATCTTTATTGCCCCTCCCCCTGACGAGCTTGAAGACATTTTTTTTTTGCTTGTCATTTTTTTTCTGGTACGAAATCCTTTATTTGTGATTGAAGACCTTTTTGCCCCCGGTTTTGCCCCCCCCCCTGTTGAAAATGTGCAGTTACATGTATGTATTGATGTGCCTTCACATTGGGATAATATGCACATTTTTATGACACAATTTGAAAACCAAATTTGACAGTTATTAAGGAGTAAGGGTTGATAATTGATGGTATTTGTATAATTCGTGTACCTAGTCTATGGCAGACGATATTCATAAAGGGGTGATTGTTTTCACTCTTATTGGTCTGCTTAATTGATATAGGTTAGGAGTTTGTTATCAAATAGTTTGTAATCATTAAGAAAAACAAAAGATGAAAAAAAAACACAAAGGAATACATGAGAATTTTATAAAACAAAGATATACATCAGAAAAAAATTACTTTTGCAATTCATCTTTGTGTATTTTTAAAATGGATTTCAAATAAGACAATGGGAAGGGGATTTGAAGTGAAATTGAGTGTTAACTATACAATTGACGTTTTTCCAGAATAAATTTGCATACTTCATACTGGCTTGTAGTTTGTGTTAAGAATGTGCGTGCTAAATTTCTGCGCAATCGAACGAATGGCGGCGATCGAGATCAGAGGGGAGGGGGGGGGGGGATCATTATACATCTCAAATAGCCCAGTTAGGGTTAAGCAGTAAAGAACACTTGAACTTGATACCCCATGCTGTAGCGTGTAATAAACGCAACTGATAAATTAAATCAGGAGACATAATACATGTACCTGCACACCTCAAAAATACAAACATCGTAGACTATGTACACATAAAATGGAGAGCAAATAGTATTTATGATTCCGTGTTAGTCATTGTTTACATATTTCTTCATATACCGATTGATTACATTCTCCATTAATCTTCTTCCTTTTGTTATTTTCTGTTTTGTTCTTCATTCCCTCCTCCATTTCTTCTTTCTTCTTCTTTCTACAAGTAGGCACTAGTCCATTTATTCAGCAGTAATATTTCTGTTAGTCCGAGGTTACAAGTTTATGTGTCTAACATCACGGTTAAGTTAAGCGGGATAATAATAATAATCCGCTTTTATATAACGCTTAATACATCTGAAAGACATGTCTAAGCGCTTTACAGATTACCCCAATCATCGGATTAAATCAGTCTTTCCCACACACAATGTGTGCACATCCTCCACTCGCCGGTGAGGCACACACAGTACTGGACAAGCTACAATGACTTTCACATCCTACCGGGTACCAATTTAGCACCTGGGTCGAGACGGGCAAAGTATGGATTAACACCTTGCCAAAGGACGCCATACCGCGGTTGGATTCAAACACACGACCTCCTGTTTACAAGGCGAGAGTAAGACCCACGACACCACGGCTCCTCCGCGTAATGAGATTCTCATTTCCCGGCTCTAATGATGAATGAATCGCTTTTTCAACTTCTACGAAGTTCAATAACATTGAATTTATTCTACATCTGTTTTTAAACAGATCAAAAGAATAAGACCCTTATTTTTTTTAAACACCATAAGCTTAAACAAAGTTGACTTAAGGAAAATAATTTTAATGGTTATGGTTTGTTAAGACATGCGTGAATGTGCACTCATAGCAGAATTGACACTTCAACAGTCACAAGGGTCGTTTTGAGGAATTTGTGATCCAGAATATTTTGTCTCATGACTTTTTTTTACATTTGATCACGGGTTGCAGCAGAGCTAGAACCAATGAGTTCAAGGCCATCTTTCCCCAACTTTGAAATGGTAAGGTCCATATAGCTTATTTACAAAAACATCAACACTAGGTACCGGGCAGGATTAATTCATTGAACGCACTGAGAGCCGGTGATGGTAGCTCGTGCTAAGGCCGGGGTAAAATTAGCAAGCGCTTTGTATCCTCAGGCAAAGGCGCTTTATACATCCAGCTATTATTTTATTATGATAAAAATAAATTTAATTATTTCCTTGAAAAAAAAAGGCTGTACTTGGTAAATGAACATCGGGCAATGTAGCCAAGACGTGGTTCAGTGAGTACAATTTATGAATAAAAAAATTGTTGTATATTATGTATTAAAGGAGAACAACGAACGAGAGAGATAACCGAGAGAGGGTGGTAGGTGTATGAGTAACCTTTGTTCAAACAAACATGTTAAAAATTATACACAGACCGAATATTATGAGACAGGCCAATGAGGTCTTAACACTAGTTAATAATCAACTTCGGAGAGTAATATGATTTCATTGAGGTAAATATAACTACCGCGCTTTTTCACTCCGTAATAATGTAAGAGCTGAAAATGGAGGATCGAAAACGAAGACTGGACAGGACTCTTGTGTGCTGTATTTTGTCAGTATGTCTCACATCCGGGATATCAGGTAAATACAAAACAACAACCTTAAATTATACAGATTATGTCTATCTAAGCGCCCTTATTTCGGGCATTGATTGCTAGCTTTGTCTTCCCCTCGCCATGTTTACAATGCAAGTGCATGGGATCGAGAGAATGTTTTACGTAGATATCCTGATACGTTATTCTACATGTGGGACCTCCACAAAATGATTTAAATGTTCAGTTAAGTTTCATCTTGACGCACAACTTACTCATTGATTTTGCTTGATGAGCAATATATTTTATTTATCAAACGTCTTTCCGCTTAACATGTTCAGTCGTTCATGGGTATTTATCAAAGGAACATGGGAGGTTGGCATGGGTGGGGGATTTGATTTCCAGAAACTACAAGGCGGGAAAAATATTTTGCTCTGGATTTGCACAAAAGTAATGCATTAAATAGCAAGAACAAATGTGAATATTTGTGTTTTGCAGAGTCTGATATCATTCTCAATCAATTAATGAAAAATTGATCGCCAATTCATCGTTCGGACAAACATATAATATGAGATTTGCTTACTTTATTCAGGTTTAGAATACATTTAAAAATTCAAAATCTCGATATCCTCAAGTCAAATTTATCCAATTCAATTCACTTACATCATAAATCCTTCCAATCCGCTTTCTCGTATACATGTACTATATCTTAAGCAAAATTTGAAACCTCTGCAGTTACTTATATTTGAAAATATTCTGTTGATTCATATTAACCCCCAAAGTATTAATGATAGTAGAGTTTTTTATGCTTTGTGTATTTTTAAAATTCTATTCTGATACTGTTATGTTTAATGCTGTTTTTTATGTAAATGTTCTGTACAATTCAGCTCTTGCTGCGAACAGTCTTTAAATGAAATACCATTATTATTATTTTATATTTTCCGACTTCCTGTATTCGTCGTTGAGAGGAATGTTTTCACCTTCCCCATCCTAGGCTCCATATGTTATTATTCCTTCCCTTGATTTTGTTAAACTAGGGGTCGCTGGAGAGGTTACAGATGGAGTCGTTTTGACAGACCTACACAAGACAGTCAAGAGAGGAAACGACGTCGTGCTAAACTGTGAATTTTACAAAGAACCTGTTGCCGTCTATTGGAAAAAAGGGAATGACCCTAAGGGTGGAGTTGACGTTGTAACGTGGGTGGACGGGAGAGAGTTCTCTGGATACTGCGTGAACAATGAGAGATGTGGGATGGGTACTACAAACTACTCACTGATCATCAGAGACGCCCGGATAGCAGACCGAGGTCGATACATATGCCGGGTTTCCAACTACCTTGGTGTTCTGATTCACAACTTTACAGATTTAAAAATCTATGGTGAGAAATTGCAAAAAGGAATTACGTCACATCTGAGAAATAAAATACATTGATGTTAATTGTTACGTCAATAAGCCATAGTTCAAAATTTTGTGATGTTTATGAGCGAGTCCTTATGTTTTCTCAATAATCTGGAAGGTTTTTGCTTTAAAGATGTTGTTTAGTAGTCAAGGTAGTTGTCTGGGTCATAATTTGGCTACTTTTTAGGTAACATGATAATAACCAAACATTTGATACATTGTAATCCGTAACTTAAGAAAATAGGTCTGTACAAGTGTGTATTAAGACTAAAGTTGTTCAGAAATTCCTACTATTTTAAAGCAAACTCATGGTCTTGAAAGTTTATCTCGTACACACATTTGAATGATGATATATTCGTTAAGTTGGAATATATGAGCAGATCGTCACAACAGGCGCGTGGTAGAATGTCAAGTGAAGCCGTTGGCATGTATAACCATCCAAACCAATGCATGATCCATATGTTTGTAACGCTGTAGCTCCTCCTGATGAACCCTACCCAACCATCAACGAATGTCAGACGAAGGGAGGTTCTATGACTTCTGGCACTCCTGCAGAGGATTGCAGGATCCTAACCAACTCCACAGTTGTGAACATAACATGCTCAGCCTTCGGATTCTTCCCTGATGTCAACCTGTTCTTCCTACATGGAACTTCAAAGGTGACCAACATTGGAAGCAATGGGTGGGGAAATGAGGACGGTTCTAAGAGCAAATCTATAACAATCAACGCAAGGGTTAGCGACAGACAATACGTGTGTGTTGCGTCAGACGTACCTGGTTCTACAGAGGAGAGAACGGCGGGGGTATACGTTGAGAGTTATTTTCCTTCTCCGCAAAATTCAGACAATGCATCACGTCCGTTCGAGAAGACAACAGCCAATCCAAATGAAGCTGATGGGAGGAGTGGCATAAATCCTGCAAAGATTGGTAGGAATTCTTCCTTTAGGAATTGAGCGTTATATTTTAGTTTATTTCATTTCAAAATTTTACAGATTCCAGGTAACCTACAGTTTAAGATATTTTGCAATCTATAAAATGGGTTGATCGAATTCTGACTGCTTCTTTCAGGTTTTAATAAAACAAAAAACATGCACAGACAAAAGCAAAGATTCAATTTGATTAACATCTCAAGTAAAAGCAGAAGCTTTATCCAGTCAGAAGTTTGAGTGATCATTATATCACTTCCATTGCATTGGTTTCTAGTGAAAATTTGGCCGCTGTATCAATGGCGTCACAATATAACGTTTGATGATTTGAACTAGAATGAAGATATACCAAATAAGAACTAGAATGAAGATATACATGTAATGGAGAATTAAATTCGTATTTTCCAGTTGTACCAATCCTATTGATACTGACAGTCGCCGCGACAGTTATGGTGTTCTTGAGGCGGAGATCAAGGACACGGCAGGCCAGACGTTACGGAGGTAAGCATTAACAGTCACTGCTATTATGGCTATTGCCACAATTTCAAATTATTTGAGAAGTATTGCCATACAGATGGGGAATCCTGTGCTCCAAAAGCCTTACTACCTATGACAAAGGGGAAAAAAGAGGAAAAGGGAGGGGGACGGATTAGAAATCACGATTTAATAATGAAATCATCGTAATCATTACCTTAAAAGTGACGGACTAGATTTTAAAAGGTAATGCGACATCTTGAAAATGAAATTGCGATGTCTGCTATGCCATGATCAAGCATTATAAATATACATCAATAAGAGAGTTTTATTCATTCAATACAATCCAAATGCCATCGAAACATGGGAAGCAGTCAGAATAAATACAATAATCATTTGTTTACACTGCAGGTGAACGTGATATCGAGGAGACAGAGTTATTGGTACAAGAAGTGAAAGTGCAAGGTAAGTGTAGCAGCCCCGAAGGAACCCTTTAATACATGCGTATTCCACACCACCATCATGACCATCGTTTCTGGTGTTCAATAATGCATGAATAGGAAGTTTTTTTTAATTTATTTATTTAAAACGGGTCTATAGCGGCTGAAAAGCCGAATTGCATTACCCTTTACAATCATTTACATAAAAAATACAATCAGTATCAAACAAGGAACAACTCAATTTACACAAATTCTACATCATAAATGCACTTATATCACGATATAAATTAAATAATAAATTGATACTGATAGTACATGCATTTGTTGTAAAATGTAAAAAAAGAGAAATTTCTAACAGATAAAATATTCACATTTGAATGGCAAGACTCGTTTTGTTCTTTCCCGTATTAACCTGATTACAAATATTATAATGAAATAATATGGGTTCATTATCTTCAGTTGTTTACTCAAAGTAAAGGACAGAGAGAATTACAATAAGAATTAGAAAGAGAGGGAAATTGAGCGAAAATCAAAGAGAGGGAAATGAAGGGAAAGAGGAAGGAAAAAAGCAATTAGGTGAATTGAGATAGTAACAAAAAAGACAGTTGTCATAAAGAGAGGTTGCGAGTGTACAACATATGGATACGTTATTAATTGATTGCACTTCCTCTGTAAAATTTGACAATCTACAAAACAGCGTAACTCCATTCATGTAAGTGAACCTAATGTACAGCTACAGAGGCCTGGGAAATGGTTCCTGTAACCAAGGGCAGGACAAAAGCACGTATAGCAGTCTTAATATATGAATTCTTAGCAATGCGTCATATAGAAAAATTAAAAAGAGGCATAGAAAGTAGAGATAGACAGATAAAAGGCTAAGTAGAAGGGATAAAATGGAAGAGAAGGGTAAAGAAAGAAATGGAGCTAGGAAGAGAGAGAAGGGAAAGAAAGAATAATAATAATAATATAGGTATATTTACCCAGGGAAGCCGCTTCAGTTCCCAAAACTGTTCTTCCAGCGGGCCCTGCTATTATTATTACCCCGGCCTTAGCTGGGCTACCTAAGCATTCAAGGAATTTCTTTCTACCGGGTACAAATTCATCTCACCTGGGTTGAGTGCAGCACAGTGTGGATAAATTTCTTGCAGAAAGAAATTACGCCATGGCTGGGATTCGAACCCACGACCCTCCGTTTGAAAGTCTGAAGACTAATCCACTGGGCCACAACGCTCCATAAAAGAAAGAAAGGGAGGTTATGAAGGAAAGAATGAAAGAAAGATATAAAGAAAGAAAAAAAAGGGAAGAAAGAGAGAAATGAGTAAATGGAGGAGAGAGAGAAACGAAAAAAAAAACAGAGAGTAGAAATGAAAACTGGAAAAAGAGAGGGAAAGAAAATAATGAAATAGGAAACCAAAAGAAAGAAAAAAAAGAAGGACAGCAATGTAGACCGAAATAAGAGAGAAGATGGAAACATATTAAGTGGATAAAAAAAGAAAAGACTAAAGGATTGCAAACGTAAAAATGATGAGAGAATTAGAAAGACGCATGCACTGCAAGCTGATTCACTACATGTTGAAAATATATTAATTACAGTGAGCATTCAATAGTCGGATTAGATATGGCAAAGGACTATTTCTATACCTAACAGTTTTACATTGCACTTCGGTGAATTTGTTATTGTTTCTGAGATTCCTAGAGATTCACCGCGTGTTTGGGGAAGCCAATGTCTGAACCTCGCGTTAGGACCCAAGAGTCTCTGCACGAAGCTAAGACAGAGGCATTCCCTGCGGTGACTCAGATTGGGCAAACGGCACCGCTGGAGAGCAAGTAGATTCAATGCCTAAAATCATTAAAAGGGGTTGTTTAGATGTAGTAGGTCTAATGGCAAATTAAACCTGCTGGAAGTAGGCCTACTCTCATATACATGTATCACCTACATACACGGTAACAAGTGATATGTATACAAATATGTGTCTGATTTTTTTGTTATATTTCTTTATGTGAATCAGTCAGGATAAATAAATTTATCATTTGTTCACACTGTAGGTAAACGTGATGTCTAGGAGTCAGAGTTATTCTTCCAGGAACTATAGCTAACCATAAACCTTTTGTCCGAAAAGATGACCCTACGTATGTATGCGTTAAGTGTTAAACAAACAGCATAATTCAAGA
The DNA here is from genome assembly GCF_018143015.1 of Lytechinus variegatus. Classification (NCBI taxonomy): domain Eukaryota; kingdom Metazoa; phylum Echinodermata; class Echinoidea; order Temnopleuroida; family Toxopneustidae; genus Lytechinus; species Lytechinus variegatus. Next base: position 39,507,456 of record NC_054747.1, on the reverse strand, counting down.
AATATATAATTTCAAAAAGATATATTAACGTATCATTGAATAACAAGGTTTTTTTTAATTCACCAAAATAATGTTGAAATATTCATCAAAGCGTTTCAAACGATCACGATACTTATCTTTTAGGAGTCCGTATCTTCTTGCAATGCAATAAATTAAGAAAAAAAAACAGAGCTTTAACTGACATAAAGATTTAATGCTTGAAAACGTATCGGACAAATTTCTTATTAACAGGGGTCGTCTCTTTTTATAATCTATGGCTGCTGGCTTACAACACTCCAAACGATGAGATGAAGAAGGTGTGTGCTGTCCTCAAAAGGCTTGATATTACAGACATCAAGGAAGACATGGAAAGAAGTCGTGTGTATGATGCTCTTTGTAAATGGAAAGAGGAATCCAGTGCACCTGACCAACCACAGGTGTTGAGAAACGCTTTAGTGGCCGTGGACCTAGAGACTAGATGGCAAGAGATTTATGGTACGTTTTTCTTCTTTTATTCCATTCCATATCAACTACCATGGGGTTTCAAAATATTCCTTTTACTTCGACACATTTCCCTGCTTTATAATTTCTCAGCATTATTTTGGCTACAACACATTTGTATGAATTCTGTTCTATTTCTTTCCAATACAGACCAAGTACGACAGGTCAATGATTCTACCAGAATATCTGAAGAAACATTTGAACAAATCCTGCTTGACCTGAAGGGCAAAAAAGCAATAAAGAAGTTCCTACGTAACTTGCTTCAACGAGAATGTATAGTTACAGAAACTGAGCCAATCATCGCAACTCATGACAGTGAAGAGGATAAGGAAAAGTCTACCATTGTGGAGGAAAACATGAACATTGAATATTCAGCTGCCGCCAAAGAAATCAGTTACACCCATGACAGTGGAGACAACAAGGACAACTCAGCTCCTGCCAAAGAAATGATGAAAGAAGAAGTCATCCAGACAAGGGACGGTGCCGAATATATTAAAGCCATGCGAAAGTTGAAGGAATGGAATAAAGGCTCTTTCCGACAGAATCCGTTTGTTCTAGTCAGTCTGGCACTCGAAAGATCAAGGGATTTCCATATCTCGAAGAACTTTTTTGATGGTGAGTTTTTTTATATTGACAAAATGTAATATACCTAAAAACCGGTTCACTGACGAAGTTCATCTGATTGGTGTAAAGACCTGAGAATATTGGTTTTCACAATCATGGCACATTCCTTTTATATATATATATATAAATTCACTGGTTATTTTTCGCCTGCGGTCATTAAGAATTCTCAAAAGTATTTTTCGGTGATGGGGGGGGGGGAGAAGTTTTACAAAAGAAAAACAGGTTTATCTTCACCAATATAGTCTCAGTGGTTTCATGACTACAGTAAATATACTGTCTGCATGTTACTACAATAATGTATTTACGGCATTTGGTGAAATTACGGGAGCATCACAAAGTGATGGGCTGTTAAACCTAAAGGTCTGATAAGTCCATATGCACCCTGATGGTCAGAAGAAAGCTAAATAATCTATCATTTTATCAAGACTCTATTGTGCTATAATATATGTAAGATGTGGATTAGTGATGACTAAACAAGGTACCATTTAGTGTAGTAGGTTTCGCGGAACATCGAGTTTCTTTCTTGGACAAGTGTTGGTCCTGAAAAGGATTACCCTAACCAGATGCGACAAGTATGATATTGTCGTTAAGATCACACTAATCGGAACGTCGTTTTGGGGTGGTATGGTCATTTTTGGGACCCACTTTAGCCCAAGAAAGATACTCGAAGTTCCGTGAAACATACTACACTATTCCTACTCGCCATGAAAACCTTAGGAAGGTAACATTTATTGAATTACGCCTTTGTCATTACTTAATGGTCAGTAACATATAAATTGTTTATATTTGCTTTTTTATTTTGTCCTTGAATGTATTGATAAATCTGAATGTACAAAGAGGCTCACGTACTCACCATTCTCTTGCAGGCACTATATCATTTTATGAACTTAGATCTTTAATGTACAACGTACCTGAACCTACCCTAAAGAAGTTAAGAAAAACAATTCGCGAGCTAGTGATCGAGGAGACAAGTCCAGATAACCATGATGAATTAAATCCACAACAAATATATGACTCCCTATGCCAGTGGAAAGAGGGACACCCTGAGGTAGATCAAGGAAAGATATTACATGATGCACTCTTAAGAGCCGGTCATGAGGAAGCATGGTTGGAAATCTTAAGTAAGTAAATCATTTAATTTTTCTCACTGCTTGTTTGTTCCTTTTTCTTGAATTGGGTAATTGCCATTCTAATGTCTGAAAAAACAATAACTCCCTTTCGATTTTTCTAATCAAAACGTATTTAAAATACAAAAGGTCAAGAAAAAAAGAGAGAAAACCCTCCGAGAAAAATAACACGACAAGTCGCACTACCTTGAATAGGCAGATACGCCGCACGCATTCTCCATTAATTTATTCATATATTTGTAGTTTTATCTGTACAGGGTGGGAATTTTCAGTTTCAAAGCTACTTTCCACAACGGCTCTGTCATAATATACAATTTGTTATAATTAAATCAATATTATTTACATAATCAATAGCGAAAATTAATTATTCACTTATATACATATCTATTAAAAGTAAAAATAGGAAAGTGTGCGATTTCCACGAACGAAACATTGACATGGGATTGTTCTCATTTTACATTAGCTCTTAGCCCATAGAAATCAGGCAATCTACATATTAATTGTCAAATTTTGTTGCACAAATAGATCTCGCTTCGTCATAAATACAAAACATAACTGTTGCATTTGTTTCCCTTAAAGACCAAGTCCACCCCAGCAAAATAATGATTCGAATAAAAGAGAAAAATCCACCAAGTATAACACTGAAAATTACATGAAAATGTTAATTTCATCAAGACGTTAAGTAACAAAACTATCTCATTTAAAGTTTCACTTAATTTCACAAAACGGTTATATGCACATTTTGGCCGGTATATGCAAACTCACTACTTCTAGTGTTTTTTTTTAATACTATGAAATATAAGAACATTGGAATTTTCTCCTCATTGTAATGTGAAACAAATTTTATTCCTACATACGATTATTTAAGTTTACTCATAAGTCGAGTTGGTTCTTTATGTCGAATCTGTAAAAACTAAAATATTTCATAATTCAGATATTGAAAATAAAAGTTATAGTGAGTGAGGGACATCATTGACTCTCTCATTTGAATATTACTGAGTTGTGCATGTAATTATAAAAATGACATTATTTTTAGATGTTTCTTATTTTAAACCCCCTTTTTGATATTTTTTTCAAAGCATAATGCTCGTTTGATTTTCTATCCGATTTCATATCAACAGTTTTCTAAGGTGGACTTGACCTTTAAATAGAGTAAATAATACAATTAACTTTTTCATAAATCCTCCCCTATAAGAGCAAAGAAAGGATAAGTCAGATATATCTGAAAATACGTTCAAGAAGATACTCCGTGATGTGAAAGATCCAACAAAGATACAGCAATTCCTGCAAAAGCTAGACCCAGACTTATCTAAAGATATGGATACGTCACTGGCACTGGAGACAGATGTTATGAGAAAAGCCATGGAACCACTGAGAGAATGGAATGAAATATCTCACAATGAAAATAAGAGGATATTGCTAAGCCGTGCCTTGGAGAAAGCTAAATGCAAACCAATTGACAGAACATTTTTCTACGGTAAGAAGTGTAGGAACTAACTTTCTTTCAACAACAAGGTCCTATAGGAGTTGTAAATTGAAATAAGTTAATTTTATCATATCTTATAAATTTTGCTCTGGATAAAGCGAACAAGTTCCTTTAATAGGACGCCGGGAGATTTGCTAGTGAATAATATTCCATAAACTTCAGAGATCTTATCTTAATTTCTTTTAACATTCCACATTCGTTTATATGGAGAAAATCGTGTTTTGAATAGGTTAATCCCTGCAAATAATTCATTTTTTTCTCGAAATCAGAAACAATATCCTATTTTGAACTGTGGTCAATGGTTCATTTCGATGTCGAGACTGATGTGATAGCATTACCGTTACTTGAGGCTTTAAGGGCAATGGGAGTACTAGGTATAGAAGTGACAACTTCTCATCATGAGCTTTATCATCTTCTTTGTGAATGGAAGGAAGAACATTCTATTTGCGACCAGCGGCTGATGTTCAAAGTTCATTTGATTGACGGAGGACTTCAGAAAGAATGGGAACATCTCGTTGGTAAGTTAAATGATTTATTTCAATTTAAACATTTTTTCCGTATTTTTTACACATTTATTTTGAAATTAAGATTTTATAGTAAGAGAGTGAGAGAGAGGGTGATAGAATGAGGGGGAGGAGGGTAATGGGCTCGAAAAATACAAAGTTATAGGTGTCAAATTGTTTCCAACAGGTACGTCATCGGTGCTGTAATAGACGCCACCTCTTACTGGAATTTGCGTACCGCGTGTGAGTGTATGTGTGCTGTGTGATGGGTGGTATTATACTTTGGCTAAAGATTTATCCTTGGTAAACATGGAAACTCATTAACATTTCAGATCTAAGGAACGAAACCGACATGATCGTTTCTAATGATACACTGAAACATATATTGCGGCACCTGGAAACTCCCGGAAAGATCAACGACTTTCTTCATCAGCTGACCAAAAAATCAATACCTGCCGATTCAAATCCACCAGATATTTTAGAGCTATGGAAGAAGGGTCCCATTGATAAACATCCAGTGATTTTATTGAGCGAAGCGTTGGAATCAGCAAATTGCTCAAACGTTGCCATGACCTTCTTTCAAGGTAATTATATGACAGAACGAAGGGTCAGTCTTGTCTATTCATTCAACCATATAATGACATATTATATCACATTAACAGAAAACGGAAAAACCCCTATCGGAGGTGTGTTCCAAGAATATTACATATGAAAAGATTTCAGAAAATTAAATGAACAGCAAAATCCTATTTCTTTCACCATTCCAAAGCTATAAAGAGAGAAATAACTGAAAATAATAAGTGATCGTTATAACACTAAAAGCATGAGAGAGAAAGAAAAAGAAACTTTACATCGTACATCTCACCTGTTCAGATAATGTTCTTAAAAACGCATTTAATGAAATTTACAGTTTATTTCGTTGAAGAGATGGAAGGTGGCAGTATTTGAGTTAACCAGGTGGGTGTTCCATAAAGCTGTTCGTAAAGTTACGAACAACTTTACGCACGACTGGAACATGTTCTTAGGTCATAACTCAATAACATATGAATATCACATAGCATAAGAAAGGATCACCAGTCATGCGTAAAGTCATTCGTATCTTACGAACAGCTTTGTGAAACACCCACCTGGGGGGCGTTTCATCAAAATTTTCGTCCGACAAGTTGTCAGATCTGACAACTTCCCAGGATTCTTATTGGTTTAGAAGCACTGTTACTATAGCAACTGTCGGATAAAACAGAATTTGTCGGATAAAACGTCTGACAAGTCCTTTCATGAAACGCTCCCCAGGTAAACTAAATAAAAGGTAAAAATATAAGACATAGAGCCAATAGAAACCCAACACAAGAATTCGAGTGAGTCAGGGAAAATGCTTTTGTGCTCTTGTATCTTCTTACAAGCAGTGTATTTATTATATAAGACGTTTGCCTTAGAATTATCAGTAGAAAATACTTTTGTCAAAGTCATCCTATTAAAATTTGCAAAGTGACCTTTCCATTTTAGAACAATTATGTATATATAAGATATTTTGCCATATTCATTGTCAGGATATGTATTAAAAATAAAATCAAAATTATATAAACAGACTTTCACGGGAAAGGCTTTTAATGTAAGATCTTTACAGAGGCATTTTTAAAAATGAGTTTTGAATTAAGTCCTTCGTATCCCCCTTTAGTACCAGTTCATCTCCAAAAGTCTATTGGGGATCAAGAAGTAAGTGAGTTCGTCCACAGACTTACAGGTAGGCATCGCAAGCGATTGGCAAACGAGGTACCGGCGAATGAAGACAAGAAAATATCCAACTTTGCAGAAGATAACAATGAAATGTTGTTTGATGCAAAATCTATGATTCGGGACTGGACTGAAAGAGAGCTTTGCAGTAATTATGAAAGGAGATGTAAACTGGATGATATGCTGATCAAAATTGGTCGACATGATATGACAGGTAAAAATACGATCATAAATATTGTGATTGACGTATCATATAGCTATTTGTTTTACTTGAAGAGTCTTGGGTCCCGTTTCATAAAGCTGTTCGTAAGTTAAGAGCGATTTTAAGAACGATTGGTGATCCTTTCTTACGCGCTCAACCGTCGCCAATAAATAGACCATTTACCACAAGATAGGATCACCAGTCGTTCTTTCAGTCGCTCTTAACTTACGAACAGCTTTATGAAACTTGCCCCTGGTCTTTAAAATAAGGGCTATAACTTCATTCAACAATAACTTTTCCCACCCCCGTGGTTATGAGTCATATGCATATACATATGTTTACAAATATGTTGTTTACCATTTGAGGGATTTTAGTTTAAACTCTCACATGAACGTTATCTACTTCGCCATAGTTCCATATTCAGGATATTGCATTATATACTTGAAAGTTGAGAACATAATCATCCCGAATTGAAATAGTTATGACACTTATCATGCTTATCATGCTTATAATAATGAAAGTAGTATTAATTATAATAGTAATAATAAATGATAATGATGACCGTCATGATAATAATAATAATGATAAGGACGATGAAGGTAGTTATAATGATAATAATAATAATAATAATAATGATAATATATACATGTAGCAAAACTATTTGTAAATATTCTATATTACATAGTACCACCAGAATAAATATATTTTTAATTTATAGGGAACAATGAACATTAATAATCTTGATTTCATATTGTGGGCATGAAATGCTAATTGTCTTTTTGAAAACTCTTGTTATCGGCAGATTTTTTCGGCACAATTCAGTTTCGGCGAAAGGCAGATCCCGAACTCTCGGCAAAATTGCATCCGGGGTCACAAATATTCCGTAAGTTTTTATTCCATATCTTTCTTGTTAAACAAACATGAGAACGCTGCCTCATACATTACCAGGGGGAATCCTCAGTTGTTTTCTACCAGTCACTGGGGGTTTCGGCACGTTAGAAACAATACTTCCTCTTGTTTGTGGGCCAGCAGTGCAAAGCACCACCTTCCCCGCTGTTAACAGAAAAAAGGGAAAGAAAAAAAGGAAGAAGACATAAACGACAAGAATAAGTTGCATAATTCTGGTCACCCTATTCCTTTGGACATACTTGGTCTAAATCCAAGCAGAACCCTTCTCTGCTGCCTCAGAAGCAGCCCTACAAGCATGCTTATTCTCTCTATTTGAGAAACCCAACTCCCGAAACCACCTAGACATTGATTTTGCTATGAGGCCACGACAACCAACTTCAAAGGGGAAGCAAAACACCTTCCAGCCCTTGCCTGTACACTCTGTCACAAGTTCAGAATATCTTGTGAGCTTGCGCTCAAAGGCATAGTCAAAATTATTCTCCCAAGGGACGGTCAACTCTCCTAGAACTATTACCTTTGCAGAGTCCACAAAACAATATCGGGGCGGAGATTCGTAAACATCACATGCTGTGGGAAAATCCCTTTTCCGTCCAGGTCGACTCTCAACTGCAGAACAAGATACTGGGGGTTGTAGAGCTTGCCCTTGATCTTGGCCTAGCTCCCTCCTTCACAAAATCAATATGGGGCATAACCCCATTTGCAACACCCCAGAATTATGAGATGTCACCCTTTTTGTAACCACCTCTTCAACAACCTTCAAAACGTGGTTATGCCTCCATATTCGGTTTTAGATAAGACAACTGTTAGACGATAAATATTTTATAGACTTTGATTCAGGAACTATTATCATTTCTAAGAAATATCATGTTTATGTATTGTTTATTACAACTGTGAATCCGATATTACTGCATTATCATAGATCTTGCGACGATCTTCGACGATGATTTAATCCGGTTAAGAAAGTTAATGACTTGTCTTGACGAAGATACGACAAAAAAGTTCTGCGAGAAAGAAGGAATACCTCGAGATGTAGAAGGACGTTACATTATTGATCTTCAACAATGGAGAGACAGTCACCTGCAGTATACAATGAAAGAAGTATTCTCAGAAATAACTGGATTCATGGAGAATAAAACGAAAGGTAAAAACCAAGGGGGTGAATGGATAACAGCTCCAGAGTATTTTTGTCTAAATTTTATTTAAGTCTGTTTCCAAGTAAACGCATTATGTCTTAATGCTATGTACAGTCCTGATTATGAAAACATCTATAATTGTATACATACAAATGAAGAACTAGGGTTATAACTTTATTTCGCAATGAAAACCTGATCAGGTGGACCCTCTTTTAATAAAATTAAGATAAGAATATAAAAAACAACATTAAACTCTCATTGCACATCTATTAAAGGAGTGAAATAAATAGCATCTTAATGGAGTAAATTTGAAAATAGAACAGATGATACTGTCGCCATAATCGCTTTTTTATCGAAATTCACATTTTTAGTAAACTTTGTAACGGATGAAGAACTTGATTGGCTGGTGTTTCAAGTAACAACCGATGACATGGTGGATAAATGTGCCGATAAGAAAAACGTCAAAGGGAAGAGATCAAAAAAGTTTGCAAAGAAACTTAAGGGTAAGGTTATACATGGTCATTTGTTTTAAGGGGAAAGGGAGAATGACCAAATATTATGATAAAGTCAGCATGCGAAATGAACATTTCCATTTACGTCAAGGCTTCAGTCACAAGTCGATTAGTAGCCTAATCGAGTGTCGCTGGAATCTAGGCATCGCTCAACGATTTTTGTAGAAGTCGAGTTGGCTGTAAAAAGAATGATTGGTGACTAAGCAGTGCCCTGACGATTACCCATTACCAAACATGCCCAAGGTCAAATCGGGGAAATTTTCTTTTTGGTGTCCAGTGATCGGCTGACGACCCACCGATTCCCGGGCGTGCTCCCACCGGCCACCGGCTTATTTTAAAGTAATCGGAATACCAATCGACCGATCTCTGAGTGGCCGGCGATGGGCCTGAGGTCGCTCGACAGACTTTGATCAAACGATTGAAATTTTTGACCTGAATCATTCAACGGCGACCGCTCGATTACGTCAGCTTCCGGACGGTGACCAGCCGGGCATCGAGCGTATTTAGAGCGGAGAGTGAAAAGTGAGCAGGCGCCGCTAAAATCTAACTACGCGCTAAATCTTCAGCGGCGACCGATCGATGACCCCAAAACCAGTGGTGCCCGGGCGAAACTCGCCGCCTGGTTGCCGAGTGGGCTATTTTTTTTTTTGGGGGGGGAGGGGGAGGGGGTGCTGTCAGCTCTCCTCTAACTATCATCTACACTTACAGTATAAGTGAAACTTATGATCTAATATAATAATAATAACGCAGTTCTTGTATAGGGCATATCACATTATGTCATAGCGTCCCTAATATATACGTAATCATATCATTTACAATATATTTCAATTTTAGTAATATTTAGTAACATGTTAATCGATTTAATAATGAAAATCAATGTCTTATTTCATGCTGAATGCAAGATATCATGACGAGTGTATAAATATCTACTACATTCTAAGAAATGAAGTGCTAATTTAGCACTTAATTTGCTTGTATAGTGACCGCACTTTAAGTGCTGATTTAGTCATTCAATTTTGAGCCAAACAATCAACACTCAAAGTGCAGTACCTATACAGGCACATTAAGTGCTAAATTAGCACCTCATTTAGAGTGTTAATGTATAGTTAAATAAAATATTCCTACATGTATTTTACGTCGTAATGATTATTATTAAATGAAGCCACACACAGCTTATTGTCTGAAGAGCGGAGTAAAGAATCTCAACCTACTTTTGAGCGATCACTCTCACAAGAAGGGACAGGCGAAGGAACAACAGGTTCTCTAGAAGAATCGCAAGAGGAGGATACATCATCGGTTTCTTTGTTACAACAACTAAAGATATGGAGAAACAAGAATAAAGAAAAGAAATGTCGAAAGACATTGAGATCAGCTTTGAAACCTGTCGGCTTAGTAGGTAAATACGATATAAACTCAAATTAGAAATATCATTGGCCTTATCGTCATGATAGGACACTAGAATCCACAACAAATGATAAATTGAAAACTTATGGAGAAAATATGAATAGATTTAGGGTATTTCGAGGGAATGTTAGTTTATGTACAAGTCCCCCCCCCAAAAAAAAAAGAAGAAATATGACCATATAACATTTCCATTGTGTTTCTCGCAATTGATTGTATTTTGTTTTATATTTTTGTGTGTTATGCTTTCTATATTTACATGCATGTTTTTAATAAGGATGTGAAAAAATACAAATCTATGTTCACCCCTATTGTATATACGACGCAACACATATATTTTATGACGTACGCTATTTATTTGCTTTAAGTAATATGAGAAATGGGATTGGTAACCGCATGATTGATAATAATTTCGAAAAAAATCCTATGATAAATAAAAAAGCAAATTAGATTTAAGTACGGAAAGACGCAAATACAATTCATCTACTCACATTTGATTGATTCCAATAGAATGCATCGTAAACAAGACGCCAAGGGAAAAGGTATATGAAGTGGAGATTGTTCGAGCAGCCTTTCACATATTGATGAGGGACGTTTATCCCGTCATAGAAGAACTGGGAATGAACCAAAAGACGATTTTGAAGTACATGAGACGTCCTGTTCTAGACAAAGGATCGGTGGATCTTCTGTTTCAGATCTGCAAAGGGACGGACAGCTACAATCGTCTTGATTTCTGTGTAAAGCTCACAAATATGGGTTATGTCGATGTTGCAAGATCTATATATTTAGGTACGATATCACTTCCACGGTGTAGTGGTTCTGATTCCCATCTTTTAATCAGAGGGCTGTGTGCTCGAATCCCACCGAGGGCTAATGTGCTTTGGCAAGGCGTCAATCCACGCTTTACTGCTTGCCACCCAGGTGCAAAATGGGTACGGTAGGATGCGAAAGCCCTAGGGTTAGGGTATGTCTAGCTATTTAGTTTTCTACCTCTTGTTGAAGTAGTCCCCAGGGAGTGGCGAATAAGAATAAAATGTGCGTGGGAACGCAAGGATCCCATGACTGCAGGGGCGGATCCAGCTTCTGCCAATGGGGGGGGGGGGGCTCGGAATTTGTTTTCACCCATATTTTCCCGATGGGCCGCTCGAAGTTGATTTTTGTTTGTTTCTTTGAAGGTGTCACCACTAGTCCCGGGAAATACAAACACGAATTAAATAAGTCTATAGATCTGTTTAGTGATTATGAACTAGGTAAAATCATTTACCTTCTTGATTACTCTTTGGAGAAATAATAGAATATGCCTGGTGAATTTGATCATAAACCAACAAATTTCGATAATTCACAATAGTTCCATTCAACATTAAGGTTCACCTTTAAAAAATGATTTGGATTCACAGAGATTACAATGGTTATGACCTTTGGAATTCGTTGTAATTTCTTTGTGTAGAAAAGAAAATATGATATACAATTTATGACGAATTCCTTTTAACTATGATGCAATCCTTGATAAACTAATAACATTATTAAAGAGTCACATTCACGATAAATACATACAGGTTAGTAGTCTGTGGATGATTTAATCTTTGAGCTGTTGGCATAACGTCAATCTTGTAAAGGTCATCGTGGGCTTCGATGTCATCAAGGGGGTGGTCGAATTCACTCACTCGCAGTGCCGAGGAAGATTTCCTCCAGTCATTGATCATGCAGACAAATGGCGGGCTTGTATCACAGGCTTACCAAGGAATGAGAGTTCATCTCATCGAAATAATTGACTTGGTTCTGACGGCTAATAAACGGAAAAACATTAGATTCTGACAAGAAATCTCCATATAGCTTTTTTACCCCCCTTCCCCCTACACCACACTCTGGTCTCACTTGCCCTGCACTCACACGTTATTTCACCTGTCTAATAAAGAACCTCTTCTTTTTTCAAAATATCAATATAGATCACGAGATGAGTCTTAGTGAGTTAGCTAGTATTGCCTCCGTACTGCACAGACGGGACCAAACAAAGTTTGAGCCTCTTATTCGTGAATTGGATTTGAGATCTGATGAACTTCCAGAAGATCATGGAGCACAATTTGAGACATACTGTTTAGAAGTGCTAAGGACTTGGAAGGAGAAGATTAGACCCGTTCCTTATCACTACCGAAGGCATATCGTTGAAGCTCTCCAAGCTATTGGATGTTCTGATCTTGCTGATGAAGTTCTGACAGGTAGTCTTCGTATTTCATTCAGAATTTTCAGTGACTTTATATCGGGGAGGGGCAGTAATCATTTTTTATATGCAAAAAATTACCTTTATTCTAAGTTCCCATATACCATGTTTAGCTCGGCTGAATCTTATAAAATTAACATGCTTGATCTGCAATGGAACATAAGTATTGTTTCAATGGGAAACACATTAACTTTTTGATTTTTTTTTAATAAGGTTAACTTTATTTTGCTCTGTTCTAATGCATTAAGTTGACTTGTCATTATGTCTATTTAAATAGGAATAAATGGACTGAACTGAAGACTCTCGCAACAACCATAAATTATAAATTTGTCCCTTAATTTGATTGACTGGATTTATTATTTTTTATTCAAATTGAACAACAACGTAATATACATAAATAAAAAAGGAACCCTCTGAATGACAAAGCTGTTTAATGTGGCTTCCCTGCAATATCGATTAAATATTTTTTGTTAAATTTCTTTCAAACAAAATATATTTTTTGATTAATAATTGTTGTGTCTATTTCAATTATTATCTTCACGTCTGTTCGGTGATAATACAAGTGTCTATGGATGACAAGGGGAGCATGAAATTGCTGAATATTCAGAGTTATAATCTTGAAAGGTGTTAGAATTTGAGACGTGATGTACCTACATTTGCTTCGATAATTAAATTGTTTCATAGGTCGAATACAACCCCTCCCTCCCCACAAACACTCACACACAAGAAGAAGAAGAAAATAAATCGTGAATTGTTTTCAATTGATTAGACGAATTCTCACATCCTCGGCTTTATAACCTGGAACTAATTGTTTTGGCTATTTCTTTCACTGATGCTAATAATTTGCTTGAAATCATTGTTTCATACTTTCAAAGGCCTTTATCGACATGAATATCCCGACGAAGAAGTTATTGAAGATATCTGCAATATGCTTGATGACACTCAGATACGGAATCTTCTTGGAATACTAAAACTTAAGCCTGATCATGAAGAAAAAGATCGGAAAAAAATAAACAAAATGATTGTCCACTGGGCGGAAAAGTGGATGAGAAAGAATGATTCATCGGCTATATCATTTAAAGAGAGAAGACCATTAAACGATGAGCTTGTTAGAGAGGGGTTTTACGAGTTAGCCCATGAAATTATGATACTAGAATATTCCAAGTTCTAATATACGAACCTCATGCAAGTGTATTGTCTTTATTGTTAGATATTGATTGGTTCTGTTTCATCTGTAGAAATGTGAAATCTACCTTGGATGTATGAATTTGATATGAAAATACTTTTGAAAAAAATTGATGAGTTTTATTTTTCATGAAAATAAGAATATAATGAAAAGCATGAATTGATCACTGATCAAATGATCAAATAATACCCCTCCAGGTAACGTTTATTTCTCGATCCATTTGAGCATGAGTATTAATAATAAGTTAATGACAGCTTTTTTAAAAACGTCATTAAACCATGTCAATAGCGTTTTTAAATTTTAACAAAAGAGTGGTAAAACTAAGTACCTTTATTTGCACTTAGTTGTAATTCCAGTTTTAACCGCAGCCAATCCTAGAATGCGATGGGGATGAGGACGGATAGATAAATTGTAGCAACAGAAGTAATGGCTAAGTAGCGGATATAATAACAAGTGCTTTTATAAGAGAATGGTGTCTATGTATAAATGTGTCATCATTTTTTTGTTGCAAAAAAAATGTTATCGCCGCTTTCATAAATTAATGCAAGACACTAAAGCGCTTAGATTAAGGGTAGGCGTAATATGATTCAATCAGTATGATTCATCATTGTTGATTTATTCCTACTACTCTCTTGCCTTATTTTCTGTATACATATTGTATGAAAGACGGTGAGTGATGATGGCTGTGTAATGTAAGTACATGTTTTGTGAGTACACAATATCCGTAGTTTTATTTTAAAACAGGTAATTGTGTATCTCCAAAATATAGTGAAAAAAAATGTTTCTTTAAGTAAATGTATATTCTCCGATAAAAAAGTATCTAAAGTGGTTAGATTAAAAATTTTCTGTACATAATGTAAGAGCAAGCCCATGTGATCACTTATTCTATTTTTTTCAAACTGTTCTATCATTTTCCATTAAGGTCCAAAATGTATCTTCTCATGATGGATGAAGAAGAAAAATTTTATTGCATTTTTTTCACAATAAGTTCATTGGCAAATTCGCTGAGTATAAAAGAAATAAACTTATCCTTGTTGGGCATCTTTTTGCAATATAGACCAAAGTGTAAGATTGACCTCAGGTCAAAGGCAAAAGATGTATACCTGTTTGCTTTACATTGTTGGTGTGTGTGGGGTGCGTCTGCATTTGTGTTTCACTCCATTTTGATAGTCCCTGGATGCATGATATTTTAATTTCTAAATATTACGTTGTATTAGCATCGTATTTTGCAAAGATTGCAGAATCGCATATTGGAAAATGGTTATGGGAGGATATTGCTGACAAAATCGATCAAAATCAATTTGGTAATATAAGAAATTTGTATAGTTGTCATTATCTTATCGGATTACTACATGCTTTATACGGTAACGCTAAAAAGATTCTCTCTGTATCTACAATTTGTTTGACTGATTTCTCGAAAGCTTTTAATTGAATTAATCATAATTTGCTCGTCAATAAATCATTAAACCTTCATGTTCGACCATGTGTAATCTCTTTGCTAATTGATTTCCTCGATAGTCGTCAACACGTTGTAAAGTATAAAGGCCAATTATCTGATCTTTAACATAATGTTATAGGTGTGCCACAAGGGACTAAACTTGGCCCGATTCTGTTCCTAGTTATGAAACGATGCCTGTAGAGAATCTAGTATGTCATATTTGAAATATGTAGACGATCTGACTCTAGTAGAATGTAGATTAAGATCACAAACACCACAGTTGTAAGTTCAGTTACAATGTCCTCATTCATGGACCTTGGCAAATAGTATGAAATTGATCCCACTAAAATGCTGTTCAATGTCATCTTCCTTCTCTAAGCAACCGTTACAACAACCATAATTTTTTTTTATATATATA
This sequence comes from Lytechinus variegatus, assembly GCF_018143015.1. Classification (NCBI taxonomy): domain Eukaryota; kingdom Metazoa; phylum Echinodermata; class Echinoidea; order Temnopleuroida; family Toxopneustidae; genus Lytechinus; species Lytechinus variegatus. Next base: position 39,492,088 of record NC_054747.1, on the reverse strand, counting down.
TTGATGGCATCCCATTACCTTCTGTTAATGTAGTCAAGATACTTGGCGTCATGATCCAAACAGACCTAAAATGGAATGCTCATGTTTGAGAAATTATAAAAAATGTAACAAAAAAAAAATTCATGTTACGTAAATTAAAAAATCTACAACCTTCCTGTTTGTGATCTAGTCACCGTTTATATTGGCTACGTAAGATCAATTTTGGAGTATGTGTCCCTCTTTTTACGTCGGGTCTTACTAGCAGACAGATGAATGATTTGGAATCTATACAAATAAGAGCTTGTCGAGTTATTCTTGAATCACCAAAATACAGTTCATATGATGATGCATTGGTTGAACTAGGATTAACAACTCTATTATCCCGAAGAGAAAAACTTACTCAAGATTTTACTATTTGTTTTGAAAAAAAAAAATAACCTGTCAGTCTTGGTTACCTAGCTCCTATGCTATTTTCCTTCGAAATGCAAACAAATATACAAAATTTAAATACAATACAAGTCAAACAGATTTAAAATCTGTGCCATCCATAATCTTGTACATGTGCTTAACAAATATTACAAATTATAACTGAATAATTTGAAAATTCTTAAACGTTTGATGTAAATACAACCTTAGAAAATTGTGAATTATTTTTGATAACCATTGACCTATTGTGTTTTAAAAGGTTTTATTATGAATGATTTTATCAATCTATCATATATCCATCTTTTCAATGAATTAATGTGCAAATGTATGTGAATAATTTTAAATGTCTGTATTTTGATCATGTATTTTTAACTGATACCCTGTAAAGCATATGTAGTTCTGTTTTTACTGCGAAACATGTCTATTGAATAAACCATTAAATGAATGAATGAATATACTGAGTATGATAAGGTCGTGAAACAATTAATTGGTGACGTGATGATTTGAATATTTTCTGAGTTGACATTTACTGAAATGATTGCATGTCAGTCTGCTCTAAAATATTAATATACGTCAGCCATTAATATTCATGAATTATCAATGTCTCTGTAAAATTCAGTGTTGAAACACAATAAAGATAAATTTACGCAGTATCATTTTGTTTCTAGAAGTTGTAATTTTATCGAGTAATACCTTGTGTGGATAAGATTGCATCTCTGTGATGAAAGTACCCAATGCAAATTTGTGGTACAATATACTCCAATGAATTCTTGTAAAATGGCATTATGACTCTTGATTTCTCGTCTGGTCTCCCTTATAGCTACTAATCGTGCACCTACGTTATAGTTCAATAAGGTCGTTGATCACTTGACTTGCTGCTAAAAGTCATTGAAAAGGAAGAAATAATTTTGTATTTGTTTGAATCAAATCGTGAATCAAATCATGATTCTCTATCAATATTGTGATCAGCGCATTAAAAAAGTGACGCATTGATTACCCCAACATGAAGTAATGAAGCATTGGTTCACAACAGTGCGCCACGAGGGGATTCTTTAATTCTGGGAATTCTTTCTCGATATTTCCATTGTTGATGAGGCCTATCATCGATTGGTCTAATGCCAACTAAATACCAACTCGTCATTTGGTCTACCATCAGTTTGTCCACTATCCACATGGTCTAATTGCCATTTCGTGTACGCACCGTTTTATGTAATAGCCAGTTGATGGTCCAATAGCCGTTTAGTCCGTATACCATTTGGTCTAATTGGACTAAGTGTTAATTAGGGGAAATGAAATGGATATTAGACCGATTGGTTATGAGACGAAATGGTCGTAGACGAACTGAAGATTAGACGAAATGATAATAGGACCAAATGTTTATTGGACCATATGGCTGTAGGACGAAATGAATGGCATTAAACTATTAAAAAGAAGGTAGACCGTGCAATGAGTGGACGATTTGGCAAAAGACGAATTAGCAATTATTCTTGATAGGGGGTCAATGAAGTTTTTCAAAGGTTCGTAGAGGTCGAGGTTATGATCTTTACATTTTGTTTTTGTTAGAGGAAGGCAAATGCACTCCGTAGATATCATTAAATGGTAGGGTGTCATTAGTGCAAGAAAATTATATTTGTACTAGGAAGCATGGGCCTATAAAAATCCGTTTAAAACTTATGTTATCATGGTTATAGGAGAAGAGTATTAGTCAATTGAAAATTATTTGATTTAACCAGTTAAAACCAGAATCAATTGCAGTTCAATTCACAGCCGTTAAAAGCAAATTGCAATATATCATCGTGAATGATGCATTGATGTCATAAAGAAAGCGAGGTTCCTGTGCAATGCTATATTGCGCGAAGTTTTCAAGTCAAACATAATTCGTAGTTATTTTTTATTATTCCGTACTTACGCATTAAAAATCATCTGTTATCAGAATATGGTAATGCAAACATCGATCTTGGTTTTGTTTACATGATTTATAGATGTTTATGTTTGCTTCCTATTACAAACACTAATGGCACGCTACCTTAGTATAATGCTATCTAAGGATAGCGGTTGCCTTCCTCTAAAAACAAAGATGTATTTATATTAGACGTATAAAACAGAAGACCATAACTCATACCTCAATGATCCTTAAATAGAACTCATTAACGGGCCCTCATCAAATTAAATTACCAGTTCGTCTATTGCCAACTCGTCCTCTCATCACACTGTCTACCATTATCAAAATGTTATCTAAGCTGTGCTAGATATTGGGTCAGATGCATAAAAAGTGGCGATTGCTGGAAAGAAATTGCTTCAAGCACAGTCAATTGACTAGCCAAGTAAGCAAAAGATCAGACCTTAGCAGTTGCTTTTCAGATGTGTAAGCAATCGTGTGTGCTTGAACACCTTTCTTGCCTTCAGAAAGCAATTGCTAGCGGTTTGAGGAATAGCGACGTCACGCTGGTGCAAACGCGCTCATACAAAAAGGCTGAACTCGAATGCAGAGATGTGGCAGTGGAAAAACCGTTTCTCTCACACACATTCATGTAATATATTTTTCTTAGACATGTTAGACGTGGCGTCAACATAGGCGGCGGAAGCGGGGGGGACGGGGGGGACGTGTCCCCCCCTAAATTTTAGGTGGGGGGACGGTCCCCCCCCCTAAATTTTGTTTTGATAACTTTTTTTTTTTTTTTTTTTTTTTTTTTTTTTGCTTGTCAATTTTTTTTCCTGCGTCCCCCCCTAAATTCACGTGGACCCCCTTGACACGTGTGTTGTCCCCCCCTAAAATTTAGGTTGATGACGATTTTTTTTTTTTTTTTTTTTGCTTCTCAAAAAATTTTGGGGCGCTTGTCCTATTTTTTACATGTGTCCATCCAAAAATTTCAGGTGGACACCCCCTAAATTTATTGGCTTCCGCCGCCATTGGGCGTCAAACTATTTTTTAAAAGTTTTTTTAATAAAGAATTTGTAAAGTTTGCATTCGGTTTGCACTTCTTCAGAAGAAAACAATTTTCCTTTAGGCTATTGTACACCTTGGTCAGAGTTCTCTTTTAGGAGCATAAACATAATCATAAAACGAGAACGTCATGATCAAGCAATCGCTCAAGCTGCTCTGCCGGAGCTTGAAAACCCCCAAGCAAATACTAAAACTCACAAGCAAAATATTCGTTTTATGTACTAGGTTTTTTTTTTTTTTAGAAATAGCTTAATCGTCAAGCAAGTGCTACCAACCTGTTAGCGATTACTTTACGTTACTAGCAAAACCATTTGCTCGTTCATTTTAATGCATACGGATCAATCAAAAGACTAGCAAAAACAACTGCTAATTTGTATGCATCTGAACCAAGGATTACAGTAGCCTACATGTATATTTTTCTTCCTAGTAAGTGCAAATCAAATGCCAAATATGCAAATTAATAAAAAATGAAAAATTTAAGTTTGACACGTCCAAGAAAAAAGAAGATATATGAAAGAAACGGTAGGCCTAATCTGTACTGTACACCTTGCTTTCGAGTCCTGCCTTTTCTGTGAGTCGTGTTCGCACCAGCGCGCTGCAGTGTGACGTTTCTATTGCAACTGCTTTCTGACGTGCACGTCGTGATCTATTGGTTCTGACTCCCGCCTTTCAAATAGAAGGTCGTGGGCTCGAATCCTAGCCATGACATGTTTCCTTCAGCAAACAAATTATCTACACTGTACTGCACTCGACCGAGGTGAGGTAAATGGGTACCGGCAGGAAATAATTCCTCAAAAAGCTGTGCACACCAGAATCGGTAGAAGAGCTGAGCCGGGGTAATATAGGAGCGCCTTGAGCACCTAGCAAGGTGGATACCTCCATTAAACGAATCATTAATTAATATTATATTTATTATTATAATTATTTATAATATTAATTATTATTAATATTATTATCATTATTATTAAGAATTCAAGAAAAGGGTTCAAACACTAGCAAAGGTTTATGCATATGAAATAAAGCAATTCTGAGGCATGATCTTTTACGTGGCTTCAGTGGCGTACCGTGGTTCACGGCATTGGGGGAGGGGGGGGGGGTGAGCACCATCAAAAGTTTAGAGTCACAATTGCCAGGTATGCTGACCTAATAGAAGCAATTTATGGACTGTGCCATAAAACAGATATGTATCTCACCGATCAAATAATGCGAGCACGAAGCGCGAGCCGAAAATTTTTGACATTCAGACCTAAAAAATGGACATTATAAGCAATTTTTTGTAATCATGATACGTACCTGTCTCACTAATCAAACAATTGCGAACGCGAAGCGCGAGCCGAAATTTGTGTATATATTGACCCCAACAGGGCCAAAAGGACTAGTTTTTAGGAATTAATGAAGAGCATACATATCTCACCAGTCATCTAAAGCGTGCGTCAAGTGCTTGCTGATTTCGTAAAAATTACACCTAAACACATGAAGCACTTTGTGAGCATGATATGTACCCCACTAATCAAGTGTGAAAAACACAATGTCATAGACCCTCAGAAAAATATGTTTTATAAAGATTTGAAAAAAATGTAATACATATACATATAATTTTATATAATAAAATATACACTAGTTTCTTCTACTACGCCTCTCCTTTTTTTCTCCCTCTTTATCTCCTCCCCCGTTTTTTTGCCAGCAGATGGGGGGGGGGGCGCACTTCCCCCCATGCCCCCCCCCGTAGTTACGCCACTGCTTGGCTTGCTTGTGCTTGAAGCGATTGCGTGCCAGCAATTGCTACTTTTCATGCATCTGACCCATTCTCTTAACCACATAAGCAAGACAATCTAAATTAATAAAACATCATTTTAGGAGCTTCTCTGTAATCTGATATCAATAAAATATGAGCAAAGAAATCATAAACGTTTATCACCTGGGCCATGGTGTTTATCAAGTTCAAGTGTCTTGATTTTTGAGTGAAAAAGATAACGATGATAAGATTGCTTGGAGTTTGAAGTTCACCCCTCTCCAATTAGTCTATTTACCACGTTCACGAAAACGAATTTGACAATTTATTAATGACTGATGTCTAACGAATGAAGAACTAACTTCAACAGCTTCAATAGTTCTCTCTCCCTTTTAGCAGAACAAGAATATACAGGCGCCGCATTTTCGGCGGCGTCGTCAACATTGAAATCTTAACCAAGGTGTAGTCTTTGAAATGTCATAACTTATATACATGTAGACCTAGTTCATGAAGCTTGGACATGAGGATAATCAAATATTACTGAACATCCTCATTGAGCTTCAGGTCACATGATCAAGTTCAAAGGTTATTATTTGAAGGTAGACGAACTTTTGGCATGTGAGGGGTATTTGTTGAATGGCCATCATAAGTTTAAAGACAGTTATAGTGCGATGGAATGAACTTATGATTGGCCCGGTGGTCCAGCAGTAACACTGACGCATATTATGTGTAATGGCTATGTACCAATTTTTATTTCAACTTTTCTGTCGTTTTGTTAAGGATCGTAAACGCAACCTTTAATCTTGAAGTGATTGAATAAACAGAAAATCATACATACATAATTCAAACGTTATGCTAACAAGATAGAAATGAAATCGACAGTGGATGGCTGAGTACAAGACAAGTAAATCTATACAAATGGCGGTCAAACGAACACACCTCTCTCTGTGGATCGTATCTGCTTATGTTTTGTACTTCTTTTCAGGTATGTAATTGTTTCTTGGGATGTGTAGTGACCGAGACGTGACTAGGCTTTAAATGATGTTACGTATAAACCGAAAGCAGACACATGCATATCAAGGTAGTTTGGCCAAAATTACGTTGTCCCGCTCCACCCACACATACCTATAAAGCTTCGTTTGTCAAATTCAAGGGGGGGGGGGGGGGGTTCTATGTTGTGGAGCGTTGTGGCCCAGTGGATTAGTCTTCGGACTTTGAAACAGAGGGTCGTGGGTTCGAATCCCAGCCATGGCGTAATTTCCTTCAGCAAGAAATTCGTCCACGTTGTGCTGCACTCGACCCAGGTGAGGTAAGTGGGTACCTGGCAGGAATTTATTCCTTGAAACGCCACCGCGCTGTAAAAGGCTGCGGGGCTAAAGCCAGGGTAATAATATCCAATGAAACGCATAGGGACGCATTTGGCAGTGATATGCGCTATATAAGCATGTTGGTATTATTATTATTATGTTAATGTATTAACTTGTGCTTCTTTTTACCGTATTTTCCTTTATTTTTTTATTTCGCTACAACTGTCAAAGCATGCACGCTAGAGAATATAGACTAAAGAAAAAGTTTGGAAATCTGAATTCGATCGATAATCCCACCTCATTTTTAGTAGATAATACCAATGGATAGACCATTAAATTTTCTTTAAAGCGATACCCTACTTCATATTGTTTTTCCTACAAGATATATAGGGGAGGTACTCGCAAGTGACGTCACAAATGAAAAGACAAAATTTTCGTAATCTAAGTATATCATTGATTCATTTTCCTAAAAATCTCCAATATAGTACATGATTTTTCTGCTAAATTCTACAGTAAAGTTTAGGCGACCTTCCCTTTAAAGTTTACCTGACGCTTTGGAAAATAGAATAGATATAACAGGCATTGTTGTTTCTAGAGGCTAAACAAGACCGCGACTCGACTTAACCTTTTACTTAACATTACTACATGCCTTAACCGATAGAGTGAAATAACCGAAACACATAATACTGAAAAAATAGTAGCTTATAAACGTTTCCTGTGTGTTTAAGGGATACGTGGTGAGGTTCCTGATGATACTGTCTACACTGAGCTACACAAAGATGTTAGAATAGGAGACAGTGCAGTCCTGACTTGTCAGTTTCGAGGGTCACCTTTTGCTGTCTGGTGGAAGAAAGGTGATGACCCGAGAAGGGCACTAAACCTTGTATCATGGATTGATGACCTCACTGGTAAATGTGAAGGTCAAAGGCCATGTGAGATCATGGAAATGAATGAGAATCGTTCCTTGGTCATCAAAGAGGTCAGTATGGAGGAACAAGGTCGATATATCTGCGTAGTTTCTAACTACAAGGGAATTCTAATACATAACTTCACAGATATCAGACTGTTTTGTAAGTATTTTGATTTCCGAGCTGATCATGTACTGTGCGTTTTACTGCGTAACATCTTAGATTTAAAAATTTTAACGAGTGCTTTCATATTAGAGTAAACCGTCCCGAATTCAGAACCCTTAGACCCCCACCAAGAACTTACATGTAAAATGAAGGGGGGGGGGGGTCACTCAGGGCTGGAAATAAAATGATTTGTCCAGATTCAGTTGAATAATAAATACGAGTTAAGAAGATTATGATATTTTAAGAACTCAATCTGTGTTATTTGGATGGTACAGCACTGGTTAATGTTGTTGAATTAATTTACATTTAAATGGTATCCTGCAGCAATGTGAAAATAGGATTGACTATACTGATTAAGCATGTAAGATAATCATTGCTGCAATTTAGCAGTGCATGGGAAATTTATCATATACACGTGTGTGGAAATATAAAGTAATCAAGATTTAATGCAGTAACGTAGTAAACTTTTAGAGGGGACATGGTATCATGGGCCTTTCTATTGCGTAGATATGAAATGAGAGAAATAAATTCAATTCAATTTATTTCCTTGACAGCATGAATATAACGGTTTGAACAAGATATTGCTAACCTTTAAAACCCAATGATTCTGCTATTAATTTTGATCAGATTCATTTTATATATGTATAGCTGAGCAATGAATAATACATTACAATCTCTTATATTGCAGCTCCTCCTATAGAACCCTACCCAATCATCAACCAGTGTGAGACAAAGGAAGATCCTATGAATTCTACTTCTTCAAAGGCTTGTAGGATTTCAACCAACGCCACCATTATAATCATCACCTGCTCGGCTTTCGGATTCTACCGGATATCAACCTGTTCTTCCTGCATGGGTCTTCAAAGGTGATCTACTCCAAGAGTATTGACTGGAAAAATGAAGACGGTTCAAAAAACAAAACCATATTGATTGAAGCGAGAGTCAGTGACCTGCCATACGTATGCATTGCGTCAGATATACCTGGTTCAAAAGAGGAGAGAGCCAGGGAAATATTTATAGACCATTCGTATCCAGTCAGTTCAGATGAGACAACTGCAGCTACACCCGAGAACTTGGAGGAAGATGATGAGAGAAGTGGCACGAATCCTGCAAAGATTGGTAAGCATTAACTAACCACCATGGGAATCAGTGTTGTAGTCAAGGCTCAAACCTCCAAGGCTAAGGCCAAGGCCAAGGCTTTAATACCCAAGGCCAAGGCTTCAATAACCAAGGCTGAGGCCAAGGCATGGAAACCCAAGGCCAAGGCCAAGGCCTGAAAACCTCAAGGCCAAGGCCAAGGCATTTCAATTGTACAATATATGGGAAAAAAGACAACAATGCTTAGGCGGCATACATGACACACAGGACCAAATGTATAAAAGGTGTGAGCGAGCAAAATTTTTTACCCTTGTACATTTAAAACGAAAATAATTTTATGATAGATCATGTAGATTTAGACATAAAATTAAAATAAACATATAGTTACATTTGTACAATTCATTATTGTTCTAGGCGATTCACATTGCAATAATTATTATTACCAAGGTGATCTGATCATGGCATGCCCATTCTCAACATGTCTTTCTCCTCTACCTGGGACAGGGGAGGCAGAATGTATTTTTTGGGGGGAGGTCAAAGCCAAAAATGCACTTACAGTATAAGTCAAAATGAGAATTTTGGTGCAGTTCAGCAAAGCTTTTTTAAGTGATTTCTAATTGATAAGACAGATATTTTGATTTAGGCTTTAATTTCCCGCTATAGAAAGCATAGCGAGCAAGTGGTTTTGAAAAAAAAAATCAATTTTGAAGTTGAAAAAACTCGATTTTGGGTCAATTTAATGGTGCCAATCACTGTTAAAAGGGTATCATTGCGAGATGTTGTAATAAGAAATGAAATTTAAATATTTTGAGCTGTTTTTGTAATCATGAAAAAGGTGTGCATCTTACTAAACAAATTAACGCGAGCACAAAACACAAGCAGAAATTTTTAGTGACCAGAAAAGGAAGCTGTTCTGGACTGCATTTAGTGACTCATAAATAGGATACATAACTCACCAATCAAAAAAATGCGAGCGCAAAGCGCGAGCTCAAAAATTTGTAATATTCCGATCTAAAAACTAGACACTCTAAGCATTTTTTTGTGTAAACTGAATGCGAACCTTACTTAACAATAATTTATGCAAGCACAATCCAAAATTTGTTGAATTTGAAACCTAAACTTTTGCTCTGTATGCCATGCTTGGCCCCTCAAAATTTTTGGCTCATCATGCCATTGATACCATAGCCCATTTGGAATGACGAAATTGAAGTTTGTGTTAAAGTTTACCGAATCTTTTCAGAATATCATTAAGACTTAAAACATTCTTGTTGGTCAAAGAAAATAATAGAAGGAAAACCTAATGGAATAGAAATCAACCTTGTTATCATTCTTCAGAGTAAGCTATTTTTAGAGTATGAAAATTGTTGTCAAAATTGCAGTCAGATCTGTCAGAATTATTCCTGTCATAAAATCACTATAATCAGTGGCGTACCGTGGGTCACGGCATTGGGGGGCACCAGCAAAAACTTGGAATTGCCTAGTGAGCGCGCAAAGCGCTCCCAGTTGCCAGGTATACTGAACTAATAGAGATATTTTTTATAAGGACAGTGCCAATAAACGGACATGTATCTCACTAGTCAAATAATGCGAGCGCGAAGCGCGAGCTTAAAACTTTTGATATTCAAACCTAAAAAGGGACATTACAATCAATCTTTTGTAATCATGATACGTACCTGTCTCGTTAAATAATGCGAGCGCGAAGCGCCAACTGAAATTTTTGTAAATATTGACCCCAAACAGGAAGATTTTAAGGACTATATTTTAGGAATCTTTTATCTATTAAGATTATACACATCTCACCATAGTCATCTAATGGGAGTGCCAATAAGCGCTTGCTGATTTTGTTAGAATTACATCTAAACATGCACATAAAGCACTTGTAATCATGATTAACAATTAACATACCCATCTCACTAATCAAATCTTGCGAGCGTGAAGCGCGAGCTGAAAATTTAGGAAATTCAGACCTGAAGAGGGGCATTTTAAGGCTTGTTTGTAGGAATTCAAGAAGGACTTACATAGTTCACTAACCAAATGATGCGAGCGCGAAGCGCGAGCTGAAAATTTTTGATATTCAGATCAGAAAACAGAAAAAAGGAACATTTTAAGGACTCATTCTAGGAATTGATGGAGAGCAGACATCTTTCACCAATCCACTACTGCGAACGTTAGCACGGACAGGAAATGTTTTATATTAAGACCTTAAAATGGGACAATCACTTAAAGTATTCATGAAAAAGAAGCATACTTTTAAAAGAATAACTCGAAGTGCGAGGAAATATATTTGGTAGTTTGGTGTATATTGACTTGAAAACAGGAGGTTTTAGTATAACAGGATTATATATCTCGGTAAACAGACAATGGGAGCACCAGGAACAATGAAGACTTATGCCCTGAGCAAATTATGTTTCATTTATATGAAAAACATGTTTCTTATGTAATGTAACATAACATAATTATAACGTTATAATGAACATTGTCTTCTTTCCCACTACGTTTCTCTTCCTTTCTCCCTCTTATCCTCCTTTTTTTAGTCAGCCGATGGGGGGGGGGGGCACGTGCCCCCATGCCCCCTGTAGTTACGCCACTGACTATAATCCTAATCGTAATTATTATCATTATTATTGATATTGTCATTATCCTTATTAGTCATGATTACGTCATATTACCAATAAATAATATTAATTTTCATCACTTCTCTTTGTTACATAATTATGTGATGATAATTGCAATTGATGGCACTGCTAAGTACACATACTGCTTCTGCTGCTGCTGACTGGTAGTATTTAGTGTCATTAGATGTACAGAACAATTGAAACATTTATAATTACTTGTATAAAACAAATGAAAGTACAAAATACAAAATGCCTTGAAAAAGCCTTGAAAATGCCTTGAAAATGCCTTGAAATTTCAAGGCTCAAAATCCTCAAGGCCAAGGCCAAGGCCCTCTCAAGGCCAAGGCCTGAATGTTCAAGGCCAAGGCTTTGAAAAAATAGGCCTTAAGGCGCCTTAAGGCCAGGGCCGAGCATCAAGGCACTACAACACTGATGGGAATGCATTATCACGATTTATTCATTAAAAAACGTATGATATTTTATTTAAATCATAAATTTGAAAAGTATCTCAAAGTAATAAAGACTCCAAGCACCAAGTTGAGACAACATTATGACATCGATAACAACTATTGCTCTCACAACCTCTAAAATGTTGATTGAGTTCTGACTGCCTGTATCAGCTTTCAGCAAACATGACCAGTCTAGAGTTCGAATTTGATGAACATGTGAATGAAAAAACAACAACAACCGATTTTTTACATTTATTTGGCCGTAATATCACATTCATTGCACCGATTCTTAAAAAAGTAAAGACCTGCTGTTAAACTGACCTGACTGTGACTATGAATTCAAGTTTAAAAGTATATTTAGGAATACCTTGCTACATAAGGGCTAGTTATAAATATTATAAAGTCTGAAACCTTTTCCCCCCTTTATTAGTGATACCAATCCTACTGATACTTGCAGTCACCCTGGTATTCTTGTGGCGGAGATCAAGGAAAAGGCAGGCCGGACTTTACGAAGGTAAGAACTGTCATTCATTCTGCAATTGCTGTATTCTTGGTTTATTGATTTCCACACTATTTCAGTAGTCACCACTGGCACACGGATGGTGGAGGGGATTCTGGGTTCCAAAATGCTCCATAAATTGGGGGGAGGGTGAGGGGAGAAAATGAAATGAATGAGGAAAATATGATTTAATCTGTTGAATATTATGTTCAAATTTATCACAGAATTCGATGTCCAAATAAAAGACGCAATTATTATGCTCTTGGTCGTGACATCTTTGAAAATTTCCAACATTCAGGGTGTTCATGGTGTTGTGCCGTAAAAAAATATTTATATTATGCCACCAGTAATACATCATGATAAATTGGCTTGATACTGACGGACTAGACTCTCCAAATGTGGAAATTAATTGTAATATCTGAAAGGGATTCCATCCATTCATGTCAATTCAAAGGCCACCAGGTCATTTGACATGTTTGAAGCATTAAGAATGAATCAATTTACCATTTTTACACTGTGTACAGTAGTAAAACGTGATGTCGAGGAGTCAGAGTTATTGGTGCAAAAAGTGAAAGTACAAGGTAAGTGTTCCACGAAAACACATTGGCTTTGAATTGAATACGACAGGGAAGGACCTTCTCTTTATCCTTATTCTTCATCACAATTATTTATTGATATTACTTTAAAATAGCTTTTGATTTATTTAGTAACCATATTGCATTACTTGGCTTTCAGTATTTTCAAGACTTATTACCAAATAGTGTATCATCCATGTCCTCAATAAATCATCAAATTCATTGCCATGAAAATAGACTCCGTAATTTCATTTATGGAAAATAAAAACCTCTCTATCAAAAAATCTGTAAGAAATGCCCTACCAATAATTTGGAACAAGATACTATGCGTTTAATAAAATCCAATTCAACTTTTTTAAAAATGGCTAAAATTTCATTTGTAATCTTAGCATAAGTGATAATTCACCTACCCGTATTCGTCTTTTTTATCTCTTTTTTGGTCTCGTTTGTTGTAAATATATTTTTTTTTCTCTCTTTAACTTTCTGATGTATAATCTTTGTTCTAAGATATTAATATGAATTATATATTTTTTTGTGAGAACTTTTAGTTTGCAAAGCCATATCAGGCTTTCCCAAAGGTTATCCTTTTCCATTATCAATCTTTGTAAATGATGAACATTCTTTATGCATTATTGTTTCGATTTTAATATTTTTTATACATAAAAAAATCATTTAAAAAAATTTTCCAAATATATGGCACCACGCAGACGCGTTTGGAGTAAAACAGGCAGCGAAATCAAAGAATTATAAAAAGATCAAGAGAAAAATAACTTAAAGGTCAAGTCCTCCTTAGAAAAATATTGATTTGAATCAATAAAGAAAAATCAAATAAGCACAATGCTGAAATTTCCATCAAAATCGGATGTAAAATAAGACAGTTATTACATTTCAAAGTTTCGCTTATTTTTAACAAAATAGTTATATGATCGAGCCAGTTACATCCAAATGAGAGAGCCGATGATGTCACTCAATCACTATTTCTTTTGTTTTTTTTTTATTGTTTGAATTATACAATATTTCAATTTGTATGAATTTGACGATTGGGACCTCCTTGCCTGTAGCACAAAAATGTTAAAATAATGGAATTCTAAGTGTTCAAGGAGGAATAAAACTTCATTTCACATGACAATGACAAGAAAATAAGATATTTCATATTTCACATAATAAATTACACAAAAATAGTGAGTGAGTGATGTCATCAGTTCATCATTTGCATACCGACCGATATATAACTGTTTTTTTTAAATGAAGCGAGACTTTAAAATGCCATAAGTTTCTTATTTTAGATCCGATTTTGATAAACGTTTTAGTCTTAAGCTTGTTGACTTTCTCTTTTTATTCAAATCAAGTTTTTTCTTGGGGTGGGCTTGTCCTTTAAAAACCAAAAAAAGTGTATTAAGTTCACCAAAAATAGCTTAATTGTGATCCATCTGTCCAAGCGTTCCGAAAGACCGCATGCTTCTTTATTAAGAGTTCCGTCACCTACCACGACAAAAGGAACGAAAATGCATGTTCTATCGTAATTATTATATGGAAATCAAGCGCAGTACAAATCATAGCAAGTTCATGTTTTGAACCAGTATTTTACACATTTCCCTTTAACAGGGGTTGTCTCTTTTTATGAACTGTGGCTACTGGCTTATGACACTCCGAATGATGAGATGGCAAAGGTATATACTGCTCTTGTTAAACTTGGTATTACCAATATCAAGGGACAGATGGATAAAGGACTTGTGTATGATGCTCTTTGTAAATGGACAATGATATCAGATGCACGTGACCAACCACAGATGTTAAGAGATGTCTTAGAGGAGGTGGGCCTTGAAACTAGATGGCATGAGATTTATGGTATGTATTTTTATTTCTTCCATTCAAAATTAACCTAAAACATTCTTATTTTCAAACAACTTGCCCTTTACCATGCGGTTTAACACCATTGCCTGCATGGATTTTCAAAATAATGTTCGTCACAATTTCCATGTTTTACCATTTAGCAGCATTATTTTGGCTACAGCATGTTCCAACATTGAGTATTTCCTATTTTCTCACAATGCAGACAACGTACGGCAAGTCAATGATGTTACCAAAGTATCTGAAAGAACACTCGAACAAATCCTGCTTGACTTGAAAGGCAAAAGATCAATTAAAAAGTTCCTGAATAACTTGTTACAACGTGAAAGTATATGTATCCAAAATGAAACAATCGGGGTCGCTCATGGCAGTGAAGAGGATAAAGGAAAGTCTGCCAATGAAGAGGGCAACGTGGCTATGGAAAACACATTTCCCGTCAAAGAAGCCAAAGATACCAATGACAGTAAAGGGAACAATGAAGACTCAGCTCCCTACAACGGAATCAATGATACCCATGACGGTAAAGGTAGCAAGAAAGACCCGCATCCCGCCAAAGAATCCAAGCAAGAAGAAGTCTTTCAGCATGTTCAGGCAATGGAAGAGGTAGAATACACTAAAGGCATGCGAACGTTGAAGGAATGGAATAAACGCTCTTTCCGACAGAATCCGTTTGTGCTGGTTAGTCTAGCTCTCGAAAGAGCAGGTTTTCTCCATATCTCAAAGACCTTCTTTGATGGTGAGTCTCTTTCTATTTGACATATCTGTTAAAACTAAAGTGGTTCGCGGACAAGGTTCATTTGATTAGTGGGTTGACTTGAAAATATGGTTTTCACAGTCATGGAATTAGCTTTAGTTTGCGATCATTTGAAATTACCTCCAAAAGATAATGTTTTGTGATTGGGTAAAAACGAACTATGTTCTTAAAAAAAAAAACATAAGCAGGTTTAACTTCAACAATAGCATCTTCATGATCTTGGTAGTTTCAGGACTACACTACAGTGCCTGCTTGTTTATTCATGTTAGATAATATGAGAGGTTCATTTATAGGCTATGGTAATTTTACACGGCCAACATTAAATATGGTAGGTTGTATTGACTTGCAGGTTCAACCATGGAGCTATTACAGATAGCTCTATTGTTTAACAACACAGCACGATGATTGATAAGTCCGAATGCAACATGTTATGGTCAGAAGAAAGCTACATTATACCGCCGTTTTCTCAAGAAACTATGGGTCTTGTAGCGGTAACAAAACAAGGAAATAGTTATTGAAATGCGTCTTTGTCATTATTCCACGGTCAATTTTGCACGTTATTCATTTTAGACGAAAACAAAATATTTTGCATATTGCTTTTGTTATTTTGCCCTTGAACATGTTGAATGTAAGTGTAGAAAGGGACGCATATGTTAATAAACATGGTCTAACACATTCCCTTGCAGGCACTTTATCATTTTATGAGCTGAGATCATTAATGTACAACGTGAATACACCTAGCCTAGAGAAGTTAAGAAAAGCAATCTGCGAGCTAGGAGTCGATGCGACGAGTGTAGTTCAAATCGGTCCACAACAAATCTACGACTCGCTCTGTCAGTGGAAAGAGGGACACCCTCAGGTAGATCAAGGAAAGATATTACATGATGCGCTTATAAGAGCCGGACATGAGGAAGCATGGTTAGAAATCCTAGGTGAGTTAATCATTCAACTGTTACGTTCCAATATTTTGTGTTTGCTATTATAATTGAACATTATCCCGGGACATTATATTAAAACGAAAATCCCATATACCTGAATCTGTATTTCCAGTTGTATAAGAAACCTCATTAGCATGATAAGTGTGCAGTCCATTTCGTGTACATACTCGATAGCACAATGTTGACCAAATTACTTCATCATCGGAGAAGGTTGCAATACAAAAATCCTTACCCCAATAAAAAACATTATATATATATATATATATATATATATATATATATATATATATATATATATATATATATATATATACTAGATTTAGAAACAGGAAGCAAATAAGACATGCGAAAAGAATGTAAATTCAACAAGTTCTATCGTATGATCCAGGTGCAATTTTGTTTCGGATGAAATAAGAACAAATAGAGAATTAACTATATGATTAATTTTTCCCCTTAAGATCGAAGGAAAGGAAAAACAGATGTCCGTGAAGGTACGATCAGAAAGATACTACGTGATGTCAAAGACGCCGCAAAGATACAGCTGCTCCTGCAAAACCTGGACCCAGACTTAGCTAAAGATTTGGATACTTCATTGAAGACAGATTTCATGGAAAAAGCCATGGAAGCACTGAAAGAATGGAATAAAAGATCTTTCAATGAAAATAAACTGATCTTACTAAGCCGTGCCTTAGAGAAAGCGAAATGCAGGCCAATCGACAGGACTTTTCTTTACGGTAAGAGTATTCGGGGTTGTAAAAACATTTCATTTTTCTATCGCCTGCAGAGTAGAGCGAGACTATTGGCACCGTTTTCCCAACGGTGGCAGCGTCGTCAAAATTAAAATCTTAACCAAGAATATTATTATTGAAGTTTCATCATAACCTGGGCCCGTATTCCATAAACGAGATAAGCATGCTTAAGTAAAACAAGTGGAATGCCTCTGGCCGTCTCACCTGAATCACGCAATTCAACATAGCAGCAGTGCTTTCTTTGAAAACTACTTTAACTCGCACAAGATGTTTAGTGATACTCGGTTCCTCTTATTTCCACGTTTAATGAACTAGACCAATACACTTACAGAGATAGGATGGTAATTCAACAAATACCCCCAATGTGGCCAAAGTTCATTAAACTCACATGGCCTTTGACCTTGATCATGTGACCTGAAACTTGCACAGGATATTCAGTGATACTTGATTACTCTTATGTCAAAAGTCAGATCAATAAACTTGTAAAGTTATGATGGTAATTCAACAGATACCCCCCATTATGGCCAAAGTTCATTGACCTTTGACCTTGGTCATGTGACCTAAAATGCGCACAGGATGTTCAGTGATACTTGATTACTCTTATGTCCAAGTTTTATGAACTAGACCAACATACTTTCAAAGTTATGATGGTAATTCAATAAATACCCCCAATTTCGCCAAAGTTCATTGACCCTAAATGACTTTGACCTTAATCATGTGAACTGAAACTTGCACAGGATGCTCAGTGATACTTGATTAACCTTATGTCCAAGTTTAATGAACTAGGTCTATATATTTTCTAAGTTATGATGACATTTCAAAAACTTAACCTCAGGTTAAGATTTTGATGTTGATTCCCCCAGCATGGTCTAAGTTCATTGACCCTAAATGACCTTTGACCTTGGTCATGTGACATGAAACTCTGATAGGATGTTCCGTAATACTTGATTAACCTTATGGCTAAGTTTCATGAACTAGGTTTTATATACTTTCTAAGTTATGATGTCATTTCAAAAACTTAACCTCAGGTTAAAGGTCAAGTCCACCACAGAATCAAACGAGCACAATGCTGAAAATTTCATCAAAATCGGATGTAAAATAAGAAAGCTATGACATTTCAAATTTTCGCTTATTTTTTAATAAAATAGTTATATGAACGAGCCAGTTACATCCAAATGAGAGAGTCGATGATGTCACTCACTCACTATTTCTTTTGTTTTTTATTGTTTGAATTATACAATATTTCAATTTTTACGAATTTGACGATTAGGACCTCCTTGCCTGAAGCACAAAATGTTAAAATAATGGAATTCCACGTGTTCAGGGAGGAATGAAATTTCATTTCACATGACAATGACGAGAAAATCAAAATATTTCATATAATAAAATACAAAAAAAAAATAGTGAGTGATGTCATCAGTTCCCTCATTTGCATACCGACCGAGATGTGCATATAACTGTTTTGTGAAATGAAGCGAAACTTGAAAATGTCATAACTTTCTTATTTTACATCCGATTTTGATGAATTTTTCAGTGTTATGCTTGTTGAATTTTTTCTCTTTATTTAAATCAACTTTTTGGGGGTGGACTTGTCTTTTAAGATTTGATGTTGACGCCGCCGCCGCCGTCGGAAAAGCGGGGCCTATAGGCTCACTCTGCTATGCAGGTGAAACAAAAACTAAGCATTTTTTCTTATTTTCTGTCTGAGACAAAATTCTTTGCCACGACGCGTATTCCATAAAGAATTTTGTCTTAGAATTTGGCTAAGAGTGATATAGGACAATGTAGGCTAAGCAACTTTTCTTAAAACTGCAGAGTCTGTATTCCATAAATTCAACATGGCAAAGAACTTTGCCCTAATGCTGTCTTAATTGTTTTAGTTTCAAGGCAATTTTAGCCATCGCCTTTTCTTTATCCTGACACGTGATACATGTACGTGAATTAAGCGTTGGTCTCCAGATCTCATCCCTTTCTCCTATTTCTGATAGTAGCGTAATTTTCTCCTCTTCTGAAAGTGATTTTCCTTTTTTTCTCTGCCTCCATCTTGATATTTCTCATGATGCGATTTTTGCTTTAACACATAAAATAAAAAGGCCTGTATTCTGAAGTCGGGTTTAATTTGATCTCAGGTTTAAAGTTGTGATTTAAGTATTGACAGCCAATTGTTACATAACCACTAACAGTAGAAATATCATACTTCATCTCATTCGGCTCTCAAATCATTTATACTTGTGTAGGAAGTATAAATAGACGATTGTCTTCATCATGAATTGGGAAAGAGAAGAGTAAACATACGAAACATACAACTTAATAAAAATGTTGATACTTTTGGTTTCCCATATACTTGAACCACCATTTTAAACCTGACTTAAAGTAATAAACCGACTTCAGAATCCGGGGCATAGACTTTTTACCGCGGAGCAGTTGTTATAGGTTCGCTACAAAAGTTGCGCGACGTTGCAATTTTCTCATGACGTCACTGAATATGAGACTCTGGCTTAGCCATATCCTCTGACTTGAGACAAATGTCTTAAAGTTTATAGAATATCATTAGGGAAGATTACTTAGACAAGCAAAATGCTTAGACAAATTGCTCAAACTTAAGGAAAAAGTTTATCGTTTATGGAACGCGGACCCTGTTTCATAAAACTTAAACATAAGGGTAATCAAGTAATATTGAAAATCCTGTTGGTTTTCAGGTCACATGATGAAGGTCAAAGACCATTTAAGGTCAATGAAGTGTTAGTGACATTAAGACATGTTGAGGGTATTTGGAGAATTACCATAACTGTGAAAGTTATAGATCTTGTTCATGACAAATGGACATACATCTAAGAATAGTCAATGAAAACCCTGTGAGAGTTTCAGGTCTTATGACCAAGATCAAAGGTTATTTATGGTCGATGAACTTACATGTTGGGGAATCAAAACGAAATCTTAACAAAAATAAATTTTTTGAAATGTCATAACTTTGAAAGTATATGGATCTAGTTGATGAAACTAAATGATATTAATCTAGTATCAGCAAACACCCTGCCCGAGTTTCTGGTCACATGACCACACAGAGTCATTTGGGGCCAGTGAACTTGGAATTGTTGGGTAAATCAACATCAAAATCTTAACCTAAGGTTGAGTTTTTAAAATGTCCTAACCTAGAAGGTGTATGAACCTTATTCATGACATAACTATAATCAAGTATTACTAAACATCTTGCACAATTTTAGGTCGCGGTGTCAAGGTCAAAAGTCATTTAGGGTCTATAAACATAACATTTTTACTATCTTATACATGGCAAGAATTATGTTTTTCGTGAATTTGTCATTTTCAAAGTTAAGAATGCTTCTATATATTGTATACCATAATGCATTCAAGGCAGCCAGAGGCGTTGAACTTGTTTTAATTAGGATTGTATTGTAAAGTTGAAAAGGAACTTTCTATATACGATATTTCTTTAATCTTGATTATTGGAACAGCGTTCTTATGCCTGGAGACTGACAAATGATATATCTGAAAATTTATTACTTCAACAATTTACAATATGTGATCTACATTGCATTTTACATTGCACATTCGTTATGATATAGATGTAGATGAAAACTGGATCTAAAATAGTAATTCCATGCAAATAATATTTTCATTTTCTCCAAATCAGAAACAATGTCCTATTTTGAACTGTGGTCAATGGTTCATTTCGACTTTGAGACTGATATGATATCGTTGCCATTACGCAAGACTTTAAAGGCGATGGGAATACTAGGTATAGAAGAGACAATTGGTCGGCATGAGCTTTATCATCTTCTTTGTGAATGGAAGGACGAACATTGTAATTGCGACCAACAATTGGTGCTTAAAGTTCATTTCCTTAACGAAAGACTTAACAAAGAATGGGAAAATCTCAGTGGTAAGTGAAATGATGTATTCTTTCTTTTCACATTTTAACGAATTCATTCTAAGGAGGGGGGGGGGGGGGGTACGAAAGATAAGAAATTACAGGTGTAAAGTAAAGTTTCTTTACCCACCATGCACATCGTTGGTTATCTAATAGACGCCAGGTGTTAGCGGAATGTATGTACCGCTCGTGTGTGTATGTTGCCTGCGTTTACATTCTGTAAGGAAAGAGGCCGAAGACATATAATTGACATAAGGGCCCACTCTTTAATATTTCAGATCTAAGGTGCGGAACTGACCGGATAATTTCGAGTGAGACGCTGGAACATATCTTGTGGCACTTGAAAACTTCAGGAAAGATCAACGCCTTTCTTCATCAGCTGACCAATACCATGGATACCCACCAAGAATCAATACCTGACAATTCAAATCCACCAGAGAACATCAAGATTGCTTTAACTAGATTGGAGCTGTGGAAGAAGGGCCCCTTTGATAAACATCCTGTGATTCTGTTAAGCGAAGCGCTGGAGTCGGCAAAGTGCTCCAGCGTTGCTATGGCTTTCTTTCAAGGTAATTATTTGAAAGAACGAAGGTTATGTCTTCTTCTATATTCAATCATATAATGCTATATCAGATACCACATTTCTAAAAAAAAAATGCAAAATCCACCTACCGAAGGTGTGTTCCAAGAATATTAGATATTAAAATCTTTCAGAAATTTAGATGGGTGATGATATTTTTCCCCTAAATATTATCAATGGGGAATTTACTGATTCATCCATTTTATATAGAAAATTCATCATTCCAAAAAAAATCATGAATAACAAAAAAAAACAATAATTGATCGTTATAACACCAAAAACATGAGAAAAAAAACACGACACGTATACCCCACCTGTTCTGAGAATGTTCGTAAAAACATTTAATGAAAATACAGTCTATTACATTGGAAGGGATGGGGGCAATATTTGAGTTAACCAGGCAAACCAAATAAAAGTAGTAAAAATGATAACGAATAGAGCCAATGGAAACACAACACAACAATTGGAGTGGGTCGGGTAAAATGACTGTGCTTTATCTCCGATACAAGCATCATGAGTTCAGTATTTTCCAACGTTGTATTTAATACTTAAGACATTTGTTACACCTTGCAAAATCGGATAATCATTAGTAGAATCTAGTTGCTTTTGTCAAAGACATCCCATTAAATCTTTGAAAAGTGACCTTTCCATTTTAAAGCAATTTGTGTATGTACATTGTAAAAATCAACCATATACTTAATGTCATAATATAGATACATGATTAAATGGGTTTCACGGGCTAGACTTTTATTGTAGGATCTTAAGAGTGCGTGAAATTTTGAAAATAAGTTTTGAATTAAATATCTCTCATCCCCCATTAG
This sequence comes from Lytechinus variegatus, assembly GCF_018143015.1. NCBI lineage: Eukaryota > Metazoa > Echinodermata > Echinoidea > Temnopleuroida > Toxopneustidae > Lytechinus > Lytechinus variegatus. The sequence goes on along the minus strand of NC_054747.1, from coordinate 39,469,809 downwards.
TGCCAGTTCATGTCCAAAAGTCTATTGGGGATGAAGAACTAAGTGAATTCGTCCGGAGACTTACGGGTAGACATCGTAAGCGATTGTCAAACGAGACACCGGCGACTGAAGACAAGAAAATATCCAACTTTGCAGAAAAAAACAATGAGATATTGTTTGATGCAAAATCTATGGTTCGGGACTGGATTGAAAATGAGCAATGCTGTAATTATGAGAAGAGATGTAAACTGGATGATAGTCTGATCGAAATTGGTCGACATGATATGACAGGTAACGATACGATAAAACATTCTGATTGACGTATCGTAATGTCTATTTGTATTACGTGAATAGTCTGTTATTAAAAATACACACATGCACATAATAAATTTACTTAATATTTTATTTTAGTAAATTGCTCTTTTCTGTGAGAGTTTACATCAAACTCTCGCATAGAAAGTAATGAACTTCCCCATAGTTCCATATACAAGATATTGTATTCTTGTAGGCCTATACATGTACCTTAAGTTTGTGAACATAAGCATTCTGATAAAAAAAATGCACGTTAATAGTTTTGTCATTAATAATAATGATAAAAGTAATCATAATTAATAATGATCATGTTGACGACAACGATGAGGATGATGATGGTAATAGTTATTATAGTAATAATTAGAATTATTATACTATATACATGTATTTATTCAACACAACATCAATCTTTACATGTTCTATTGAGCTGCAGGAGCTCACTAAATGCTCCACGTTCTACCAATTTAGAGCACATAGAGCATTAATCGCCCTGATTTCAAAAATAAGAATGAAATGCAAATTGCGGTTTGCATTTCTGAAAACTCTTCTTATCTGTAGATTTTTTCGGCACAATTCAGTTCCGGCGAAATACAGATCCCGAACTCTCGGCAAAATTGCATCCAGAGTCAAAAACATTCCGTAAGTGTTTATGCCATATCTCTCTTTATAAGTTATTCCTTCATATTTATGAATTTTGTTATCGTTATGCAGCGTCCTTTATACATTAGTTTAATAGCCGAAAGTTCTATCCTAAATAAAACTGAAATGTATAAGTACATATTATTCATTTTGAATTACACAACCTTCTTACTTTTGTTGTAGAACAAATTTATCGCGTCTGTGACAATTATGCCACTTTTGAAATGGCTGCAAAATGAAGACGGAAGATGATTCTATGGAGAAAGTTTATGCATGAATAGTACAGCTCATCTTCACATGACGTCATTTTCGTTAAAAAAGTAGTTCAGTAGATCGCCAGAGCTTAATCATTCAATTTTATAAAGCAATGGAAATGAGGTTGGGCAGGAATCGATCAGAATTTCAACATGAACAATATTTTCGACCATTAATTTTGGTAACAAGTGGATATTAAGTCCAGGAGCTATCGATATATTTAAACATCTTCTCACTGAATCGAAAGTTTGCTATGTGGCAGTCATTTTAAAGTGTAGAGGGTTTCATTTTACACACACGTATTTGTGCAAAACCTTGTGTAAACTTTCGACTTTTTTGTTATAATTTCGGAAACAATAATTGATCTTGTACTACTGCATGATTATAGATCTTGCGACGATCTTCGACGATGATTTAATCAGGCTAAGCATGCTAATGACTTGCCTTGACGAAGGCCTGATGCAAAAGTTCTGCAGGAAAGTAGGCATACCTCTTAAAGTAGTAGAACCGAGAACGAAGAGTTCAGACATGATTGATCTTCGACAATGGAGAGACAGTCACTTACAGTATACAGTGAAAGAAGTATTCTCAGAATTATCTGGATTCATGACGAATAAAACTAAAGGTAAGGACCGATGGGGGTGTGAGATATCAGCTCCAGACTAATTTTTGCGAATAATTCTCTTTCCAGAAGAATTGAACGATGTGCTTCATCATTTGGAGAAATATCTATTTAGGCTTCAAGAAATTAAACTCTTTTTTAGTCTTTATTGTAATCATGTACAATCATTATTGTCACACTTTTTTCTATTTTAGTTTTATTATATAGTTTACGTAATACGTAAGAGTGAAACATGTCGATCATAAGTTCCTTTCGCAAATAAATACCTGATCAGATGCACCCTCCTTCGATAAGCTTAAAGATTACGACGTAAGATGAAAATAAAACAAAAAATACTTTACACAACTTTTTCAAAAAAGTTGTATGATTATGGTTCTTGACGACCTGAATATAAGTATCAAAGAGATAATAAAATGTGTTGTTTTTCTCGATGGAAATCCACATTTTTCAGTAAACTTTGTAACGGATCAAGAACTTGAGTGGCTGGTGTCTCAAGCGACAATTGATGACAAGGTTGGGGAATTTACCAGTAAGACACAACTCCACTGGAAGAGATCAAGAAGGACACCAAGAAAACTAATGGGTGAGCTTATAGTTGTGACATTCTCGTTATGATGTTATCTATCATTTATATTTTTAATTTAAACCTTTGACATTATGCACACATTTGACACTTAGCATGCTTAGATTAGATAGAATTAAATTTGATAACAACTGAAATGAGAAAAATCCGACGAAGAGCTTTTCAATATATACAGTATATTAAAATCGAAGTCATGTTTCACGTTGAATGAAAAATGCCATAAGTAAACTAAATATGTTCTAAATGCATAGTTGTGCGTATATTCATTTTACATCAAAATGTCATAATTATCATTAAATTCAGCTGCACTCAGCTTAATGCCTGAAGACCATGATGGAAAGTCTCAACCCAAGTTTGAGCGATCATTCTCACAAGAAGGAACAGGCGAAGAAAAAGCAGGTTCTCATGAAGAATCGCAGGAAGAAGATATATCCTCGTCTGATCTAGGGCAACAACTGAGATTATGGAGAAGAAAGCGTGTGGACAAATCTTGTCGAAAGCCATTGAGATCGGCTTTCAGATCTGTTGGGCTAGAAGGTAAATACAATATGCAATCGCATAGAAACATCCGTGACTGAATATTTTTTGTTCATAAGGTACACACTTTCTCATGTCCTTGTCATTATCGAACACTGCATTCGACGATGAATAAATATTCAAAATATGAAGAAAATAGAAAAACGAATGATATACAATATTGGGTATTTCAGAGTTTGAATAGACTGAGGGAACCTTTGTTATGTAGTCCACCCCTAATTATTTTTAGTTCCAGATAAACACGACACGATATGATATTTTATTTTGTCTCACGCACGATTTCCTTGTCATTCATATTATTCATTGAATTTTAGTGACATGATCCCCTTATGGAACAAACACAGTGTTACCACAGTGTGTTCACATAGTTGACTATTTGTAAACTATGTGTTAACTATGTGGTCACAGTGTTGTCACAGTGTGAGACTTCAGATCACATAGTTAATCACATAATGGCCCACATAGTTGGGTAAGAAACACAGTGTTACCACAGTGTGTTCACATAGTTGACTATGTGTAAACTATGTGTTAACTATGTGGTCACAGTGTGAGACTTCAGATCACATAGTTAATCACATAATTGCCCACATAGTTGGGTAACAAACACAATGTTACCACAGTGTGTTCACATAGTTGACTATGTGTAAACTATGTGGTCACAGTGTTAGACTGCAGATCACATAGTTAATCACACAATTGCCCACATAGTTGGGTAACAAACACAGTGTTACCACAGTGTGTTCACATAGTTGACTATGTGTAAACTATGTGGTCACAGTGTGAGACTTCAGATCACATAGTTAATCATAATTGCCCACATAGTTTGGCAACAAACACAGTGTTGCCACAGTGTGTTCACATAGTTGACTATGTGTAAACTATGTGGTCACAGTGTGAGACTCAGATCACATAGTTAATCACATAATTGCCCACATAGTTGGGTAACAAACACAGTGTGTTCACATAGTTGACTATGTGTAAACTATGTGGACACAGTGTTAGACTTCAGATCACATAGTTAATCACATAATTGCTCACATAGTTGGGTAACAAACACAGCTAGTGTTACCACAGTGTGTTCACATAGTTGACTATGTGTAAACTATGTGGTCACAGTGTTAGACTTCAGATCACATTGTTAATCACATAATTGCCCACATAGTTGGGTAACAAACACAGTGTTACCACAGTAAGTTCTTCAATCGTACCCGAAAAAATTTAACAAGCAAAAAAGGGTCTTCAAGCTCGTCAGGAGGGGGGGGGGGGGCCGGGTAGCAGGGAGGAGTACTAAACTTGAAAAATTGTTTGATGCACTATTCCCAATACAATCTCCATTTAGTTTATAATTTACACTGACATTTTGCCGGTAATTTGATATTTGATGATTTTTTTTATTTTCTTTTAAGATCATCATCGCAATGGATAAACTATCAGTAAAGGCTAACGTTTAATAGAGTTATAGATCTATACTAGATATCCGGAACTCTTCGGTAAATCTCGGCCTCGGAAATCTATTTTCGGCGAGGCATGCATGCTACCGCTAGCGCGCTCGTGTACATAGGACATGTGCGTTTCAAATTCAAAGCTCACCGACGCCCGTTACAGTTTATCACTTCATCCAATATTTACGCCCGTTAGAATCTGATCTTACTGCACTTTGTCTTAATCTTCTTGAATTGATAAGGATATCAACCATGTTGGCTTTAGTACACTGGGTGGAAACAAGGAACTGTTACTTCTAGCGATTTTGTAACAAAAAGATGTTGGTCAACTTGGTGGAACCGAACAGTAAAGTTGAGACTTGAGTTGAGGGCCTGGTGGAGTCCGGAACCCCGCAGAGAAACGGCCGGAACATTGGCTGGGATGTGGAAGGCCAAGGTGTTAGTGGCCAGTGGTAAATATACATTATTATATCCTGATTTGTACCTAATATGTAATTATTTATGCTCTCCCTTTGTCCAGGGGTAAGTGTCGAACCGTGTCCGTCAATGTCCGTATGTATTGTATATAGATCTATAGGCTATGTGGTGCTCGACTAGCATGACTAGCCTGGAATCGTCTGAAACTGAAAGTCATGATTTTAACCCAGGCCAAGGAACTCCTGCCCGCCCGCTACGCGGGCGGGAGTTCCCTGGCATGCCTGGCCTGGGTTACTATGAATTTAGCTCTACACAGTACTCTACGTAGTCGTAGGGTTACTCCCCACTGACGCCTGGGATCACGAGCTATTCACCCACGTACGTAGACAGCTGGCAGCCGTCTGTTTCGAGGAGTTTTTTAACATTTTTGTTTTTTTATTTCTCCTCGTACACAGACGGCTCGCTATCGTGCAGCCACCATTAGGGGACTTGCAATGCAAAATTCCCCCGACGGGGCTTTTCAATTTTTGTCTTTAATGAATAAAAATTTCGAAAATTATAGTGACCAGAGTGCAAATTTATATTCCCTCTTGGCATCAATTGCCAAAAAACGGAGAAAAATGAAGTTAAAAGGAACAAAAACAGTGACTTACCTCGGCTGTCGCGCAAATTCACTTCGCCGTTTTATCCAATCTTAAGTACATAAACATATGGCCATTGAGTCCCCTGTACAGATCGCGCTAGAACTTCGGTCTCTGTATTTGGTGAGTGAAGCCAACGAAGTTCAGCTGAACAACCAACAAAACAGAGACCGAAGCTTTTGGTCTACCACGTACGGTACTGCCACTGGTACAAAACCTGAAACTTTCGCCCCCGAGATTTCTACTTTCCCTCTAAATCTAGCCCTAAAACATGTAGGCCTACCTGTCATGGGGTTCAACTTATTTTCCAAGTGAAGTAGATTACCGGGTGTAACATTTCTGCGATATTGATTTCATTTTTAAAGAAGAATTCATAAAAAAACCGAATCGCGCGATTTGCGTGCTGTCGCCAAGCGAAAGACAAAGAAATCAAGATGGCGACATAAACACGGCCGTAAGCTCTTTCCATCTTTTCTACTAGCCAGGAGGCGTTTCTAAAGAGTAAAAAATTATTTACTAATACTAGGCCTATACTAACGGAGTCTTGAGGAAGCAATGTCAATGATGATGATTTTTTTAGATATGTCATATACTTCTTCATCATTGACGTCTTGACACTCTCTCCATAGTGTCTTAAGCGAAGGACCAAAACAAAGATGGATTTCCCTAGAAAATCCATCTTTTTAAACCAAAATCACAAGAATTCTATTAATTCTATTCATTCTTACACCTTCCTACGCCTAATGCGTAGGAAGGTGTTGAATATTATTATATAAAAATATAAAATTTAGAGATAGAAATTAGAGATAAAAATTCTTATTCAACAAATATTAAAATTTATTTCGTGATCATAAATAATTTATATATATTAATATGAATTATTTATAATCAAAAAATAAATTTTAATATTTGTTTAATAAGAATTTTTGTCTCTAAATTGTTCGTTAAGACGGGATTGCTTTCCGGAAGTACGTCATACATAAGCGGTTCAAGGGTCGACGCTATTGTATTGTATTTCCGTTGTTTACATGTGGAAGGGAGGGGGGTCTACGCGGCATCAGTTAGGTAAGAAATCTTCATATTTTATATTTTTATATAATAATATTTAAAACCTTCCTACGCATTAGGCGTAGGAAGGTGTAAGAATGAATAGAATTCTTGTGATTTTGGTTTAAAAAGATGGATTTTCTAGGGAAATCCATCTTTGTTTTAGTCCTTCGCTTAAGACACTATGGAGAGAGTGTCAAGACGTCAATGATGAAGAAGTATATGATAAAAAAATCATCATCATTGTGTCCTCAAGACTAATACTAACGTATCTTAGGGTGTGTTTATGCTTCCATTGCGAGGACAGAATCAGCGATTTCAAACGTCGATTCAAAACGCCGATCGTAAACGTGGTTCTGGGAGTGCTGTTTATGCTTAACTTTTCAGAGCAAATCATGATCTTGTAAAGTGAGGTCAAATTGGGCGCACTTTGTCATTGGGGGGGGGGGGGGGGGTTCCGATTGTTGTTTTTACGTAGAGATAACAAGGAGCAATACGACTGTATTTGTCCGTGGATTTTCATCTCACCGGAAGCATGTACCAAATGACGTCATTTAAACACGTTTACGATCGTGGTTCTGTTTATACTTCCCCAGAAAGCCTGATTCTGGTCAAACGACGTTTACAAATGCACATTTTTGTGAGTTTACGATCGGCGTTTTGAAACAGCGTTTAACTGAAAGTAAGCATGGACGCAACAGTGTTTTGGACTAATCACGTTTGGAAACGCTGATTCTGGCTTGAAAAGTGGAAGCATAAACACGGCCTTACTATCACCTAGCCAGGCGGCTTCTAGTTCTAGAGAGTAAAAATCAGTTACTAACGTAAGGTTACTCTCATCCGAAGCCAGGTCTTCTCATTGACCCACACGACGGAAGCCAAAACCTGAAACTTTCACCCCCGAGATTTCTACTTTCCTTAATAGAAAAGATCTAGCCCTAAATCATGTATATTGAAAAAACTTCATTTCCGACATTTCTACGCTCTCGTTATTTTTTAACAAGAATTCATCAAAAAAATGAGAGAAATATTGTGAAAAGACGGAAGAGACTTGCCCGATCTTACTTCCTATTGTTCTTCGCCAACGTTACCCGACGCACGCGTCTATGAGAAGGAAGACCTGGCTTCGTATGAGAGTAACCTTACGTTAGTAAATGATTTTTACTCTCTAGAAGCCGCCTGGCTACTCTCACCCACGTTACTCGACTCAAGCGTCCGTATCGTGGGTGAAGAACAATAGAAAACAAGATGGCGGTGTAAACATCGGGCAAGTCTCTTCTTTTCATGATATTTTTGTCATTTTTTTAATGAATTCTTGTCTAAAAATAAAATCCATAGCATAGAAATGTCGGAAATGAAGTTGTATCCCAGGTACATGATTTAAGGCTAGATCTTTTTAGAGAGAAAGTAGAAATCTCGGGGGCAAAAGTTTAAGGTTTTGGCTGCCTACATGCACATGTATACAATAGAAGCCCTGGTTTCGTGTGAGAATAAGTTACGTTAGTAAATGATTTTTACTCTCTAGAAGCCTCCTGGCTAGACTGGATTAGCATTACATCGGCTAATTAACAAATTTGGGGGCAAATTTAATGATGTGAAAGATTCTTACTAGTTTTTAAATAATAATTATGTTATTTAGATCTACTGAAAAATATGTCTACAACTCAAAATAGTTTGTGTGTACAGAATAAAATTATTTACGTCTATAACTTAAAAACTGGTGTCTGAATTCTGATTTGATAACTTGTTTGTACTCTGTAGTAATAAATTTAATAATGCTAAAACTCCATTTTTACAATGCATTTCATAAATGGCTCTTTGAAATTACTCTGATTATTTATGTCTGTCCTTAATGTGCCTGTCCCTTACAGAAAAAAAGCTGATGTACTAAAGAAAGAGAAGGAGTTCCTAAACACCGCAACCAGAGTAGATGAGGCTATGGATGAGTCTGATGCCACAGATGAGGACATGGAGGATGAGGCTTCAACCTCAAAAAAGATGTGAGAAAGAGGGTACGTTGAAACTTTACATTAAACTTAAATTTTAAAGACGTGCATGGATCAGGAAATTTTGAATCCTACTAGCCAGGAAATTTAGTCCAAAGTGATAAGTGTTTACCTGAAGCAGGCCAGACTTTATTCTGTGATTTGCAAAAAAAATGACTTCTACATAACTTGATATCGCTGCCAGTGGTGATTCAAAAAATTGCTCTTAAATTTCTACTTGAAAAAAAAATTGATGGAATTGGAAAGTATTGGTGGTACTACAATAAAAGAAAATTCATTAGAAAAACTAAAAATAATGATACACTTATGAATTTTGTCTGGATTCCTAGTCTAGATACAGAATTGCATTGGATTTGCACATGACCGCGTACCCAGGTGTCGCAAATTTGAACTCAGAAGATATGCGAGACTTAAATGTGAGTGGCGCGGCGCGGTCACCCCAAAAAATCGCAGCTGAATGGTCTTGAAAAATGTTGAGCGGGGGGGGGGGGGGGCTAAATTAAATTTTAATTTTTAAAAATTCTAAACATATTCCATATGTGTTCATATTTTATTTCCATTTTTGGTTGCAGGTTGGGAAAGCTGACAGATCTGCTATGGCAGAGCTTCTAAAGAAGAAAAAGACTGAAGACCAGCGGAACCATGAAGGTCAGTTTAAAAGTTTATTATTTACGGCAAGATTCTGTGGCCAATTAAATTAAATGAAAAATCATGACCAGAAAACAAAATTCTCATATGTCCAGAAAGAGTATCTTCTCCAGAGCATTGCATTCATGCTTTTGGTGCAAATAGAATTTTACATCACAACAAAGAATACCTCTTAATTATCGAAGGTTAAACATATACCACATAAAAATGGTATCTGAAATTATGATGGAGTAGATGCTCTTTCAGGACATACATCTATATGAGATGAGAGTTCTGTTTTCCGGACATGCTTTTTCATTAAATTGGCGATTTTTTTAAATGTTAAAGTTTTTTCTGACTTTCTTGGTATATCATTGTAGGATATTGGCACTCTAAACGGATGAATTTTCATTGCTAGCCCTGGCATATCAACATTCACAAATAACACTGTCTCACACACAGATTTGCGTTATGGTAAATTCTAGTAGAAGGGGCTATGAAATGATGTGTCTGATGATATATCCACCGCAAAAATAAAGAAATCACTTTCAATTTTTGAAAAATGGCATTTTGGGCAATTCATATCGTCTGTGATGTCATAAAATCATATTTAAAAAAATCTCTGTTCTTTAATGATATTTATCAAACCTTCACTGATATATTTCTCAATTTTTTTTTGCTTCTTATTACAACCAATTATTCATCAGGGTGAACTTCCCCTTTGATAGCTTTTACATTTTCTTGTGTATTTTGCCAAGAATGATTGTCTTTGCGTGAATCTACAAATGAATTCAGAATATCACAATTACTGTAAATAGGAAGATGCTCTGTAATTTCTCATATTACCAAGCTCGTCAATAATTTCAAGGCGGAGGGTTAGGGTGAATCTCCCTGAAAGAGAAACTACATGTACTACATGTAGAATAGCACAGTCTCTCCAAATGGTAATCTACCGTGAAAATAAGTTTTGATGTGGAAACAAAAACAAACGAACAGAAAAAGGAGGAAAAGGACACCGACTTTGATTTGAATCTACGTAACCATAGAAAACATTTTAATTTTTTAAGTAAGTGATTGATCTTCACAAATGTCTTGTCATTTTACATTTTACAACGATGCTGCCTGTCACCAGTACAATTTCTTCCAGAACGGCGGACCAAAGAAATTAGAAATTAGAGTCAAAGGCTTAGACAATCAACCAGTTTAAGAACTTAATTTCCTTTAAGTCACTTCCTTGTCATTTCATAAGATATTTTCAATCAAGTAGGACTATAGAAATAAGATTACCGAGCCTGAAATCTTGATTTTCTTGCTTTAACTTATCTGCCCCTAATATTATAATCCTGTTTCATGGGTATGCATGGTTTTTTGTTATGTTTGTGACTCTTAGATACTCCACTGCAGCTGAGTAACCAACAGTCACAAACAGACGGAACTTGACTTGGCTTTAATTAATATTTATAAATGATGTAGAGTCTTTGATAAAAGTTTGAGACTTTGAGCCAGTTTTTGTGTCCTTTCATTTTCTTATATTCAGCACACACAACAAGCAAATTTCCCTGCACTTCCATGGGCCAAGTACGTGCACGCATGGGCCAGAAGCTGAAAGATGTCCGTTCATCTCGAAGACGTGCAGAAAAGCAGGTTTAAGTGTGATACCTTTTTTTGTTTGGAAATAAGCCTTAATATTGCCTCATACAAGTCATTAAAAAACCCATTTTATTCTGATCATGGGTATACATGTATATTACACGAAAATGTCTTTCATGTATTATGACATGTCTGCTAATACAGCCAACTCAGGTTTATATAGTGTGTGCTTTCAAAATTTATCATGACATTCCAACTCCTGCTTTATCACCTTGTGCTATTCATCAAACTCAGATTGATATATTTTTATATTTATACTATGACAAATCATTTTCTTGCCATGTACCTTCCGTTTGATACTGTTTCCAAGTTCCAACTAATACAAAGGAATACTTATATGCAGCTATATGGACGCTAGTATATGCACTTCATGCAAGAGATTTGTGGACATTTTTTGGCTCTTGTTCATATTTTTCTGATATTTGTCTATAGGTGTGAAAAGGCAAAATATATGCAAAGTGTTCTTATTTTTGAAAAATAAATGTTGGTTACTTCTTCCTGTTTCGAAATTTCACAACTCTCTGTGATGGTAGGGATTTGCTTTACTACATGTGTAGGCGTTGCTTTTCCGACTACGGCGGCGTCGTCGCCAACATTGAAATCTTAACTAAGGTTAAGTTTTTGAAATGTCGTCATAACTTAGGAAGTATATGGGCCTAGTTCATGAAACTTGGACATAAGTGTAACTAAGTATCACTGACCATCTTGCATGAGTGTCCAGGTTGCATGATCAAGGTCATTTAGGGTCTGATTTTTTTTTATGTCATAACTTTAAAAATATAAGGGCCTATTTTATGAAACTTGTACAAAAGTTGCTGATAATCTTACATTAGTGTCAGCCTGTCAGGTCACATGATCAAAGTCAAAGGTCACAGCACTGAAATCTGAACTGTTAATTTTTTTAAGTGTCATCATCATGATCCTATTTCATGAACTTGAACATAAGGGTAATCAAGTACCACTGACAATGAGTTTCAGGTCACATTGTCAAGGCCAATGGTCATTTATGGTCAATAAAATTTGACCATGTTTGGTTATCAAAATCTTAACCAAAGTTTTTGAGATGTCATCTTAACTTTGGAATTTTATCGACCTAGTTCAGGAAAATTGGACATGAGTATTTAAGTTTCACTTATCATCTTGCATGAGTTTTAGGTCACATGATTAAGGTCAAAGGTCACTTAGGGTCAATGAACTGTGACCATGCATGCTCGAGATATTTTTTTAAATGTCATAACTTTGAAAGTTTATGGATCTGGTTCATGAAACTTGGATATAAGGGTAATCAAGTATCATTGATAGTCTTGCACTAGTTTTTAGTCAAATGATTAAGGTCAAATGTCATTTAGCGTCAAAGAACTTTGACTATGTTGGTAATAATTTTGGAAATGTCTTCATAACTTTGAAAGTAAACTTGAACATTAGGGTAATCAAGTATCACTGTTTTTATTCAAAGTCAGCATTGTTGCTATATTGAATTGCGTGACACAGGCGAGACTGTCAGAGGCGTTCCACTTGTTGTTTTTTTCAAGTAACCTTTTCTTTTAAACAGGTTATTTTAGTTCGGTGTTTTCATCACTTGTAACCTTGCAAGTCTTGTTTCGAATGAAGATACTTGCATTTGAATGAAAGAACAACATCAACGATAAATTTGTCAGAATATAGACTCATAAATGTTAGATACCTTAAAGGGGTACTCCAGGCTGAAAATAATCATATCAAAATAAATATAGTAAAATCCACCGAGCAAAACGCTGAAAATCTGATAGCAAATAGCGAAGTTATAGTATTTCAAGCTTAGCATTATTTTGTGAAAATAGTCATATGCAAGTCATGAATGTGCAATAGGTTGACTAATGATGTCATGTCCCACCTTCCTTTTTCTTATTTTATTTAATAAAATCATGATCATTTCATATTTTCCTACATGTGTACACGACATGTCTCCCTTGTAACAAAATAAGTTGGCACAATGATTTTCTTACAAACTAAATCAGTTGTCAATCCAATTTTTTTATTATATCTGGTGACAAAATTTGACTAAATATAATTTTTTGAAATAAAATACAAAAGATTACATGGGGATATCATCAGCTTGCTCATTGCATATTCATGAAGACATGCATAGCACTGTTTTGCCCTAGTAATGCAAAAGTTAAAAATGTAATGACTTTGTCATCCTTGTCAGATTTTGATGAAATTTGCAGTATTTTATTTGTCTCCTTTTACTTTATTTGTTAAAATTGTATTATGTCAGCCTGGAGTACCCCGTTAATATGTTTACATTTAAGAAATATTTCATACCAGGCTTGTTTTCCCAAACAATTTCATTCCACAACGTATGTTTACTTGTGAAAATCGAGGAGAAAAATTCATGTTTGTATTCACAGTGCTTGTATTTATGACCCAGTTATTTTCATGTTGCTTTTATTATATTACTGTTTATTAAACTGAACAAAATGATTTTTTTCATTTTTTATTTCTAATTATATTTTCTCGTGTCTTGTAGATTGCTCTCCCTACTCTTCAGATTGGGACCAAAGCACAGTGTCTACCATGATACAACCACCCAAGTACCTATAGCCAGTGACAACAGACAAATTCTCAAATCAATTTTGTTGTGATCAGGAGGATGGAAGTTTTTAGTGTTGATTTTTTTTTTACAAGTGGGTATGCAAAATGATGAAAGATATATTCTAAAATTTGATTTGAATTGGTGACGCTATTATTAGCTTCCACTCCTATTGAGATCAGCACTAATTGGCAATGATGGTATACTTTTGTGGTCAAGATTGCAGGACACTGTGCTTCGTTCCAGTTGGCCTGTGTTGCAGTGGTCTACATGGTATGTGCTGCATGGGTATGTAGTGGACTGCATGTGGTAAATGAGCTAGTGGCACATGCATACCACAGTGTGGTGGACTGTGTAGTCAATGTCCGTGTGGTGGACTGTGGTAGACATCACAGTAAGATGAGCACCTCAGTGTGGGGGACTATGTGGTGTATGTCATAGTGTGGGGGACTATGTGGTGTATGTCATAGTGTGGTGGACTATGTGGTGTATGTCATAGTGTGGTGGACTCTGTGGTATATGTCATAGTGTGGTGGACTCTGTGGTATATGTCATAGTGTGGTGGACTATGTGGTATATGTCATAGTGTGGTGGACTATGTGGTATATGTCATAGTGTGGTGGACTATGTGGTGCATGTCATAGTGTGGTGGACTCTGTGGTATATGTCATAGTGTGGTGGACTGTGTGGTATATGTCATAGTGTGGTGGACTATGTGGTTGATGTCATAGTGTGGTGGACTATGTGGTGTATGTCATAGTGTGGTGGACTATGTGGTGTATGTCATAGTGTGGTTGACTATGTGGTGAATGCCACAGTGTAAAGGACTATGTGGTTATAAACGTGTGGTACACAGTGTGTTTAATATGTTTTTCGGACTGTGTGGCGATTGTGTGACAACACTGTGTTACACAGTGTTGTAAACACAGTGTTACCACACGTCCCAAAATCATATATTAAACACATGTGGTACACGCTGTGAACACACTGTGGTACACACTGTGTTACACACTGTGGTACACACTGTGGTACACACTGTGTTACACACTGTGGTACACACTGTGGTACACACTGTGTTACACACTGTGGTACACACTGTGGTAACACTGTGTTTGTTCCATAAGGGCGAATCCTGAGATTGATGTGATTTTATTATAAGTCTAAATAAAATCCTAATAATTAGTAAAAAAAAAAGTGAAATTAATTTCAAGTACGATTATTGAGTTGGGAGTATTAGACAAATAAAGATCATTTATGCACATTTGATTGATTCCAATAGAATGCATCGTAAACAAGGCGCCACGGGAAAAGGTGTATGAAGTTGAGATTGTACGAGCAGCCTTTCACATATTGATGAGGGACGTCTACCCCGTCATAGAAGCACTTGGAATAAACCAGAAGACGCTCCCGAAGTACATGAGACAGTGTCCTGTACTAGAAAAAGGATCGTTGGATCTTCTGTTTCAGATTTACAAAGGGACGAACAAATCGGAAAGCTACAATCGTCTTGATTTCTGTGTAAAGCTCACAAAAATGGGTTATATCGATGTTGCAAGATCTATATACTTAGGTACGATATCACTGATACAGGGATTGCGCCAGGGTATTATGATGAAATGGGGTGGGGGACGTATTGTTTCAGTTTACTAACATGGGTAGTGTTTTGAAATAATGAAAGAAATTGAATATGCAATCATTTACCTTAGCCTCATATTCCGATAAGCAAAGTGGAAGTACCGTGGTGTAGCGGTTACGATTCTCACCTTGTAATCAGAGGGTCGTGTGTTCGAATTCCACCGCGGCCGAGCATCCTTTGGCATGGCGTCAATCTACACTTTGCCATTCTCCACTCATTTGCTAATTGGGTACCTGGTAGAATGCGAAAACCTATGTAGTATGCTTATACCTTGGTCACATTTGCTCTCCGGCGTCCGTACGGCGAGTCGAAAACAGCCGTTTTATTAATTTTAATTGAAACCACGTATATGTAGTTGGTACAAATAATGTTAAAACGGTTGTTTTCGACTCGCTGTACGGCCGTCGTAGAGCAAATGTGACCAAGGTATTGCAATTGAGGGGAGGATGCAGGATTTTCCAAGGGGGGGGGGGGTTCTAATCACAACAAAAAAGCAAGCAAAAAAAAGAGATGTCACTAGAATGAAGGTTTTCTTCCCACGTAAAATTGTACAAGCGCACCTGTGTATGAGTGATATATTGACATTAAAATATGGGGGGGGGGGATTACGGGTCGGATGGATCTACCACTGCTCCTCAGGATCGGAAAAATGCATACATTTTGTGCGGCCATCGATGTCAATATTAATGTAAAGCAGTTACAATCATTAAGTGCTATATGAGAAAAAAATATTATTAGTTTTATTGTTCTTATTATTATCACAATTATTATCTTTTTTGGGATCATTGATAGTATTAATATTTGTTAGTAGAGTAATCATCAAAGTTGTTTTGCCTATTTCATAAAGAACTGATTCTTTTCAATATATCATTATAGATCACGAGATGAGTATTAGTGAACTTGCAAGAATTGCCTCAGAATTTAACAAACATCACCAAGCAAAGTTCAAATCTCTTATTGATAAACTGGATTTGAAACCTGAAGGACTTTCGAGATACTCTGGAGCAGAATGTGAGATAGACTGTTTAGAGGTGCTGAGGACTTGGAAGAAGAAGATCAGACCAGTTCCTTATCACTACAGACGGCACATCGTTGATGGTCTACAAGCTGTTGAATGTCGTGATCTTGCTGATGAAGTTCTGACAGGTAGTCTTCGTATTTCATTCAGAATTTTCAGTGACTTTTTATCAGGGAGGAGCAATTTTTTTAAATGCAAAAAGTTACCTAGGTTCTAAGTCACATTTAGCTTTGCTGAATCCCATAAAATTAACATGCTTGATTTGCAATGGAACATAAGTTTTGTTTCAATGGGAAACACATCAATGTTTTGAAAGGTTTGTTAATATGGTTAACTTTATTTTGCTCAATTCTAATGCATTAATTTGAATTGCCATTATGTCATTGTAAATAGAAATAAATGGTCTGAACTGAAAACTCTTGCAACACCCATAAACTATGGATTTCTCCATTAATTTGATTTATTGACTGGATTTATTCTTCTTTAAAATTCAACAACATAATATTCTTGAATAAAAAAAGGAGGCATCTGAATGACAAAGTTGTTTAGTGTGGCTTCCCTGCAGCATTGATTAAATAATTTTGTTTAATTTCCATCAAGCAAAATATATTTCTTGATTCTTAATTGCTCTTATTCAATTTTTATCCTCAAGTCCGTTCCTTAATGGGTGTCGATCAATGATCAGGGAGCTTGAAAATGCTGAATATCCAGCCTTATAATTTTGAAAGGTGTCAGAATTTGAGATGTGATGAACCCAGTTTTGCTTCTATAATTATTTTTCATATGTCGAATACACCCCCACATAATTCTCACATCTTTGGCTTTATCCCCTGGAACTAATTGTTTTGGCTATTTCTTTCACTGATGCTAATAATTTGCTTGAATTCATTGTTTCTTACTTACAAAGGTCTTTATCGAGAGGTATCACCCGACGAAGATGTCATTGAAGATATCTGCAGTAGACTTGATGACACTCAGATACGGAATCTTCTTGGAATTCTGAAACTTAAGCCTGATCATGAAGAACAAGACCGGAAAAAAATAAACAAAATGATTGTCCGCTGGGAGGATAAGTGGATGAGAAAGTATGATTCCTCGGCTATATCATTTAAAGAGAGAAGATCACTAAATGATGAGCTTGTTAGAGAGGGGTTTTACGAGTTAGCCCATGAAATTATGATACTAGAATATTCCAAATTTTAATATAGGAATCTCGTGCAAGTGTATTATCTTTATTGTTAGATATCGATTGGTTCTGTTTCACCTGTAAACGATGTAAAATCCACCTTTGATGTATGATTTGATATGTGTTTCATTTGTTGTATTCATCAAGTCGTGTTCAAAATGCAGAATTGACGTGCACCAAGCAAACAAAAATATCGATATTATTCTAAGTCATGTAAGTCATTGTACATTGTGTGTAGACAAAAACAAATAGGTTGATTCAAAGAAATTTGATGATTTTTTTTTTCATGGAAAAAAAAGAATGTAATGAAAAGCATGAATTGATAACTGATGAAATGATTAGACCAGTACCCCTCCAGGTAACGTTTATCTCTACATCCATTTGAGCATGAGTAGACATTAATAAGTTAATGACAGGTTTTTAAGAACTACATGTACCTTAAACCGTGTAAAAAGTGTTTAAAATTTAACCAAAAGTGTGATAAAACTAAGTTCCTTTATTTGCACTTAGATGTAATCCAAGTTTTAACCGCATCCTATCCTAAAATGTGATGGCAATGAGGACGGAAAGATAAGTTGTAGCAGCAGTAGTAGTACCTAAGTAGCGGATATAATAACATGTGCTTTTCATAAGAGAATGGTGTCAATGTTTCAATGTGTGATAAAAGCGTTTGTTGCCAAAAAAATGTTACGCAGCTTTGATAAATAAATGCAAGATACTAAAGCGCATTAATCATTCGAATGCTTTGATTAAGGGTATGCGTAATATGATTTCAATCAGAAAGATTCATCATTGTTGATTTATTCCCACCACTATCTTTCCTTATTTTTGTATACATATTGTGTGAAAGACGGTGAACGATGATCACTTTGTAGTGTAAGAATATATATTGTGTGAAAAAAGCTTTCTTTTAAAACAGGCAATTGTGTATCTCTATATGTCTAAAATAGTGAAGAAAAATTTGTTGTTTCTTTTAACTGAATGTATATTCTCTGATTAAGGAGTAGGTAAAGTGGTTAGATAAAAAAAATCTGACTAAAATGTAAGAGCAAGCACATGAGATAATTTATTCTTTTTTGAA
This sequence comes from Lytechinus variegatus, assembly GCF_018143015.1. NCBI lineage: Eukaryota > Metazoa > Echinodermata > Echinoidea > Temnopleuroida > Toxopneustidae > Lytechinus > Lytechinus variegatus. The sequence continues at coordinate 39,451,559 of NC_054747.1, read as the reverse complement.
GACTTTTGGATTATTTTCTGATGTGGTCAAAAGAATTAGAATTCCAGTTTCATCTTTACAAACATTCGGAATCTAATACAGTATTCCGTCTAACATGTCTAAAGAAAAGACAACTGCCTAGATTTTTTTCGCGCTTGTTAAGGCATGGTTTAAGTCTGTGCACAAACTATGGAAGGCCAAACATATCAAAACTTTGCTGTGCCTGTTTCTGTTTCTGTTTGTGGTAACTACTGTAGGAACTCGGCAGGATAGCATTTTTGATGGTAAACGCCAAGCTGGTATATAACCAATTACCTAGGAAACATTTTACGTCTAGGTTAATCAGTCATAGCGGCTGACCTTATAGACGACAGATATTATTCTTGGGTCTTTTTTATCAAAGTGGAGACATTGGCAGATTAGGGAATCGAACTTACAACCTTGCGATTATGAGTCCAATGCTCTAACCACTAGACCTAACGACCCTGTCTCCTGATTGATTCTTATCAATGAGGAAGAAAATAATCGTTGCTGCATTTCCCCCCAATAATTTTAGTGGAGAATTCGTTGAATGATAAATAAAGTTGTCCTGGTTGGGCACGATTTGCGATTTGGCTTTAGACACCAAAGGTTTAAAATGCGGTGTAAGTTTGATCTCATGTCAAAGACAAAAGATGTATATGTTTTGTGTATATTGTCGGTGTGTCTGAGGGTGCGTCTGCATGGACTTCCCCGTATTCCTTGCGCGAGTCCGGGGGGGGGGGGCACTTCCATTCACAAGTGGATACCATGCGCGACCATGGGGTCTCGAAAAGCACCCTAAACATGTAATTTCTATATTCCGAAAATGCACCCCTTAACAAGTATTGACGTGTGAAACCCTACCCTTAACAAGTACTGGAAACAAAACGATACTCTTGGCAAATATTCCCTGAAATGAGCCCCTAAACAAGTACAGGAATGTTTTATTGTTACGGGTCCTTCGGTCGTCGGCTTTACCTTATTTGGTTTAGTACGACCCCACATTTTACACATCGGACATCCTTTATAAAACATTTTAATTTTGTTTTATCATCCCCGCAAATTCTACCCTAAACACGTAATTTTCCTAGCGAAATAGATACCCTTTTTTCATTATTTTTGTGTTTTTGACACCCTTATCACGTTACGTACGTAACGTGCCCTATCGTGAAAAAGACATCCTTTTTACGTGTTTTTTGGGTCGCGCATGGTATCCACTCGTCAATGTAAGTGCCCCCCCCCCGGGGGGGGGGGGGCGCGAGTACACCTATAAATGAGTTTGTTTGCACATTCAGAACCTATACGAATGTCAATGACTCGAAAAAGGGGATTTTTTGTTTTGCTTTCTCTTACTTCGTTTTGTTGAACGTTGCTTTTACCATGAAACCTGCAAAAGTCATTGTCCTCTTCCCCCTTTTGTTGTGTTACAAATGTGTTTGTAGATATATTGCCACAAATACCTTTTATCTTTAATGCTTTATTCTGTTTATCGGAAAGCGGGGATGAGGGGGGGGGGGGTCATTTCTCACCAAATTAGTTTACTTTTCTGTGAGTTAGTATATTACCATACATATATTGTTTGAGATGGGTATTGTGTAATGGATATAATTGCTTATTTTTCTGTAGAAAAATAAACTGTGGTTGCTTTCGTATTTGTGTTCTTTGTAAACGTTTATCGACGTGGCCAGTGGTTAAGGGTTGCACTGAGATTGTCAATCGAAACACAAGTAAAAATTGTTTAATAGTAAAATAAACTGCCTTGCTGTTATATACCATGTACTCCATGTCTGCTTTACATGTCAGTATTTGAAGAATGCGAAATTTAGTGAATGGGTTTGTTTTATAAAAAATGAATGCATGTTACTTTAATTTTAACACGACTTACTTGCTCTGTGCATTGTAGGCCTACGATAAAGCTAGGGAATAACTAATTGATATAACTCGAGAAAACTTTTCATATTTTTTTCCCAAGTTTACAATGAACGAAATGCATTATAAGTGACAATTTATGACATTACTATACGTATATCAGTGATTATATGTTTTTTTATCAGTGACTTTGTAAATTCTAATGTTTGAATAGATATATAATAGATTAACCTACGTGGTATCATTTCATTTCACGAAGTTGTCATTTTCATCGATTTTACCATTGTGTTAAGGACATAATATAGCATATTTTTGATAAAATTACACACTGCATTTTGCCGATTTGGTGATTTACTCCAATAAATTCTGGTAAAAGAAAATCAATTACATGTGATTCATCTTTTCCTCTCTCCGAATACAGGGCCTAATCGTGCATCCTCGTTATAGTAAAAGTAGGAGGTTGACCCTTAGATTCATTGCTAGAATTTGTTGAAAACTGAGGAAGAATTTTGACATTTTTTTCTAAATCTCAAATCGTTGTTGAAATTGCACCTCCAATTGCAATTTTGTTACATCCTCATCTCTACAAACAATCGTTAGCATTCATTCTTTGTTTAAAGTGACGCATTAATTACCCCCAACGTACAGCAATGAAGCCATGGGCTCACAACAATGCACCACGGGGGATGCTTTCTTTTGATAATAATTTCTAAATATTATTTCCAGCGTTGATGAGGGGAAATTTTAAACTGCAAGGGGGACACCGATATTTTTTGATATTTTTGTTTGTTTGATTCCGTCTATTAAATTTAAATACTTTGCAGAGAAAGGCAACCTTTATCCTTACATGACATTGTATGACAGGGCATCATTTATATATGTACTAGTAAGTAATCAGAACATAAGTGTCACGTGGGAAGTGACTTTTTTATTATTTATCTACTGCTGCTTGACACCAAATAAGGAATACGTAAAAACTGAGGATTACAGTTATGAAAGATTTAATCAAACCTTTCTTGTGATTTCTTTAACAATGATTGTACAAGAAAATATAGATGTGGATTATGGATAACAAAATATAGCTTAACTTAACCGTAATCGTTGATGTGAGCCCCCATCATCCTATCTAGTCTGACACGCCCCACTTGGCCCTGGTGGTCGGTCCAGTTCCTGGCCTCTGCAGGTTGCGATGTCTCTTCCACTCGGCCTCCGCAGACTGTGTTACCCCTCGATGAGTAGCACCCGGATAAGAGAGATGTGGCTTCAAAGAATTAGTGGACGGGATCGAGCCCCCAATGATGACATGATTTTTGACCACTCATGTCGGTGGAGAACTGGCTGCAGCTGGGGTCGTTATCTCGTCACCGACGTAGTCCCTCAGTTTTAACTTAGACTGCCTACACGAACATCTGAAGTCTATTCTGGCTTAGGTGGTTCTCCCTGAATTACTCAAATTAACTTCCTTATATACCCTACCGTTACTAGGACTAACTGTAAAATTTCTATAAAGTAATTCAAAGAATTGCAATGACAGATGGGTGCATCAAGCAACACATTCTATTAAGAAAAGACTTCCTGTGCATTCTATACACTTACATTCATCAATGCTAGAGCACTCTTTGCTATGTATGACACTTGTATGAAAATGCTTACATAGAATAAAATATGACATCAACCTGGTACAAGGGGGGAGAGGGGGTATCAAGCGTTTCCAATGCTTGCTTTTAAAATCTTCAAAACATATGTACCTACTTGTCTACAAGAAAACCCTAACCTGGATGAAGAAAAAATGTTGAACACATGTTATAAACTTTAACTGAAAAAATCTATAATTAAATTTCTTTCCTGACAATAACCAGGCTTTTATTTCATTCATTTCATTTCATATCCAACAAAATACAAATCTAATAAAACACAGTTTGATCAAAATAATTAAGTCAATTCAATAACAAAATATGTATCATCGTGTGTGTGTCTGCAGCATAGGCCTGTAATCATATTGTAAGTGGTAGCAGACACCCGGGGGGGGGGGGGCACTTACATTGACGAGTTGATACCATGCGCGACAAAAAAAAAACGTAAAAAGGATGTCCTTTTCACGATAGGGCACGTTACGTACGTAACGTGATAAGGGTGTCAAAAACACAAAAATAATGAAAAAAGGGTATCTATTTCGATATGAAAATTACGTGTTTAGGGTCGAATTTGCGGGGATGAGAAAACAAAATTAAAATGTTTTATAAAGGATGTTCTTTTTGCCCCAACACTATACGTGTTTAGAGTCCGATTTGCGCGAGGTGTAGAAGGTGGGATCGTACTAAACCAAACTACTGTAAAGCCGACGACCGAAGGACCCGTAACAATAAAACATTCCTGTACTTGTTTAGGGGTTCATTTCAGGGAATATCATTGCCAAGAGTATCGATTTGTTTCCAATACTTGTTAGGGGTAGTGTTTCACACGCCAATACTTTTTAGGGGTGCATTTTTAAATATGGAAATTACGTGTTTAGGGTGCTTTTCGAGACCCCATGGTCGCGATGGTATCCACTCGTGAATGGAAGTGCCCCCCCCCCCCGGGCAGACACACGTACCCTCAAGCATCCACACACAACGCGCAATCGTACATTGGAATACTGTTACAATGTGTGTAGCGTATATTGGGAATACACAAATATGTAATCAGACGAACACGTGTTGCCAATGGGATCTTTCTAAAGAGTGAAAAAAGTATCATTTTTGCTAAATGACAACGACCCTGTGAGCTGACCTCCCCCCCCCCCCTATACCGAAATGCATTGATGCTGTATTTGATTGAATGCTACCTATTCTTTATTATTTTTGTGAAATAAAAAGTGAATATTATTCAAGAAGAGTTTCATTATTCGTTCGTTGTTCATCATAAGTCACAATTTACTGAAAATTTAAAAACAAATTTTAGTGAATATTGTTTGGAATCTATTTTATACTTTAAAATGACAGGAGATTCTTAATTAAGGTTTGAAGAATATACTGGAAATTTGTTACTGCGTTAAGGAGGGGTTGGGTTGGGCTGGTTGGTCATATTGATCGCAATTTGAATCGCTTGTGTTATGTATGTGTGTTTTCTTTTAATTCATACCATAAGTGAAATGAAAATTTACATTCCCTTTTGGGGAGAATAGAAATGATTTGATGTAGGCCTAATGCCCTGCAGTCCGAGAGTCAGGTTTTTGTTTTCTTCACCGAAACGTTCACTCTAAAGGCACAATTTTCGACCTACCATGGTTAAATGGTTATATGCAGTTATTGCTATTTTTCCAGAAATGAGACGGCCAGAAATACATGATAGGATACATCCAGGTCACATCTTGGGTTTATGAGATTTGAAATCACCTAATAATCATTTGTAAATTTTGTGATATATTTCAATTTGTTATAATAAAAACATAAAACATCACAGGGCAGTAATACCAATTTACAGTATGACTCGACATTTCTTACGAAAAAAATAAGCAACTGCGCTAGATTCTGTCTATCAACCACGGAAGCTAGACAATAATATAAAACATCATTTCAGATGCTTCTTTGCAGGACTTTCATCAAAAGCCAAATGTGATATCTATGAACTATGAGTAAATTGAACTGATGTATGTTTTTATTCATCTAGGAAAGTCAAATATCGATGGAAATAAATCTATTCATCTGGACTTACTTGTTGAAGCAGAGGACAGTTTCACGTCCGATCCGGGACGCTTCTTCAGCTCTTCTGAACTGGCGGGAATTCGTCGTTGCCGATTGGTGCCGAAGCACCGTCAATGTTATTGTCTTGGAGACGTCGAGGAATTTTTCGGATTACAGGTTTGCAATTCCGAGAGAAGTTTGGGTGAGAAACCTTTTGGACGAACAGCTTAGCAAACCCGAAAAATCTGTGTTAGCTTGCGGTTTAAATTTCGCGGTCGCCCCGGAGGGGATACCGTACGTTGACTACATTACCATGATTACAGCCACCGAGTCCGCGATCAAGAACAATCGTATCAACCAAGATTTTGCCGAGGAAATTCGGGGGAAAGTTACGGCCACTCTCTCGAATGCAAAACTACCACCTCCCAATTTATCGAAAGAGGAAAGGCTAGCCGCTCTGTCTTTGGCGAAGGACAAGGATATAGTTATCCTCCCTGCAGACAAGGGGAGATGCACAGTGGTTTTGAATAAGACAGATTATGATAGCAAAGTTGGTCTATTGTTACATAATAGTGTTACTTATGAACAAGTAAAGCGAGCTCCTTCTTCCAGCTTAAAGAAAAGAGTCGTTGAAGTGCTACAACAGTTGGAGAAAGGCGGCTTTATTGACAAATCTACTTACTTTAGTTTGTATCCTGGCACTGACATTCCAGCCTTTTATGGTCTACCAAAGATCCACAAGGAGGATATACCTTTGATACCTATTGTGAGTAGCATTAACAGTATCACGTATAACATTGCCAAGTTTCTTACATCTGTTCTCAACCCTTTGGTGGGTTTATCGGAGCATAACGTACTCAATTCTAAAGACTTCCTTGAGAAGGTACGGGACATCAAAGTTTAAGACGATGAATTGCTTCCTTTGATGTGTCCGCTCTTTTCACTAGCGTTCCTCCGAATAAGGCAGTAGAAACAGTTCGCAAGCGCCTTATTGACGACCCCAATTTAAGCTCAAGAACTAAACTTAGCCCGGATCAACTTTGTCAACTTTTAGAACTCTGTCTTTCGACCACTTACTTCACCTATAACGGCAATTTCTACAAGCAAAAGCATGGATGTGCCATGGGATCTCCACTTTCGCCAGTTCTTGCCAATTTGTACATGGAAGACTTTGAGAAATTTGCCCTGAGTTCTTTCCCCGGCATCCCACCTACCCACTGTTTTAGATACGTGGACGATACTTGGGTGTTAAGATAAAGACTACAGAACTTGATTCTGTTTTTAATCACATCAACAACTGTGACTCGTCTATTAAGTTCACAGTGGAAAGAGTCCATGACAACCAACTCGTGTTCTTGGATTGCCTCATTACCATCGAGGAAGACGGATCGCTGAGCTCGTCAGTCTTCAGAAAAGACACCCACAGAGATCAATACCTGTTGTTTGACTCTCATCATCCGCTCATCCACAGGTTGGGAGTAGTGAAGACATCGTTCCACAGAGCTTCATACATTCCTTCTTCTGAGATAACAAAGGAGAAGGAACATAAACATCTCCGAGAGGCTCTACGTAAGTGTGGTTACCACGGGTGGAGCATAGAGAAAGCCCTTCACCCGCGACGCCAACGTGAGAACAACCTTCCTCGACCGACCGAACAGGGGCGTCGCTTCGGTGTCTCTGTCCCCTACGTCAGTGGCCTTTCAGAGAAAATCCGAAGAATCCTGTCTTCCTACCGCATCCTAGTGTATTTCAAACCGACTCACACACTTGGACAGAAATTGGTTCACCCGAAGGATAAAGTTCCCAAAGACAAGAAAAACAACATTGTCTATGCTATCCAGTGCCAAGAGACAGGTTGCAACGCTAATTATTACAGAAACCAAATAACCCCTCTCAAAGCGTTTGTATCAACATCGCAGACCAGGCGCATCGGGATACGATTCTGCCGTATACTCCCACCTGAACACGTCTAAACACAACTTCAAAGATAAAGACGTGCTCATCCTAGACAAAGAACCTAGGTGGTTTGAGAGGGGGGTCCGTGAGGCGGTCTACGTCAACGCTTAAGCCCCTTTTACACCTTCACGGAAGCAACACGGATCATCCCGGATTGTCAATCCGGGGTCATCCGTGTACAGTCCGGGACTACCGTGTACACTCAGGCTACTCATCCGTCGCCATCCTTGATATACCGGCATGTCCGGGAGAAAAATTGAACATGTTCAATTTTTCATCCCGGAGTACACGGACTGATAATCATCCGTGTTCATCCTTGTAGCCTCCTTGTACATCCGTGTAGCTACCGAATGCATCCGGGAGGCTCCTTGTAAGAACCGGGTGATCCTTGTTGATACCGGCTTTATCCGGGGTCAAATGTTTGTATTGTTTGCGTACATGAACAATAGTCCGTATTCATAACCAAGCACGAGCATGCTCCAGATGTTGCAAAAAGGGACGGAACTTCATTCTAGCAAGATATATCCCAGTACAGAATGTGAGCAACCGTGAAGGTCCGTGTAAAGACCCAGTAACATCCGTGATCATCCGGGTATTCCGTGTGGGCTCCCGGAGCATATCAAACAGGATCCCTATTGCTACCTTGCCTATCCTTGTAGACTCCGTACTTTTCCGTACATATCCGTGTTAATAACTAGTTAACTCCGTACTCACTCCGGGAATGCTAGAAAAATACAAATTTGGCACCCCGGATCATCACGGACTGAGATCCGTGATGATCCGTGTTGCGTCCGTGAAGGTGTAAAAGGGGCTTAAGACAGCTAATAGAGTATGTGCACAGGGAAAATTATAGATTCAATCAATATTACAATATCTGTGCTGGGCTCTGGTCATTAGCCTTTAGATTCGTTTGTCATGATCGTCATAGGACTGAATTTCCCAACATGACGATTCATGTGAATAAATGAGATCTGAAAAAAAGAAGAATTAAAATGTGAATTCTAACTGCCTACTCTTTTGGTATTTCATGTCATTCATGCCATTAAATTTAGAGCTGAAAATTAAACAATACGTAGGTGTAATTATGAACATGTTACGTATCTAATTATTCAGAAATTTGTAATTATCTGACATGAAAACGGGGCATTTAATACATATTTTTTCCAAAAGCGCAATCTGATTTTTAATATATCTTTCATGGCAGAAAAGTATGTTTATCTCACAAAACAAAAATATCAGCGTGAAGCGCGAGCTAAAATTGAGAAAGACTGAGAGCTAAAAATTTGATATCCTATCACATTTCTTTGATAATTAACTTGATGCGTATAATGCAAGCGCGAGGGGCAAGCAAAAAAAAGCATTTTCAAACCTGACAATAGCGTGTCTTTTAATAGATAGCAAGCTGTTTATCTCATTTATAAAAGATAACATGCCAGAGCGAAGCTTCGGGTCGAATATTCATTCGACATCTTTTTGTAATCCTGAGTAGGGCGCCTATCTTGCTTAACTAAAATAGAAAAAAATTATAATATAGTACAGAATATCTTTGGAACCAATTATTTTGAAATCGGGATATTTTCAGTCCCATGTAATCCTTTCGGGCACTACACATGACCTTAGACAGCGGGGGGGGGGGGCATGGTCCTGGAAGGCGGGGGTGCTGAAGAACCCCCAAGATTTGACTGGGGTGCTGCGTGTATTATTCTTCATTTGCAGCACCCCCTTGGATTGGGCTGTGAGAGGGGCTGCCCCCACTTTTTTCTCAAACCGTGTACAAAAACGTAATAATGACCATATGATTGTGATTTTTGCATGGTCAGCCCTCCCAATTTTGGCTCAGCCCCTACACTTTGAAAACCGTTCCTGGGCCCCTGTATATCGGGATTCTGAGGGAACAATCAGCACAATAAGCACCGTCAGCTCATTGAAAGATTCTGAACTCAAGAACCAGTGACTTAAAAGATATTTCATCATTCGGATCGAATATTTTAACAGAATTTTCTCGATTGCATATTGCTAGTATGGAAGCTTAAAAGTGCCACCGAGATGTTGAGATAATTATCTCGGGAAGTCGACATCTTGATAGCAAAATATAAGATGACAAGATCCTGGATCTCATCATGTTGACATCTTTTAGAAGAGATGATGAGATGACAAGATCCTGGATCTCATCATGTTGACATCTTGTAGAAGAGATGTTGACATGATGAGATCCGGGATCTTGTCATCTCATCATCTCTTCTACAAGATGTCAACATGATGAGATCCAGGATCTTGTCATCTCATCATCTCTTCTAAAAGATGTCAACATGATGAGATCCGGGATCTTGTCATCTCAACATCTCTTCTAAAAGATGTTGACATGATGAGATCCGGGATCTTGTCATCTCATCATCTCTTCTAAAAGATGTTGACATGATGAGATCCAGGATCTTCTCATCTCATCATCTCTTCTAAAAGATGTCGACATGATGAGATCCAGGATCTCGTCATCTTATCTTTTGCTATCAAGATGTCGACTTCCCGAGATAATTATCTCAACATCTCGGTGGCACTTTTAAGCTTCCATATGCTAGTCCAGGTGCCTGTTGCAGAAAGAGTTGCTTTTAAAAACAACTAAAAATCAATCTCAAGTCACTAATCGTGCATCCCATTGGTTTAATGTCAACTTCATGTTTGATTAATCACTTTTGATTAAAGCTGTCATGCCAATATTCTTAAACCTTCGTTTTCCTTTCAAATTTAAATATCGGCCCGCAAGTTGTGGGCCGAAAATCTATAACAAAATAAAAATAAACAAAATAGATAAATAGTGAATGAAGACGTGATTGTCTGCGTACTTGATTCAACGCAATAACGAAACTTGGATTGAAAGGTTTTCACATGAAATCTGAAAGAAGGCCCATCTCTCTTTGTTTAACGAACAGTATCGCATGAAATTCAAGCCAAAATGCTTATTTATGATTACATAAATTATATACACTAGGATTTAGTAATTTCACATTATACTCAGTTAAAGTGCCATTAACATGTTTGTGGGACACGCTGTAGTGTACAGTGCTTGGTATGATCACGGAACTACTCCATGTTATGATCATCCTCTTTAAAACCAACGGTGTAATACAGTTTTTGAAAAAAAAACACAATCAAATAACTCTTTCTGAGAAACATAAAGTGGTTGTAAACAAAGTCCTCAATTATTTTGAAAACCAATTCGATTAAAGGGGAATCCAGCCCTGGTCATAATGTTTTGTGTTTGAAAGGAGAAAAATAAATTTAAAAAAATGGTGAAAGTTTGAAAAAAATCGGACAAGCAATAAAAAAGTTATGGCTGTTTGAAAATTGAGATCTCTAAGACTATGTAGATTTCAAATTGGCAACTGGGTAAGTAAATTATAACAAGAGGCATGGACAACTTTCCCATAGGCCGTGTACTTTATTATCAGTGATTTGTGGTTTTCTCCCAAATACCGATTCCCATGGGGCCGTAATCTTAATATAGCCTAGGTAGTATATTGTTGTATGTCCTCATGAAAGAAAAATATAATTTGAAGTAAAACATTTGAAAAAATGTAATTTTAGTCATTTTATGTATTGGAGTACATGAAAGAGTAGTCCTTGCCTTACATCACTCCGACATCACATTTGTTGCCAATTTGAAATCTCCATAGGTATAGTGATTACCAATATTCTCAACTTTTAAAAATTCATAACTTTCTTATTATTTGTCCGATATTGTTCAAACTTTCACCTATCAACTTGTATGATTTTTCTTTTTCCTCTAAAAGCAAGTTTTTATTTGGGTTGAATTCCCCTTTAAATCCACGTTTTATAAATATCAACAGTACAATGCAACCTTATTCAAAAGTTCATAGCGAAACATTATATCATCATTGGTGTCTGAGCTTAAAATCAGATCAAAGAGCCCTGCAATTGTTCAGTTTTCCCTAGATTGAGAATTGCAATTGGAGGCGCGATAGCTCAGTCGGTAGAGCGGGGGATTCGTATTCCGGTGACCCGGGTTCGATTCCCACTTGGTGCGCTAGTGCCCTTTGTTAAGGCATTAATCCTCAGTACCAGGTCCTTGGGAGGGGACCTTAAGCCGTCGGTCTTCTGGTTGCTTGCTTACAAGCATTCATGGTTTCTTAGCAATCAGGTAAAAAAAATCACCAAAATCACCAAAAATCACCAATTAAGTAAAGGCAGTATACACGGTATAGCAAGGCATTGATATTCCAACAAGTAAAGTCCAAGAAGCGATTCGGTAGTGTGCCTGTAACAAGAGACATTTCTTGTCACAGGCACACTGGTATCATTTTAGAGCAATATCGAGTAATGTATATTGACATCATATTGGTATTTTGTTTAAAAAGATATTTTTCCCTAAAACTTCAAAGATGGCCGTAATAATATCACGTTCTTAATGGTCATCTGTAATGAAAACGTAAAAATTAATTCGCTAGACACTTTAGGTTATATGTTTTTTAATGTTTAAAATGTAATGATAGACCGGAAACCGGCTATTTTTTACCCAACTATTTTATCCGGTTCAGGATTACAAAAGGTGCTTAAAACATGTAAAATGTCCCATTTTAGGCCTGAACATATATTAAAGATCGAACTCTCAATAGGCCAATTAATTAATGAGATATATATCTCTGTCATGAATTCCTACGAATAGTCTGTCCTAGGTCATGTAGGTCGGAATATCAAATAGTTTTAGATAGCACCAGTGGCGTAGCTACGGGGGGCCGGGGGGCACGTGCCCCCCCCCCGAAAAAAATTGGCAGAGCAAAAAAACAAGAAAAGAAAAAAGGGAGAAAGAAGAAAGAAAAAGGAAAAGAAGAAAGACTGAAGAAAAATGAAGAGGAAAACAAGAGGAGGAAGACGAGTGAATGAAATAATGTGAGGGGAAGTCTTGCAATTAAAAAAAATATATATTTTCATGTTACTATACACAATTTTTGCTGGCGCTTCGCGCCATAATTGCCTGTTCGATGGGATTTATATCTTGCTGAATAGGCTGATGTGGAGCAAGTTTTGAAGTCAATATGCAAAACAAATTTTAGCTCGGACATCGAGCTTTCATTATTTCTTTTTTTGATTTACAAATTTTAAGTGCTCTGTAAAATGTCCGTTTTATGGTCTACATATCAGCATTTTAAGCTCACGCTGCGTGGTCACATTGTTTGATTTGCCAAGTTCATATTGTCTACATGTACGTGTATTCCATAGTGTTCCATTAAACAAATGTATTCAGAATGCCCAGATTTTAGGTCTAAATATAAAACATGCGCGATAGCCTGCATGTTCTTTATTTGCATCAGAATATCAATAATTGTCTGCTCACGCTTCACGATCGTATTATTAATGATACCCAATTGACTATATCCTATTTATGACTTACAAAATAATAATAGAGTGTCCTGCTTTTAGGTCTAAAATCTCAATTTTCTTCCTCTCGCGCTTCGCGCTCGCATCAATTGTTTAGTTATTTACCTATCCCATTAATTAATACAAAAGTGCTTAGAATGACAATTTCTTTTTTTAGGTCGGAATGTCACAAACTTTGCTCGCGCTTCGCGCTCGCATTATTGAAATGCTGTAAGCAGTCCTTAACAGGTCCCTTTTCGATAATGCTAGAACAGTTAATACAAATTTCTGTTTGTGCTTGGGGGTACATACGAATCTTGTTCAGGATCACACATAACATTGCCCAGAAAATTCAATTTTCAGGAAAAAATACATTAAAGTAAAAAAAAATGGCTCGTGCTTTGCGCTCGCACTTTTTATAAGGCTTATGAGATTATATTATGTTTATGTTGTTTTATAAGAATAAAACTAAGAAGTGACTGATATAGGTGAAGATGATTTCGGGCCCCGTCCCCTATTGGCGAAAGTCGGATCCGCCCTTGTGGACACATACACACACACCGGAAAAATGGCCGGTGCCCCCCTGAAAAAGCAAGGACCCCCGAGTGCCCCCCCCCGGGAGAAAAAATCCTAGCTACGCCACTGGATAGCAATTGGAGCTCGCATCATTGAAAAGGTGTGATCTTTTTTTCCTGTTAAATTTCCCCCTTTTCAGATCGGAATATAAAAATTTCTCAGCTCGCGCTCAAATAATTTATCCTTTATCATGATTACGTAGGGAAATGTAGAGGAAGTTATTTTTGCGCTCCTCCCTATTGGCGATCAGCTAAAACTTCACAAATAAATTATATTTCATGTAACAGATAAAGAAGGTAGGAACATTAAATCATGAGCCCACCTCTATGACGGCGTGCGTATAACTGTTTTCACAATGCTAAATAAAAAAATCAATAGCTTTGTTATTATCAGATTATGCCACATTTATGCGCATTGAACTTTTATTTTTTATTTTTTTATTTACATAGAGTTAACTATTTTCAACCCGGCGTATGATCGGTGTCATGTGTTTACAGCATTGGTAATATTAAACAGCATTATAAAAGGGCGCTTGCCATCCGGCCGGCGCGTTTCCGTTTTACACCCTGGCGAAGGCAATCTCCGCGAAATACAAACATTTTAACTCGTATTTCTCCAGTATGTACGCCAGCATGCAACATTAAATTGCTCTCATCCATCAGCATTTATCCACCAATAGCTTGCCATTAAAAAAAATTACCTAGCAGATCTTCAAATTTGGCCTTCCAACACCAAGTATTACTTGAGGAGAATGTTATAGGGTGTGTAAAAGGCCCAAAAGGAAAGACAACAACGACAAATAGGTGAGTTATTACATTTTTTTAAATTTTACGTTTAGATAAACATGTATATTTACATCTTTTATTCGTCACGTTTGTCCAAAGCTTTTGCTATTTGATTCGTTTCTTATTATAGGTCCTACAGTAATATACTCGATATTTAGCTTAAAAATATAAACTTGACGTCAATCATAATAACGAATACCAACCAGATACGACATAAACATCTGACAAATATTGGTTTCAAATTCGTTTGGATTAATCTCTTATAAACTAAATTACTTCTTCTTCGTCTTCGTCTGGAAACCGTACAGGCCACCGTCTGATATATTGTCGAAAAAACAGGATATATATATATATATATATATACAGTGCGTCCCAAAAAAAACTATACACTTTTGAAATGGCTGCCAAATAAACAATGTAGCACTTTGGGGGAAAAGACTTATAGATATGGAAAGCCAATAGAGTCAACTTTCAACTGACATCAAAAAGTTGGAAAATTATTCATGCTTGAGCGAGCACTGCCCACTGAAACAGAGGGTATGCAAATTAGGGTGGGCTGGAATTAGCCTTCCAATTTCTTTCAGATTTTTTGTTTGGTACTTGCAAAGTTGAAGGTTATTTGGTGAGTTAAAGATCAGATGTTATCAGTTTGTTGTTTGTGAAAATTTCATACGTTATTAAATTGAAATTTAATGCATGAGTGATCATGAATTGCAATTTTTAGTGCAGCTTTATCATGTGGATCATGTGGATCTTAACAATGTGTTCATGACAGTCAGGAGAAGAGGGGGTAATATGACTTAGGTAGGTGAGGTAAGTTGATGGGCTCAAGGTCAACAGAACATTTAGCAACCCCTCCCTCCATCTCTACCCCCTCCCCCACTTCTCTCCTCCTGGGAGACTAAGCTTGGCTAGGCTGGGCAGGAATTAGCCATACAGTTTTTTGAGAGGTTAGTCCTTTGGAACTTACAAAGCTAAGGGTGTTCTGCTATTCATGAGTGAGATAAGTTTTGGTTTTAATAGGCAAATTTCATGAATTACTCAATTGAAATGTACTGCATGAGTGAACAGGAATTGCAATTTTAGTGTAGCATATTCATCTTGTGGACATCAGAAGTGTGTTCATGAGAGTCAGAGTAATGTGATGGTACATGTACCTGTTACAAGCAAGAGGGCGAGGTATGCTAAGACTTGGTTAAAAGGGCATTCCTCTTCTTTTTGTCCTTTTACAAATTAAAAGTCATAGGTACCCTCCCCTCTTCACCTCCATTTTCCAGCCCCCCCCCCCCTCTCTCTCTCTCTCTCATCTCCTGGATTGTAGCCTTTTCAAAACTTAACTGCCAAGTGACCGGTGGCTGATGGTCAGTTTGAATGATTACCAAAAAAATTTAATGATTATGATGATTAATGAAATAATTTATTGGAAAATTTTATTGATCACATTGCACATTGAATGAGTTAATTTACTGATAAATTGTTGATTGAATGATTGATAGGAAAAAGTTGATGCCCTAATTCAGAATTAATCATTAAACCAACATTCTGCTCTGTGACTTCACGCGTACATAAAAATAGCCATCAGTCTCTCAACAGGAGGAGGGTGGGAAAGAGGGAGGGGGCGGGGCTGAATGTTCTGTTGACCCTTATTCCATCAACCTACTTCTCCCACTTAAGCCCTATCTCACCCCCTATTCTCCCGACTGGCCGACTCCCATGAACACATTGCTGAGATCGCCATGATAAAGTTGAAATGCTGCCCCAAAAGAGATCCAAATGATAAAGCTGAAATGCTGCTCCAAAAGTGTAATTTGTGTTCACTCATGCATAAAAGTTCAATTTAATAACTTAAAAAATTTGCTTAAGCTATCAAAATTGATCAAGGTTGATCATTAATTTATCACAACGCCCTTAACTTTGCAAGTTCGAAATGATTTGCCTCTCAACAACTGAAATAAATTGGAAGGCTAATTCCAGCCCACCCTAATTTTCATACCCTTTGTTTCAGTGGGCAGTGCTCGCTCAAGCATTAATATTTTTCCAACTTTTTGGTGTCATTTGAAAGTTGACTTCATTGGCTTTCCATATATGAGAGTCTTTTTCCCCAAAGTGCTAGATTTTTTATTTGGCGGCCATTTCAAAAGTGTATAGTTTTTTTGGGGACGCGCTGTATATCTTGTCTTTCCGTTAATGCCCACAATCATTATATTGATTATTATGTCATATGAACGTCAAGATTTACTTGACTTACCAGGACCGGCAGGTGCAATACACCGGGTGAACACCCTACTCTTTGACGAATAGTGTATTGGTTTTAACTGCATTCACACCTGCACTGAATACAGTGGTAAGGCACGATAACACACAACGCTATCATGGCTATAGCATCAGATTTTTTTGTTAGACGCGTTTCGGCATGAGCGGTTTCTTATCCGAAACATGCGCTCTAACCGACTGAGCTACGGTGCCTCTTTAATATATATTAATATATATATATATAAATATATATATATATATATATATATATATGTATATATATATTTTACAATTAAAGTTTATTTGGCCAAAAGACTTCAGAGAACATCAAAAAACAAATTCAAGTGTACACTTTAGTGTAAAAACATTAATATTTACGCTACTTCTGGAGGGGGCCTTTTGTCTGATGGACTAAGGTGTACATAGAGGACCACACCAGTTATTTACACCGGTGTTAAATTGGTGGTGTTAGTTTTACACCTATAGGTGTTATTACAACACCTTTTGTTGTTACATTTACACTCTTTGGTGTTATGTTTAATCTCTAGGTTGCAATTTTAACACCTCGGGGAGTGGTCCTCTATTAACACCCATTGGTGTCAGTTTTAACACCGCAGTTTTTACAGTGTATGAATGTAAGAAAAGCACTATTCTTGGACTTGGGCCTGTCTTATGCTCATACCAATTTTTTCTGAGGTGATTTCAGATTATCATTTACACACAAGATAAGATATTTTACAAGGATCAATTGACCATATTTACCTCAATTTCGCCATTGATTGGACTTGGGCCGTTTTAATATTCAATTAAATTTGTTCACATCAGACCAATTTAAATGCTTTTTGCACACAAGAAGCTGTAAATCAAATTACTGTATTATTTTCAGTGTTTTCTATTTACCTCAGTCAGTTATGCTTTGCTCGCTTTTACCATGTTTACTTCAGTGTACTTTATCCATGTGTGGAGCATTGAGGCCCAGTGGTCTCGTCTCCGGACTTTGAAAAAGAGGGTCGTGGGTTCGAATCCCAGCCGTGGCGTAATTTCCTTCGGCAATAAAGTTATCCATATTGTGCTGCACTCGACCCAGGTGAGGTAAATGGGTACCTGTCCGGAATTTATTTCTTATGTAAAAGGCTGCGGGGCAAAAGCCAGGGTAATGATATCCAATTCAGCGAATAGAGACGCATTTGGCAGTAATATACGCTATATAAGTATGTTGGAATTATTATTCCATACAGCATGGCACCTTGAAATGCACCAGCAACAGGTGTATTATATGTGAAATACACATTCACGAGGGCGACACTCTCACCAGCAACTCTACCAGCCTTTCTCACCGAACCAAGGGCAGCATCACATGCACTACCACTAATGTTGTATATCTCATCACTTGCAGAGTTTGTAGGGTACAATACGTAGGGGAAACCAATATCACACTTAAGAAACGATTCTACGGGCACAGATCAACCGTCAACACAGCAAAGCTGGACACTCCAGTTGGTCGCCATTTTAACCTTCCCAACCACTCTATCACTGACATGATGCTACAGGGCATCGAATCGTTAGGTACCTGTCCTGACTCAGTCCGTACTAGCAGAGAGAAGTTCTGGATGAGACGACTTCGCACCATCCAACCTAATGGCCTGAACATCAAAGAGGGGAACGACTGATCTTTCCTTCTTATCCACTTTCCATTTGTACACACATATTTTTCCGCCCTCAGCTCTTTTAGATTAGTTACATCATAGTTTTTGCCTCTATTTTCCTCCCATATCTCTTATTAAGCTCAGCTCCAATTTTCCCTCTCTTAACCAGGTGATATAATTATCATAATATATATTTTTTTCCTTCCCTTCATCTCTTAGATTTACAACTTATTCATTTGCTTATTTTCATGTTTACTATGTTTTTTTTCTTCATACACCCCCTTTCTGATACAGCATCAGTTTCTTTATTTGCTTTTACCCTTTTAGGCTATTTGCTTCCCTTCCATATATACAGGTTTTTTTTCTGTATAGTCTTCTGTTTTTTTCCCCTCACACCCAGCGGATTACAATATCAGTTACACAATTTGCATTTATATATTTTTCCTTTTTGGATATATTTATATAATTTTATACTTACAGATTTAATTTTACACTTACTTTCTTCTCTTAGTTTGTTTAATGCTCTATCATACATACTTATGTCTTTTGCACATTATCAGTTGTTCTACATTCTTTCCCTTTTTCCCCACTATTATGCACCAGTTTACCAGTTTATTATGCCTTTCTTTGTTACCTGTTTGACCCACCTCTCACTAATTCTCTTGTCATTCATCTCTTCCTCACACCCTCTATCACTGTTTTGTTCCAGATCCTGTTTGATGTTGCCTGCCTCATATCTTAATCCCTCTCGGCTTGAGGTCTTTCTTTGGCCTTACTTACACTAACTTCTCTTTGTGTCTGCATACTCCTTTTCGTTCATCCCCTTCATTAACCTGATTAGTCGTCTCTTCTCACTAATGCCCCTTTTGTCTCCTTGTTTCTAGTGTTGCTGTTGAATGTCTGTGGTCTATATTATGGTTGTTCCACTTTATATGTTTGTCATTTTGCTTCCGAAGAAGATTCTGCTAGGATCGAAAGCTTAGGCCCCTTTTGACTCTCGGAATTATTATTATTATTATTATTATTATTATGTAGATCGTTTAAGACTGAATCAACTAATTTCCTTTTCATACAAGCTGTATTTGGGAATAAATTACCTATAAATACCGCTCGGCTTTGAAACAAAAAGTCAATCGAAACATTATCAGTGGATAATGGATTTGGTGGTATAAAAAGTAGCAGTAATCAAAGTAATGTTCATAATAATAATAATGATGAAAACACGGATGATAATGATAATAATTATAGTAAATAATAATAATAATCATTTTTAACAACTTTCTCATTATTTTAACTGCGATTTGGTACATTTGATTCTTACGTGTAGGATACATACATTTATTTTAAAAAAATCAATTTTGATCAAATTAGATTTAGCCACTTTCTTGAATCAAGCTCTTAAAGAGAACTGCCAGTAGTTGCAGTAATCACTGATTTCATGAGAAAGTCTGTAAAACCAGGCTTAATTGTCAGGATATCATCGGGGATCTAGATCTGGTACAGATACATAAACTAAACTTTGTGAAATCTTGAAATCTACGCTGCAAATGTTCACACTGAAGATCAACAACACAGATAGGCACACGTGGGACAGTATTATTGCTGGGATAAAGACCCGACGGAAGTGACCGAATCCGCGCTTATTTTGCTTATTTCTGAGCAATTACACAATTTCTTCCATAATACTTTGGCACATATTTTTTTATTCATACAAACAAACTCTTGGGTAGTCATTACATTAGATTCTGTAAAAAGTCATTTTCAGATCGTTACCAGAACTGGAATTTACCTTTAATTTTCTTATCTTGCACATCTCACATCATTCCCATCACTTCCTTAAACCCACCCCCCCCCCCCCCTCTCTCTCTCTGACCACCTCCAAAGATTTAACTTATCCTCATTCTTTTTGTCATAAATTTTGAATTAAGATTACTTTGTATACAATTAATTTCTTTACTTTAATTTTTTGCTTGCTTCTGATGTGCTATTGATAATTATGCATAATTTCCTTGTCTGGTTGTATTAAATTTTCGGGGGGGGGGTGCTCATGTTCATTTTTGTTTTGCATTGTTCACGGTCTTGATGAAAACCGCTTTTAGCTGAAAGCATGGTTTTAAACCGTGTTCAAATAAGTACAATACACAGCAAAAACTGTGGTGTTAACCGGTGTACATAGAGGACCACACCACAGTTTTTACAGTGTACAAATCCAACTAACTTACGACATGTACGATTGGCCTGGTAATCATAATGCCAGTGCCATAAGTTTTGAAGAGAAATGAGCTAATCGACTTAATGTCTTTCATGTGTTTAAATATTTTCGTCATACTTACCCAGGTCTTCTACGATGAAGTCAGTCAGAAGATTCGCAGGCCTTGTCACATTAGGAATAATAGCATCTGTGGTGGTACTTCTGGTCTTAAAAGGTCCGACAACATTCAAACCTGTAGCGGAGGATAATGGCGGGAAAATTAAAACACCTTCAGCACACACACTGTAAGTATCTTTAGGAATCACCATTACAGTGGATATCATGAGGAACAAGGAATTACTATTTAACTTTTAATACAACTGTTGTTGTTGTTGTTGTTATTTTGAATGGGCAAACTAGTCAGTTTTGTCTAGTGTTGTCTTGTAAATTTGCTTTACTTTTTTTCGAAACAGAAAAATTTCTTTGTTGAATCTATATCAGTTAGAAAATTAAAGGAAAGAGAGAAAAGAAAAGTTCTCAGGAAATCGTGCAAGACCACATCTCCTGCCCTGTATTAGTACGTTATCCTTACAAGCCCGCTCGAGGTGCATTTCGAGAGCGTCTCAGGAGTACAAAAAATTGTATTCCCCATGTCTCTCAAACGTGAGCAGAGGGCGCTCACGTTTACTATATGGACCATTCAGTATTTTTGTTTAAACAGTTGCGATAAGTGTTTCAAAAGTTAACCCTAAAAAGACTGGGGATGGGGGCTGATTCAGCCCCCCCTCAACATTTTTCGCGATAAATCCGCCGCGCGAATTTTTTTGACAGTGTCGCTCGCTGACTTTTTACTTTAAGTCTCGCGCAACTTTTGAGACCAAAATTGTGACCCCCGGGTACGCGGTACCAAAATTACGCAACATTTCGTAAGTGCATGCAGACCCAAAATTACTCAAAAACGTGAATTTGTGTACAAATCCAATGCAAATAGTGTTCTTAGCCAAAATTCATAAATGTATCATTATATTTCCTTTTACTGCTTAAAATCAATTAATCTTATCTTTTTTATGGTCAAAATAAAGTCCCCGACAATTTCCATTGAAAAAACAATAAAAAACAAAAAGTCGAAAAACAGAGAAATACATAAGAAATTAGAAAACATTAAAATACATAAGAAAATAAATGTGATTTTGATTTTTTTTAAATCAATTTGATCAGATGCCTATCTAGAGTATGTGAAACAAAAGTTGGCATTTCAGGGGCATTATTTTATTAATTAGAGCAAACTTATGATTTTACGCATAAACTAGCATAATTAATGAGACTTGAGATTTTTTGCAGAATTTGATGTTATAGTTTTGTAGATAATGCGTGGGCCAATTTTCGTCGCGATCGCGTGATCGACGGCCGAGATCACAAGGGGGGGGGGGGCTGAATCAGCCCCCCCCCAGTCTTCTTAGGCGTCGAAATAGCCCAGTCTATTTAGGGTTAAACCGCATCGTCTGATATCTAATTGTCAATTAATTAAACGTAGTTGTTTAAATTGTGGAACAACTTTTTAAAGCTCAACAGTGATCAGCGTTTTAAAACTTTAATGCTTTCTCAAGCGGCCTTGTGAGTCGGAAGTAGGATCGACTACGGACCAGCCTTGACTTCCCTGGTTAGAACCTTCTAATAAATTTGAGATTTAGGCCACACTATTGTCATTCAAACAATAACACAGCCACCCCTCCCCTTGTTTACGACAATTAAATGGGACATGCTTAAGGTTGTGGTATCGGACTGTAACTCTTACGTTACAATCTTTCCAAATTTATATCGATTGACTAATTATGTAAATTAGAATTGAACTCCTTATAAAATTCAATACGAAGTAATATACTTGTAACAAACGTTGACTTCATTTTAAAATTTCACCAAATCATGGGAGATACAGATGGGGTTTGTTTCTTTAAATCTTGCTCTGTGAGAAAAAAAAATGAAATCTAATCGAAAAAACAGAGTGAAGATTACCAACAAAGAAATGCACGCATGTACATTATCACTGTTTGGAACAAAGGTCCATATGAATTTCATGGTTCAGTTAAGCGATCACCCGTCAGTGCCGCCCAAACTCACAATTATTAGAACATTACGCCTATGGGACAAATCGTGTATTAGTCGCTTACTATGTCGATAACATAATATTGTGTATGAAAATCGCTTTTAACAGCACCAGATCTAAAATCCCCAACATTTTCTTATCCCCAAAATACATTTTTATATTGATTTTGAAATAAATAATATTTTGCTCTATTTTCCCCTTTTGTGCGCAACATTGTTGAAATTTGCTTGTTTTTCTTACTTAGCGGTTTTTCATCTGAATGTTACTTCAAACGGTAGCAGACGATCATTTTAGACTAGAGCCATTCTGGAAAAAGAGGCTTGTATAAACTTTAAGAAGCATTTCGGGGTAAAAGTTGGACACCGTACTACTTTACTTCATTCAAATAGATGTATGCTGAATCTGATAGGATCGGTTCCCAAGCTAATTTCTCATGTTTTGACTACCTAATTTGCATAAACAAAATACCTGCCAAAATGACAGTTCAGAATATTATTTCGATAATGTTCTTTGATTATATTCGCTTTCACAGACATGAATACTGCAAAATCCTGCATACATACGTGTACAAATGCTACAAATAGTATTTGCATCATTATAAATGATTGTACGGCCCTTAGAATATAATATCACAGTGAATATTAATGTATTTAATTGTTTTGAATTCCTTGTGTATTTTTTTTGTATTTTGTACCTTTTGTTTCGTGCACATTTTGTTATGGGATCTGTCAAAATATTGATTATCAATGGCAGACAATAATTAGTTTCAACGATTTTTACATGTTTGTATTCGTATATATCCATGGGCATTAACAGATGCACCGACTCCCACACTCACATCTGCAAACAAAGGTAAATTCTTGCAGGGAGGGCCTTCCCATTAACCCCCCCCCCCCCCCCGGTGATCCAGCGATCCAACCTATCTGTATTGAAGCGAATGTCACTATTAATTGCTTAAATTTTGATTATAAAATGTTTTTTTTTTAAATATGATATCACTCAATTCATTCATATTTACAATTTTAGATGATGGATTATTAGATTTGAATAATGACAGTTTTGTAAATTTTAACACATTATAGTCAATCAGTCACATTTAATATCATTTTGGGTGATTATATTCCCCGACCAACAGAATCTCATCACACATACATGCCGACATGTGTATATATATATCTTATAATTGGTATGGTGTCGAAAATCTGTCTATCTGACGGTCAATTGGATCAGGGTCGCCTAGCCACTAACCCGTGTCTGTGGTCTAGTGGTTAAGGCACCGGCGTTCAAAGCTGGGGGCCCGGGTTCGATTCCCGGCAGAGACATTTTTTTCGGCATCACTAATTTTTCCAAAGGGTAGATAGCTCTGGGGAACCTTGATTTAAGCTACGCCTACTATTGCTCTCTTCATCCATTTCTTTACACAATATTTGAAATAAAAGAGTTGCCAAAGCTGTTGTACATATATAGCTTCACACACATTTGTATACTTTCTCCCATACGTGTACTGTATCAAAGCACTAGCTTTGTATCAAAGCACTAGCTTTGTATCAAAGCACTAGCTTCGTATCAAAGCAATAGCTTTGATCCAGCTGAGGCATGGCGGCTTGGCATTGTTCAAAACCCAACTTCACCGGACAAAGGAAATAATAATTGGTATGGTGTCGAAAATCTGTCTATCTGACGGTCAATTGGATCAGGTTGACCGTAATGAGACTTGAGATTTTTTGCAGAATTTGATGTTATAGTTTGTAGACAATGCCATGGGTAACGCGTGGGCCAATTTTCGTCGCGATCGCGTAATCGACGGCCGAGATCATAAGGGTGGGGGGCTGAGCCAGCCCCCCCCCCCGTCTTCTTAGGCGTCGAAATAGCCCAGTCTATTTAGGGTTAAACCGCATCGTCTGATATCTAATTGTCAATTAATTAAACGTAGTTGTTTAAATTGTGGAACAACTTTTTTAAAGCTCAACAGTGATCAGCGTTTTAAAAACTTTAAACAGCGTCTTTACTATGATACTAGTCGAGGCCGGTCTCAAGGCGATATTGTGCCGTCATTCGCCTCTGCATGAGTAAAGTGTTCATAGTCTACGGAATATTGCTTTCTCAAGTGGCCTTGTGAGTCGGAAGTACCAGCCTTGACTTCCCTGGTTAGAACCTTCTATTTAATTTGAGATTTAGGCCACACTATTGTCATTCAAACAATAACACAGCCACCCCTCCCCCTTGTTTACGACAATTAAATGGGACATGCTTAAGGTTGTGGTATCGGACTGTAACTCTTACGTTACAATCTTTCCAAATTTATATCGATTGACTAATTATGTAAATTAGAATTGAACTCCTTATAAAATTCAATACGAAGTAATATACTTGTAACAAACGTTGACTTCATTTTAAAATTTCACCAAATCATGGGAGATACAGATGGGGTTTGTTTCTTTAAATCTTGCTCTGTGAGAAAAAAAAATGAAATCTAATCGAAAAAACAGAGTGAAGATTACCAACAAAGAAATGCACGCATGTACATTATCACTGTTTGGAACAAAGGTCCATATGAATTTCATGGTTCAGTTAAGCGATCACCCGTCAGTGCCGCCCAAACTCACAATTATTAGAACATTACGCCTAAGGGACAAATCGTGTATTAGTCGCTTACTATGTCGATAACATAATATTGTGTATGAAAATCGCTTTTAACAGCACCAGATCTAAAATCCCCAACATTTTCTAATCCCCAAAATATATTTTTAAATTGATTTTGAAATAAATAAATTTCGTCAAATTTCATATTTCTAAAATAACATTTTGCTCTATTGTCCCCTTTTTGTGCGCAACATTGTTAAAATTTGCTTGTTTTTCTTACTTAGCGGTTTTTCATCTGAATGTTACTTCAAACGGTAGCAGACGATCATTTTAGACTAGAGCCATTCCGGAAATAGAGGCTTGTATAAACTTTAAGAAGCATTTCGGGGTAAAAGTTGGAAACCGTACTATTTTATTTAATTCAAATAGATGTATGCTGAATCTGATAGGATCGGTGCCCAAGCTAATTTCTCATGTTTTGACTACCTAATTTGCATAAACAAAATACCTGCCAAAATGACAGTTCAGAATAAAATTTCGATAATGTTCTTTAATTAGATTCGCTTTCACAGATATGAATACTGCAAAATCCTGCATACATACGTGTACAAATGGTACAAATAGTATTTCCTTCATTATAAATTATTGTACGGCCCTTCATTAGAATATAATATCAAGTGAATATTAATGAATTGCATTGTTTTGAATTCCTTGTGTATTTCTTTGTATTTTGTACCTTTTGTTTCGTGCATGTTTTGTTATGGGATCTGTCAAAGTATAGATTATCAATGGAAGACAATAATTAGTTTAAATGATTTTTACATGTTTGTATTCCTATATATCCATGGGCATTAACAGATGCACCGACTCCCGCACTCACATCTGCATACAAAGGTAAATTCTTGCAGGGAGGGCCTTCCCATTAAACCCCCCCCCCCCTGGTGATCCAACGATCCAACCTATCTGTATTCAAGTGAATGTCACTATTAATTGCTTAAATTTTGATTATAAAATGTTTTTTTTAATTATGATATCACTCAATTCATTCATATTTACAATTTTAGATGATGGATTATTAGATTTGAATAATGACAGTTCTGTAAATCTTAACACCTAATAGTCAATCAGTCGCACTTATTATCATTTTAGGTAGTTATGTTCCCTGACCAACAGAATCTGATCACACATGCTGACATGTATATATATATATATATATATATATATATATATATATATATATATTTATTTATTAAAATTGGTATGGTATCAAAAATCTGTCTAAATGACGGTCAATAGGGTCAGGGTCTCCTAGCCACTAACAAGTCTCTGTGGTCTAGTGGTTAAGGTACCGGCGTTCAAAGCTGGGGGCCCGGGTTCGATTCCCGGCAGAGACATTTTTTCGGCATCACTAATTATTCCAAGGCGTAGATAGCTCTGGGGAACCTTGATTTAAGCTACACCTACCATTGTTCTTTTCATCCATTTCTTTACACAATATTTAAAATAAGAGGGTTGCCAAAGCTGTTGTACATGTATAGCTTCACACACATTTGTATACTTTCTCCCATACGTGTACTGTATCAAAGCACTAGCTTTGTATCAAAGCAATAGCTTTGATCCAGCTGACGCATGGCGGCTTGTCATTGTTCAAAACCCAATTTCACCTGACAAAGGAAATTATAATTGGTATGGTGTCGAAAATCTCTCTATCTGACGGTCAATTTGATCAGGGTCGCCTAGTCACTAACCCGTCTCTGTGGTATAGTGGTTAAGGCACCGGCGTTTAAAGCTTGGGGGCCCGGGTTCGATTCCCGGCAGAGACATTTTTTCGGCATCACTAATTTTTTTTTTAAAGGGTAGATAGCTCTGGGGAACCTTGATTTAAGCTGCGCCTACCATTGTTCTCTTCATCCATTTCTTTACACTATATATATATATATATATATATATATATATATATATATATATATATATATGTATATATATATATATATATATATATATATATATATATATATATATATATAATATATTTAGTGTGTTTTTCTTTAGCAAAATGAAGTGAAAACAGTCTGCTGAAATGAGATGTCTTGTGTATTCTCCATTATGCTTGTCAAATTGTCCCAATTTTGAAAATAAGAAAATTCTCAGAACTGAACCTACATATTTATTAACCATCTAATATCTCATTTGCCTATAAATTAGACCGCTTTCCATGTTTTAAAAGCAAGACTGTGGTGTTCTTAAGTTCCACAACGAATTCACTGCATGTACTTTTAATAACAAATTATGATAATTGGACTTCATTAACTGATTACATGTGCATCTCCATAATATATCTTTTCCGATGCAGTGCTGCACCTGTCCTGCCAATGATTGCCGCTTCATCCAACTTAGAGGCACCAAGCTCCCCCAGCTTGATATACACCTTTACTTTCAGGGTGTTGAATGATCAGTGTCAGTTATCATCGAGCTGGTGTTCCATTGGATGGCTTGATTGATAGGGCAGCCTCATATTATAAAAGTGATCTCTAATAATTGTTGAACTCAAATCAATTTAGTACGAGTTTTCTGCGGAGGCAGTTCGTATCGAAGTCATCGTGTTTGTTTTCTTGAGATATGTCCGATTCTCATGTCCGATTCTCATGTCACAGATCCATAGAAAAAACCTAAACTTTTGTCTTGAGAGAGAATCTGCTGTCTGACCAGATCTGATTTCAGGTGTTGAAATGCTCGGAGTGCACCTTTCAATACCGCAGTGAATTGTGTAATGTCCCCTTGGCCATTTATCGAACTTCTAATATTCACACATCTTCATATCTTCGTAAGATAGACTATTTCTAATTGATAACGAA
This sequence comes from Lytechinus variegatus, assembly GCF_018143015.1. Taxonomy (NCBI): domain Eukaryota; kingdom Metazoa; phylum Echinodermata; class Echinoidea; order Temnopleuroida; family Toxopneustidae; genus Lytechinus; species Lytechinus variegatus. The sequence continues at coordinate 39,423,706 of NC_054747.1, read as the reverse complement.
GATACCTTTCAGAGGATGGTGGGTTCCTGACATGTTTGGTGTTCCTGTAGGTTATTATTAATCCACTTCTTTTGATTGGTATTAAACCCAACAGCATTCACTAGCTTACCCAGCTCTGATAGGCTGCATGCGAGTCTGAGAATCACCATTAAAGTCTAGGTCGAGAATTTCGTCGATTGTAAAGCCAGTAGATCTCTTTCTATGAAGAAAGCAGTTGCCTAAGTTATGTTTGACTTGTCAACCAGTTTTGAAACCACTCAACATGTCATTGTTCTTGGGAGACTGACAGTCTGTTTTGGAATTGATGATTCTGCACTACAATGGCTTTCTCTTTACCTTGCCAACAGAGGAAAAGCTGTATTCATCACTGGCATGCAGTCTCCTGTGACTTCCCTTTTCTATGGAGTTCATTGGGAGTCTGTCCTTGGTCCCTTGTTCTTCAAGCTGTACATCGCTCTTCTTGGCTTTATAATGTGGCAACATGGTCTTGGTATACACTTATATGCTGATGACATCCAGCTGTATACCTCATTTTTTATCCAAACGTTAAAGATACAGAAGTTCGTGCAGCTGCTGTTGTTGGTGCTGCCATTGAGGATTCGATGTTGGATGAAGGTCAACTTCTGGAGCTTAACGATTAAGAAGCATCTTGTTCTGTCATCTTCATATGCGTAAATATTATGACTACAACTCCAGTCTTGATAGGTGAGAACGCTGTATATCTCCAGTATGCAAGGCTAGATATCGTAGCGTAGTCTTTGATAGAACAGTGAGCATGAAGAAACACACAGCGCATGTCTGCCAATCTGCATATTACCAGCTTCGCAGAATTGCTGAGATCAGATATTGTCTTACATGAGGTGGTGCGGAAAATATTATCCATGACCAGATAACCTTTAGACTGGACTTTTGAAAACTGTATCCATTCTGGTTTACCTTCATCAGGCATCCCTAGCACTTTGCAACCATAGGACGCAGTGTAAGAATTTGTTTTGCATTGGGCAGGGACTGGACTGGAAACCTTCTTGTTTTGCCTATGTTTTTACCATGGAGCTAATCTGTGTTTAGCCCCTTATTTTTTATCATTTCCTCTCCTTTTTTTAGTATCGTTCGGCAAAGAATCTTCAATGGCAAGGATTGGATAGAAGCTGTGGTTTTCAGTTATTACTTAGATGGTTGACTCAGGGGAAAAAAATAAATCGTTAATGACCAAAAAATGAGTAAGTGATCCGGTAATACAGACCCTTTGCCTTTATTCCAAATTGTTTTTTGTTAATTGTCATGATTGCCATTCTGATGGAGCCGCATCAAAGATATAATTTTGCTACTGATACTTCTATCCGATTGATAAACTACGTTTAATTGATTATTGGGTCTTTTACCTAATTATAAAGGATAATTTTAATATAATTGTTTCAAGAAATTTAATTTCAGCGTGATTACAGGTTTTGTAATTTCATAACCCTTCTTTTCTTACGGGTTCAATGAAATTGGTAATTGTCATGATTATAGGATCAGCAACGATGTGTTTTATATCGGGCGTGTATAATATCCCTTGCAAGTATGTTCCTTTCTATATACAGGTGTGGGTGTGGATGCATGTGTGTGTATTTGTTCCTGAGTACAATTAACAGTTATGGCAAAAGAAGTTTATCAAATGATTCAATGATTGAAGCTTCATATTTGTCTGCCATTGATATTAGTTTTTTTAAAGATCTCATATCAAACATATAAAAAGGAAATGGGAAAGAAATACAAGAACATGAAAAAATTACAACGGATAATAAAATACATATAAAAATTGACTTAGCTATTATATTTAAGGGCCAAACATTTATCATAATGATACAAATGCTATTTGTTCCCAGAATACTATTTCTTACGTGTAATTATCAAATTAGAGCACATTTTTGCAAAATATGCATATATTTGCATATTTACTTAGCAGCAAATAGAAATAACAAATTTTCCTGAATGGTACATTGTTATGTATGCAGCATTTTGCAGTATCCATATCGGTGAAAGCGAATATTATAAAAGAATATTGTAGAAGTAAGATTATTAATAGTCAATTTGGCAGCCATTCTGTTTGTGCAAATTAGGGGGTCACTTTTTCTCTTAATTTTTAATTTGAATATTACAGACATGAAAAATAACCTCTGTAGAACGAACAGTATGAAATAATATCGCATGTGAATAACGTGCACTTCTTTTAGTTGGAAGTATTCACACGTATTAATTTTGTTCTTGTGCCGTGGCCTGTGCAGCTGAACGGTCAGTAGACTGTACCAACGGCAAATACGAGTGTTGAGTATCCGTCTAGTCTGGGCCGGGAGCACTTACGAAGTTACGGTGCTTGTGAAAGAATGTGTCTGTACTGTGACAGTGACACTTCATACACTTGCTTGTCCCGTCCATAATCAGTATTGTTTACACAGGACAAAACACCCCTTTTTGTTTTAATGGAAGCGTCCGCCCAACTCTTCGCCTTTCTAGCTCTGCGTGTTCACCCGCCCTATCATCTGTGCGCGCATATCATCTGTGCGCACGGTTGGAAACCGCGAATTTTAAGGTGATGTTAGCTTGACAAATTGGGGGAAACAGATTCATATGGGCTCAAATGAAATGAATGTTTTGTACATTTCTGAGCAATTACACAATTTCTACCAGGACCATTTACCACATTAAACGGAAAAAATGTACATGTTAACACTTCGGTGTTATATAACTTGATCTTGTTCAAACTGATTTTCAGATCGATAATATACCCAAGTGGCGTTTATGTTTAGCTTCCTCTTTCGGTAATTCAATTCTGTTATTTATTTTTTCTTTTTGCTTGATAAAGGTGGTTGTCTACACATGTAGACATTAAGTTACTTTAAGACAGCACCCAAAACCACAGAATAGCATACAATCTACTTCAACTGAAATTTAGGGCGATGTCGACTTTCATCCCCTTCACATGGAAAAAAATCGTAATTTGAATGATGATTCCAGTGAAAAATAAAGCTAATGACGAATATCTAGCACGTGTTGAACCAAATTAGATCATGATTTGAATCACGAATGCTAATCACAGTCACGATTGAACATGATTAGAATCACGAACGCTAATCAAAGTCACGATTACAATAATAATCATCATTGCAGTGATGATTCAATATTCACGTGTGAAAAGGCCCTAAGTTTTTTTTCCGATCATTCGTCTCGCCCGTTCACGTTTCACGTAAAACATTAATTTTCTTTCTTGGTTTATCGCTCTCCTATTTTTTTTCAGAATTGTGTCTAATCCTCAATTCAGTCTATCCCTCATTCTTACATTAACTTCGGGCCCTATTTTTATACTGTGACAAAAAAATGTCCTAAAAACCACCCTTCTGCTGATTGATTTAATTAATTCCTTACCGATTGCCCCCGGGGGGGACCAGTGTGACAAACATCAAACATGAACTATCTTTAGATTTACCAAAATATAAAAGGGTTTTGATTTTTTTTTTTTTCCCTACAGTCGGATCGCACCTGGCTCTCTTCGACACCTTGCCAACGCCACAGCAAGCCAGGGCCATTCAAGTGAAGATGAAAACAGAACCTCAACTGTAAAAATAACACATTCTAACTCTCCATCTAGTACGAACACGAGCAACCAACATGGGATCGTCGATAGATTTGGAAAAGACCAACAGATCATTGGAAAAGACCCACATGGTGGGATGACGATCTTGGACACACCGAATCCCTCTTTGGGTAGACATGGGGACAACTCAAGCGGGCCAGAGAGGCGTAATGAAACTAGATGCATCCCTCGAAAGAACATGATGTACCTTAAAACTCACAAGACCGGGAGCTCTACATTACAGAATATCATTTATCGCTATGGTGATGCTCATGGGCTGAAGTTTGCCCTACCAAAAGCAGGTGTATACCTTGGGACGCCCTCATTGTTCAGAAGGACGTTTCCCATCCCGTCACCAACAGGAAAATACAACATGCTTGCTAATCATGCAAGATATAACCGTCAAGGTGAGTACACCATAGGGAGTTTTTGTTATCGCGACGCAGAATGCAACAACAGAAAATATGCGATCAAAATGCCATTTGTGACGATAAACAACCAAGAAGTCTTTCTCGAGTACTGGGGAATCAAAATAGCAATTTCGTCCTGAACTCTGGACAACGACATAATCATTTGCGATTTTTCGTCAGATCAGGAACCTAGATTGAACTGCTGTTTTAGTTTGTTCTGCGTGGAAACGAATCCGCTATTACAGCAAACGCAAAAAAGTTATCAAAACGTTTTATTACTAAATAAAAGTTCATGGGACATTGAACAACGTTGAAAAAAAAGCTTTGTGTTTGCTCTTTAATTACTTCTATTTTAATGTATTTTTTACTCCTTTAACAATACTTATGATAATTTTACCTTCTCTTGTGCTAAGAAGCTCCTATTTTATATTGTATCTATATGGATATTTTCAGAACTGCTTCTACAACTCCTGCTGCTGCTGCTGAAGTTTTGACGTCAATAATAAAATAAAATTTCGACTCATAGCATTGAATAAAGCATAACGGAATTAATGAAAATAATGCCATTCTGTATTTGGCAGTGTATATTAGAAGATAACACAAAGTAGCCCTTTATCTTTTCACAATTCTTGAACAATTATTAATATTTTATTATTCACCTCTTTCACCATAGAAATGGCCGATATCATGTACAAGGACGCAGCGTATGTGACCATCATCCGGCATCCCTCCACCCAGTTTGAAAGTATGTATGCCTACTATGGATTCAAAGGTACCTTCAAGGTGGACCTTGAAGGGTTTGCGGACAAACCACAGAATTATTACCGAAGACAGAGTACTATTCCTTCACATAGTGCCCTTAACCCAACACTTTATGACCTAGGAATGTCCAAACTGCAGATGAACAATGATGGCGCCATTCGGAATAAAATTGCTACCTTGGAGAATGATTTCGATTTAGTCCTCGTTGCAGAGCACCTTTTGGAATCGTTAGTTCTCTTGAAGGAGTTAATGTGCTGGGATTTGAGCGATGTGACGTTTTTCTCAGCCAATGCACGAACGAAATCACATGTGGATAAAATGTCCAAGAGAACGTTTGACCAACTTTACAAGTGGAACCACGGTGATGCCCTTCTGTATGAACACTTTAACCAAACCCTGTGGACGAAGATAAAGGCGTATGGCCAGGAAAGAATGGATAGAGACGTCAGATTGTTAGATAAAATGAACAAAGCACTAACAGAAAAATGTCTTGATGGGACCAAAACTGAAACGATGGCCTATGCATTAATTCGTCGTTATGTTTTACGCCAAAGTATGAAGGACAATATTGAGTGCGTTAGAATGATTCGACCGGCCATTCAGTATCTAGAATCACTAAAAAAGAAACAAAGGATATCGGCTGGGTGAGACGTCTGAAATTATGACCAGCAACCCCCTAACCATCAATGAGTCGCCCTAAATGAATCTAAGATTCTTAATGAGCTTGAAGATGCATCCCACAAGCTTTAAAAAGATATATTACTTTTCCTAATTGATCAGTAATATCCCAACCAGTTTTTTTATACAATGCACAAGAAATCCAACATGGTCTTTAAAAAAAGCGAGGTCTTAATTTCTAGGTGACACGCATGAGTTTTGCACTCTGAGTAATTTCTATGAAACTTCCAACCTGTGCTCAAAAATTGTGTTAAAGCAACTCTTTGATCTTGTCTTTTATTTACAACTTCAGCTAAAAAAGAGGAATTTATCATTTCGTCAGCTTACTTTTTGATAATGTTAATAATTGCATTCTAAAGGACAAACTAATTACTGTTTTGGCTATTGACAGAAAGCCTTCCCTGGCGATATAATAATAATATAGGGTATTTATATTGCGCACATATCCACCTTGTTAGGTGCTCAAGGCGCTCCTATATTACCCGGCTAAGCTAGGCGTTCATAGCGCACACAGCTTTTTAAGGAATTACTTCCTACCGGTACCCATTTACCTCACCTGGGTTGAGTGCAGCAAATTTTTTTTTCTTTTAAACTTTTTATTGATCAAACAATCGGTATGTACAACAATAATCATAATATCAATCACATTTACAATGGTATAGGATACACTCACAAACAAAACGATACAAAAACATACATCACAGTTGTACATGAAAAGTGGGTAACAAATAACATTATCTGTATATCAATGGTATAATCAAAAGATTTTTTCAACAGGGGTCCATTTTTTATAGTGCAATCCTTCAATATGCCTCTGTTTTGCAATGTTAAGTTCAATCAGTTTAATATTAGAAATAAAAGATATTAGCCCTCTTATACATGGTTGTGTGTTTTTACACTTTTCTACGTAAACATATCTTTTGAACATTAGTACCAAATGCTTTAGTAGCATTTTGTGGGGGCCTTTCCAGTCCATAATGAATCCAAATATCATTCTTTTCTTAGTAAAATCTTCAAACTTAGTATTAAAGCTCTTGCCAATCTTATAGATAAATTCCCGTCGAAGATTATAAATAACATCACAGTCATAAAACAAATGAACAGGTGTCTCTAAATTTGAGTGACAGAACGTGCAAGTTTCTGAGTCGACCACTTTCATCTTAAACAATCTATGATTAGTATACAGTATATTATGAATTAATTTGAATTGAAAAACTCTCATTTTTGCTTCTATTGTGCACTTGAACGGAAGGGTGTAGATTTGAGACCAGTCATCATCTTGAATATTAAAGGTTGTAGAAAATAATTGTTCACTAACTGGTCTGGTTATCAACCCAGATAAAAGGTTCTTGTAAATTGCTTTGGATTTCACATTACATAATGCAGAAGTCACTTTTTCTTGTTGTAACTGATATTCATTATTTTTATCCCAAAACATTTGTAATATTAGGGGATGGAATTCACATTTCCATTCTTTCTTCACTGACTCGATTATTGCCATGTATTGTAGAAAATAATTATTTTTAACACCTTTTCCATTCCAATACTCAAAATGTAAAAAATTTCCATCACTGTTAAATAATTGATAAGTATTAAATAGCCCTGCTTCATGAAGGGCACTGCAGTACATTGACTTGTTATTTATCAATATGCATTTGTTATTCCATACACCTTGTCTCAGTATGCTAACCTGGCTTGTATCATTAGTAACCAAGTCCAAATAGATATCCGTCTTTAACCACGCTTTTAATAAAGCAATATAAAATGGAGGGATATCCTTAGTTTTTGGTAGTTTCTCCATTGCATAATTACTGACAAATATAAATTTTCCACCATATGACTTTACAAAATATTCACACAAGGTTATCCAACTATGATTTGATCTAAAGAAATATCGCTGGACCCATTTCACTAGCTGAGTGTTGATCATACATTGAATGTTTGGGAATTTTAGTCCCCCTTCTGCATAATCAGCAAACATAGTAGTATGTGCGATTTTATCTGGGCCATTCCACAAAAATGAAAACATGAGCTTCTCAACTTCTTTAACAAAAGCAATGGGTAATGAGATGTTGGATAATAAATAAATTACTTTGGACATTATAAAGTATTTCAATATCTGTGTTTTGCCAATCAAGGTAAGTCCTCTGTTTTTCCATTTATTTAGTACAATTCTCATCTCTTTAACTCTGGTTTCAAAATTCCTTTTCCTTGCTTCTTCTGTATCATATGAAAAGAAGATGCCTAAAACTTTAATTCCTTTCTCTGGCCATAAGATAACACTGTCCTTTTCACCTAGATGACGATTCTTACCAATCCACATGCCTTCAGTTTTTGATTTATTGATACATAAACCAGATATTTTAGAAAATTCCTCAAACTCTAAAAATACATGTTGTAGGGAGTGACGGTCTTTACAGAAACATGTAATGTCATCTGCATAAGCAGTATATTTTATTACCTTTCCTTCCACTTCAAAACCCTTTATACTGTCATTATTTCTAACTCTATTCAAATAAACCTCTAATCCCAAAATAAATAATAAGGGCGCAAGAGGGTCCCCTTGTCTTACTCCTCTACTTACTTTGAAATAGCCTGTAGTAAATCCATTTACGAGAACAGAGCTATTGATATCATTATAAACAGTTTTTACCCATTGGATAATCGAAGGCCCAAAATTATAAGCTTCCAGACATTGAAAAATAAATGAGTGGCTTAATGAGTCAAATGCCTTGGTAAGATCTAACGCCATAATTATGCCTTGAAAGTCTTCATTTTCTGCATAAAACATTAAGTCTGATATTAATCGAATTCCTTCACCAATGTTTCTACCTTTTATAAATGCTGTCTGTTGACAGTTAATCAGGTTTCCTATTACTTTAGAAATTCTTTTGGCTAAGCATTTGGAAAGGATTTTTGCATCAACATTTATCAAAGTAATTGGTCTCCAGTTACTCAATAAGGATCTTTCTTTATTGGGCTTTGGGATCAATTTTATCACCCCTTGTCTTTGTGAAACTGACATAGACTGGTCTTTGTAAGCTGCATTGAAAGAGTCTATCATATATTTTGAGACCAGGGGCCAGAATGTTTCATAAAACTCCACTGTTAGGCCATCATTTCCCGGTGTTTTATTTTTAGCCATTTTAACCAGTTCTTCTTTTGCTTCATTACATGAGATTAAACCTTCACATGAAACCTTTTCTGATTCTGTTATTTTCTCCAGATTACTATGACAAATATAATTGTTAGAGATCTCTTCATCTACTATATCTCTGTTTTTAAAAAAATCAGTGAAATATTCCTTGATAAATCTTTGAATGTCTGGTTGTTTTCTGAAAGTCCCTTCATTCGTATCTAATACATCAATAGATGTATTTTCAGCCTGGCTTTTCTCCAATGAAAGAAAATATTTGTTGCTTTTTCCCCCTTCTCATACCAATTGCATCTCGATCTCAAAATTGCCCCTTCTGCAAAATAATCATACAATTTATGTAATTCCTCTTCAATGTATTTCTTTCTATCTACAACTTCTTCATCTAAGCCATTTCCTTCCATTTCAATACTTTCACATATATTTTTCAATTCCTCCTCTAGTTCTTGTCTTTGTTTTTCCTTTTCACCTTTTTTCTTCTTTGAGTATGGGATGGTAAATTTTCTAATTCTGTATTTCAGCCAATCCCACAACATTTTCTTATCATGTTTTTGTTCACATTCATCAACCCAAGATGGGAGGCTGTCACTGAGAGCTGTAACAAATTCCTCATTCCTTAGTAAGCTGTTGTTAAATTTCCAATATGAGGGTCCCATTTTTTGTTTTTCAATATGGAGTTGCAAGGTAACATAATCATGATCAGATAAGACACATGGGTACATATCATTTTCTACGACAACAGACCGCAGAGCGTCTGTGACCAACCAGAAGTCCAGTCTTGACTGAATATATGGATTAAGTCTCCTCCATGTAAACCTCTTTGTTGTTTGGTTTCTTGTTCTCCAAATATCAATAAGACAAAAGCATTCTTTCAGTTTTTCTATTGTTGTACATGAACGTTTCCACACTGTTCTCATACTACCACCTTCTCTATCCATATCCAAGTCCTGTATAAAGTTAAAGTCTCCTCCTATTATGCATTTGTGTCCTTCATCATTAAATTCTTGTAATTTCAAATAAAGATCAGTAAAATATTCCACATGTTCCTTTTCATTATTGGGTGCATATACATTAACAATGATATATATTTCCTTTCGTACTTCAACTTTGATGCATAAAAAGCGACCTACTTTATCTTTAATCGAGTCGAGAAGTTTAATATCTGGTGTTCTCCTCAAAATCATACAAACTCCTCTGCTCATTGATGTACCATGACTAAATATTATGTCTGATCTAATTTGATTCCTCCACCATATCTCATCCTTTTCTGTGGAATGTGTTTCTTGTAGCAAAATTATGTCCTTTTTTAATTTCGATAAGAAATTGAAGTATCGTTTTCTAGTCTTGAAATCCCCTAATCCATTTACATTATGCGTCATTAATTTTAAATCCATTGTTTGAAAAAATCAGACGATGGTCCCACTAAAAAACACAAACAATTACAATATAACGGCAAACAAAAAAACAGAATGATTGCGGCTTTCCCAACCACTTGCTTCATGCTTGGAGTGACGCTTTGCGTGGTGAACAAAATGATCTTATAAGCCTATATGCTTATCAGCATTTGTCTTTAAATAGGATTCACTATATTAGAACTTTCATTGTTTCTTTTTTTCCCTTGCTTTTTTTCCAATGTTGTGTAAATTTTTACTGTCAATGCCGAATCTGTCAATGCATTCTCAGTCTTGTTTATACTCTTCTTCCTTCTGTGTTTGTTTGTCCCGATAAAACAGCCTAGCCGGATACTTGAAGTAGGCCTTTCCATGCTCTTTCTTCAGCTTCTGTCGGGTATGCGACATCTTCTTTCGCTGGTCTCTTATCTCCTTCGGCAGCATTTCATCAATGAATATGGGGTTCCCCTTCCCCTCGTAGACGAATGGCTTGTCATTTAGTAGTTTTCAAGCACTTGCAAGTACAGAGCTTCTTGTGGTATACCTATTGAATGCCACCATAATCGGGCGGGGAGCCCCTCTTTCAGATCGCTGACCTGAACGGTGTGCCCTCTCTATGCATAAATCCTGCCCTCGTAGATCCAAATGAGACTCTCCAAAGGCCTGAATCAGCTTCTCACAATTGCCTTTCTCACAGCCTTCAGGAAAGCCAAAGAATACAGCAGTGCATCTCATTTCTCTGGCTGCAAGATCAACAAATTGACCCTTCATTCTTGCATTCTCTTTCTCAAGCTCTCTAACTCTGTCCTTCATTTCCTTCAGCTCAAAATCAGTGTGTTGTTCCTTTTCTTTCAGTTTGTCAATGTCTTTTCTATTTTCATTAATTTTCTGAAGGGCCAGATCTAAGTTCACATTCATCTTGTCAACTTTATTATTGGTACAATCTACTTTGGTGATGATCGTAAGAAGCATTTCTTTCATATCATTCGGGTTACCTGCCTCGCTGTCATGCCCGTTCGTTCGACGTTTTTTCTCAACATGTCCATCCTCCGGCGGAGCGCCGGACTCTCTCCCCGGTCCGCGCCTCAGGCTCGGCTCCTCGCGGGTGTCTAGTTCTTCAGCACGCGACCCGGCATGGTCGACAACGGGCTCTGTTTCCATATTTTGTTGTCCTTCTTTGTTTCTTACTTCTTTTATGGCTTCTGATTCGTCTTCAATCTTTTCTAGATACTTATATACATTTTGATTTTTTAAGATCCTCTTCATCTCGTTAAAATTCCTCGGTCTTTTTCACCAGTTGCAAATTACGTTATGTGCTTCACAGCGCCATCTTCCGTCCTGAGTGCAGCACATTGTGGATCAGTTTCTTGCTAAAGGAAATTACGCCATGGCTGGGATTCGAATCCACGACCCTCTGCTTTGTATATATAGTTGCTTTGTTGGGTAACTGGTCAGATATTGCCTAAATGTGCCGTTTTTATTATCCTTCACATTATGTTCAAATATAAAATTATTTGTGTTTTCTAATATTTTACGTGTCTCATTAGTTCATTCATTTTTTGGGGTAATTTACCATTTAAGGATAGTTGACAATGAGATTAAAGAGACAAAGAGGTAATGTATTGCAGTTCCAACAAACTCTATTCAGGATTTCACAAAATTTTCGACGCAAACCTCAAGTCCTCGTCAGGGTACAAAGCTTTGTATCCCCGACGAACATGACGAAGACGTAAGGTTAGCGTCAAAATTTTGGAGAATATTTGGAAATAAATTTTGTTGGAACTGCCATGCATTACCTCTTTGTCTCTTTTATATCATTGTGAACTATCTATATATTTATATATATATGTATATATATATATATATATATATATATATATATATATATATATATATATATATATACAGTATATATATATATATATATATATATATATATATATATATATATATATATATATATATATATATATATATATGTATGTATGTATGTATATAATCTATATACATATATTATTTACTGGATAGCGGAATCCAAATCAATCTGCATACTTTACGTGCAATGCACGCCAAAACTCTGGGCGTTGTGGCGTGCGCCTGCAATCCAAGCTATGTGGGGAAGTTACATATTGATGCAGAGGTTCGAGGTTCGAGCCCTGGTCACGTCTTTCGGATGATGACGCTAAAGTTCGGTCCCAGACGTAAATAATCATATCTAATTGATACACGTCTGACAAAACTAAAATACACACTACATAATTTATGTACTTACAATCAACATGTATCTTCGTCGAGGGGGGGGGGGCTACAATTATCCCGCTACGTTATCCAGAAACAATATCCAGTCAGCTCCAACTATTATGAGATTAAAAAAATGTTACATTTCAGTTGTCACAGTCTGGCAGGGTCCGATGTACAATCGAGATTTTGGAAAATTGTTTTAATATACGCTCTTTTATGATGACAGGAGGTGCTTAGAATATTTCATTTTCAGGTCGATATCCATGGAATATCAAAACTTTTATGCTTTGATTGATTGATTGATTTTATTTGTCAGGTAACTGTGAACAAGTACATGAAAATATGAACAGTAGTGTATACCTTGACAGGACTGCCCATGAAAGCCGAGGTGGCTTATTTCCAATGGGGTCCTTACATCAGTAATTGACAACAATGTACATATATGAAAAACACCTATAGAAATCTATACAAACTACATCAATTAAGTCTAGACCACTAAAATTACACGAAGAATTGTAAAACTTAATATATAAAAAGACAAAAACAAATAAGTTTGCCATGAAAACCATTTACGCAAAATATGATTAAAATAATTGTAAAACAGGTTGAGTAAACGACCCGGGGTAAACGATCATTACTTCTAGGTTACATATGAAAATTATACTATAATCAGTTTTTAAATAGCGCTAAATGCATCGTACTAATACAAGATTCATGAATCGTAAAACCTAAGATATGAAAAAGTACAAATAAGTTTGACATCAAACTTTCACGCAAACAACAAAAGATGATGATAAAATGTAAAACAAGTTGATTATTAAAATAAATCATAACTAAATAGTTATATATAAGACTACATGATACACATGAAATTAGAAAGAATATTTAACATTACAGAGTGGGGACATTTTTTAAGTGTTGTTTCAATACTCTTTTAAATTGTGTAAAAGTCTTAACCGATTTAACATGATTAGGGAGGGAATTCCAAAAATGTATACCATTATAATAAAATGTGTTGCCAATTTGACCTTTCCTCATAGGTACAACAAAGTTAAACAGACTATTTCTTGTTTCATGCCCGTGAATATTAGATGACCGTGTAAAGTTTTTTGAGATGTAATGATATTCGTTTGAATAGAAAATTTTATGAACATGGTGAAGTATAAGTTGTTGCGACCTCAAGTCTATGCGAAGAAGGCCAGCTTTTTCGATTTCATTCTTCCCAACATGTGTTCTTGGGTGTAAGCAAGTAATAAATCTAATAATCTTATTTTGAATAATTCTAAACTTTTTTTGATCAACCTTTCCAAGACTGCAGTACCATGCTGCATTTGCATAATCAAATAAACACTGTATTAATGAAAAGCTTAAAATGCGTCTGGATTTCGTATTCATGCAATTTTGATACCGGTATAGAAATTTCAAGCGAGCATTTGCTTTTTTGACAATAGAGTCAACCATAGATGTACATGAGAGATCACTATTTAATATCAGGCCTAAATACTTCACGGAATTCTGTCTCTTAATTAATTGATTGTTATAGTATATATTGAAATCATCTGTATGCTTAGACCTAGCCCGCGAACAAAACAAAATACTTTCGGTCTTACCAACATGTAAGCTAAGCTTATTATCTGTCATCCATTTAACACAATTTGATAATTCTAAGCTAAGTTTTTCACCGATCAGCTTAGGACTTGTATCAGAATAGAGTAAAACACTGTCGTCTGCATATAAAAGTAATTTACTTTCATTAACACAAATACACATATCATTGATATAGCACATAAAAAGAATGGGACCTAATATGCTCCCCTGAGGAACTCCACACTTTATATGCATAGAATATGAGAGTACATTTTGCATGGATACCACTTGGCGGCGATTTGTCAAGTAAGACCTAAACCAATTTAAACATGCTAAATTCAAACCCATCACTTCTAATTTCTTTAAGAGTATTTCATGATTAACCGTATCGAATGCTTTTTGTAAGTCAAGAAGAACCATTCCAACATTACGGCCTTCGGAAATTTCATTCCTAACAAAATCCAACAGGTGAATTGAACATGTTTCAGTAGAATAACCATTCCTAAAACCAGACTGAAATTCATAAATGATTTTGTATTCTTTAAAGTATTTCTCAATTTGAGAATACACGCATTTCTCCAAAATTTTCGACACTATGCTTAACACACTAATAGGTCTATAATTCCCAACATGAGTTTTGTCTTTCTTTTTGTGTAATGGTGTGACTTTAGCGATTTTCATTTCATCAGGGAAGGTACAAGTTGAAATAGATAGGTTAATAATGTAAGTTAAAGGAATAAAGACGTTTTTTGCACCATCCTTTAAAAATCTAGCAGGAACCAAGTCAAGTCCGGTACTTTTTGATATTTTCAACTTGGATAATTCATTTAATACAAACTTTTCTGTGACAGGAGAAAAATTAAAACAGCCTTTTTGTATACCTTTATTGTCGTAAAGTTTTTTTAAATTAGGACTGTCGGCCCCAAACTCACTTCTGTCCGTAATGGGGAGCTCACAAGCTAATTTATCGGCCACTGTTGTGAAATAATTGTTAAATTCGTTGGCTATCTTTAGATTATCATGACATAGTTCCCCTTTAATATTAATAACACTTTTCTGAATATTTTTTTGTTTGTTTTTTACACCTAACTCTTTGAGATTTTTCCATAATTTCCTAGAATCATGTTTATTGTCTTCAATTTGATTTTGGAAAAATTCGTCTTTAGCTTTCCTCACTTTCCTTTGTACCACATTTCGCAATAGTTTAAATTTCCTTTCGAGTTCTAAATTACCAATATCTTTTTTCATTTTCCTGAAAGCTATATTTCGTTGTCTTATCAAACCAATAATTTCACTGGTCATCCATCTTTCTGTTCTTTGCTTAATTCTTACTTGTTTTAAAGGTGCACACTTATCAACTACTGACATGAAAATACTTTTGGAAGTGTGACCAAGCAATATTCACTTCATTACATTCAAATATAACAGACCAATTGATTTGAGATAAAACGAAATTAAAATCATTTTCACAATAGTTTTTCATACATCGAATGCTTATAGTTCTATGCTGCCCAAATACAGGCCTGATAAGTTTCCTTGAACAATACGTTAAAAAGTGATCACTTAAGCCAATTTCAAAGACACCACTTTGACAAATATTTTCTTCTTTACTACAAATTACATGGTCTATTAATGAAGAAGTGGTAGGTGTAGTTCGGGTGGGTTTTGTTATAAGTTGGCTCAAACCATATAAATTCAAAATATTCTTGTATCTTTTGGTCAGTGCTGATTGTTGTAATAGACAAATATTCATGTCCCCTAAAAGAATAACCTCATCATCTTTTGTTAATATGTCCAATATATCATGGAGAGAATCAATAAAGTGATTGTCTCTGGGGGGTCTGTAGACTACACCTAAAGTAATAGGCTTTGTATGTGGTAATAGAATGTCGATCCACAATGATTCAATACCATCAGGTGTAAGATCTTCTCTTAGATTAAATGCAATATCATTTTTAATATAAAGGCAGACCCCACCACCATGGTCGCCTGCACGATCTCGTCTTAATATAGAATAACCATCAATATAATTTCTTCATTATTTATGGACGAATTCAACCATGTTTCTGTAATTGCAATTACAGAAATTCTACTTTCATAGAGAAGGACGCGTAGTTCAGGAATTTTATGTAAAATGGATCTGATATTTAAATGAACGAAATGCAACCCTTTTGCTTTAAATATATCATTAAATGATTTGTATAAAATAGCCTTATCAATTCCAGTAGGTGTGTTAAATTCAGGGATAGGAGGTGCATTAACTGTTGAGGTGGGTTGAACATCAATCAAGGATTGTGTAAAAATTGAGTCACAAAATGGCGGCAATGAACAGGTTAAACATATCCAATTCTCATTTGGGTTTTGATACAGCCTAGTATATTCATTTAAAGAGATCTCGAGACATTTAGTGTGATACCAATTTTGACAAGTGGTACACAACAGTCCATTTTGGTTATTTTTAACGGGTTTCTCGCAATGACCACAAGGGAATTTATTGTTTGGACCAGTATTTGTTTCAACGTCGCCAGACAATAAAACACGAAAAAAGGCTTGATTATGTTCCTGATATATTGCTGTTTGAAAGGTGGCCACGGAATTATGATAATATAAAATCCGAGAGCGAAAGTATTTTACGCGCTTAAACGATTTGATAGTAACATATTCAAAACCAGATGAGACATGGAAAGAACATAAAAATGAAATTAACAAATAATAGAAAACAAAATTCATGACATAAATATGAGCCACCCACACACACACCCCCTTACAACCCTCCCCACTCCCCACTCACACAAACGAGTCTAGGCCTACATCTTATTCATTGACTCAACAAAAGTAAATAATGTCCTGGAGGGTCCATGAAGCACTTGTATAGTATACGCCTGCATCTTCCATGTCCAAAAGTGAGAATTGTAGCTGGTATAAATGCATTTTTTGTATTAGCAAGAAATTTATCCACATTCAGTGTGCTGCACTCAACCCAGGTGAGGTAAATGGGTAACCAAGCTGGCAGGAATTTATTCCTTGGAACGCTGAACACGTAACAGCTGCTCTGCTAAAGCCAGGGTAGTTCTGCTGCATTACTGAAGAGTTTAGAGACTTCTGATATAAAGCGCTATATAAGCAAGTGCATATACAATTCAATCTGATGCTCTTCAAAAACACAAGAAATACGCCTGATGCGGAAGACTACAGCTTCTAGGACACACCATGGACTAGAGTAGTAGGTCCATGAACACACATGTGTAGAGAGACAGAGCGAGAGAAATAAAACAATATCGACGAGGTCATCAAGATAAAGGAATGTTAATAGTCCTAGTGTAAGCAGGGAAGTGAGAGGAATAATGTGCATAGACAAATGTGTGCAGAAAAGTGTAGACAAAAATAGGAGAGAACATCCAAACGGCAAAAGTAGATGATTGAGTATATGTGGTGCAGAAGTGAAAGTATTTTATATAACTGTAATTGTTAGTGCTAAACACTAACAATTAACTAACAATTAACTATGCAGCGGTTGTAATTGTTAGTGCTAAACACTAACAATTAACTAACAATTAACTATGCAGCGGTTGTTGTTCCCACAGACCGCGGATGAAACTGTGTAAAAGCAGCTCATATAAACATAATAAAAAATAAAGAAAGGGATAAAAGAAAAGAATAAAGGAAGAAGAAATAAAAAAGCTAACAAACTATTAATTATTTTAAATACATGTGCATACTGACTGGTTGCCACAAAAAACAGCAAAAACTGTGGTGTTAACCGGTGTGCATAGAGGACCACACTAGTTATTTTACACCGGTTTTGAATTGGTGGTGTTATTTTTACACCTATAGGTGTTATTACAACACCCTTGGTTGTAACATGTACACTCTTTGGTGTTATGTTCAATCTCTAAGTAGGACTAAGAGTAGAACTTAAATGTCCAGTCCACCTCAGAAAAAATGTTGATTTGAATCAATAGAGAAAAATCAGACAAGCACAATGCTGAAAATTTCATCAAAACCGGATGTAAAATCAGAAAGTTATGACATTTCAAAGTTTCGCTTATTTTCAACAAAATAGTTATATGAACGAGCCAGTTACATCTAAATGAGAGAGTCAATGATGTAACTCACTCACTATTTCTTTTGTTTTTTATTGTTTGAATTATACAATAATTCAATTTTTACGAATTTGACGATTAGGACCTCCTTGCCTGAAGCACAAAATGTAAAAATAATGGAATTCCACGTGTTCAGGGAGGAATGAAACTTCATTTCAAATGACAATGAAGGGAAAATATTAACATTTCATATTTCATATAATAAAATACAAAAGAAATAGTCAGTGAGTGATGTCATCAGTTCCTCATTTGCATACAGACCGAGATGTGCATATAACTGTTTTGTGAAATGAAGCGAAACTTTAAAATGCCATAACTTTCTTATTTTACGTTCGATTTTGATGAAATTTTCAGTGTAAGTGTTATGCTTGTTGAATTTTTCTCTTTTTATTCAAATCAAGTTTTTGTCGGGGTGGACTTGTTCTTTAAATGTCCAGTTTCCTGCTGCATAAAAGGCCTCACCACATCGGTCAAATCATACAAAGAGGACGCGCTACTGCGGGTATATCATAGAGATATATTTTACGAGAGGATGTACTCCTTCCAAATGCACTGATGACGATATGAAACGCACAGCCTCCATCTTAAAGAGGGCAAATGAAAAAGAAAACACGTTGATCAATAACACATGACTTTTCGTGATAACATCAAATTTTTCACTGTTTTGCAATATATATTTTCAATTCAATGCTATATGCAGCGTGAAAATCACAAGCCCGAGTAATTCAAGGTATGTTAATTTTTTTAAGATGGCCGACTGTGACGGACGCCACGGTTCCGAATAGCCGTCTTATTTCTTCTTGGAGTTTGGTGAGTTTTCTTACATCAGTGATACTTTTTTCGAACTATATGGAACTTTAAATCCTGATTGTCTGGATATCAGCCTTTAGCAGATTTTTTAGACCATTTCTACGTTAGAAAAGACACTTAGTGGTGAGATTGCTGTGAGTTTTAAATTAAACGGGTTCTCTTGATTGATACACCCGGGAGTTCACGGCTGCGATACTCTTTGGACACTGTATCTAGTTACCCGGCTTATTATGGCTAATGTGAACGCCCAACCAAAAACCGGGGGTACTACACCTAGAGTTTTGCCTGTTTTCTTTAAAAACAGTGACTTATTAGATGGTGTGAATGAAGTTTATGTTTATGAAGTGTGTCTTGCTGCAGAGAGAGTTTGTGGTGATTCCACTATTGATGGAGCTCAGAGAATCAGGAATCTATGGCGTATCTATCCACTTGATAAGAAGTCTAGACAATAAATACTTGTCACTGGTTTATCCATCAGAAGTCAGCAGATAGATCTTATATACACTAACCCATACCTTCACACTAGTGAGAAGCCTAACACTAAAGTATTCCTTAGTGATGTACCACTGTCTGTTGCCAACAGTGACACAAAGTCTACTTTCATAAAAAGAGGACTAAAACCAGTAACTGAAGTGAAATATGAGTGTGCGAGAGATTCTGACGGAAAGCTTACTCGTTTCAAAACGGGGAGGAGGTTTATCTTCATGGAATTACCGTTGGCTCCGTTACCCAATATGGTTGAAATCGTAGGATTTCGTGCAAAAATCTACCATAAAGAGCAAAAGGAATCGAGTGACAGAAACAACATGAAAGAAAACATCAGATGTAACAAATGTTTGAAAGAGGGTCATTACGCTCGCGAGTGTCGAGAGAATCAGATTACATGTTACGATTGCTCCCTTCCAGGGCATAAGAGAGGCGACCCCCGGTGTGCTGCCTTTACGGAAGGTTCTTCCCAACCAGACGACAGTGATCATGTGGTCGTGAATGCACGCAATGCGCAGATGGCTCCCGCTTCCAAATATGCCAGCGAAGATATTTGTGATGTACAGGTAGCAACTCCGCAAAGATCGACAGAAGAATTACCATACACACGCACCAGTAGTCTCGTTGGTGAAAGGTCAGGCACTGTCAAACAAATAACGCTTGACGAAGTCATCAAACAAGCGCGGGCCCGCAGTAACGAGAATCAACATCGAGTAAAACAGAAGAAAAAGAGAAAAAGAAGGCATTCTAAAAACACGCCAGAGAAAGAAGAATCTATTCGACTAAGTTCCGAAGAAGAATATGAAGATGCATATAACACAGCTTAAGAAACATTAAAACGATGGAATTAAGTATCTTGACAATTAATTGTCAAGGATTAAGAGAAAGGAAAAAGAGACTAAAACTTTATAAATGGGCAAAAGATAATAAAATTCAAATTCTTTTTCTTCAAGAAACTCATTTTACAAAAGAAATCATTCAGGTTCATGATAAATTTGATTGGAAAGGTCAGTCCTACCACTCTGTTGGAACTTCTAACAGTTGTGGTACTAGTATTCTAATAAATTGTCACTCAGTTGAAGTTCTTAATCATATATCCTTCCATGAAGGTCGATCAAATGCTGTTAACATATTATATGGTGGTGAGTCGCTATGGCTACTTAATATTTATGCTCCGAATATTTTGACAAGTAGAAGGATTTTTTTCAAGTCTTGTTTTGCCTTCTTAGATGACAATATCCTTCCTAGTGATTGTGTAATTTTTGGTGGCGATTTCAATACTGTTTTAAACTATACATCTGACAAAAGAGGAGGGATTTTGAAAGATTTTTCAGATGCAAAGTACCTACGAGAACAGTCTGAGTTAAGAGATTTCGTTGATATCTGGAGACTCAAACATCCCAACTCTATTGAATTTACTCATCAACTAATACGACAGTCTCCTATTGAGACTAGAATAGATTTTTTCTTAGTTTCTGATAGACTTAAGAATAATACTATCAGCTGCAATATAATAGGGAGATTTTTATCAGATCATAATCCAGTTCTTATAAAAATTGAATTCAACAAATTTAGAAAGGGCAAAGGTCTATGGAAACTCAATAACTCTTTGTTACAAGACTCTGAATACAAAAAAATAATTATTGCTTTAATAAAAGACTTTGGGGAAAATATTAATAATCAAGTAGCTGATATAAGATTACTTTGGGATTTATTCAAAAAAGATGTCAAACAAAAATCAATATATTTTTGTATAGATAAATCTAACAATATAAAATGTAAACAAGTATATTTACAACAAAGACTTGATTATCTTACCAAGCAGAAAATTATATCTACGAAACAGAATCAAGAAATTAAAGAAATACGAAGAGAACTAAATAATCTTTATGATTATAAAGTTCATGGAGCTTTAGTAAGATCCAAAATCAAGTGGTATGAAGAGGGGGAACGTAATAACAAATTTTTTCTAGGTCTTGAAAAAAGAAATTATCAACAGAAGAATTTGTTTAAAGTGGAACACAATGGTAAAGTTTTCACAAGTCAAAACGATATCTTGACTGCTGAGGTGGAATATTTCTCAGAACTTTTTTCAAAATCGGAAAATATAGATAGTAAGGATATTAATGATTATTTTGAAAATATTCACATAGAAAATTCATTAAACGAAAAACAAAAATTAATGTGTGATAGCACACTGACAATTCATGAATGTAATAAAGCTATCCAAAATTCAAAACTTGGTAAAAGTCCAGGTCCAGATGGTTTAACGTTTGAATTTTACAAATGCTTTTGGGATCATTTAAAAACTATTTTGTTAAATTTATTTAACCATTCGTTATCAGTTGGGAATTTATCAGTTAGTCAAAATAGAGCTGTTATTACACTTTTGCATAAAAAGGGACGAAAAGATTTACTATCCAACTGGAGGCCTATCAGTCTTTTAAACACTGATTACAAAATATTGGCATCAGTTTTGGCAGAGAGATTGAAACCAGTATTAAGATCATGTATTTCGTTCGATCAAAATGCCTACTTAAAAGGCCGTTTTATTGGAAACAGTATAAGACTTATTGATGATGTGATAAATTATATGACAAAACATGAAAAATCGGGGGCTATTTTATTTTTGGACCTAGAAAAGGCCTTTGATAAAGTTGATAGGAATTTTCTTTATAGAGCCCTTGAAAAATTTAATTTCGGTAATAAATTCATAAGTTATATAAAAGCCTTATATGCTGATGCAGAAAGTTGTATAATGAATTTAAATTGGCAGTCAGTTTATTTCCCTCTAACTAGAGGAGTGAGACAAGGTTGTCCAGTGTCTGCCCTGTTATTTTTAGTAGTTGTAGAATTTTTGTCAATTGATTTGAATAAGAATAATAACATTAAAGGTATTACTTTGACGAATAATGTAAATAATTCAGTTGAGATCAAGATAAGTCAATTTGCTGATGACACCACAGTATTTGTAGCGGATGAACTGTCTTTAAAAAAAGTAATGGAAAGAGTCCAAACCTTTTGCAAAGTTGCTGGACCATCGTTAAATGTTTCGAAAAGCTCAGGTTTTAGCTTTGGAAATTTTAATTGCAATTTTTTTCAAAATATTGATTGGAAAAGTGTGTTTATAAAAACTCTAGGGGTGTATTTTAGTAAAAATATGTTTGATGCTTATGAAAAAACTTGGAAAGAAAAAGTTACAAAAATTGAAAACCAAGTATTATTGTGGAAATGCCGGTATTTAACATTTTTCGGAAAAGTTACTGTATTAAAATCTTTAATTCTTTCAAATATAACCTATTTAATGACTGTATTTCCCATGCTTGATCACATTAATAAAAAAGTTGAACAAATTATATTTAAGTTTATTTGGAAAGGGCGAGATAAAATAAAAAGAAAAACAATGATTGGTAGAACTGAAAAAGGAGGAATAAATATGCCTGATTTTGTCTCACAATGTAACGCCCTAAAAACAGTTTGGCTAAACAATCTATTTGAAAACAAGGATCACAATTTTAGATGGAAGTTCCTTCCTGAACTACACCTCAATTACTTTGGACCGAATTCACTTGTTCTTAAAATGTCTTTTGAAAAAGAATGTCAAATGCCTGAAATGAAACAACTTCCATTATTTTATCGTCAATGTATAATTGCTTGGAAAATGTGTAATAATAAACCCTCTTTTGAAAATACAGGTGAAGATATTAGGCAACAATTGTTATGGGGTAATAAAAACATTTTGTATAAGAATAAATGTTTGTTTTGGAAGCATTGGGTATGCTCAGACATTCTTGTTATTGGAGATATTATTAACAGCGATGGACTATTGGATATATTGCGTATTCATGCAAAATTAAAGAAAAAAGGAAATTATTTATGTGAATCGAAATTAATTTGGAGTTGTATACCAGAAAAATGGAAAAACATTTTGGTTAAAGAAAAACATTGCTTAAATCATTCAATTGTTAGCTACTTTCAATTGAAGGATCATGATCCTGTCATACATATAAAACAAAGTAAACATTTATCTTTTAAACTTTCTAAATTATTATACAATTATCTTGTGGATAAAAAGTTTATAACCCCAAATGTTGAGCAATATTGGTCACTTTATTTCAAAGAAAATCTGATTTGGAACAATATCTGGAAAGAAAAAGTTACTTTCATTGAAGAATTTCGTTTAGCTGAATTCAACTTTAAATTTTTGTATAAACTTTTGATGTCAAATGAATATTTGTTTCGATTTAAATTGGCAGAATCTCCACTTTGTCTTAAATGTAAAACTATTGACAACTATTATCACTTATTTTATGATTGCCATTATTCTAGACTCTTTTGGTTAAAATTCAGTAACTTTTGTGTTACCATCAATCTGAATATTAAAAATGTGGATATAAGTTATAAAGACATTGTGATTGGTAGACATGGTGGTAATGGACAAAACGTTATATCTTTCTTTAATGTATTACTCAATTTAGCTTCTTATACAATTTTTCAACAAAAAAGAAAATCAAATTTTAAAGAAATATTTGAAATATTCATAGAAGAAATAAAATGGAGAGCAAATATAAAAAGAAGTATTTTTTGGAAAAAATGCAAAACAAAAATTGAATAGTCAATTTAGGCATTATGTTTGCTTACTATTGAACATGTATTTAAAATTCTTTCTTGCTATATTTATAAAATGTTTTTTTTATGTTGAATTCTAATGTATATCATGATGTTGATTTTTTATTTTTGTTCTATGTACAGTGACGATGTAAATGAGAACATACAAATAAAAAAAAAAAAAAAAAAAAAAAAAAAAAAAACTATGCGTCCAGTTTCTTAAATGAGATGGACTGAACCTCCAAAATTACAGGGGGGGGGGAGAAGTGTAAATGGATCTAATATGAGCATACTGTCTATGACGGTAAAATATTCTAAAAATGATTATATTAGGGAAAAGCATAATTGTGTGTAAAATACCTCTTTCTCTTTACCTCAATGTTATGTTTACCATCCAAACAAATATGGGTCAATTGCAAGCAAGATTATTTTTGAATTTGCCATCAATTCGCATTACAATTCATATCTATTTATTTATTTCAGTTTTATTTACGCAGGGTAGCCTCTTCAGTTATAGAACTGATTTACAAAGAGGCCCTGATGCTTTAAGACAACATTAGGAACAATATGAGAATTGATGGCATTTTAACAGGGTCAATAGTGTCAATACAACGCATCTGTATGGCGTAAATCAATAAGCTTGTGCGTTACATATACATGTAATATGTGCGCGTCAGCACTGAGCATGACTGTAACTCACACTTAAGACTTTGTGAAACACCTTTGTCAAAACGAACAGGATTTATTATTTTTTTAATTCAGACAGGTGTACACGCAAGCATCCATTATGCACAATGACGGATCCCTTTGAGAACCATAATCAAAATGTGTAATTTGAGAAATACCGATTTTACCAAAGTGTGTCCCCCTTGAAAGTGAAAACTTTTTTTTTTCGCTTGTCTAATTCTTGCGAACGAAATGACCTTCAATTTTAGGTGAAATCTTTTTTCTTCTTTTTTTTGCTCGTCAAATTTTCCTCGGTAAAATGTGCCCCCTCCCTTTTGGAAAATCCTCTTAATGCATGTGCATGTACTATAATGCAAGATAAATGAGCAATGTATAAAAAATGCCCCTTTTTCATGTTTTCGAGAATGCATAAAGCCCCTTTTTTCAAGAATGCATATAGCATAAAAAACAACAACAAGAATACTTGTAGCTTTCTCATTTATTTGAATATAAGATAAAAGAACACAATTGACACGGCGCGCCGTTCCGGTCGCATTGAACTGCTGCAATTTTGGTGAAAAGCGGGCGCCGAGCGCTGTCCGACCATCTTCTCTGTGCGAGCGCACCCGGCGGAGGCCGCGCTAGCTGCATCATGCACGCATGCCCGTTCCATAGGGGTGCATACGCACGTACTCACACGCTGGCGATCCGTTCCAAGGACCCCCGTTTTCGCAAAATTGTAGTTCTGAAGCCCTTTCCGAGGACCCTCCTTTTTACAATAAGCCCGCTCCAAGGCCCCCGTTTTTTGTCTCGCCCGCGGCACACCCCTACCACTTTTTTGGTCGAGTGCCCCCCCCCCCCCGGGATATGTGCCGAATATTTATGAAAGAAGTTGTGTAATTGCTGTAAAATTAGTAAAAGAAAAGTGGTATTCTGCTAATTTTACTGTCTCACTGGCATAACCGACTCCTGGCTCTCGTCACACAAAGGTTAACAATTAATCGTACGTATGTCAAGTCGTTTTAACATTTAATCCTATTTCTCGACATTGTCATGTACATGTGCGATTCTTGTCAGCGCATGAGGGCGCTTTTGTGTAATAAAAGGAGTCTCAATGTAATTCTATGAATTATTGTCTCAATTTCCGTGTTTTCTGTTCTGTATTGTTGATGAAGTTGCTGTGATTGTCATATCAGGAAGGGTATTTTCTTAAAGTTGAATTAAGAAGACGATTCAAAATATTGAGATAGTTACATTAATAGCAACATTACAACCAACCAAACACTAAGAGGTGATTCGACCCCCATTTTCTTTTTTCCAAATATTTAATTTGAACGATTTATCCCTCCCCATTTTCCCTGAGTTCGCTCCTGCAATGCCTACCGAGACGGGTGTTCTTTGACTGTGACGTAACCGGGGGTATCGTAGTAAACAAGGCAGTGCTGTTTTGTGTACTATGCACGTACGCTTTCATATTTACTTTTGTGTCAAAACTTCATTTTATCGCTATTGATTTTATGTGAACGGTATTAAAAGGAAGTAATAATTATCATAAGACATATAGTCAATAATATGTCCCTACATTGTTAAAACTGTTCTTCTTTGTAGCAATTTTAGACGATTTTAATGCCTTCTTTTCGTTCCGGACTGTGTCCGTGGCGAAACAATTGAATAAACTGCAGTTTAAGTTGTATCTGCGAGCCGGAGAACTTGCTAAGAGGAAATTATTAAAAGTATATTCATGGCCATACTATTATTCCAAATATGTAAATTCCCTCAGAATGATACCATAGACCCTAAAGGAATAATTTCAAGGCGAATAATATGAAATTTGACCAAGATCTTCTCACCAGTCGATAACGTAGCAGACGTGTTATCATGAGATATTTATCCGCGTGTGACGCGGCTCTTGCAAAAAAACACAGTTGGTTGCGGAATTGCTTTGTGCCGACCGGCCACCCGCTCCGGTGCAGCTAGCTGTCGAGCTGCCGGACCGCATACCTTTCTTGCTTTCTTAAACTCACTTGCGAATTGCATTTGTATGTGTGACGGTGACCTCTAGCGTAATTAAATATAAAAAAAAAACTCGGAAGGTCGAGAAGAATAGTACGTTTGATTCAAGATTGTTCTATGAAATGAGCCATGAGTGGAAATCATCCAGAGGATATAAAAATGGAGTCAAAGACAAAAGGAAAGAAGAAAAATACGTCAGGGGATTGCTGCATGGTCGTGAACTGCGGGTCGACCATTGAGATATATACTAAACATATATGGGAACGGACTGGGGCCGACATACCAGACCACTACCCCACTACAGTGCAGTACACTCAGTGCATGGGCCCTGTGTGTTGTGTGTATTGTTATAGCATAATTATAGGCATGCAGCGCGCGCAGAGCTGAGCTAGCTAGCCGCCGGAATTACTTTCCAGCTACTCACTTGATGGAACATCGTGATAAAATAAAAGAGAAATAATGAAAATATCATTCAATAACTCACTGTTTGCAATCTTTTATCATGATTTAAGAGTTCATGATAGTTATTCATACTGTTCTTTATACAGGTAAAGTAAAGATTTGTACATATGATTCCTATTTGTGTGATTTGAGTTGGTTTGAAAAAAAAATGTAAAATCATCTTTCTCTCCCTGCATAGCATTTCTGTATTACACCCGTGCGGCACTTCTTACACTAAGTTCCCTCCGGTGACGTCACACTCAGAGTGATTTTTCTGTGGACTCGTCTCTCGGGCTCTGACAGGTGGCTAATTTCATAGACTTTCAAAGCAAAATATCGAGAAGGCAGAAGATTTTTGTGACATGCTATCTGATTGAACAACTGATATATACTATATATTGTGTGTGGAACCCATATTTATGGAAACTCACCCCTTCTTAATTCAACTTTGAGCTCCTGTCCCTGATATGACAATATTCAAGAAATGGCATTGTGTAGTAAAGCGATGGTAATTCTTTATATCAAAAAGCGAATGTTTTATATAAAGAAATCGAAGAAATATGATGACATTGTAAAACGGCTTGACATACGTACGATGGACTGGTACGATTGATTGTACATTGTAGTCAATGCAATCAATCGTTAACAAATATTCCATAGTCATTGCTATAAAGCTTTGTGTTATGGACCCCAGACCACCAAAATAATGTTTTAAGTTTATTTTTAATGACATGCCTACCGGCTTAACATGCTTAAGAAGACATTTCAATTTCATTTTCATTTCATTTATTTCATTTCATATCCAACAAAATACAAATCTAAAAAACACAGTTTGATCAAAATAATTAAGTCAATTCAATAACGAAATATTTATCATCATGTGTGTGTCTGCAGCATAGGCCTGTAGTCATATTGTAAGTGGTAGCACACACACATACCCTCAAGCATCCACACACAACGCGCAATCGTACATTGGAATACTGTTACAATGTGTGTAGCGTATATAGGCAATATGAGAATATGTAGGGGAAGGCGGGGTAAGTTGAGCATAGGGGCAAGTTGAGCCACCAGCCCCAGGCCAATAATGAATGAGTCAGACATTGTGGTGGTGTCATGTATTGATGACCCATAGCATAACCCCTAACCCCACCACATTGTTTCCAACTTTGAAACAAAAAGTATTTTTTTAGAGGGAAAAATATGAATTTCAGCCAAAAAAGTAAAAAAGAGTGTGAAATAGATAAGTGCTTTATAAACACACACGTCTTTCAATATAATAAAGACATGATAACAACATTATTAGTCCAGGTATGGATCTTCATTCTTGTCATAGTCTTTTATATGATGGATGCATAATAAATGTGTGGATATAAAATTATCGCACTAAGTTCGGACTGGGGTAAGTTGAGCCAAACAGCATGGGGCAAGTTGAGCCATGGTAATTCCTATGGTAATGTATCTTAAAAACAAACAAACCATAAAAATCGATTGAAATGCAGGCTGAAAGGAGCAAATTTACATGACTGCTCTTTTCCTTTTACAGGATGTTAGTATATATAGAGAATTAGCAAGTGAAAAGTCTTTAAACAAAAAATTGACATGCTGGTTCTTCCCCCATACAATTAGTACATAGTTTTTGTGGCTCAACTTACCCCAGAAGGTGGCTCAAACTTACCCCATATATGGGGCAAGTTGAGCCATTTGACATCGTTTTTTTTCAAAGGTCACGATGACTTTCAGTGTGGGGATAGAAAGTTATATATAGGTGGAAAATATTTCAGAAGAATTAAATTTCAAGGCAAGGTAGTTATTTCGACAGGATTATTAATCATATCAATTCTAACATGCAAAAAGCAAAAAACTGTCACAACTTACCCCGCCTATTCCCCTACACTTGTTGTCAATGGGATCTTTCTAAAGAGTGAAAAAGTGTCATTTTTGCTAAATGAACCTGTGAGTTGACCCCCCCCCCCCCACAGCGAAATGCATTGATGCTGTATTTGTTCAGGAATATGAATAAAAAAATATATTAACGATTAATATTTAACGAATGGTTACCTAGCTTCAAGAGCTGTTGTTTTTTGTAGTAATTTTGAAAGCTTAGGAAATAATTCCGATAGCCTCTAATACAAAGAAAGAGTTTTTAGTGACGTGATCGCTCCATTCATCTAGAAACTCATCCTTTAGTGCTTTGAGAAACCAAGCGAACAAGAGGACTATAATCAAAATGATTATACACTACAATACATATAAAAAGTATACACTTGGAAATAATCCTATAGAATTATATATTTGATTTTCTGAAGCTTTTTTCCACATTTAAACATTGGTACAGATATATTAAAGGAAATGGCGTTAAAATTGTCGAAAAATCTTTCCGCTTGAGTGAGCACCACTTACTTTCAAAAGTTCGTGAAAAAATTATTTGCGCGTAACTTGGAAATAGGTATATGAATAAAAGTATACGATAGTAATGAAAAACACGTGGACTTTAGCTATAGAAAGATTGATTTCAAGATATCTTTTTACTTATTAAGTTCATTCCTTGTCCGAAATACGTCATAAAGTGCCGTTGCATCCCTCCCTCCTCCCCCTCCCCACACACCGAGGTCATCGTGATGATATCTGTTGTACACGGTGCTGTGGTTTCCATGAATTTGCTCAGGCTTGATTTTTGTTTTGCTAGTACCTTGTACCTAGTAGTTCCATTCCCTGAAGTCCTCGACCAGGAAGGTAACTCAAGGCTTACGAGAGTGGGCGCATTATTACTCTGTTTTGTTTTGTTGCAGGTTGCAATGTCAAGCTTAAGAAAAGTGTGAAAAAATAAGTATTAAATAAAATTTGAAATGTAAACCCACTTAAAAATAAAAACGTGGTGAGAAAATGCTGAAAATGTCAGAAATAAACTTTAATTTACATTCAGTTATGTCCTCAGATCAGGCTTGCACAAAAAAATTGTTAAAGTTTGTGCTTAACTAGGGTTGAAGTGTTAATTTGGGTAGCATTGTTTGAATTTATCTGTTTATTTCAATTAGTCAAAAATGCAAAATGATAAGCATTCCGCAAGGTCAGTTAGTTTTCGCTCTTTTTTCCTTGACACAGCGCAAAAATTGGCGTTTCTGCGCAAACCGATTTCTGCGAGCTTAAAACGGACAATGCTCACTCATTCTACAAGCGCGGCCACTTCTAAACACTTTTGTGTTTAAAGGACAAGTCCACCCCCAAAAAAGTTGATTTGAACAAATAGAGAAAAATCCAACAAGCATAACACTGAAAATTTCAATAAAATCGGATGTAAAATAGTAAAGTTATGAAATTAAATATTTTGTTAAATTTCACAAAACTGCTAAATGCACATCCTGATCGGTTTGCGAACGATGGGACTGATGACGTCACTCACTATTTCTTTTGTATTCTATTATATGAAGTATGAAATATCTTAATTTTCTCCTCATTGGAAGGTGATTTTTCTTCCTCCATGAACATGGGGAATTACAATTATTCTAACATTTTATGGTTCAGTAAAACTGGTCCTTATTGTCAAATCTGTAAAAATGGAAATATTTTATAATTCAAACAATAAAAAACAAAAGAAATAGTGAGTGGAGGACATCATCGACTCTCTCATTTGCGTGTTGCTGAGTTGTGCATTTAACTGTTTTGTGAAATATAAGCGAAATTTTAAAATGTCATAACTTTCTTATTTTACATCCAATTTTAATAAGATTTAAAACGTTATTCTTGTTTGATTTTTATCTATTGATGTAAATCAACATTTTTCTGGGGTGGACTTGACCTTTAATAGTGAAATATACCCTAGTCACAGACACTGATCTAGGACTTCGTTGAAAGGGAGCTGGGGGGGGGGCGGGCAATTAAAGAAATTAGCGTTAACCATTTGCGTTGACTTATCTATTCCCCCAATATTTTGGGCCCAATCGGTAAATTTATTTACAATAAATGAAATGAATAATGCAAATGCTGGCTACATCAATACGAGCGCTGACATAATTCATTATAAGTGTCAATTAGGAGTCTGTATTTGCAGACTAAACTTCAACTCTTCCAGGTCCAGTATGCCCTTACGTAAGTACTCGAAGTAGGCATCCAAAGATCATTGGCATTAATCAATAAGTAATGTATTGACAATGCGTGCGAGACACTACCTAAAGTAAATATCGATTGTCCCTCCGGCCTTTCCCATAAGACGTACCAATAATCTACGGGTGCATAATTAAGTAGTCATTCACTGCCTATGCATGAGTACTGTCTTAGCTGTATTGCCAACGGGACCTGTGTTGTTATATTTAGTGTACTATCAAGTGGTTAAGGAAATACAAACTTTTTAACTCGCATTTCCCCTGCATGCAACATTAAATTGGTCTCATCCACCAGTCTTTATCCGCCTATAGCATGCCATAAAAAAATTACTTCGCAGATCTTTAACTTTGACCTTCCAACACCAAGTATTACTTGAGGAGAATGTTATAGGGTGTGTAAAAGGCCCAGAAGGAAAGAAAACAACGACCAATTGGTGAGTTTTTACACTTTTTAATTTTAAGATGTTATAAATAAATATTTATATATATATATATATATATATATATATATATATATATATACTTTTTTTTAATCGTCACGTTTTTTCCAAAGCTTTTGCTATTTGATTTGTTTCTTATTACAGGTCTTACATCAATATACTCGATAATGAGCTTAAAATATATACTGAACATCGATCACGGACTGACGTTACACGAATAGCAACCCGATACGACATAAACATCTGACGAATATTGGTTTCAAATTTATCGTTTGCATTAATTTCTTATAAACTTGATTACTCCTTCTTCGTCTGGAAACAGTACAGCCCACCGTCTGATGTATTGTCGCACTTTAGAGAATTTTCTAGGTACTATTGAGAATTTGCATATGAAAAAAGACCCAAGTCCATAGGATGTCATTTCGAGTAAATCGAAAAAAGAGAATATTTTTTTAGATTTGGGAATATAAATTGTATTTGGCCAAAAGTCTTCAGAGAGCGTCATAGAACAAATTTAAGTGTACATTCTATAGTAAATAATAGAATTGATGGATGAGAGGGTGCATTGATATGAATGTAAGAAAAGCACTAGGCTTGGACTTGGGCTGTCTGACACTCATACCAGATTTTTCTGAGATGATTTTGGATTATCATTTACACATATTAAGATGAGTTATTGTATAAGGAACAATTGACCATATTTAACTCAAATTTCGCCATAGATTGGACTTGGGCTGTTTTAATGTTCAATTGAATTTGTTCACATCAGACAGATTTAGGTGCTTTTTGCACACAAGAAGCTGTTAATCGAATTGATCTATTATTTTCAGTATTTTCTATTTACCTCAGTCAGTTATGCTTTGCTCACTTTTACTTCAGTGTACTTTATCCATGTGTGGAGCATTGTGGCCCAGTGGACTCGTCTTCGGACTTTGAAACAGAGGGTCGTGGGTTCGAAATCCCGCCATGACGTAATTTCCTTCGGCAATAAATGTATCCACATTGTGCTGCACTCGACACAGGTGAGGTAAATAGGTACCTGGCCGGAATTTATTCCTTATGTAAAATTTTGTCAAATTAGATTTAGTCACTTTCTGGAATCAAGCTCTTCATTTTCTTTTCTTGCACGTCTCATATCACTTTCTTAAATTTATTATCCCTTCTCCCTCTGATCAACCCCAAAGATGTATTTATTTACTCACCCTCACTCTTTTCTTTATTAATTTTGAACTAAAAGTACTTTGTATACAATTAATTTCTTTACTTTTCACTGTTTTTGTACACTTCAATTTTGCTATTGTTAATTTCTGCATTATTTCCATGTTTGTTTGTATTATATTTTTGTGGTTTTATTTGTGTACTCATGTCCATTTTTATGTTGCGTTGTTTAACAGCTTTTAGCTGAAAGCAGTGTTTTAAGCCGTGTTTAAATAAAGTACATTACAAATACATGTACAACTTTTACGGCATGTACGACGGGCCCGGTAATCATAATGCTATTGCCATAAATATTGAAGACAAATGAACCATTCGACTTCATGTCTTTCATGTATTTAAATTTCTCGTCATACTTACCCAGGTTTTCTACGATGAAATCAGTCAGACGATTCGCAGGCCTTGTCACATTGGGAGGAATAGCATCTATGTTGTTACTTCTGGTCTTAAAAAGTCCGACAACATTCAAGCCTATAACGGAGGATAATAGCGGGAAAATTATAATACCTTCAGCACACACATTGTAAGTATCTTTAGGAATCACCATCACAGTGGATATCATGAGGATGACACGCGTAAGAACCAAGAAGTTACGTAGCAAAAAGCTATACGAAGGTCAAGTCCACCCCAGGAAAATGCTGACTTGAATAAATACAGAAAAATCAAACTAGCATAGTGCTGAAAATTTCATCAAAACCGGATGTACAATAAGAAAGTTGGTTTCGCTTATTTTTCAAAAAACAGTGATTTGCATAAGGAGGTGACTCAGTCGATGATGTCCATCACCCACTATTCCTTTTTATTGCTTGAATTATACAATATTTCATTTTTTTTTTATAGATTTGACAATAAGGACCAACTTGACTGAACTATGTAGTATGAAACAATGCTAATTGCACATGTTCAGGGAGGAATTGATTAGTGTATCACTTGACAATGAAGATAATATTAGAATATTTCATACTTCACATAATAAAATACAAAAGAAATAGTGAGTGGATGACGTCATAGTCTCCTCATTTGCATACCAGCCAGGATGTGCATAGCCTGTTGTGAAATTAAGCGAACCGTTAAAATGTCATAACTTTCTTATTTTATATCCGATTTTGATGAATTTTCAGTGTTGTGCTTGTTGGATTTCTCTCTTTTTATTCAAATCAACTTTATGTTGGGGTGGACTTGTCCTTTGAATTTTAATAGAACGCTGCTTACTATATGGGCCTTTGACTATTTGTAGTAATAGTAGTATATAATTGTCAATTAATTAAACGTAGTTGTTTAGATTGTGAAACAACTATTGTAAGGCTCAACAGTGATCAGCGTTTTGAAAATCTTAAACAACGTCTTTACTAGACTATGATACTAGTCGAGGCCGGTCTCAAGGCGATATTGTGCCGTCATTAGCCTCTGTATGAGTAAAGTGTTCATAGTCTATGGAATAATGCTTTCTCAAGCGGCCTTGTGAGTCGGAAGTACCAGCCTTGACTTCCCGGTTAGAACCTTCTATTTAATTTGAGATTTAGGCTATACCATTGTCATTCAAACAATATATAAATATCCGACATGAATGTTTTGTACATTTCTGAGCTATTACAAAACTTTACCAGGACCAATTACCACATTAAAAGGAAACAAGTTATACATGTAAACACTTTGTTGTTTATATATAACTTGATTTTGTTCAAACTGATTTTCAGATCGATAAAATTATACCCAATTGGCGTTTATGTTTAGCTTCCTCTTTCGGTAATTCAATTTTATTTTTATCTTATTTCATTTTTTGCTTGAAAAAGGTGCTTTGAATACATGTAGACAATCAGTTACTTTAAGACAGTACCAAAACTACAGAACAGCATAAAATCTACTTCAACTTAGATTTAGGGTAATGTCGACTTTCCATCCTTTCACACGGAAAAAATCGTAATTTGAATGATTACAGTGAAAAATAAGGCTAATGTTGAATATCTAGCACGTGTGGAACCAAATTAGATAATTAGAATCACGAACGCTAATCAAAGTCACGATTACAATATTATTCATCATTACAATGATGATTCAAGATTCACGTGTGAAAACGGCCCTTAGTCTTTTTCCAGTCAATCGTCTCGGCCTTTCATTTTTCACGTAAAACATATCAATTTTCTTTCTTGGTTTATACGCTCTCCTTTTTTTCAGAATGGTGTCTAATCCTCAATTTAGTCTATCCCTCATTCTTACACTAACTTTGGGCCTTGATTTTATACGGTGACAAAAAAATATCACCCTTCTACTGATTGATTTAATTAGTTCCTTACCGATTGCCCCCCCCCCCCCCCGGTCGGGGGAACAATGGTGACAAATATCAAACATGAACTATCTGTAGATTTACCAAAGATATAATGGGGTTTGATTTTCTTTCTCCCTACAGTCGGATCACACAAGGCTCTCTTGGACACCTTGCCAACACAACAGCGAGCCAGGGCCATTCAGGTGAAGATGAAACTGGAACATCTACTGCAAAAATAACACATTCCGACTCCCCATCTAGTACGAACACGAGCAACCAACATGGGATCGTCGATAGATTCGGAAAAAGCAAACAGTTCATTGGAGAAGACCCACATGGTGGGATGACGATCTTGGACACACCGAATCCCTCTTTGGGTAGACATGGGGACAACTCAAGCGGACCTGAGATGCATGATGAAACTAACTGCATCCCTCGAAAGAACATGATGTACCTTAAAACCCACAAGACCGGGAGCTCTACACTACAGAATATTATTTATCGCTATGGCGATGCTCATGGGCTGACGTTTGCCCTACCAAAAGCAGGTGTATACCTTGGGACGCCCTCATTGTTCAAAAGGACGTTTCCCATCCCGTCACCAACAGGAAAATACAACATGCTTGCGAATCATGCAAGATATAATCGCCACGGTGAGTATACCGTAAGCATGGTAAGGAGATATTGTAACAGCGACGAAGAACAAATTTAAGAACATAGAAAACACGTCATCAACAACCAAGAAGTCTTTGTCGAGTACAGGGTAATCAAAATAGCTTTGTTCTGAACCCTAGACAAGCGATATAATTATTTGCGATTTTTCGTCAGATCACTTACCAAGATTGAACAAATCCGCTATTCCAGCAAACAAAAAAAATGTTAAGACGTCATATAACTAAATAAACGTTCATAAAACGTTTAAACAACGTTTAAAAAATCTTTGTGCTTGCTCTGTGATTAATTCATTTTAATTTATTTCCAATTTCTTTGACAATGCCATGCTAATTTTACCTCCACTAGTGCTTAGTTGCTCCTATTTTAAATCGTACCTACATGAATATTTTCTGAACTGCTTCTACAACTCCTGCTGCTGCTGAAGTTTCTGACGTCAATAATAAAATTAAAACTTCGACTCATAGCATTGAATAAAGAATGACGGAAAAAATGATAGAAATATGCATTTTAGAACATAAACAAAGCATTGCTTAATTTTTTATTATTACCCTCTTTCACCGTAGAAATGGCCGAGATCATGTACAAGAACGCGGCGTATGTGACCATCATCAGACATCCCTCCACCCAGTTTGAAAGTATGTATGCCTACTATGGATTCAAAGGTACCTTCAAGGTGGACCTTGAAGGATTTGCGGACAAACCACTGAATTATTTTCCAAGACAGAGTACTACTCCATCACATAGTGCCCTTAACCCAACGCTTTATGACCTAGGAATGTCCAAACTGCAGATGAACAATGATGGCGCCATTCGGAATAAAATTGCTACCTTGGAGAATGATTTCGATTTAGTCCTCGTTGCAGAGCATCTTTTAGAATCGTTGGTTCTCTTGAAGGAGTTAATGTGCTGGGATTTGAGCGATGTGACGTTTTTCTCAGCCAATGCACGAACGAAATCACAAGTGGATAAAATGTCCAAGAGGACGTTTGACCAACTTTACAAGTGGAACCACGGGGATGCCCTCCTCTATGAACACTTTAACCAAACCCTGTGGACGAAGATAAAGGCGTACGGTCAGGAAAAAATGGACAGAGACGTCAGGACGTTAGATAAAATGAACAAAGCACTAACAGAAAAATGCCTGGATGGGACCAAAGCTGAAATGAGTGTCTCTGCATTGGTTAGCCGTTATGTTTTACGCCAAAGTATGAGGGACAATATCGAGTGCGTTAAAATGATCCGACCGGCCATTCAGTATCTAGAATCACTAAAAAAGAAACAAAGGATACCGGTCGGATGAGACGTCTGAAATTGTATATGACCAGCAACCCCAAAACAACCAATGAGTCGTCCTAAATTAATCTAAGATTCTTAATGAGCTTGAAGATGCACCTCACAAGCTTTAAAAAAGATATATAACTTATGTTGATTGATCAGTAATATCCCAACGAGTTTGCACAAGAAATCCAACATGGTCTTAAAATAAGCGAGGTTTTAATTTTTAGGTGACACGCATGAGTTTTGCACACTGAGTAGACACTTCCAACCTGTAATAAAAAAACTGTGTCAAAGCAACTCTTTGATCCTGTCTTACATTCACAGCTTCAACTAAAGAAGAGGAATTTATCATTTCTTCAGCTTACTTTTTGATCATTTTAATAATTGCATCCTGAAGAGCGAACTAATTACTGTTTTGGCTATTGAGAGAAAACCTTCCCTGGCGACTTATTGTTGCTTCGTTGGGTGGCTGGTCAGATATTGTCCAAATGCGCCATTTTTATTACTTGTCCTCCATACGAAAATAAATTATCAATTTTCAGATATAGAATTATTTGTGTTTTCTAATATTTCATGTGTCTCAATAGATCATTCATTTTGGGGGTAATTTATCTTTTTAAATGATAGTTGACAATGAGATAAAAGAGACAAAGATGTAATGTATTGCAGTTCCAACAAATTTAGTTTCCAGGTTATCTCAAAATTTTTGACGCAAACCTCACGTCCTCGTCAGCGGACGTGAACAGGGGTCGGTGGCCGGTGTGCAAGAACAAAAAGTTTCCCGGTCATATCATGGTATGAACAGGTGTAATGGTGTAATGAGGCGACGATTTTGAGAGGGCCAGATATTGCGTATCGGGCACAATTTATCTGTTTAAAAAAATGCGAGCGAAGCGGTCGAGCAAAATTTTTGACAATTTTTAATACAGAAATCCAATTTTGTGATAGATTTTGACATGATATCCAAAGAACAATGTATTTCACTCTTCTCTTTTTCCGTTCTGTTTTTGTGGTCTGTCAAGAGGATTCTTTGCGGCGGTATCGTGAAGAGTACCAAAAAAAGAGGGGCGCATGTGCTAAAAAGCTGCTTAATGTAACTCCCGAGCGAACGAAGAGAGCGAGAATCAAAATCACCTTTTCATTAGAATCTAACTTTGAGATATTGTTTTTTCGACATTATATTCAGTAAATAAAATCATACCCTACACCTTTCCTTTGCTTTTCTTTCCTCTTTTTTTTTTTGGGGGGGGTTCTTGATTGTAGAACTTTTTGGGCCATGGCCCAATCCTTCCACATACATATACAGGAAGTGCTATGCGGTTGGGGTCCCCGGCGGAGCCCCGGAACTTTTTAATATCAAAGCCATTTACACCTTGCAGATTTCCGCTATTCTTAATCAAATCGCAGGTGTATGCAGAATATAGCTTTTTCACAACACATTTATATAACCCACTTGCGTAATGAATTAAAAATTTTGAGGGGGTAAAACATTGCAATGTGGAAAAGTTATAACAAATATTGCCGATGAGCAAAGCAAGCTGGAAAAAAATTGCCTATTGAAATCAAATTCTAATTATTTGACAGATTTTTTATTTTATTCAGCAAATAACGCAGTTACTTCTTTCCAGTCATTTCATTCGTGGAGCATTGTGGCCCAGTGGATTAGTCTTCGGACTTTGAAACAGAGGGTCGTGGGTTCGAATCCCATGGCGTAATTTCCTTCAGCAAGAAACTGATCCACAATGTGCTGCACTAAATGGGTACCGGTAGGAAGTAATTCCTTGAGAAACTGTGTGCGCTATGAACGCCTAGCTTAGCCGGGTAATATAGGAGCGCCTTGAGCACCTAACAAGGTTGATATGTGCGCAATATAAATATCCTATATTATTATTATTATCATACGTTGTCTCCTATAATTTCTTTTATTTCCTCTTGTGTGTGGAACCAAGATCCCCCCCCCCGCGCCTGTACGCCAGTGAGTGAATGTAAAGCTTAATGTAGGAAGGGTCCCTACAGGGGGGGGGCGTTATAGACCAATTTTAAGGTTATAGATGAAGAATCCCTACTGCGTGGGGTCTGGGGCCGGTAGTTTATTTTCAATCCTCGGCAACCCGGTCGTGTTATTAAGCGTGTTTTTTTTTTAGTTGTCCCTTTTCTTTGTTTTCCAATTTAGCTTTTGACTCATTCTATCTTCGTTTTCCGCTATTGTTTGCCTCTTTGTCATTTCTTAATTTATTTCTCATCATGCTATTGCATTACATAGGCTTATTTTGAAATGATTTGTTCTTTCTCAGATGTTCTCTTTCGTTCCTTTTCCCGCTTTCCTTCCTTTTCCCGCTTTCCTTCCCTTTCCATTTCTTTCTCCCTCCCTTTTCTCCTTTTCCCGCTCTTTTCCCCGGTGAAATCCGCTAGGGGGGCAGCTTGCCCCCTTCCCCGCCTGTTACGTCACTGGTCCTCGTCAGGGATACAAAGCTTTGTATCCCTGACAGAGACGTGAGGTTTACGTCGAAATTTTGGAGAACACGTGGAAATAAACTTTGTTGGAACATCGTTTATAGAGTGATCTACAACCCAACCACCAATCACAACACTAAAATCATCCCCTATGTCCTCCACTTTAACCTCCCTGATCACTCTATAAACGATGTTTCAATCATGGCCATAGAACACATAGACAATAAATACCGTTAAATCATCTTGCACCGAGAATCATATTGGATCACCACTCTACGTACCCTCGCCCCAAACGGAATCAATGTTGATAATTAGATCCATTGACCCATTACATGCCCCCTACACACGCACACACACGCACGCACACACATGCACTTCACTTCACTTTTCCTCTTACCTGCACACCTAGCCGACACACTCCCAGACACTGGAATGATAGGTAACCACTTCTTTTATCATTATCTGATCCTGTGTAATAATTATATATACATCTTGAATATATACATACATATGCATAAATATCTTTGACAATTATTGAACCCTGTACATACCTTTTCGACTCATTTCTTGCAGTCTCACCCGCCCCAACAAGCCACTTTATATAGTTTTATAGCTACGTCTTTTTACCCCCATACAGTTCAGTATATGCTTAGTATCCTGATCACTTGACTATATTTGATTGATTATTAGGATTTCTTTGCCCCTTATTGCCGTATGTTTATTTTGCTCTTTATGTTTATCATGTTGCTTACCGCTCAAACATCCATATTTATCCTACGTATATATCTCCATGTGCAAGACAATGTACTTTTTATGTCAATCTCTCAAATATTACCTGTATCA
Organism: Lytechinus variegatus; assembly: GCF_018143015.1. Classification (NCBI taxonomy): domain Eukaryota; kingdom Metazoa; phylum Echinodermata; class Echinoidea; order Temnopleuroida; family Toxopneustidae; genus Lytechinus; species Lytechinus variegatus. Next base: position 39,383,472 of record NC_054747.1, on the reverse strand, counting down.
GGAAAATCCGTTAAGAAGTAAGAAAGTTCAAAGTTTTGGATTTGTGACGTCATAGACGAGCAGCTGCCCCATGTGTTATGTAATATAAAATGCGTGAATTTCATGATGACTTAATTTTGTTTTCTACTCATGATCGGGTGTGAAATTATTTGTCTATAGATATACAAAAGATACAGTAAAAACCATTTTCAATTTTCTGAGAAAATGACATTTATTTGATTTTTACCATGTGCTCGCATATGACGTCACAAATCAAATAATTGAAATTCTAATAACTTTTTAATTATTTAATGATTTTTTTCTCAAACCTTCGGCAATATTTTTTAATTATTTTTTCTGCTATTTTTACAATAAACTATTTGTCAGGGTGAACTTCCCCTTTAAAGAGGGCAAATGAAGAAAAAAATACGCAGATTTATAACAAATGACTATCAGATTTCTTTTCAATTCAATCCTATATGCAGCGTGAAAATCACAAGGTCGAGTATTTCAAGGTATGTTATATATCTATACACACAGTTTCTTAAAGGACAAGTCCACCCAATCAAAAAGTTGATTTCGATAAAAAGAGAAAAATCCAACTAGCATAACACTGAAAATTTCATCGAATTCGGGTGTAAAATAAGAAAGTTACCACATTTTAAAGTTTCGCTTAATTTCACAAAACAGTTATATGCACATCATGGTTGTTATGCAAATGAGGGGACCGATGATATCACTCACTCACTAATTCATTTGTATTTTATAATATGAAATATTGAATCTTTTAGTTTCTCCTCGTTGTCAAGGGAAACAACAATCAATTCCTCCCTAAACATGTGGAATTAGCATTGTTTAATACTATATGGTTCAGTCAAGTTGGTTCTTATTGTCGAATATGTAAAAAATGAAATATTGTATAATTCAAACAAAAAAAAAGAGTTGGTGATGGACAACATCGACTGACCCATTTGCATGTCATTGAGTTGTGTATATTACTGTTTTGTGAAAAAATAGGCGAAACTTCAAAAGTCACAATATTTTTATTTCACGTCCGATATTGATGAATTTTTCACTGTTATGTTTGTTTTTTTTCCTCTATTTATTCAAATCATCATTTTTCTGGGATGGACATGACCTTTAAATGAGATGAACTGAACTTCAAAAATAAGGGGAAAACGAGAAGTGTAAAATTAATACAAAATGAGCGTATTGTCGTTGAGGGGAAAATCTTCGAAAAATAATAAGGGAAAAGCATAATTGTGTGTAAAATACCTCTTTCTCTTCACATAAATGTTATTTTTACCTCCCTAACAAATATATGGGTCACAGGCATGGAGGGTAAATGCAAGCAAGATTTTTTTTGAATTGCCATAAATTTGCACTGCAATCAATTTGTAATACTTAAAGGCAACATTAGGAACAATATGAGAATTGATTACATTTCAACAGGGTCAATAGTGTCAATACATCTGTACGGTGTAAATCGATAAGCTTGTGCGTTACACATATTAGATGCGAGTCAGCACTGAGCATGACTCTTACACTTAATTCATGCATAATGGCTGATCCGCCGGTGCCCCCCCCCCTCCCTTTAAACCATAATCAAACTTTGTAATTTGAGAAATAGCGATTTAACAAAGTATGTCCCCCTTGAAAGTGACATTTTTTGCTTGTCTAATTATCCGCAAACGAAATGAGCTTCGATGTGCTCGACAAATTTTCGTCGGTAAATTGCCCCCTCCCTTTTGGAAAATCCGCATTTTCATTATGATGCAAGATACATGTATGACCCCTTTTTCAGTTTTTCAATAATGCATGACGCCTTGTTAAAATCAAGAATGCATATATCACAAAAAAAAGCAAGAATGCTCATAGCATTTTCATTATTTTATTTTGATATACATGTAAGATAAAAGAACACAATCGATTAAATACGTTGGTCACATGGTGTAGGTACCGTGGCCCGGGATCGAACCCCGGATTTTCAAAATGTTTTATCAGGCCACGGCGGCTCGACTCGAACCCCGGAAAAGATCGATATTAGTCCAGGATAGAAGAGGCATAACCTTGTTTTTTTATATATACAATATTTTTTGATGGTTTCTTGTCAATTCGAGGGTGCTGATTACGAATCTGAATGATGCCACTCGTGTAACCTTGAGCATTTTCCGCAAATTGGCAAAATCCAATATGGCCGCCAAAATATGCAAATTACCCATGAAAATCATAAAATTGTCCGCACATTGGCTGTGAAATGCGTGAAATTGTGTGGCAGGAGTGAAATACAATCTTAAAAAATAATTTTTGACAAAAAAATATTTTCCTGATATTCAAAATGGCCGCCATAGGCCATTGTATACACTATCATGTACAATATGAATAGGGAAAACTAATTTTCACAAAAATGAGCACTAAACTGCAAAAAATCGCGATGTATGAATGAAGTAATATATGCAAATCACCATTACTAACGAGATATAGCATTTGTAATGTCATATATGGGAAAATTGCAGTATTTTGATATCTAAAATAGCCGCCACTGGCCCAAACAGTATTGCGTACAATGGCAATGGGGGCCAAAAAATTCTCAAGGGTGATCACTAAAATGCTTATTATGAAGATTAAACAGTTGGAATACTGACTATAAACATAATTATTAACGGAATATATTACTAATATGCCATGTACGTGGTGAATTTTGTATTCTGATATTCAAAATGGCTGCCAAAGGCCCTAAAAGTATTATACAGAAATGAGAAATGGGAGAAAAGAAATCACAAGAGTGAGCGCTAAAATGCATATATATGTGATAAATTAATTGGATACTGTCTAAAAACTTATTTTCTTACGAAATATATCATTCAGGTTTTAAGTTTGTGTTAAATATTGTATTTCGACTTTCAAAATGGCCGCCATCGACATTAACCGTATTATGTGCAATGCAAAGTGGGAAACCAATATTCACAGGAGTGAGCACCATAAATGCACGTAATAGTGATCTATGAGTAAAATATTGTCTGAAAGCATAATTTCTATTAAAATATATCATCTATTCTGCCAGTTAGGTGATAAATACGGTTATTTTTAAGTTAAAATGGCCGCTACAGTCCATTACGGTATTATACACAATATGAATGGGAACAAATCATTTGAACAGAATTTGGCTTTGCTTGGTCAAATGGTGATGTATGAGTGGAACGTTGTCTGAAAACATTATTTATAACAAAATATATCATATCTTATGTACTTTAGGTGATAAATACTGTATTTCAACATTCAAAATGGCTGCCATATGCCCTTTTTGTGAACATGATTTGTCTCCACCCAAAATGTATATTATACGATAAGTGCCTATGGTGGCCATTTTCAATTTAAAAATGCAGCATTTATCACCTTAATTACACAACATTATGATATATCTAGTTAGAAACCATGGTTTTAGACAATTATTTACCTTTACATCACAATTCACAATTATATGCAATATTTAGAGTCAAGCAAAGCCAAATTCTGTCAAAATTATATGTCCCATGTTACAATGTACACAATACTTTTAGGACCTATGGCAGCCATTTTGGATTTCAAAGTACACCATTTATTACCTCCACCATGTCCACGACCCATATGTGATGTATTTAGTTAGAAATAATGTTTAAGACAATATCTTTACCCATACATCACAGTTATATGCATTTTATGATTCTCACTCTTGTGAAAATTAGTTTCCCTGTTCGCATGTTACATAATTTAGTTAGGGCTTGTAGAGGTTATTTTGAATGTCAAAATACAGTATTTATCACTTATATGAAAGAAGAAATGCGATGATTAAAAAAAATGTTTTCAAACAACGTTTTACTCATACAACAGGATTATATGGATGTCATAGTCAAGCAAATCCAAATTCGTACAAAATTATATGTCCCAATTCACATTGTAGATAATACTGTTAGGGCCTATAGGGGCCATTTTGAATTTCATAATACAGTATTTATCTCATGCATGACAAAAGAAATGATATGTCTTGCTATAAAACATGTTGTCAGACAATATTTTACTCATAGATCACAATTACATGCATTTTATGTTTCTCTATTCGCATTGTACATGATGAAGATAGGGGCTATGGCGGCCATTTTGAATTTCAAAATACAGCATTTACCACATAAATGGCATATTTACAACTATGTTTTTAGTCAGTATTCCACTCGTTTATCTTAATAATATGCATTTTAATGCTCAATCTTCTCATTTTTTTGCCCCGGCCATTGCCATTGTACATAATACTCTTTGGGCCAGTGGCGGCTATTTTAGATATCGAAATACAGCAATATTCCCATATTTGACATAATAAGTAATATATCTCATTAGTAATGATGATTTGCATATATTACTTCGTTCATACATCGCGATTTTTGCAATTTAGTGCTCATTTTTGTAAAAATTAGTTTTCCCTATTCATATTGTACATAATAGTGTATACAATGGCCTATGGCGGCCATTTTGAATATCAGGAAGATAAATATTTTGTCAAAAATTATTTTTTAAGATTGTATTTCACTCCTGCCACACAATTTCATGCATTTCACAGCCAATGTGCGGACAATTTTATGAATTTCATGAGTAATTTGCATATTTTGGCGGCCATATTGGATTTTGCCAATTTGCGGAAAATGCTCAAGGTTACACGAATGGCATCATTCAGATTCGTAATCAGCACCCTCGAATTGACAAGAAACCATCAAAAAATATTGTATATATAAAAAAACAAGGTTTGGTCAATTTCCTATGGGGCCTATCCTGGACTATATCGCACCTTGATGCAAGATCAATACCGATTAACACAGTAATCGTGTCTTCCATGTGTAGAATAGCTCTGTAGCAGGTCTCGGCAGACGTACTCTCATGGTAGTATGGAGATTATTATGTGTTTAACATTATATCTGACACGAGACGTTATCATTGCATAATTTAATAGGTAAGTTCAATATAATGTGTTTGTGGTGTGTGTGTGTCTGTAAGGGTGTGTGTATGCGTGTGTGTACATTTGATTAGCTTTATAATAATAATGATAATAATAACGTTTTATTTACCCAGCGTAGCCACTTCAATCATAAGACTGCTCTACAAGCGGGCCCTGCATAACATAATATGTTATTATTACCCTTCTTCGGTCTAAATGCTGAGCGCCAAGCAAGAAGGCAGAAGGTCCTATTTTTTATAAGTCTTTATGACTCGGCAGCTTTATTTGAATACCATGTGTAGTACGGGCATACCCCCAAGTTTTGCTTCTTAAAGGGCCCTGGAAACGTTCATATGTATCATGTATTAATTGTATGATCTTGGCTCCATGTCACAATAAGTTGATATGATAGCGACCCTCACTAGAATGTCAACTACCATGACAACTGTGAATGTTTTGTTTCCTGATTGGCTCTAATTCCAATAGTAGTTGGTATTTTATCAAGATCTGCTATCATATCATTTTTTTAAATGGAATCATGATCATTATTTTTCGTTTTTGTTGTTGTAGTAGTATAGTAGTAGTAATAATAATAGTAGAAGTAGTAGTAGTAGTAGTAGTAGTAGTAGTAGGAGTAGGAGTAGGAGTAGTAGTAGTAGTAGTAGTAGTAGTAGTAGTAGTAGTAGTAGTAGTAGTAGTAGTAGTAGTAGTAATGGCTACTTATATAGCGCTAAGGACACTTTCGCTGCTCGTGGCGCTTCTAGAAAGATAAATATACACGCAATTTTTATTGACCATGCTAAAAATTCTCTTCATTTTCGCTTATTCGTGGTCATTTGTATTCAGGTTTGATGCGATGAACGCAGTCAGGAGGTTTGCGAGTATTAGTGTATTAGGAGGAGTCGTATCGATGATGCTGTTCCTCGCTTCAAACATACCGACAAAGTTTATTCTTCTAAGACATAGTGATGACAATGGCGAAGCAAGATTCACAGCATATTCAGCAAATCAAGGGTAAGTGGTTTGTACTTCAGCGATATTGTTGGACATATGACTTTTTTCTTCAACCTAAAACGTATGGGGGAGGGGTAACCGACCCCGCCACCGTCCAAAAAACAAAACAAATGAATAAAATAAAAGTAAAACAATCCGTGACCGCACGGCCATGTTACGTTTTCTAAGCATCTTTTAAAACCCGTTGGTCTCCCTTTTATACATGAAAAGTGGAAGACAAGACCTCCACCCTCCCCATCGAAAAGAAAAACGAACTGAATTAAGTCAGGGACCAACAATTCTTAAATTTGAAGTTCTGGCTGCGAATGTTTGAGTCGATCATAGTTTTCCAACAAGTACTGTCTTTAGATGTATCTTCCATTTCAGCTTACAATGAATTTCAAATTTTGAGGTACACACCTTTTGATTAGATAGCAAAATGCGGGTTTTAACGCCTTATTAATTTTCTTTACAGTCAGACCGCACGAGGTTCTCTTCGATACCTTGACAACATCACAGTGAGTCTGGCCTATTCAGCTGAACATGTAGTTGCAGGAGCTTCTAACCGAACAAGAACCAGTTATGAGTTCTTCTTCAGTACCAATACGAGCCCCCTACCTAGCAGCGTCGGTGAATTTGAAAGAGGAAAACTAGGTGGGATGGCGAACGCAGAAACCATGAGCCCTTTTGAACAGGAGAAGCGTGATGAAAGTAGATGCGTCCCTCGAGAAAATATAATGTACCTTAAAACCCACAAGACCGGGAGCTCTACATTACAGAATATCAATTATCGCTATGGTGATGCTCATGGGCTGACGTTTGCCCTACCAAAAAGAGGTGTACATCTTGGGACTCCCTCATTGTTCAACCGGACGCATCCTGTCAAGTCGCCGTCAGGAAAATACAACGTGCTTGCCAATCATGCAAGATACAACCGTCCCGGTGAGTAGATACTAAAGAGTTCTCGCATTTACTACGGGGAAACTCTCTATAACGCATCGATTCCTTTGGAAATGCAATTAAAATCACAATAGAGAGCTATAAGGCTCTTGTCGATAGTTGGTGGAATGGGAGAGCAGATCATCCGAATATTTGCCGCGGACGAACAATTGCAAATATGTCAGCCATAGTCATGCTATGACAATGCTGAACTTGCACTTTCAAAGGCATTGGTGCGTCGTCAAAAGTTTCCCGGACTTTCCCCCGTAATGAATGCGAAAAGTCCAGAGGAATACACTGACTACAATCACTTTCTTTCAACGCTACGACACAATACAAATCGAATGCATCCGAGAATGAATCAACAATGGTACACCAAGGCTTCATGATCTGTCATGAGAGATGGTAGATTATGAAACAAATTATTTTATCCCTACAATCATATGCAATCAACCAAAATTAAATGTCTTCGTCTATTGGTTTTATGAAAAAGACGCAACAAAAGTACATCATAAAAAACGTATTTCTTATAACGGAAACAGTGTCGAAGCTATTGGTCCGATTTCGCAAAGTTGGTGTTGGAAATTCGTGCTTTGAAACCTTGGTTAGGTAGATGCCTCTGCTTTGAGTATGCTATTTCATCGCGTATGTTGAGAATGCGTCCAATAATAAATACTTGCTCCTATCACAAGTGCGCTAAATGGACGTTTCTTGCTATTAGGTTACATCATCATCCCATTGTTTGAAATATAACAAATCAACTATTTCTGTTTTCATATTTACATAAACTGAAGGATGATTGAATTGCGGCAACTTATATAAAAACGTCAATTCTGATAGCGCTCTGTCAAGGTGGCGAAATCTCGCATTTATACTGGACACTTTTTTCCCATCATGTCCTTAAAGGTATTGTTTAACTTTGTGAGCAGCCGATTTAAAAAATTTCGAACCAAGATGAAACATGTGTACAATTGCATGTATTAGAACTAATTAAGCCTGACAACAACCATTATTGAGAATGAAAAGCTAAAACTACAAGGCAAACCCCGATTTTGTAAATAGGTGTCTTATAGACGCCTAAATACTACACAAAAGTGTATGGGATAAAATTAAGATGGTGTTTCCGGTCACTTAATATTTCAATTTTTGAAGCACTAAAAAATTATTTTCGAACGCAATTTTTTTCTGGGCTTCCTTTTTACAACATATCACAGACACAGGTGATAAGTGTGACCTTTTAGCTCAGATTTTTTAAAAGTCAAACCAATGTTAACCAGTCACTTTAATATACACGCTGAATTACTCGGGCGGATTCAAAATCCCTTTTATGATTCCGGCCATCTTGCTTTGCTCACCCACTGTCCTCATACTAATTTTAATGCGCTTTGTATCTTGTATTAGAAAGGGCGCTATAAAAATGTATTATTATTATTATTATTTTTTTGCCTTATCTCTTGCTAATTACCGTCTATGTCACCATTACAATTCCATATTTTCAGATCTTTTAAAATATGTAAACTATATATACGACTCTCTACGTTTCTGTTTGTCATTAATGCACACAATTATGGTACATTCATATTCTACAGCTCGATATGTACTATGCGTTTTGACATCTTTGCCTTTATCCTTCTAATTCAATAATTTAAAAAAAATTATGAAAGGTAATTATGAAAAAAATGAAAATATTGCTTTCGAATAAATGGTAAATAATTGTACATATTTCTAGCCAAAAACCAAAATTTCTTCATCGTAGTTTTCATTTTCATCTAATAAATCAGGTTTTTAAACATGATATCCGAAAGGATATCATGTTTAAAATCCTCTCTTTTCCAACTGAAACTTTAGAAGAAGGTAAAGCTAATACCGAGCATTAGATTTTGAAAAAAAAGCTGCCTGTTTTATATTTTTTATCAGTTGAGTGTACCTATTTTGATCTAATGCATGAAATAAAATAAAACAGAGGCAAGGCGCCTGCGGACAGATATCTATTAGCAAATGAAATATTTCATGAAATACATTTTCGTTTGTTCTTTCACCATAGAAATGGCCGAGATCATGTACAAGAACGCAGCATATGTGACCATCATCCGGCATCCCTCTACCCAGTTTGAAAGTATGTATGCCTACTATGGATTCCAACGCAACTTCAATGTTACCTTGAAAGAGTTTGCGGACAATCCACAGACATATTATCGAAGAGAGATAGCTAAACCTCACCACACTGCACTCAACCCGACGCTGTATGACCTAGGAATGCAAAAACCGGAAATGGCCGATGAGTGCGTCATTCGGAATAAAATTGCTACTTTGGAGGATGACTTCGATTTAGTCCTAATTGCAGAGTATCTTTTGGAATCCTTAGTCCTCTTGAGAGAGTTAATGTGTTGGGATTTGAGCGATATGACCTACTTCTCATCCAGAGTAAGAACGAATTCAGAAGAGGAAAAAATGTCCAAGAGAACGTTTGAACGACTTTCCGAATGGAACCATGGCGATGCCCTTCTTTATGAACATTTTAACCGAACCCTGTGGACAAAAATAAAGGCGTACGGTCAGGAAAGAATGGACAAAGACGTCAGGACGTTAGAAAAAATGATCAAAGCACTGAAAGACAAATGTCTGGATGGGACCACATTTTTTAAGAAGGTCACTCACTATGTTCTAAGAGAAAGTATGAAGGACAATGTTCAGTGCATTAGAATGATTAGACCTGCTTTTAAGTATCTACAAACACTCAGAGAGAAGCAAGGAATACCGATTGGTTAAAAGTTTCAAACTATATTGTTGATTTACAAGAATTTTTATGAGCCAGTTATCCATTTCTTTAACATGACTATAAATTCACGTTCTTTATTCATTAATTTTGACCTCTTTTGTTTATTTCATGATGGTTTATGTGTCTCTTTATTCATTTTTTCACAAGGACCTTATGCATGTGACGTCATGATCTCAAAGCGCCCTCCTTCAGAGGATATGGGAATAGCGTGAATGTAGTTGTCAGAGATGTGCCAGCTGCACATCACCAAGGCACGCAAGGCAACAGCAGTGAAAATAACCTTTGAAATGGCACGATGACGCAAATGTATAAGGTCTATTCATAATACGCAGATACGCCCACACCCACCCACACACACACACACACACCAATATGTTTTAGTATTATTGTGTCACATTTGGGATAAGCCTTTACATGTGGTTGCTATGCGACCATTTGCAGCGTTTTGCTATTAAACTATGTATTGATAATGACGCTCAATAAATATTGCAATACCTTAATAAATGGCCATATGCAGAAATAAAATATATAAAAAACAAAAAAATACAGATACCAGAAATAAAAGCGTGAAAGGTATAGCTGCAAAGCAAAAACCTCTTACAAGTGTAATGTAGAACATTTGGTAAATATAAATCCATGAAAAATACAAGATCAACAACATTGAATTCCAACGGATTAAATGATATGGCAATGGTGTTAACAGCCATTTATTAATAAATCTTTTAAATTCCGACAGATCTAGGACGGATTTCATTTCAAAGAAACGATATTCCAAATGTAAGCCCATCATAGGTTTATTAGAGTTAGAAGTACGACATTTCTGTACAGATTGGTTATTGGACATCCTTCAAATAAGAGTAACAAAAATGACGAAGAAAACGGGATTGCTGTTATAATACATAATTTACACATTGAACGTTTCTGTAGTAAATCAAGGCTGCTCCAGATATCTATGAAGATGGTACATGTAAACGAAGATTTGTGTATTTGCGTATTTGTGTTACATTCATTCATTATTCATTAATAAAGGATGAAGTAAAACAGAAAAGAAAACATTTGAGTGTTGCCCCATGCTATTAATGTGATGAAACAAGACTTCGGGCTTGTAGGTGATGACTGACTGGCGTACGGTTTAGATGTAATTTCGAATTCATTTGGGGGGTTAGTTACACCTGAGGCGGGGGACCAGTTTTCACATAAGTCGTGTTCCATGTTGAACAAACCAACGAGCATCCTTCCATTGTAACTAGAAGGAGACATACAATGTACTCCGTCGACACCAGACCGCAAAAGCCATCTCTGAAGGTTTCTCAAATTGCAGTTGCAGTCCCAGGGGTTTGGATCTAGGTGGATCCTTTTGGACAGTAGAGGAAGCGCTGATGAATCCAAGTACACCAGGCGATTCCCACCAAGCCGGATTGTCAGGCTACTGCGATTGATGAAAGCTGATTGTCCTATGAAGCTTATCTGGTTGTCCTGAAGATTGATTTCATCTGCAACATAACATGAAGTAAATGTATGCCGAGGCACGATGTCAATAGAATTACCCTGCAGATCAATGATCTTCATCCGTGGCAATTTCCCAAAAGGGTTTCCGGAAAGTGTGGAGATTCGGTTATGGCTTAGGTCAAGGTTCCTGAGTAAAGGGGCGTCAATGTTAGGCAGAATCGCTAGTGCATTGCAGCAAAGTCGAAGCGAGAATTTGAGGGATTTGAATTCAAAATGCCAAGGCACGCCAGGCAGCTGTTGAAACATTGTCACATTGTTCATTTCAAAAGCCCCAGACACATTGCTGCAGTTTGGTATTTGTATATACTCCCTTCCTATCGTAGTATGCGAGAGTGAGATTGTGTCGAGACTACCTATAATTCTTGAGGAAAGGTGTTTCAAGGGGTTTCCTTCAAGGTTTACTTTCACTAAGCGATTGCAGTTCTGAAAAGCATTCTCGTCTATAGAAAGGATCATATTCCACCCAGCGTCTACCTCTCTTAACTCACACTCTGTCTGACAAAACGTGACGTCACTTCCGCAATTTGAATTTCCATGAAATTGCATGATGGAATTGTGGGAACATCTGAATACTTGGGTTCTTGTAGGAAGAGATATATTACGCAGTCGGTTATAGTTGACTAAAAACTGATCCAATTTGATCCCAATCCAATCCGGAGAAGCAATGTTTGTTAATAGATTATGACTGAGGTCCAGTTTAATCAACCGCCGAACAGAACTAATGTTTAACTGATCCAGAGATATTATTTGGTTGTTCTGTAAAACGATTTCAGCTACATTATGAATCCTAATTGCTTCATCTGCTCGATGTCCTATTACATTCGAACTGATGTTGAAAAACAAAGGTCTATTTTGAAAGTCTGTGTGTATAAACTCCACTATTTCAATTTCGTTGAACTGTAGCTCAAGACGCCGTAGTTTATACCAGAAGGTGACGTCAGGGATTGTTGTGAGTTTGTTGTGATTCAGTTTGAGGATAGAGAGATTCGGACAACCGACAAAGGCGCCAGGCACAATGAATGCTACTTGATTATCAGATATATCAAGGATCGTGAGATAATCCAACTTGATCACGTCATCAACAGTACTAATGCGATTTCCAGACATGTAGAGTATAGCTAATTCTTTATTTTCATTTATCGCGGTCCAATTGACAGCAAAAATATTGTTTTCGGATAGGCTTAGGTAATGTAGACTTGAAATGTTCTTAAGAAATCTTGCGTTATCGATCTGATTCTCATCTAGGTACAACTTCCTAACAGAATCGCACCAATCGTCACTCACGTTCCCTTGAAGAACGAATTCGGTGATACTGTTGTTTCGAAAGTCTATGACACTAAGCTTTGGATACGAACAGGTGCTGAAGGTTATGACTCCAATCAGTTCAGAGTGTTTGACAGTAAGGCTCCTCAATTTTGGAAGTGTTGGGAGGTTACTGATACTGCTTACCAAAGACTTTGAAATGACTATAACCTCAATGAAGTGCACTCCGAAGCCTATAATATCCTGTAAATGGCTAATTCCCATACCACTTATGTATAGATCAGTTATTCTGCTGGAAGAGCTTTGGTTGAAATGTGTCCCTTTCTCCAGATGTATCTGCAATAGTGTGGTGCCCTGGGGCCAGTGTGAAATCTGCACAACGTGTATTGGGTTACCTGCTAGAAAGAGTTTCTGAAGCTTTGTCACGTTCCGCAGATCAGGAAGGGTCCTGATACCATTGTCACGGAAGTCAATTAAAGTGATCAGATGTACCGACTGTATTTGGTGAATGTCAAAAACCCGAATATTTGATGATACGGCGGCAATGATGTTAACCGGAAGTGACAGGTTCAAGAATCCTACTATGAAGTTGTTTGAAAGGTTTATCAGGGATTCACGGTCGCCAGCAAAGTCGAATGTCTGTTGACTGTAGCAATTCACCCTCTGAATAAAATTGAATGCAAGGTTGATGATACGGATTGGGGGTATAGAGAACATGTCGATCAGACCATTCTCATCAACGTGGAGAGTCGACAATTTAGGAAGTCTAGTGAAAGCTTGAGGCTGGATAGCCGAGATGAAATTCGCCGTTAGGCGCAGGACAGTAAGGACTGGTAATGGAAAGAAATCGTCATCTTGTATAGTGGTGATCAGGTTACGAGACAGGATGAGATATTCTGTTGTCAAAGGAATACCAGCGGGAACGGACTTGAGATAACGGTTGCTGCATTCGACTCTGGTTTGCCCGACACAGCTACAGGTCTCCAGGCACAAGGAGTGGTTTATCCAAGCCGACGAGGATGCAGATGAAACAAGAAGGCAAACCAGAAGTGCCACGTGATAGCCTTCATAGATGCGGAAGTGCCAAGGTTCCATTGCAAACTAAGTTCAGACATTCAAATTATAGTGACAGAATAGCTCGTAATTTCATTATCGAATTGATACCGAAATGTGCTTGCAGAATTTTTTCCACTCACTTTATATCCAGTTTCAGCTCGGTACGTCAAAGTCATAACCAGATCCATATTGTGTGTGTGGTTTTCATTTTTTATTTTTGGCGATTGAACACTAATGGGCGAAATTAGCATAGTACATCTGATTTGTAGATTATACACGGAATATCCAACGATGGAATATTGAATGAATAGACTGTCAAAATGACAAAAAATTTAATTACCTTCTCCTCAAAAAAAATCGGGAGAGATAGTAAAAATATTTTATAGTCTGATTTTGTTGATTGCCTTCTTTATATCAATCAATTATGACTCTTTACTTGGATTCAATTGGACGTTGAAACATAAAGCAATGTGCTTATGTGTCCATTTTTTTTTTCAAGTCATGATTTGAACTGAATTAGACTAGATGCACTTACAACTTACTCAGGCACTTTAAAAGCACTTTGACAAATTTATGCTCATTTATTGACATGTTTTTCAAAGGTGTGTGGCTCTTAATCTGTTCTAAATTGTAACTTCTTGTATTTAGCATGGTCGTAGGGGCCACTGGCGGATCCGGGGGAGGGGGGGGGGGCAGCTGACCCGTGCCCCCCTCCACCCCTTGAGAAGCAAAACTAGAATTTATAATGTGAAAATACCGGTAAAACAGAAGTGTGCCCCCCTTTTGAAAATGAAGACTTTGTTCCCTTGTCATTTTTTTTTCTCGTGGACGAAATATCCTTCATTATTGAATAAAAAACTTCCTTCTTTTGTTTAAGAGGAGGGGGGGGGGGGGTTTGTCAATTTTTTCTCAAAAAAATGTGACCAACCTTTGGAAAATCCTGGATGCAAACCTGATAGGGGCTTACCTTGTGTCGGTTTAATATTTTGAAGGAAATTTAATTGGATACTCAGCAGATTACAACCGGAATGATTTTATATAAGCTTCGACCGCGATGTCGCCCTTTTCTGTGCAACCCCAATTAACATTTTGATGAGACTTGTCAGGGATATACCACTTTTACACTTGGTCTGGGACAGGTCTAATCCTCGTGGATTTGAGCTTACTCTACATGTTAATCTATCCCAGGGGCCCGTTGCAGAAAGAGTTGCAATCAATCGCAACTCCAAAAATCATGCGCAACTTGATTTTCAACCAATCAACAGCGCGCATTTGGGACTTGCGATTGATTTTTTTGACTTGCGTTTAAACGCAACTCTTTCTGCAACGGGCCCCTGGTCAGTCAAGAGAACGCGTTGACCCTTTTTGGCAGAAAATGGCATCTTTTAACCTATTCTACGCATAATTTGTCAATGAATTTCATGAAACACTTCTGAAGGAAACTCACTTTGCTAGGAATTCTGAGTGAAAATCACTTGCTAAGCTGCTAACTCATTGACGATGCCTGTCATTTATGACAAAAAGTGATGACAATAACAACTTAATGATTGGCTAATTATTCATCACTATATATACATCGTCACCATAAAGGTTACACTCTAAGAACAGTTAATAAAACGTTTTACCCAATATTGGGCAGAAAGGGAACTTGCTGATGCTTGTTTGCTGGGTATTCTTTCTTTTTTTACCCCATACTGGGCTATTTCAACGCAATTTTGCGTAATATTCACAAAACATTCGGTATCCGTTTACCCAACCAACATGCATGTTCCCTTTTATGCCAATATTGGGTAAACCCTTTTTTTAGAGTGTAGCGATTCCTTCGATTGATTAGAATGATCACCTTTCACCTCCTTGGTCTGTCGCACAGTGATCAGCCATACCGAAACCATCTTATCGCCAAGGAAGGTTCGCTGGAAAAAAAGGGGAAAAACGTTTTTTATATATATAAAAAGCGAAATTGAGAAAATTAGCTTTTCAGAAGAAGTCAGAGGCGGCGGAACGTCCGGCTCATACACTGAAATTGGAGGAGCACCTATTATTTGGCAGACAAAAGGTGCTCCTCCGCAATCTTTGTCCGAGCCCGATTGTCTGCCGCCTCTAGAAGAAGTAATTCTCTTTGTCCATATTACTGTCAAAATTTTGAAGTTGTAAAGTTGACTATAAAACAAAATAGAATAGTTTCTTTGTCACATTTTTTGGGGGGGGAGAACCACTTGGAGTTTCACAAAGATCGTATAGCGTGCACCTCTCCTGCGACTCAAATCGTGTTCATTTGTATTTCTCCTTACCTCTTAAGCTCTCGCTAAGTTTCTTCTTCATTAATTGGGTTATTCATTGTTGATCAATTTTGAGAAGTTACATATTATCAAGCTTAGGATGGACCTTTAAAAAGTCATTAAAAATCTCACACTGTTTATAGGACGCAGATATACTGGGGATCGTTTCATGAAAGGAACCTGTTGGGCGTTTTATTACACAATTACCATGGCTACAGTGCTTCTCAGCCAATCAAAGTCGAGATAAGTTGCCAGATCTGACCAAATATCGGACGAAAATGTTGATGAAACGCACCCCCGATGAGAAAGCGAAATACTACAAAAGGCTTCATGACGACCAAATTGATGAACCAAATTAAGTATCCTTCCTTGCATGCGCTCTAAAAATATTGGGTAAAAATGCGCCATGAGGGTGATCATATGTCCAACCAACATTGGGCATTTTTATTTATCGATTGTGATGAAATTTTTGCCCATTCTAAAGCAATTGCTGCGTATTCTCTAACCTTACTGGACAATATGCTTTCCCATTGGGTAAAATACCGCCCCCAAAATCGTTAGACACATAAATACCCTCGTGCTGGTTAAAATTCTACCCAATATTTTTTTACAGTGTGCTTTAATAATGTTCTTGGTCTTTCCATTTCGATGGCGTTATATTCAGATAAAGCTGTGCATGGAGTTAGGAAATACAATATGTGTATACATTTCGTGGGCAAACAATCCATCTTGATGTTAGCTATGTTTTACAATGAAAAAAAAACACTTAAAGGACAAGTCCACCCCAACAAAAACTCGATTTGAATAAAAAGAGAAAAATTTAATAAGCATATCACTGAAAATTTCATCAAAATCGGATGTAAAATAAGAAAGTTATGGTATTTTAAAGTTTCGCTTCATTTCACAAAACAGTTACATGCACATCTCGGTTGGTATGCAAGTGAGGAACTGATGACATCACTCACTCACTATTTCTTTTGTATTTTATTATATAAAATATGAAATATTTTCATTTTCTCGTCATTGTCATGTGAAATGAAGTTTCAATCCTCCCTGAACATCCATTATTTTAACATTTTGTGCTAGGCAAGGAGGTCCCAATCGTCAAATTCGTAAAAAATGAAATATTGAATAATTCAAACACTAAAAAAACAAAAGAAAAGTGAGTGAGTGGCATCATCGACTCTCTCATTTGGATGTAACAGGCTTTTTCGTATAAATATTTTGTTAAAAATAACCAAAACTTTGAAAAGTCATAACTTTCTTATTTTACATCCGATTTTGATTAAATTTTCGCCATTGTGCTTGTCTGATTTTTCTCTATTGGTTCAAATCTACATTTTTCTGAGGTGGACTTGACCTTTAATGATCAAGACTGCATACGAGAAATGTCTCCCTCTTGCGACAAATGAGCATGCAATGGATCTCATCTGAAAAAAAAAACAAGTTCGTTATCCATGTCTATGATTCACTTGAAATTGAATATGAATGATGTGCTTCATACATGTATCTTATTTTAATTTGTATACATTCTGTTTGTTTTATTTATAGTTTAGCCAGGTCTTCTCCGAAGGTAATCTGCATAGTCATGGTCTTCCCTTCTTGGGCTGGTTACAGGACGATGATGCGACCATCGGATGACCAACTCTCTACATCTGTTCCGTCTTCTCGTTTTCTTAAACCGTATCTTATTTCTTGCAGTAAGATCTTCAACGATGGTGGTACTCGATCCCTTCAGAAGTTTTCTTTGTTTTTTCAGAATTTTTCCCCTTTTCCTGATAATTTGACGATAATTGGGCTTGGTTGCAATGGATTATTCGTTGACTTGGACCCTGGTCGATGTGGTCTATCGTTAATGATCGATGTCCTTCATTATGTCAATCGGTACTCCTTATTTAGACAGGCAAATGTCAGACACTAAAGTTATCGGTATTTTCACTATTTATTTCATTTTCCTCTGGAATACGGAAATATTGTGCCATTGTTACCCCCTGCGATCAAGCATTTCGATTTCGTGATGCGTTAATGTTTTGTTTAGATACCGAATCTCTTTTTTCTTGGCCCGGAATCCATTTTTATTTTGCAAATCGTAGATGGAGCTCTGAATTTCGTCCAAGCGCTCAATTATTATTTTTTTGCAACAGCTCTTCTGACAGCGGAATCAAGAATCTTAAGGCCTGGTCACACCGCCAGAGCGTTGTTGGAGCGGTCGTGGAGCGGTAGGGAAGGAGGGTCGAATTTCGCTCTCAAAATTGGGGAAAAAATAAGAAATCGAAAACACCAATCGAAATTGAAAATGGTAAACGGTAGCGAGCGGTGATGATTTTTTTTCTCTCCGCTCCACGACCGCTCCAACAACGCTCGGGCGGTGTGACCATGCCTTTAAGGTCTGGTCCCGCTCTGGCCAACGGACACAAAAGGTATTCGTTAAGGACACAGTGGACGAGTGAAATTTCGGTGTGGCTCCATCCGTTTTCATCCGCTCCAGAAATGGACAAAAGTAGCCCCCAAAAATGCGAAAACATAACAGAAAAGAGCGGACGTGGGAAATGATTATGTTTTTATCGTAGATGTTAAATTGATGTTCATCGGAAACCTACCCGATGAAAATGGATAGAAGTGGACGACAGCTACGAAGGGGTTACCGGTGGTTTTGAATACTTTATTTGCGAGATACGCTCACATCCTTTCTATAGTTCCGTGCAACTCATTATGCGTTCCATGTACCTTACCTTTCCTGCCTCTTTCAGCTGTCAGCTGCATTGGATGTGAGTTGCGAGAAAGCCAAGGGGACGCAGAGAATATATAGCGGACGTTTAACGGAAGAGAACGGACATGGAACGTTTGTTGGTCGTGTGCGTTGCGGATTTACATCGCACACGGCGCGGGTGAAATCACAGTGGAGGGATACTCGATGGATAGAGCGTATGAAGCACGTATACAATGTGTACATGTACACGACGGACGCATTGCGTTTTCCAACGGATGGCATGACATTTTTCTGATCCACATCCTCACTTCATCCGTTAGTGCAGTGGGACCGGGTCTTTAAGGAATTCCTCATCCTGTAGGAGTTCTTTGATCACTTGGCATGTTACAGCTACCGTTTGTCTAGTGTTCATCGAGCCTGAAGAAGGGAGTGGTCCAACCATTGTTAAAAATAACAAAGTCTAAGCTTAACAAGATGTTGGAATGCGGTTAAGTAGGCATTTTTTCTCAGCTAATATTGTTTAGTACAAAAAAATAGTGAATAATGGATATTATGTTCAGTATTCAAATTCAAATGTAGGAAAGTGCGATAAACTAGAAGTTCTCCTTCGGATTTTATAAACAACAAGACTTCAAGGTCAATGGATCCTCACTGTTTCCTAAACATGGTACTCATTTCACGCACACACACTGAGAAGGTTTAAAATCTTTGATTTTTCCTGGCCTTTTAAACGACAATTGTAAGATTGTCAATCATCATCATCATCTGCTGTAATCTTCAAAGGGTACTGCAACCTATCTCAAGTCAATCTGATATAAGTGATAGCCACAGTCTCTGTACGGTAAATCACGTCCAAGAATCGGTCGAAAAATGGAGGTAAACTCTTAACAGTTTCATTTTGCCGTCTGTGGTTGATTTGAATAGATGGAGAATCAAATTGTAAAGTGATATGCTTATTTCGGTTCTATTTTCGTTCGGGTCGGCTTGTTGCTTGGACAGACTTGTACTTTTGTTAAAACTTTCATGCATGTCCAACAATCTATTGTATGTTTTACTGCTCCATTTGACCTTGTTAAGTGACCTTTGTTCGATCACACCAATTTGTCGCTTTTATTATCATTATTGAAGGATTTTATTAAAATTATCCATTCCCGCAGTCCAAAGACTGAATTGCAATGGTTACAATATATGTACAAGATAAAATAACTAATAAATTAAACACTTTGTTCGAGAAATAAATAGTAAATAAAATAGTTACATGCATGAATAATGTAGTACTGTTTGAAAGGATTATTAATGAGAAATAAAAGTGTATTCACTGGGAATAACAATGCAATCTAGGAAGTATGATATTACTTGAAAGTTATTAAAATTGAATATTATTATACAAGAATGCTTTATTTTGAAATTGTTTGTTTGTATATTGATATTGCACAGGTTTAAAATGAAATTGAATGATGTGGGTTAATATATGGTAAAATAAAATCAAACTAAAGTCATGCAATCTCTACTTTTCTTTTCTTTATTATCTAATAATCTGCAATGCTACCCAATGATTATGCCGATTTGTTGTTCTGCATTTCTTTTCCCCTGTTGTTCTTACTGTTTTTTGATCACCCTAATTCAATATCGCAACTCATTTATTTTTCTTGTTGCCTTTGCAAGGTCGAATGGAGGTCACTCTCTAATATAGGGTATTTATATTGCGCACATATCCCTTGTTAGGTGCTCAAGGCGCTCCTATATTACCTGGCTAAGCTAGGCGTTCATAGCGCACACAGCTTTTTTAAGGAATTACTTCCCATTTACCTCACCTGGGTTGAGTGCAGCACATTGAGGATCAGTTTATTGCTGAAGGAAATTACGCCATGGCTGGGATTAGAACCCACGACCCTCTGTTTCAAACTCCGAAGACTAATCCACTGGGCCCCAACATTTTTGCGTTTATTGTGTACTGACAGGCTCTGTGTATTGACTCTTTATTGTGTATTGACTGGCTGTTTCATATGTATTTTTATTCATATATAGTATATCCCTTGTTTGTATATTTGCGTTTTTTGTCAATTTATATGTCTTCTTTTACCTTGTATTTGCAATTCTGCCTTTGACTGCAACGGGTGTTCTTTTATGTATTAATATAGACATTTATTATATTATTATCATAACAAGTTATAACCCTTCACGCTAATATATATCATTATTATTAAATGACTATTTCCTTTTATTTATGTTTTGATTTTTTATTCTTCTTATATTCATTTTATCATTTATTTCTATCTATTCATTTTTGGAGGGGGGTATTCTTTTGGAATTGGATCTGACCATGCATCCACACAAGCAGACATCTTTTTCCCCCGTAAAAGTATCCGTCTTCGCCTCGGAATAGTTTAATGGAAGGCGCAAAATAAATGCTGACTTGGTGTGCTTATTATTATCATTATTAATATTATTTGTTTATCACGTAATTTTCAGTTCTATTTTGCTGTTGTATTTAATAGTCCGTGAATCGATGCTTTTTGTCAATGCCATTTCATGCAAAACGCCGACGAATTCGTCTTTTTTCATTAGGCCTTGAATATTATAGTGAATCGGTTGACCAACGGTTTTTGGTTGGTTTGCTTGCGGTTCGTGTAAACATCAAATATCTGAATTTGTGTTAATTTGATAGCAAAGAACCCCAACAACTTGTTATTCTGCTTCAATTATTAATTTTGTATATTGTTAATTTTGGCTTGATCTTCATTTGTATTTCGTTAAATAGTCCTTGATAAATATTGGTTTTTTTTTAAACCAACATGTAGGACTTTAGATATACATGTATAGATACTAGGAATAAAGTTCCTTGAAAAAGTGAATGGCCCCAGTGGCAATTTTACATGAATAACAAGTAATTGAGTCATCTGTTAAATCCCTGAATATTATTGCTATATTCTGTACTTATTGTAAACAAACATAATTACCCGTATTCTAAAGTCGGGTTCAACTTGAACTCGGGTTTAAAGGTGTGGTTTAAGTATGGATAGCCGGTTATCACATAAATCACTAACAGTAGAGATATCATATTTCAGCTCATTTGCCTTTCAAATCATTCACAATTCTCTAGGGAGTATAAATAGATGATTGTCTTCACCATCGATGAATAAGAAAAGAGCACGGTAAACATAGGACAAATACAACTTAACCATGTTTATTAAAGTTTTGGCTTCCCATAACTTTAGCACAGAGTTAGACCGTGGTCTAAGTTTAACCTGACTTCAGAATACGGGCCAGTATGAACAAATACATAGGAGAAATGTGAAATGAGGCATCATCCACCCCTTGATACCCCCTCAATAACACGTTTTGTGATACTGATCAGAACTTATGTGATGAGTTTGATGCAGGGTGACCAGATTTCACTAAATGAAATACGGGACAAATAGGCGTCCCGGGAAGGGTTTGTCGGGACGCCGGGACAAAGGAGCAAAATACGGGTCAATCCCGGGAAATACGGGACGTCTGGTCACCCTGATTTGATGTTCTTGGGCCCGTCTTACAAAGAGTTAGGATTGATCCGATCAAACACAACTCCGGCAAGCCAGCAACTTCAAAATCTGTTATGCATGTCTTTTTAACATATTCTAGATATGATGTATATTCATACACTTATCATTTTCGTGACAACTCAGAGTGCTTATTTTTATTTCTTTACAAAGGATATTGTGCACAATTAGCATAGAAAGAAAAAAAAACTTTATGGATTTCAGTTGAGGTTGATCGGATAAATCGCAACTCTTTGTAAGACGGGGTCCGTTCTTTACATTGTTGGCTCTCTCTCGCTCTTCCATCACTGGTCCGTAACGTATTAATTGACGCTCACTACGGTTTGTATTCACTTGGTCTAATGCCAATTTGTCTAATTACCAACTAGTTTACTATCATTTAGTCTACCGTCAGTTCGTCCACTATCCACATGATCTAATTGACATTTCGTCATTTCGTCTGATAACCAGTTGGCTCAATACATATAAACATACAAACATATAATTTTGCACCCCCCACCAATAATTCCGCATGTGCTAAAAATACAATAAGATTGTAATGTTACACAGAAATCAGCAAGCGAGATTGAGATACACAACTCGCTCTTCGTCTAAAATCGTGCTCAAAATGTCCACTTTTGAGATTGGAATATCAAAAAATTTCAGCTCGCGCTTCGCGCTCGCATAATTTCTGTATAAAAAAACCCATACTTTCCATGATTACCAAGGTAAATATGTTCCCATTCTCAGTTCTAAACCTCAAAAGAACTCCCACTTCGATTTGAAATAATCTTTTGTTGGATATATATATATCTTGTTCTTTATTAAAAACGTCCATTAAACTCAATTTTTTTCAGATCGAAATATCAAAATTTTCAGCTCGCGCTTCGCGCTCATATTAATCTGCTGGTGAGATATGTATATATATGTCATTGTTCAAAACTCACCTTCACTCGACAAAGGAATATATAATTGGTATAGTGTCGAAAATCTGTCTATCTGACCGTCAATCGGATCGGGCTCGCCCTAGCTACCAACCGTCTCTGTGGTCTAGTGGTTAAGGCACCGGCGTTCAAAGCTGGGGGCCCGGGTTCGATTCCCGGCAGAGACATTTTTCGGCATCACCAATTTTTCCAAAGGGTAGATAGCTCTGGGGAACCTTGATTTAAGCCACGCCTACCATTGTTCTCTTCATCCATTTCTTTACAATATTTAAATAAAAAAGAGTTGCCAAAAGCTGTTGTACATGTATAACTTTACACATTTGTATTTCTTCTCCCATATGTGTACTGTATCGAAGCAATAGCTTTGATCCAGCTGAGGCATGGCGGCTTGTCATTGTTCAAAACTCACCTTCACCCGACAAAGGAATATATAATTGGTATAGTGTCGAAAATCTGTCTATCTGACGGTCAATCGGATCGGGCTCGCCCTAGCTGCTAACCGTCTCTGTGGTCTAGTGGTTAAGGCACCGGCGTTCAAAGCTGGGGGCCCGGGTTCGATTCCCGGCAGAGACATTTTTTCGGCATCACCAATTTTTCCAAAGGGTAGATAGCTCTGGGGAACCTTGATTTAAGCCACGCCTACCATTGTTCTCTTCATCCATTTCTTTACAATATTTAAATAAAAAAGAGTTGCCAAAAGCTGTTGTACATGTATAACTTTACACATTTGTATTTCTTCTCCCATATGTGTACTGTATCGAAGCAATAGCTTTGATCCAGCTGAGGCATGGCGGCTTGTCATTGTTCAAAACTCACCTTCACCCGACAAAGGAATATATAATTGGTATAGTGTCGAAAATCTGTCTATCTGACAGTCAATCGGATCGGGCTCGCATTAGCTGCTAACCGTCTCTGTGGTCTTGTGGTTAAGGCACCGGCGTTCAAAGCTGGGGGCCCGGGTTCGATTCCCGGCAGAGACATTTTTTCGGCATCACCAATTTTTCCAAAGGGTAGATAGCTCTGGGGAACCTTGATTTAAGCTACGCCTACCATTGTTCTCTTCATCCATTTCTTTACAATATTTAAATAAAAAAGAGTTGCCAAAAGCTGTTGTACATGTATAACTTTACACACACACACACATATATATATATATGTGTGTGTGTGTGTGTATACTTGTATTCGTACACATTTATATAGGCATATGTGTGTGTATGTGTGTGAGTTTGTATGTTTTGTGTGATCGAGCGCCTTTGGAAAATTGAATCATGATTGTGCAAAATGAATAAAAATAAAATGGGTATTATTACATCCATTGTAGGTACCCAAATAGGTATTATCTATGATACAAAATGGCAATAGACGAACTGGTGATTAAACGAATTGATGATTAGACCAAATGGTTGATAGACGAAACGTTGATGGACGAAATAGCTCATACTAAATGAGGGTAGACCATTTGATGAGTGGACGAGCTGGAAATAGTCGAATTGACAATTAACCCTGACTACCTACTTTGCGCTTTTGGGAAAGGTGCATGAAAAAACTCGATTGTATTGCTTTTAAGATAATAATCGAAATGATCATTTGTTAAGCACTTATGACAAATTGCGTCCTAAGCGCTTAAAGAAAGCAAATGATAATTACTTGCAATTCTTATGTACTGTTAATGTACAACTTGAAGCGTTTTAGATTATACTTTAGCATTTCTAACATGTCTGTGAATATTTATTATTTTGTCACATTCGAGAGTTTTAATTTATCTATTAAATCTCGTCAGGATTGAAATGCCACCAGACATGGAGGAAAAAAAATGGTTTTCAACAAAAGGACAAACACAATGATTTGAGCTACCCCAAAAAACGCTTCACGCATGGATATTTGCAACATGCCACTTTATTATTAGCATGATGTTGATCGCATTGTACTAGTCCAAGGCCCTCATATCACAAAGGCTAGCAATCAATCATCAATTTGAAAAGCCCAATTTATTGGCTTTTCAAATCATGAGCTAATAATTTTTCAAGTGTCAAAACATGCCTAAGGCAAAAAAAATCTGAAGAGCTGAGAGAGAGAGTGGACATTCTGACATTTTCCAAACGAAATTGCAATTTTGAGATAAAATTTTGAGGGACTTTGAAATATCAATTAGAAGATAATTTCGTATTGCACCCTTTTACTATTTTTCTTTGGTTTTGACATTTTCAGGATCAAGCGTCTCCAAAACCCCGATATATCTAACCTACATCAAAAGGAGTTTACACGCCCCGAAACTTGATTCCTACAAGTATTGTTGAAGTAATCGCTACAAGAATCGTACTGGAAAAGGCGATGACTTAAGCTTAGGTGCATACTCTAATACGGTAGAACGCCATCTCTCTCCCGAGCTCGATGTTCAAAGTACCGCTTTGGCATTCGCTGCATCGATGAGGTTTGCTGGTTTGTTGCAGCGCTTGAGTGCATTCACCCACGAGCCCAACATAAGATCAGACAGTCCTTCCTATTCATCTATTCGATCGGATCGTCGGTGAACCTATAAGAGTCGGAATGCTCCCATTGTTCCTGAAACTGGCAACATCTCTATATAATTTTCCACATTCATACTATTTTGGTAATTTCCCATGTTAGACAGTGTGGTTTTGTTGCTCTAATCATTCGGGTGATCCTGTAATAAACGATTAATGTGTAGTTGTTGACTCGACACCTAGTCCTTAGAAGGGTGATAGACTATGGATGACATGAAAGAAGGAACCGAACTTGTTGAACAACCGGCTGGCGGCACCGAAGAACTCGGCGGTAAGGATGCGTTTTTCCAGGCAGCGGAGAACGGTGATGTGGCAACTCTGAAGGTGCTGTTGGCGAATCGTAATGAACTTGGATTTGACGTCAACGATCGGAATGAATCCGGATATACAGCAATGCAGATTGCTATTATGGAAGGTTATGTAGGTAAGTATCAGGGGTATGTTTCACAGAGATTTAAGCATGGATCAGAGTCGCACTTAAATTCCTAGTTGCCTGCGATCTAAAAAGAATAACTTCATTGGTCGGATTATGCCAAGAGGACGCGCACTACTGCGCATTGATAAATGAGAATGCGCGTTGCATATCATGTGCGCGACGGCATTTAAGTGCGTCTCTAAGGGGTTGTTGCTAGAAAATATTTGCGATCAATTGAAAATATTATGTCGCAATTTTACAACTGATAGCTCAACGTTAACTGTAGCAAATCAGATTAAACTTCTTGTTTCAAGGAGCAGATTAGCAATCAATCACTAATTTGCAATTATCTGCAAGAAATATGATTGATTTAGGGACCAAAAATTGACTTGCAATTGATGGCAAGTTTCTTGCAACACCACATAAGTCATATCTAAATCTTTGTGAAACACCCAGATAATTTTTAAGGATTAGTATGCTTTGAGCACTTTGAAATTTGAAAATAGGCTTTTCTCTATCAGCTACGTAAAACAAATGCTGGCACGTCGAGACACATCCCTCTCGGGGGGGGGGATGCTGTTGAAGTCACACCCTTTTGCCATATGTTGTATATTGCCTAATTATTGGACATTACTATTTTGGAGCAACCGGGTATACATCCACATTAATTGCTTTGAACCACTTGGAGATGAAAGAGTAGAGTTTGTTCGACCAGATTTTAAAAGAAGCGACACATCGAAGCGTACCTCTTACTGAAGGGGGGGGGGGTTGAAGTCACCAACTCATTTTGCTTATATCATCATATTGCCAATTTATTTTAAAATTCACCATTTTGGACCCCACATTGAGGCAAAAAAAAGCATTTGTGCTTTATGGTACACCCCATTTGAGTGATTTGAAACCACTTTAAGAGTAGAGTTCGTTCTACCAGCTAAAAATAAAGAAGCACTGATACATCAGACCCTTTCCCTCTCGGAGCTGTCGAAGTCGCCCCCCCCCCCTTTATTTACGTATATTGCCTTTTTATTCGAAAATTCACCATTTTGGACCCCCGATTGAGGCAAAAAGGTGCTTCTTAATTAGGGTAAAGAATTGTTTTTCTTAAAACCAATTGAAAAGGAAATAGTAAGCTTTGCTCTATCAGCTTCATATAAAAAAGAGCTAACCCATCGGAGCCTACCCCCTTCAAGGGACTGTCGAAATCACCCACCTTTGCATATATCTATTGGAAAATTCTTCGTTTTGGAGCCTCTGTTGAGGCACAAAAGCGTTGTGATATAGAGTTATGCTACCTTTACTGCCTTAAATACTTCAGGTTTTGCACTATCAGCTTCATAGAGGAGTGCTGAAAAATAAAAGCCTACCCCCTTCAGGGGGTGTTGAAATCACTCCACCCCTTTTGCATTATTGCCTATTTGTTGG
Organism: Lytechinus variegatus; assembly: GCF_018143015.1. NCBI lineage: Eukaryota > Metazoa > Echinodermata > Echinoidea > Temnopleuroida > Toxopneustidae > Lytechinus > Lytechinus variegatus. Next base: position 39,356,175 of record NC_054747.1, on the reverse strand, counting down.
ACAATTCACCATTTTGTCGCCCCCATCAAGAAAAAATGTCATTTATAATATATAGTTCTACTAATTTTACAGCCTTGAAACTACTTGGAAAGGAAATATTTTTTTTTTACATGTAAAGAAGTGCTTGCAAATAAGAGCCTATCCGCTCCGGGGGGGGGGGGGGTGAACTGTCGGAATCGCCCCACCCCTTTAGCTTTATTACCTTTTTACTGGAAAATTCACCATTTTGAACCCCATTGAAGCAGCAATGCGTTTCTGCCACTTTTACTGCCTTAAACTATTTGGGGAGGAAAGAATATGTTTTGCTCTATCAACTACATAAGAAGTGCTGGCAAATGAAAGTATACCCCCTTTCATTGGCAGTCGAAATCACCCCAACCATTTTTTTTTGGCATTATTGCCTATTCATTGGAATACTAATCATTTTGGAGCACCCATTGACAAGATTGAGGCAAAAAGACGTTTCTAATACATATACTGTAGGTCTGCCACTTTTACTGCCTTAAAACCACTTGGAGAGGAAATAGTAGGCTTTCCTCTATCAGCTTGATATGAAGACGTGGCTCTACTAACTACCAGAAACGCCCTTTTTGTCCCAACGGGAGCTACAAAATGGCAAATTTTCCAATAAATTCGATGAATTTGTAAGAGGTGTTTCTTCTACAGTCCCCTTAAGGTGGTAACAATTCATTACATGTAGCTGAAAGAGGAAAGCCTAGTCTTTCCTCTGAAAGGGGTTTCAAGAAAAGGAAATTTGGCGTTTTATACAGCAGGAATAAATACTGCCTCAGTGGGGGCTAAAAATGGTGAATTTTCAAATAATTGAAGCCGACTTGAGTGTACACACAATTGCAGGCCTTGGGCCATATGTATCAGGGGGAATAATGATCTCAATTCGGCTTCAAATTCGCACTCGTGAAGGCGGCTCCTGCTGAACGTTGGAAGCGGCTTCAAACACGACGCATCCGGGGCATCGGTGACTCGTCATTTAAGGGCGTATGGGAATAAGGACAAAATTGATTATTCAAGCGCAAATTAATTTCGAGCGAAAAAAGGAGCCACATAATAAAGCAAATAATTACATAAATATCGCGGAAAATTTATTTTTTTTCATTCAAATAGAATGTACGTCTTGATTATTTTGGTAAAATTAATTAAAGTAAAACGAGTTTTAGACCAACTGGTTATGAGACGAAATGGTCGTAGATCAACTGGTGATTAGATGAAGTCATGATCGGACCAAATGGTTGTTAAACGAAATGTTGATGGACGGAATGGCATTAAACGAAATAAAGGTAGACCTTTAATAAAGGTAGAATAATAGTGGTGAGTAGACGAGTTGGCAGTGGACGAATTGGCAATAAGCCAGTTCGTAGTTCCTTTCTGCGCATGATCAAAAGATTCTACGCATGATCAGAAGAAGGTCATTTGTAATAAAGTGACATGGTGATTTAAAACCTAATGAGATAAGCACCAACTTTGATGTCTTGATTATTCATATATTCTTTTAAATTGTTTTCATTTACATTAAAAAAAAACAACAATGCTTCCACGAACGACGGGTATTTCACAGTTTGCAAAGTATATTGTGCAACATGCTAAGATATGCATTCAAAGTAGGAATTCATTTTTATGCTATTCTAGTCACCTGGTCTATTCATTGTCTTCATCCTGCTATGTAAGGCAAGCTTACGTAATATCTTGCTTTGAAATCTGCCTGTCATGATGGAAGAAATTAAAGGTCATTTGACCAAAATTGTCCATGAAGTAACTACGAACTCGTCTATTTACCGTTCCTCTTTGGTGTCAATTTTTCGAAATGAAAAAAGTACTTGTGATGCCTATTCTTAATCAATTATGATATGAAGGTTCTAATACTGGTAAAATTAACAAAAATTACAGCTCTCAATTTCGAAATACTTCTCTTCTCTCAGACTTGGTTGTTTATCATTCGTCTTTGCTTTGTAGATAAAAAAGCGAGAATAATAACAAAAATAAAATTATGAATGCCTGATTGCATAGATCACGGTGGAATGAATTGAAGTTATGTGTTTTTGAGCACGATATAGGCGTAAAGGTAACCACCACTTCTTTGACATAACACATTGAATTGATTCAATCATTTTTTACTAACATTTTTATCAAACCCCTTTTCACAGATATTGATAAATTTGAGCGATATCCAGCCTCTACACTTTACAAAGTGAAATCTTAAGTCAACAATTGAAAGGCTGGGGGAGAGACAACCTATTAACAATATTATATTCGACCAGACATAAACTTTAAGATGAATCCAATGATTTAAGTGTTGGTCAAACCATTTTAAGAAGTAAGTGGAACATTTAAAAAAGGCTGGCACTCCTCCAACTTTTCATTATTTCATTTTCTTAGAGCGTAGCATGGACAAACCGTTTTGTTGCTGAAATCCCATTGCCAAGCGTGACCCGTTGTTATTACATAATCCTGTCACTTTGCTAGATCATTAACTCATTCATTGTTTAGATATTTCCTCCATTAATGTTTATGAGGGATTCATTATTATGCATAATCTTTGCAACCACCAGCACAGTTATGAATGCATAAAAGTGAATGCATTTAAGTGCGCAGAAGGGCATACAATAATTAGGTATTAACAATGAAAAAGATATCGGCAAGTTATTAAACAGAAATAATCCCATGTACAATGACTTTGGATACTCTTACCGTAAAGGTAAATAATTGGAGAGTTTTTATTTTTCAGATTGATTATTTGTTTATTCGTTTAGTCATATGCTTGTTTACTTATTATACAGTATATACATATTTCTTTGGAAGTAAATAAAATTGGGTATGCTACACAGCAAAAACTGTGGTGTTAAGCGGTGTACATAGATGACCACACCAGTTATTTACACTGGTGTTAAATTGGTGGTGTTAGTTTTACACCTAAAGGTGTTATTACAACACCTTTTTATTGTTACATTTACACTCTTTGGTGTTATGTTTAATCTCTAGGGTGTAATTTTAACACATCAGGGTGTGGTCCTCTATTAACACCAATTGGTGTCAGTTTAAACACCACAGTTTTACAGTGTAGAAAGCATGATTCCCCATCAGTGTTTTGGAGCAAGAGTACATCAGATGATGAGCGGAGACTTTGTGTATCAGAATGATATGTGGGGAAGAAAGAATAAACCGACGGATGTTAATAGTAAAATAATTTGATTTCAAAGAAGCAAATTCATTCCAAGAAGAGTTTTGACAGTGTAGTATCATGAAGACCGACTGAAATCAAAATCTTTCTCACACCTAATCGTCTCTGCGTATAATACCTTGATGCGTTTAATATTCAAGTATTGTACACCTTTATATAATATCAGAACAAACACGTCTCTTGTGAACGCCCCGAAAACCTGTTTTTCCTTTGTTACCTATTTGCGAAGAGTACCACGGGGACAAGGTCGATGTCTGGTTTTGTGAAGATATTTCCGAGTGAGGATAGAGGCCACCGTCTTTTCAGTCCGCTCCTTTCATTTCTCAACTGGCCAGTGATTTGTAAATAAAAATTGCATTATTTTATTAAACGGTATTGTTTTCGTTCGGTACCGCCGAGTATTGAAATCAACCAAGGTATTTTTTTTTCTTTACCACTTTACTATGGATTCCTTTCCCCATTTTCTCAATTGTCTGGTTTTGTGAAGATATTTCCGAGTGAGGATAGAGGCCACCGTCTTTTCAGTCCGCTCCTTTCATTTCTCAACTGGCCAGTGATTTGTAAATAAAAATTGCATTATTTTATTAAACGGTATTGTTTTCGTTCGGTACCGCCGAGTATTGAAATCAACCAAGGTATTTTTTTTTCTTTACCACTTTACTATGGATTCCTTTCCCCATTTTCTCAATTGTCTGGTTTTGTGAAGATATTTCCGAGTGAGGATAGAGGCCACCGTCTTTTCAGTCCGCTCCTTTCATTTCTCAACTGGCCAGTGATTTGTAAATAAAAATTGCATTATTTTATTAAACGGTATTGTTTTCGTTCGGTACCGCCGAGTATTGAAATCAACCAAGGTATTTTTTTTTCTTTACCACTTTACTATGGATTCCTTTCCCCATTTTCTCAATTATCACCAATCCCTATCGCTGCTATCATGATTTTCGTCTATATTAGTTTCTAATATGACCATAACATGCAGTGATGTTGTATAAATCAATGCATGACATGGCCCTAACAAACTGAAAGAAGTGTTTACAACATGTCACCTCGCTACTGATGACTGTGACAAGACATGCTGTAAAGGATACATTGCGAAAACCCACATTCAGGACAGATTCGTACAAGCATAGTCCTTCCTTTTTAGAAACTACAGTCATGCCAGTATAAAACCAACTTGAAAGTTGTATTAAAATGTCATCTATTTTGCAAAGTTGTAAATACGAGCTGAAATCTATGGTATCTGCAGATGAGGTGTAAATAAATTCCTAGGATATATAGCATATGTAAATTTAAAGAAAACTACTAGGCCTCTTTTTTTAGTTATGGTACATGTCAATATATCATTTCTCAGCGGTCTTGTGAGCAATCAAAATGTGGTGAAAAATGTAAATATTATATAGGAATTGTTGGTATCGGTGTTGACAGGTAACCATTCTCCCACTTTTGATACTTGGTGATTTTCTTTTCGTTCTAATTTATTTTTGTTAGTTTATTTGAGTCAAATTGTCAAAGTTTATTATAAATGAACAAAAGGCCCAAGGATACCACTGATTTTTCTTATAACATGTTTGTGCCTATACAAATTGTGTATTTCTATTATGTATTATATCTTGTTTTCACTTGCCTATTATTATCAATGATACTGTTTGTTATTCTTTCTTTTGTTAACAGAGCCACATGGAAGACCACTAAGTTGGTGATATATGCCACCCTGTAAAATACCACAAATGCATAACTTGATGAATTTTTTGTTGTTGATATTACCATAGATATAACCATCACTCTGTAGATTAACTATTTTGCTTTATAATCACCATAATTATTGGTAACAAGGAGTTTGGAGATCAGAGGTATAGGTTTTGTATTGCCTTCAGCTTTTGGTCAAACACTACCATGATGCGCGCCATGACTAGTAAATAACTCTAACTTTAAATTGCCCTGGCATTGCTCTGGGGAGGGGGTGGAATCCTCTTCTCTTATTTGATCATCCTAAACGTTTCATTATATCAATTACTAACTCCTAACAGACAAAGGTGTTGAAAGTGGTGGGGTCAGGCTCATCACCTTTTCATCACGTTTTATATGTATATATGTATATATATATATATATATATATATATATATATATATATATATATATATATATATATATACATATATAATATGATATGAGGCTACAAACGGTATATTACATTTAGCAATAGGAATTAAGTTGGACTTTGAATGCAAGGACCTTTTCACACGTTAGTTTCATCTACTCTGATACTTAATTGGAGTTGCTATCATCGCTAAGTCCTTGGGCATGCTCTATGATAAATCTGTATGATTTTCTCACCTGGATTTTTTGAATACTCCTGCTCATGAGTGAGGTCATAAAAACAAACCAGGGAGATGGAGGGAGATGCAAACATAGAAAGAGTGAACGAGAGAGGACAGGGAGAAAGAGCGAGAGAAAGTGATATGTGCATATTATTATACGCAAATGCACATTTGTGTGTGTGTGTGTGTGAGAGAGAGAGAGAGGGGGATGATCGCTGTGTTTATTTTCAATATTGTATCTTCCAGCACATTACAGAGGCAGTGATGTCTGTTTATGATTTTAATGCTTCCTGTATACCACTAAGTAATATTTCCCCTTTTTATTAAAAAAACACCTTTTTTATACTGTGCTATAATGCTTATATAGAACACAATAATACAAATTTTTGATGGTCCACTGCCTTCCATTCTTTATATGTGTGTACCTCGCCGTTCAACTATCAGACGATGGCAATGATGTACTATCATGTAAGGCATGCTTATAGATTTTTCTATTATTGATATGTTTGCATTTGTTATGTGCATCCAAAGTATCATTGAAAAAAATTCTTAAGGCTTTTAAAGTTCGTTTAGGTGAATCGAGCAAAGCAAATCACAAAAGAAACCACATAGGTATTATTTAAGTTATCTTCTACCCTTTTCCCAAAAGCTTCAAGCGCTTTTTTAATAATGGCACTATCTGCAAACATATTTTCCCTTCTATATAATAAATTTGAAGTACAGACAAAAATGTCTCACCGATCACCCTATGGGTGCGCATTACGGTATTTACAACTCACGTTCTTCTTGGTTACCATTATATTTGTCAGTTTTTAAGTGGTGTTATTATTATTTTTTATGTTTTTGTGGGGGATTCTGTAGCCACTTTGGTTAATTTTAATTCAATTAAATTAACATGTTTTTTGAAAATTCGTTTCTGTTAATTTTTTTATATGATAAAGAGCTACGATTCGCCGCCGCCGTCGTCGTCGACGACATCCATTCCCCCTAAATACGATGGTTTTCGGATTTAAGGTGATACACTTTTTACGGGTCTGTGGTTTATCACTTTAGATTAATGTATATTTGAGCAGAAGTGTAGCAAACAAACACTCTATTCAAGGATCTAGCTGCGGATCTGGAATTTGTTATATGTTTTCTTTTTTTAATATTTGAGGATACAGGGCCTATTGCATTGAAATCAATTGAAAGTAGAATGGAAGGGAAAAAATGAAAGGTGTGTATTCGTGCGAAAGAGTTCAGACTGTCCTCGTACCATTATGGAGCAAGGCTAGTCGATGGGTAATACTGTGCGTTAATTGAATCTTGCGTAACATGAAATTGGTTTTAAAAAAAGATGTTAAAAATAGCCCTTTCTAAACAGATGTTTTAACGTGTCATTTACTTGATCAATGTCGATGGTGATGGAAAGATATTCTTTCATTTCGAATTATTCCCCATCATACATCGACTTGGTGGGATTTTGTTTTATTTGTCAAAGTTGAATGTCGTCATGGCGAGATACGCTATCATGCAAGTCGGATTGTGCATGTTATGATGTTATACTATAATATCACTTTGGTCGAAAAAAAAACATGACAAGGAGAGCTACGCTGAGGCCGATGTATCTTGCCCAGCTGTCTGTCATGATTCTTATGATGATGATTGTATACATTAGTCACGAGAACCTAAATTGTACTTTTCACCAGGTTTCCTTCATTTTAACAACTTTCCCCATTCCCAGACATTAGAAACCACTCGGATATTTGTGCGATAGTGTGATTACTTCCCCTGGGGCCTGTGTCATAAAACTTTTTACCTGAGAAGACTCTGGTAAAAACTGTGAACTGTGTGAGAGAGGGGGGGAGAGGTGGGCGATGAGCGCTTTGCTTATTTTCAATATTGTATCTTACAGCACATTACAGAGGCAGTGATGTCTGTTTATGATTTTAGTGCTTCTTGTATACCACTTTGTAATATTTCCCCTTTTTATTAAAAAACACCTCTTTTATACTGTGCTATAATGCTTATATAGAACACAATAATACACATTTTCGATGGTCCACTGGCTTCCATTATTTCTATGTGTGTGATTCGCCGTTCAACTATCAGACGGTGGCAATGATGTACTAAGATGTAAGGCATGCGTTACAGATCTTTCTATTATTGATATGTTTGCATTTGTTATATGCATCCAAAGTATCATTGAAAAAATTCTTAAGGCTTTTAAAGTTCGTTTAGGTGAATCGAGCAAAGCAAATCACAAAAGAAACCACATAGGTATAATTTGAGATATTTTCTACCCTTTTCCCAAAAGCTTCAAGCGCTTTTTTTTAATAATGGCACTGTCTGCAAACATATTTTCCCTTCTATATAATAAATTTGATGTACAGACAAAAAATGTCCCACCGATCACCCTATGGGTGTGCATTACGGTATTTAGAACTCTTCTTCTTGGTTACCATAATATTTGTCAGTTTTTTAGTTGTGTTATTATTATTTTTTCTTTTTTGTGGGGGATCCTGTAGCCACTTTGGTTAATTTCAATTCAATTAAGTTAACATGTTTTTTCGTAATTCGTTTTATATAGATATATATATATATATATATATATATATATATATATATGATAAAGAGCTACGATTCGCCGCCGCCGTCGTCGTCGACATCCATTCCTCCCTTAATACGATGGTTTTCGGAGTTAAGGTGTTACACTTTTTACAGGTCTGTGGTAATATATTTGAGCGGGAGTCTAGCAAACAAACGCTCTATTCAAGGATTAAGCATCAGATCGAGATTTTGTTATGTTTTTTTTATATTTGAGGATACAGGGCCTATTGCATTGAAATCAATTGAAAGTTGAAGGGAAGGACACAAATTGAAAGGTATGGATTCTTACGAAAGAGCCCTGTCCTCGTACCATTATGGAGCAAGGCTAGTCGATGGGTGAATACTGAGCGTTATTTGAATCTTGCGTAACATGAAATGGGTTTTTTTAAAAAATGTAAAAATTGCCCTTTCTAAACAGATGTTTTAACGTGTCATGTACTTGATCAATGTCGATGGTGATGGAGAGATATTCTTTCATGTCGAATTACTCCCCATCATACATCGACTTGGTGGGATTTTGTTTTATTTGTCAAAGTTGACTTGTTAAAAGTTGAATGTCGACATGGCGAAATACGTTATCATGCAAGTCGGATTGTGCATGTTATACTATATTCATCGCTTTTGTCGAAAAAAAAACATGACAAGGAGAGCTACGTTGAGGCCGATATATCTTGCCCAGCTGCCTTTCATGATACTTATGACGATGATTGTATACAATAGTCATGAGAACGTAAATTGTACTTTTCACCAGTTTTCCCTCATTTTAACCACGTTCCCCATTCCCAGACGTTAGAAACCATTCCGATGTTAGTGTGATAATGAGATTAATTCCCCTGTACTATCATGTAGGACCTACTGAAATTCCTTATCAAAATACCACCATATGAAATTACAATATCAGGGGTTTCGATCCCAAAAGGGAGGGAGGCAAAAGAGAGAGAGAAAAAAATCTCCAATATTTTCAGCGCGCGGATCGCATCGAATATTTATTTTACAGTTGTGCATGTTAACTTTGCCAGATTTAATTGTAAAGGTTTCCAATGATGATTATATATGCATTACGAATTATTACTTTCTCATTTTTTCCACCATAACTAAATCTTTGGATAGATTTTATTTTCTGATTCGATATCATTGCAATATATCTTCATTATAATCTTCTGAATATAAATTACACATTCATATTCTCGCTGGTTATCTATCAAAATATTGATTAAGTATAAGGAAAAACTCTTCACTATTGAATTCTAGTTTGTACTGACATTTCTTTAAAGAGAGATGCCAGTAGTTGCAGTAAACACTGATTTCATGAGAAAGTCTGTAAAACCAGGCCTAATTGTCAGTATATCATCGAGGACCGAGATCTGGTACAGTTTCATAAACTGAACTTTGTGAAATCTTGAAATCTACGCTGAAAAATGATCACACTGAAGATCGAACACAGATAGGCACACGTGGCATGCGTGGGACAGCATATTATTATTGCGGGAATAAAGACCCGACGGAAGTGACTGAATCCGCGCTTATTTTGCTTATTTCTCAGCAATTACACAATTTCTTCCAGAATCCTTTGGCACACATTTTTTATTCATACAAACAGACACTTAGGTGGTCATTATATTAGATTCTGTAAAAAGTCATTTTGAGATCGTTACCAGAACTGGAATTTATCTTTAAATGCAGAATGGGGATCTCTTATTTGTTGTTCAAGATACCTTACCTTGCTAGCAGGCACTTCATTAAAGTTACTGATGTCTAAAAACCATTGTTGTAATTTGTCTACGTAGCACAGGTTTAGGGACAGATGATGAAGACTCTTTCATAATAACATAATGGTTTTATTGCAATCCAACGCAAGACTTCCTAAATTAAATGACACTCTCTCCATAATAGACCAGTTCGTAAGTTATTTGGTGGACAATTTTGGTCAAATTACCTTTCATTTATTTCATCATGATAGGCAGAATTCAAAGCAAATATTACGTAGACATTACTGCCATACATAACAGGATGAATAAATTGAATAGACCAGGTAACTAGAATAGCACTTCAATGAATACTTTATGAAGGTATTTCTATAGCGTTTCTACTTTGAATGCCTATTATAGCATGTTGCACAATCTACTTGGCAAACTTTGAAATCTTATGGCGTTTAATTTTTACAAATGCTGTGATCGGCAATAACACGTCAAATTGAAGAACTAACCCGTCCTTTCACACGGTAAAAAGTATTTTGAATGATGATTCCGGTGAGTAATAAGGCTAATGGCGAATTGTTAGAACGTGTGAAACCAAACTAAAACATAGTTAGAATCATGAACGCTAATCACAGTCACGATTACAATATAGCAATCACCATTACGATTATGAATCAAGATTCACGTGTGAAGAGGACCTTAATGACATCTTCTGCACATCTTTCTACTAGAAAGAGAATGGTAAAGTATCGAAGGCTGAAGTGCTTGATATCTCAGGTATGATGAGTAATGAACAAAAGTGCAAACTAAATAAGAAATATTATTAGTTATGCATCAATCGAACATAAACAATCAAAAGTACATGAAAACTAATTGTCATGCTTGTGTAGACATGAAAGTTGACAAAGGATGCTATCAGTTTATAAATAATTTTATATGAAATATCATATTCCATATAGAATTATTCGCAAACTATTTTCATGTCGCTGTTCTGTCAGCTTTATTATTGCCAAACAATATATACTGTTAAAGCGAGAACAAACGAATGCATGTTAGTGGGAATTGATAATAAATTCAGTTTAACTCGTATCCCGCTAGATCCCGTCACACCTTTGCACTTAATACTTTGCATATTTCGAGCTAATAATAACCAAAATAAAACGCACTGCCTTTCAACGTTATAACCATTATATTCAGTTCAATTATACGGACCAAGCTGGGAAATGAAAGACACAAATTTTCCCGTTTTTCGGGGGGGGGGGGGTGGGTGGCATGGTTTTCCAGGATCCATTCAGAAAAGCGGAGTGTTTAGAGAAAGGCTAACGCGTGTTCTCCGATGCGAATTGAACCGAAAATCAGTAGAGATGGATACGTAGCAGGAACTCTTCCCACTTTGCGTGATTAAAGCAATTTATATAGGTAATATCTGTTCGTCATTATCTTTATTAGGTTGAAAACAGCACCCGTTGTGTACAATCATCACGCTTCATTTACACGTACTGACGACTAACCTGTCCCCATTTAATAATGATGGTAATTTTGTTCCCCTTTCTTTCATTTTTACTTCTATCTCGTAAATCCCGAATTATAAGGTGGAATTAATGCGAGAAACGTTGTACCCGTTACTATACAACTGTTACCTTCCGTTTATGTATACTGATGACCTATATCATGAACCCCCCCCCCCCCCTTAAAACATGTTTTTTGTCAATTTAACGTCTATCTCATTAATCACGGTTTATAGGTGTGGCATCCGATAGAAATTATACTTCCATAAGTTTCATATCTATACTGATGACTCGTACATTTCGTTCGTGATTCCTATGTTCTAGTTTGGTTTTACACGTGCTAAATATCATTCATTAGCCTTATTTTTCACTGAAATCATCATTGAAATTACGATTTTTTTTTTACCGTGTGAAAGGGCGGTATTGAGAAGTTAGTTTACAAAGTCATGCGAAATAGCGCACATAACAGCAATAAATCAAATTAGAAAAAAAATATAATTGAAAGACTGATGGGAGATTGCATAACAGAAGTCATTAAACAGAGACAGAATGCTAAAGGCATGGTCACACCGCCCAAGCGTTGTTGGAGCGGTCGTGGAGCGGAGAGAAAAAAAATCATCACTGCTCTCTACCGTTCACCATTTTCGATTTCGATTTTTTTTTCCATTTTTGTTTTTTTCGATTTTTCCCCAATTTTGTGAGCGAAATTCGACCCTCTTTTCCTACCGCTCCACGACCGCTCCGACAACGCTCGGGCGGTGTGACCAGGCCTTTATATATTTTAATGTGAATGATCATTATAAGCAATGAATCCCATCAATGCGTGCACTTGAATAGGATTCTAACTAAATCGGACGTTATATGCCTAGATGGCTTAAGCACTCGTACATGTCATATTTAATGTAACAGCCATTTTTATTTATTCATTTATTAATTTGTTTATATATTTAATTATTTATTTATGTATTATTATTTTTATTCATCTTTCTATATATCTATCTATTTATTTATTTGCTTGTTTACTATTTTTTTTTCTTTTCCTTATTAATATTGTAATTATCATTATCATCCTCATCACAATCTTCATCCATCACAATTATCATGATTATTATTATTACTATTGATGATAGACCTGTTCTTCAAACAATGCAGTAATACCCTTCATGCCCTTCTTCTGAAGTACTGTATGTAATGGTTTTCCTTTGCATTATATTCACGGCAAGTAAATAAGAATTTTTTAAGCATGTTTCGAGACTGTCATCGATATTTTGAATGTCATGTGTGTTGATCAATTGCATCGCCACAGTTACAGGTTTGTGTCACACTTTGCTACCCATCGTTAAACAACTGTAGATCAATCTCCAAGGGATAATTGTTTTCAAAGGACACGAATGTCAAAATGTTAAAGTACGTTTTCGCATTTCATGCGCCAATTGTGCACCAAAAAAGTGTAAAATATACGCTCAAAGGTTCGCAATTTTCGCAAGCCATTCGCGGGAGTTGTCTTTCGTTCATTATTGTTTTTATTTATATTTCAAATTAATAAACTGTATGATGTACTTGTATTTTCTGCAGTTATCCTCACTGAATTATTACGTATTGATGCACACGTTGGTGACGCCCTTTTGCGGGCGGCAGAGACAGAGTTCGAACACGCAGTCAAGTGCATCCTCGATTATGCGACGAAAAAGGTAAGTCTTTTGCAACACATTTCCCCCCTCTCCCCCCCCCCCCCCCCTCTCAGGGTAGGGGAACGGTTTTGAAAGTGGAAACGGGGACTGAGCCGATAGTGTGTGTCAAGGCTGACCATGTAAAAAAATACACTCTAAATTACAGGGATTTAAAATAAGTCCAGATGGACTGTAGTTAGAGACCAATCGATTTCTGGATTTAGTTTTAATCCTAAAGACTTAAATCTAAGTCTCAAATGATTTTAATTTAAATCTTTCGAGATTTGGAAATTAATATTAAGGATTCAAACTAAATCCGGAATTCGATTGGTCCCTATAACTACAGTCCATGTGGATTTATTTTAAATCCCTGTAACTTAGAGTGTACCAATAGCTTAAAAATGTTCTAAATGAGTTTTTTTTTGTGCTTACGGTTGAAGAAGTCCTCGAATCACTCCTTCTCTTCCCCTTTCCTATACATTTTAACTTTATTTTCCTTACCTATATGAATCATAATTTCTCTTCTAAACAACAAATATAGTTTAAATGCCGATCATCAATCAAGTATTGCTCTTTTTGTTGTTAATACTTCTCCAAATACCTTTACAAGCGGTCGTTGACAGTTGGCATGGTTGACCATACTTATCGATGAGCTAATCCTCATGACTCCCTTAACACCTTGGTTTTATTCTGCACGGCTCTACTAATTGCAAAACACCACATTATTCATGCTTTAAAGAGACAATGGTATTATTTAATACATCACCTCCCAGAACCGATTTCAGATTACTCCTGGAAAGTTTTTATTTGCTCAAGTCACGTCGTGCGTCGAACGCTGAATAAAAGTTGATTATTTAAAAATGTAAAAAAAAAACACTTATTTTTGTGGTTTGTGGTGATTCTCCAAGGTCACATGTATTGAATATCATTGTCTGTGTCCTTTGCCTTCAAAGAGAAATATCATGGATTTGAAGTCGAATAATCATGTTAGTTCTGTAGGTTGAACATGTAGCATAAATGTTATTATGTTTACGAAACCTCCGGATTTCACCCCAAAACATAATAAAATTTTCCCTTTTTAAAGTAGCGAGAAGATGTGACATGATTGATGAATCGTTAGCAATGGGTAAATCATTTCAAGGTCATTTTCTTCAGAAACATCGATATGTCAATCACTTTTAAATTCAGGAAATAACCATCAATAAGGCATGTGTTATGATTGCAATCTCAACTCTAGCAATGACGGAAAATTCATGCAGCCAGTATGGATGCCCTCTTCCTTCCAACCTCCTCACCATATCGGTTAATCATCAAAATTTTAAAACATTATCACTGGCGTACCTACGAAGGGGGGGGGGGACAGGGGGCAGTGTGCCCTCCCCCACGAGTCACAACCCATGCAAAGGACGCATTCCTACCCCCCCCCCCCCTGACGAGCTTGAAGACCTTTTTTTCTTGTTGCTTGTCATTTTTTTCTGGAACGAAATCCTGTACTTGTGGTTGAAACCTTTTTTTTTGCTTGTCATTTCTTTTTCTGGAACGAAATCCTATATTTGTGGTTGAAGACTTTTTTTTTGCTTGTCAAATTTTGCGGGTGGACGAATTTGTTTCGTCCACCCAAAATGACAAAATGACATTTTAAAGGACAAGTCCACCCCAACAAAAACTTGATTTGAATAAAAAGAGAAAAAATCAACAAGCACAACACTCAAAATTTCATCAAACTCGGATGTAAAATAAGAAAGTTATGGTATTTTAAAGTTTCGCTTATTTTCAACAAAATAGTTATATGAACAAGCAAGTTACATCCAAATGAGAGAGTTGATGACATCACTCACTCACTATTTCTTTTGTATTTTATTATATGAAATATAAAATATTTTGATTTTCTCGTCATTGTCATGTAAAATGAATCTTCACTTCCCCGAACACGTGGAATTCCATTATTTTAACATTTTGTGCTTCAGGCAAGGAGGTCCTAATTGTCAAATTCGTAAAAATTGAAATATTGTATAATAGAAACAATAAAAAACAAAAGAAATAGTGAGTGAGTGACATCATCGACTCTCTCATTTGGATGTAACTGGCTCGTTCATATAACTATTTTGTTGAAAATAAGCGGAACTTTGAAATGTAATAACTTTCTTATTTTACATCCGATTTTGATGTACTTTTCAGCATTGTGCTTGTCTGATTTTTCTCTATTGATTCAAATCAACATTTTTCTGAGGTGGACTTGACCTTTAAAGATTTGCTTAATTATGCACATCCTGGTCGATATGCAAATGAAGAGACTGATGACATCATCCATTCACTATTTGTTTTGTATTTTATTATATGAAATACGAAATATTTAATTTTCTCTTCATTGTCAGGTGAAACATTGATTGATTCCTTCCTGAACACGTGGAATCAACATTGTTTAATTCTACATGGATTCAAGGAAATTGGTCCTTGTTGTCAAACTTGTAAAAAATAAAAAATGAAATATTGTATAAATCAAGCAATAAAAAGGGAAACAGTGAGTGAGGAACAAAGCAACTGTCTCATTTGCATATCCTTCATTTGTACATGTAACTATTTTGTGAAAACAATAAGCGAAACTTGAAAGTGTCATAACTTTCTTATTTTACATCCAAGTTTGATGAAATTTTCAGCTTTATGGAAGTGTGATTTTTTTCTATTATTTCCTATTCAAATCAACATTTTTTCTGGGGTGGACTTGACATTTAATGCGGCATTGCCACCTTATTGAACTCAATACGATACTTGAGGGGAGTGGTCTGAACTTAGAAGCTACAAGGAAGGACAAAATTAAAGTAACTACTCTCTATTTTTTTCCGTAAAAGACAGGTAAGAGTAAAACCGCCGTTAATCCCCAAATGGAGAGATAGGGGTAGCCTCCTTTGCCCCCTTTTGATCCGCATCTGTGGCAAGTGACAACTGTAATTATTAGCGTTGAGCTAAGGTCGTATCTAGTCTGCGGGCACAGACCCGGACTGAAACCCTTTTTATCAACAAGCGGGTCTTAAGACAAGACTACCAGAAAAAAAATAGCAGTATGAGTACACAAGCCAATGGCCCGTAATTCAGGCTTCATATCCAAATCCCTTTCATGAAATATGCTATTTGCACAGCCAAGGTAGTCGTTCCTTTTAATTATTTTTTTTTTCATAATTTCTCTTCTTACATCTTTACATCATCATGTTGCCATGACAGCCGGAAGAGGACAGGGATCGCATCATTAATTGCCACTGTGAGGGCAGTGACTTTCATCCACTCCTAACTCCCATCATGAGAGCTGCTCAAAAGAATAATTACGCCATAGTGAAAGTAAGTAAAATCGCGTCTATTGCGTGTACCTCTATTATTCTTTTTAACTAGACATTGATATATCCTTAATACTTCTTACATAATAACTATACATGTAACTGTATTGTTTAAATCATATTTTTCCCCCTATTATTGATCGCAGATCAATGCCTGTTGAATGCAATCCTTTTTCCTCGCCTACATGAGCTTGAGGCAAACTTAGTGATCATACATACATAAACTTGTTCTACAACTTTTTGGTGATATAGATCGAGCTAGTATTTAAGTCATTATCAAATATCATTTACATGTGAAAGTTGAAGGCTATGACATAGCAAGGCGCAAGAGCAAGTTTCTCAAATCATGAATGATTTCCGAACATATTTCTTATTGAAGCAAGATGCTGGATTTTAACATTAATGTAGTCTGTAAACTATCTAGGCTTACTGTTACTGAAATCATTATTTTTCCATGACTATACAGAGACTTCTCGATGTCGGTGCTCGTATCCCTGAGTCCAAGTTCGATGACGGCGGTGGTTCTGGCGCAGGGACGATCGACAGCCTTCTTCAGTCGATTGGTCTGGTTGAAAAGTACAGCGCCCTTGCCACCCCTGCGTATGTGACTCAGGCCTACAACGACCCCATCGACAAAGCTTTCCAGCTGGCGAAGACGCTCGAGAAAATCAGTTACGTCGAGGTGGGTGTGTGCGCGCGCGGATGTGGGGTATGGGGGTTTGTGTTTGTGTGGTAATTTTGGAGCAAGAATGATAAATAAAAAAAATCAGGCGAAAAGGACGTGCAATCGGTAACAACCAAATTCTGTTAGTTTCTAATAAAAAAAATAACAATGCTAACGTATGATTATGTGTATTGTTTTATATGGAAATAATGTCGTTCTTGCTTTTATTTTTTGTTTACTCAATAACAAACAAGGTGGAACATAAATTAGTCTTTCAAGAGATGGGAAGAAAAATGGAACAACTCGCCGCCGATCTCATTGCAGAGGCAAGGAATACAGACGAGGTACAAATGAAACAAAAAACTAGCTTGATATATTATCATGATAATACACATACTGTATTGAAAAGATCGAGGTAATAATGATAATAGCGGTATATTTACGCATAGCCACTTCAGCTCCGAAAACTGTTCTTCCAGTGGGCCCTGCCTTACTACCTCTGCTTTAGCTGGGCTGCCTAGGCGCTCGATCATTCAAGGAATTATTCCTGCCGGGTACCCATTCACCTGGGTCGAGTGCAGCACAGTGTGGATACATTCCTTGCTGAAGGAAATCACGCCATGGCTAGGATTCGAACACACGACCCTCTGTTTGATAGGCAAGAGTCAGAACCAATAGACCAAGACGCATCCACTCAAAATAAAGTAACTCCTCAGGGAAAAGTGTTCAAGCAGGATGATAAGGCAAATTATTTCATCATCAATTAACTTACTCCTGTGTAAAAAAAAACACCTTGTTACCCTGTATGTCATGGATATTAATCGACGTTTCTTTTGAAAATTTGTCTTCGAAGTCGTTTAATTGAAAAGTTAGTACTTGGATAAAGAAGGACAAGGGTGTTTTTTCATTTTTATAAACTGCATAATAGCGACGAGGAGATAATTGATGATTATGAAAAATATTATGGATGTTTATATTTTATAATTACGGAATTCGTCTTTTATGCGGTTTTTCTGAAAGCAAAACAGAAGTCATATTTTGATATTATGTCTTATGTTTCGATCGCATTTCATACGCGATACTTTGACCTTTGACATAAATTATCCAAAGTATTCAATACTGAATTATGGTAATGATCATCATTAATCTTTCACAAACGGATTTATTTGAAATTTAGATGACAAACAACATAGAGGAGTGGAGAGTGGAGATTATTACGGTTTGCTAACACGATACATTACGTATATTGCAACGCGACACAATCGGATCCTTGCGACATTGATGATTTCAAAGAAAATATCAATCGATAAAATTTGTATTCTCATTCTATATTAACAGCACTTGTCATTTTTATAATCTAGATCCTCACTATATTGAAATATTCTGAGAAGGCTCCAGACAGGGCGAAAAAGAAAACTGCTAGTACCACTGTCCTACCTAAGATTTCCCGTGCAATCAAATATAAACAAAAAAGGGTAAGTTGAATCAGAGAATGCCTGCCTATTTTTGTTTCCCTGTCGTGTTTTTTTTTTAATTTGTTTTCGGTAAAATGGAGTGGAGGTCACACCGACCTGCAGGGTTTTCATGTAGCTATTATCTATATGAAACGGGTTGTTTATATGTTACGAGCGAATTTACGAAGTATTAGTGACCGATTCTCGTGGTAAATCATATATCGAATATTAATTGATGTTCATTTGGCGCCCATGAGAAGATTGCTAGTCGTTCGTAAAGTCGCTCGTGTTACTAACAAACAGCTTAATGAAACACCCACTCGGTAGGTATGACACTAACAGCGATGTTTCGGCTAATTTCGAGAAAACCCTGGTGACTCTCATGCAAAAATTTGCGGTTTCAAGATATTGGATTTGAGATCAAGAAAAATTGGGTTATTGTTTTTTTTTTTTTTAACTAAGAAGAACGCTTAAAAGAATATTGGGTAAAACTTTACACAACACCAGGGTAGTTATGTGTCCAACCAATTTGGGGCAGTATTTTACTCAATGCGGGAAGCATATTGTCCAGTTATGATTAACTAAATAGCCTAAAGGCCTGGTCACACCGCCCGAGCGTTGTTGGAGTGGACAGAAAAAATCATCACCACTCGCTACCGTTCACCATTTTCGATTTTGATTTTTTTTTTTTTTTTTTTCGATTTTTTTTCCCCCCAATTTTGTGAGCGAAATTCGACCCTCTTTCCCTACCGCTCCACGACCGCTCCAACGACGCTCGGGCGGTGTGACCAGGCCTTAAATTAAGTTGGAGATCAGCGTATCATTTTTCTTTGTATACCGGGTAATTACTTCAAATTTAACTTAATTCTGGTAATGATTGAAGTCAACCTTCCAACAAAACAGAATTATCTGAAATTCAGACAACAGAATGACTAGTACACATAGAGGTGTGAGTTATCATTGTCTTATTGAACCTGTCTGTGTGTGATTTTTTGGACATTGTGTTAGGTCTTATCCCTTAAGTTCTTGTGCCACGTCAGCATCTCGACTGCTAGAAGCAATTACAATTCAAGCAAAATTGAAACAAGATTTTTTTTAAATATATGTATATAAATAGCGTAAATTTACTTTGGAGATCAAAGTATCATTTTACTTTTTAAGATTACTTCAAATTCAGCTCAATCCTGGTAAAGCTTGAACTTGAACTTCCCACCAAACATAATTATTTGAAATTCAGACAACAGAATTAATACACAGCAAAACTGTGGTGTTAACCGGTGTACATGGAGGACCACACTAGTTATTTTACACCGGTGTTAAATTGGTGGTGTTAGTTTTACACCTATAGGTGTTATTACAACACCTTTTGTTGTTACATTTACACTCTTTGGTGTTATGTTTAATCTCTAAGGTGTAATTTTAACACCTCAGGGTGTGGTCCTCTATTAACACCAATTGTTGTAAGTTTTAACACCACAGTCTTTACAGTGTAGTACCCATATAGGTGTGAGTTATCATTGTCTTAATGAACCTGTTCCTTTCTCCCCTCTTTGC
This sequence comes from Lytechinus variegatus, assembly GCF_018143015.1. Classification (NCBI taxonomy): domain Eukaryota; kingdom Metazoa; phylum Echinodermata; class Echinoidea; order Temnopleuroida; family Toxopneustidae; genus Lytechinus; species Lytechinus variegatus. The sequence continues at coordinate 39,336,198 of NC_054747.1, read as the reverse complement.
CACACCAGTTCGTTGCAGAGCCCAACTGCCAACAGGCGACATCAACTCAATTCCGTCGTCAGTTGGTTGGCATAGGAGACTGGTCGTCAGTCATGCAGCTACTTCTCCTTCTGGGAGTTATATTATGTTATCCTCTCCTGAGCATATTGTACAAGGTGGGGGTGAAAGGCAGACTCAGGAAGTTTATTCGTACACCGTAAGTTTCTTTGAACCCCATCCCCCTCTCCCCTGACAAGATGCTTGTTTTCAAGCTTTCTCTGTATCCATGTACGGTCTTTTAGTTATTTGTTATTTTTCCATCATATTTTTTATCACCAAAGTAATTCAATTACTTTGAAGTATTAATCATTTACACCTCAGTTTTGGTTGCTTCATTATTGTGACTAAAGGTCAAGTTCACCACAAAAATTGTTGATTTGTACTAGTAGAGAAAAATCCGACAGGCATAAAGTTTAAATTTTCAAAAGAATATCGGATCAAGTTTCGCTTATTTTTCACAAAAATATGAGCAAGTCAAATAATTGCAAATGAGAGTCGATGATATCCCTCGCTCACCATTTTTTTTTATTGTTTGAGTTATACAATTTTTCAAGTTTTACAAATGTGCCATTAAGGATTAACTTTACTAAACCCTAACGGGTTAAAGGATGGTAATTCCATACGCTGCCATATGTTCAGAGAGGAATATAATTTTCTTTCACATGGCAATGAGTCGAAAATAATGTCATTTCATGCAATCAAATACGAAAAGAATAGTGAGTGGGTGACGTCATCAGTCACCTCGTTTGCATACAGACCAGGATGTGCATACAACTGTTGTAAAATTAAGCAAAATAAAAAAAAATGTTATGTAGTAACAGTCGTAGTAGTAGTAGTAGTAGTAACAGCAGCAGCAGCAGTAGTAGTAGTACAGTAGTAATAGTAGTAGTAGTAGTAGTAGTAGTAGCATTAGTAGTAGTAGTAGTAGCAACAACAGTAACAGCGGCAGCACCAGCAGTAGTAGTAATAGTAGTAGCAGCAGTGATTATATCACTATTAGTAGTATTAGTATTAGTAGTAGTAGTACTAGTTGTAGCAACAGCAGTGATTGTATTAATATTACTAGCAGTAGTAGTAGCAGCAGTGTATTATTAGAAGTAGTAGTAATAGTATTATTATTATTAGTAGTAGTAGTATACTAGTAGTAGTAGTAGTAGTAGTAGTAGTAGTAGTAGTAGTAGTAGTAGTAGTAGTAGTAGTAGTATATAGTAGTAGTAGTAGTAGTAGTAGTAGTAGTAGTAGTAGTAGTAGTAGTAGTAGTAGTAGTAGTAGTAGTAGTAGTAGTAGTAGCAGCAGCAGCAGCAGCAGCAGCAGCAGTAGTAGTAGTAGTAGTAGTAGTAGCATAATAGTAGTGTAGCAGTTAATTGTTACTGTATTGTTGTTATATTTAATTCCCTCCTTATAATCGTTTATACCACAGGTATGTCAAGTTTATGATGCAGCTAGGATCTGACATTACTCTACTAGCCATTATCACAGCCAAAACCTTCTTTGGTGGGCCTCAAGATATCTCAGTCGAAATATTTGAAATCGGTTTACTTGTTGCATTTGCGTTGGGTGAGTAGTATCAGTCAAGACTAGCCCCAGACCCGCCTCCCCCGCGGCTCCTTTTGGATTTAAAATAAAAATGGTTTAAAAAAAAATTCGGTGTTTTGAACCAGAATCTTAGTTCATACCCTTCAGAACTAAGTGTGTGTGTGTGTTTGAGTTTTGTCAGACGTGTATCAATCAGAAATGATTATTTGCGTCTGGACCGATCTTTAACGTTGCTTATGGAATAAGGGGCCTGAGAGGACAGCAAACGAGTTGGATGACCCTCCGCAACACAAAAAATCTCATCACCCCTGTTTTAATGAACAACCTAATGTTGTAATATAATTAAATACATTTAATTTCATGACTTCATAATTGGAATTATCTCTATCGCTACTGACTATCATAGTTGTCTGTTACATCTGAGGGTGCTTCACAAAGACGTTTGACTTAGAATCGCACTTATAATGCCGACGCGAACACGATTATGTAACAGGCAATCTAATTGATGGTTCCGCAGTAGAGTGCGTCCTCCTGGCATGCATGGTCTGACCAATAAAGTCATGTCTTCTGCACCGTACGCAATTGGGAATTTCAGTACGACGCTTACGTCACACTCAGATCTCTGTGAAACTCTCGCCTGCAGGTATCGCATATAAGACTCTGTCATACCTGGTTGTGGATGGACACAAGTTCTTCTTCAACTTCACCCACTACCGCGATCTCCTGATCGTCTCTCTCCTCATGTTCCAGTGTATACTCGAAGCTCTCCAGGTCTATGAGGTATGTTCAATTAGGTTATGGGTCATTGGTCATCAGGTCTTAGGTCACTCAAATACAGGGGTTTGATTTGCTGAAATCATTACTGGGTCAATATTTGATTGATATGAATCTTGACAGGAATAGATTAGACTGTACTGCTCTATCAGGTTCACAATAATTTGCTGCGTTAATGATTTTTTTTATAATAGATTTGTAATGATGGTAATAATAGTATTGATAGCCATGGTAAAGATATAACAATAACAACAATAATAATGGTAATAATATTGATGATGAATATGATATTAATAATAATGAAAAATACAAATCATATTTATCATTGCCATTGCCGTCATTATCAAATTGTATTTGTTGCTTTTACGTCACCAACAGATTCAAATGGAAGCTGATATAAAACCGTTTGTCGAACGGGAGCAGAATGAAGTGACTGTCCTTTCGAAACCCATCTTAGCTCTGGTGAGCGTCCTCGCTTTCCTCCGCGTCTTGCCTTACCTGACCGCCAACGACCTCGTTGGCGCGTTCCAGATCTCGCTCGGAGACATGATCGTCAACACCTCCCATTTCTACGTCATCCTCGTCGGCGTCTTCGTCGCGTTCTCCAGCGGGATGACATTCATCTATAGCAACACGGTCCAGGGGTCGCGGGAACTCAGCTGCGAATTCCGGCGTGGTGATTGCTCCGATCTCAAAGTCCATTTTAACAGGTTGGTTGATGATGGGAGCTATTATTTTCACGATATTACATTACACAACCTTCAGGGGCGCTGCCACCAGGACGGGGGGTATGGCGATTTGACGATCCCAATATGATTTTTTCAAATTTCATTTTTACAAAAGTGTGACCGCGTTCAAGAAAATCGCTAATATTTGTATGGTTCATATCGTCAATATTCAAGTAATGATGATGATGAAAAAAAAAAGATTTTGATTTTGCATAAAATCTGTCTATGAAAGCAGAAGAAGAAATAAAAAGGATGATAATTCTACAGTTGTACTTCATTTATGTGCACTTACACAATTCATTTAATCGAGCTATAATGATGTTCCTTCTTTATTGATGGCCAACGCCCCCTCTATTTTATTTACAGCATTATTGATGCAACCATCACACTCTTTTGGTCATTGTTTGGTCTTATTGGCATTGACATTCTCAACCTACCAGCCAATCAACAGGTTCAACAGATCGCCGGTGTCGTCATGTATGTTTTATTCCATCTCTTAGCCGTGCTCGTACTGCTCAATGCACTGATTGCTGTTATGAGTAACGTCTATAACGCTATCGAGGTAAGCAACGTTGGTAAAAAGGGTGACACGACATTTGGTCCTTGGGACCGTTTCATAAAGCTGTTCGTAAGTTAAGAGCGACTTTATGAACGACTGGTGATCCTTGTGGTAAATGACATTGACCATTAGATGTACATTGGTGATTATTCAGAGCGTAGGAAAGGATCACCAGTCGTTCTTAAAGTCGCTCTTAAAGGTCAAGTCCACCTCAGAAAAATGTTGATTTGAATCAAAAGAGAAAAATCAGACAAGGACATTGCTGAAAATTTCATCAAAATCAGATATAAAATAAGAAAGTTATGACATTTCGAAGTTTTGCTTATTTTTAACAAAATAGTAATGTGAACGACCCAGTTACATCCAAATGACTGAGTCGATGATGTCACTCACTCACTTTTTCTTTTGTTTTTTATTGTTTGAATTATATAATATTTCAATTTTTACGAATTTGACGATTAGGACCTCTTTGCCTGAAGCACAAAATGTTAGAATAATGGAATTCCACGTGTTCATGGAGGAATGAAGTTCATTTCACATGACAATGAAGAGAAAATAAAAATATTTCATATTTCATAAAATAAAATACAAAAGAAATAGTGAGTGATGTCATCAGTTCCTCATTTGCATACAGACCGAGATGTGCATATAATTGTTTTGTGAAATGAAGCGAAAGTTTAAAATGCCATAACTTTCTTATTTTACATCCGATTTTGATGAAATTTTCAGTGTTTTGCTTGTTGAATTTTTCTCTTTTTATTCAATTCAAGTTTTTTTGGGGGGTGGACTTGACCTTTAACTTACGAACAGCTTTATTAAACACCCACCTGGTTTTATCTCCTCTAGATATGGGGTTATAGTGTTGCAAAATGGGTTTTATTTTAGGTTTAGGATAAGGTACAGTGTTAAATCCAGGGTTGAAGTTGGCCATTCCGTTGGGGTGTGGAATGTGCAGGGATCAATTGTCGCCGGAACCAATTTCATGCAACCGGAAATACAAGACTAACCACCCTACAGTAGGGATATGATATGTCCTAGCAGTGGCGCACCTAGGATTTTCCACGGGGGGGGGGTGATTGCCTCTGCCCAAAAAATGACAACAAATGGTCTTCAAGTTGAAAGGAGCAGGGCCAGGGATCAGTAGTGACTCGTCAGGGGGGTGGCAGGGATACGCCCCCTCCCCTCCCTTTGCTAGGTACGCTAGTGTGTCCTAGTTGTCCATTTCCTAACAAATTCCATGTTTAGCCACGATCTACTCAAAATGTGGACAGAGTCTGGATCGGGAAGTCATTCAAAAACAAGTCAAAACGATCCGTTTTTTAATATATAGCCTTGTCTATGTATATTATTATCATTATAGTGGATCCCACTGTCCATTGTCAAAATGCAAAGTCCGTGTTGTTTAGTTTTTAAAATCCACGATCTACTTGAGATATGGACGGAGTCTGACTCGTCAATCTTTGCATGCAGAAAAGAAGTGGATCTTACTTTTCACCATTGTTTAAATTTAAAACAAGCATCGCCGAGAGAGGGCGCTATATATCCAAGATTTGAATATTTGAAATTTTCTCAGAGAAGTGCAGTTGGAAAAAATATCTAACAGTCTCTACGCTTCAGTAAGACTGTCATATTAGATGATATTCGATTATCGATCACATTATTGACCCTTTACCAAAGCTATACTAACAAGCCTTAAACTGGGTGTCCTACAGTGCCTCAATGACTTTTATTCAAAGCTTAATGCAATCGCCTATCCTCCAACAGTGGTGCCGTGGCCGAGTGGTCTAAGGCGCCTGACTATTCATGGAAAGTCCGGGGTTCGATCCCCGGCCGCGGCACCTATACCCGTGAGCAAGGCAGTTTATCTACAATGCTCTTTTATCCTGCTTCCAATAAATGTAAATGCTATATGCATTATTGGTAGCTAGGTGTGCACTTGTTTAAAAAAATATATATATAGCATCTAGTAGATGGTTCGGTAGGTGTAGCGTCCACATACAAAACCACTGTTTGTATGTAGATTTTGTGTCTGCTCCGAGAAACGCATATATCTCCTTAGAGAGAAGTGTTTTCTTTTTTTGCTCGCAAGATTCTTCCAGCAAAAGGATCGCATTATATTTTTAGTAAACAAACCCTTTCTTCTTGCTTTTCAAACGTTTTGTATTTTCTATTTTTACTTTTTCCCCCTTGGAAGTATCAATTTTATAAATCGTTCCCAGGCCTCGGGAATTCTTGTTTTCAATTTTCATAGCTGTGCTCACAGTTATCCATGCCAATATTCAGTTTTTGTTTAATTTTGCAGGAAAACGCGGACGTAGAGTGGAAGTACTCGCGCACTGCATTATGGATGTCTTTTATGGATGATATGTTTACTGTCCCTCCTCCCTTCAATCTTATACCGGATATGGGAGATTTCTTTCACCACTGCACCTTGTGTTGTTCCTCCAAGAATGGCAATGATACGGAGATTCAGCATACAGAAGACGTAATAAGGATATTCTTTGATATGTAACATATTTATGCACATCCAAGAATGAATCCATGATATCTTTGAGGAAACTGCATTTTATATGGTGATGCTAATGAAATTGCGTGGCCTATGAAGTGGGCCTACTCTTTTCTCAGCATCATTAAAAAAAGAAAAATCCCCAAAACTGAAAGTTTACTTTAAGTATTATACTTTTAGATGACATTTTGTCCTACATTGCTAATTTAGAGAGGGGGGGAGATAATTCCCCCCCTCCAACTTCTGAATCGAACTTTAAATGATAATTTAGAGAGAGGGAGAGAGATAATATCCCCCCCCTCCAACTTCTGAATGGAACTTTAAATGATCATGCATTATTGATAAATTAACAAGGAAAACCTTGTATGTTCATGCAATGGGGTGATTTTTTCTCTTTTTTGGGGGGGGGGTAGAGGCAGGATAGGGCTTCAAAATGTTTACTTTTCAAAAAACCATATGACTGTTTATCCAAGCCTATAATTCTTCTGTGCAAATGATATTTAATTCGACTGGCTTTGATTTGTTTTCCTCAAAGAAATTAAATTCAATTCCATGACAACACATTCAATTAATTATTTCTTAATTTAAATTCTAGGATGAACAAGTATATCGTTCAGTACAACATGATGACTACCAGGTGAGATAAGTTGACTTTCAATATCTTAATAACCTCAATAATAATGATAAGTATGATGATAATAATAATAATGGTAATATAATGATAATAATAATTATGATAATTATAGTGATAACAATAGCAATGATAATGATGAAAATAATAACAATGATAATCATGATGATACTGATAATAATGATGAAAATGATAATGATAGTGCTAATAAAAGAAATAATAATAATAATATTGGTGCCTGCTTACATAACCAACAGGTTAACTTTTCGATCGACGCTTATGGCGCTTCAAGAAAAAATTCACATGGACAATGATTGAAATTAAATAGAAACAGACAAATTATTGAGATTTGAATTTCCCTGAGAACAACACACTATTATTTTGTATTGTTATTTTTTAATAGGAGAGGAAGAAAATAAATATATACTTTTGCGAATGTTTCTGTCGATGAGATTCGGCTAAATTGTATAGGCAGTTGTTTCTATATTTTTGGTCCTTTTTAACATAGAAGGCAATATTCCCCAGTGGCGGATCCAGAGGGGGGCGCCCCGGGCGCGCCCCCCCCCCCCCCCCTATTTTCGCCGGATTTTTTTTTTTTTTTTTTTGATGGTTATATTTACTGGATTGGTACAATGTAGTCAATTTCAAGGGCTAGATCTAGTCAAAACTATATTTTAACTTACGCTCATGGCCTTTGTGTTCGCACAAATGCACCTCTGTCATACTGTATTGCAATATGTAAATTCCGGAATTCCAGGGCGCGCAAGTCGATTGGTTGGAAAGTTGCACCACTTGTAATCGGGAGTTGCAGTGCAGTGACCAGTGTGAAGATGTTGGATTTGACATCATTTTTTCCCGAAATTTTGTGTTTTTTGTAACATGCGTTTGTCCGTCTTTATGGCAAATACATGTAAATTGTAAGTAACAGAATGCGAGAGAAAGTGTCAACGATGCGAATGATAATGTATATCCCCGAGATTATTCTTCACTAAAAAATGAAGCCCTATATCGGGCGCCACGTGCGCAGCATTATCATTCTGCCTTGGTCATGTACGCGTTTTCACTGAAATGTATAGGTCAGACATATTTGTATTTAATGTAAACTAACTTTTACACTTTCTGGTAGATTCAGAGGCATATTATCCAGGGCGCCCCAACTAAGTTTCGCCGAAGCAATCATTCCAACGAATTATCAAGGAGCAAAATTGTATATTCTCAATCACCAGTCGACCCCACTCCGCGTTTGCTGTGTATAGGCAGCTATATGTCAGCGTAAGGAGCGAAGATTTTATGTGACGGGGGGGTGGGGGTTGGGGGGGAGAATAAAAATACTTTCGTGCTGGGGAAAAACGTCCCGAGGACACATTGTGTATTGTTAAAAAGTAGAAATTGTGACATTAACCCCCCCCCCCTTACCCCATTTTTAATGTTTGATAATCTATAGGTTTGCTGATTACAATATATCTTTAAAAAAAATTGCCAGCAAAATCGAAAAAAAAAATAGTTTTAAAAATCTAGGGGGGGACGACCTCCCCCGAAATATAACAATTTACTGTGCATTTTGGGGGAAAAAAAACCAAATTTTACGCATGTTGCCATACGACTAAACAATTCTCGTTTGAAACACACAATGTAAATACACAAATGACAATAAACAGAATGGATTATTCGGAACTTATCGATTACAAGTCTCAGTTTCGTATCATTTAAATTTGACGTTTCAGTCACACGATGCAAGCAAGTGAAGAGCCTTAGCCAAATGTATGTTTTGAATGACCGCTTATACGGTGTGTGACTGGAAACCAGCTCCTAAATGAGTCAGTATGTGTCTTTTATTCATGAAGTTACAGTGATTTTAAGTGTGCATTTTTCTTCTAAAGGTGCTCTCAAAATACGACTTTTGGACATGATTTTTGAAAAAGTCCTTGCCGTGGGAGGGGGGTATACACCCTCCCCCGCTCGGTCGCTTCGCTCCCTCGCCGCTGGCGCCCCCCCTATTTCAAAATCCTGGATCCGCCCCTGTTCCCCATCAGTGTTTTGGAGCAAGAGTACATCGGATGATGAGCGGAGACTTTGGCCCGTATTCTGAAGTCGGGTAACTCAGGTTTAAAGTTATGGTTTAAGTATGGACAGCCGATTGTTACATAATCACTAACGGTAGAGATATCATGCTTCAGCTCATTCGGCTTTCGATTCATTCATAATTGTGTAGGAAGTATAAATAGATGATTCTCTTCACCATCGATGAATCAGGAAAGAGCACAGTAAACATAAAAAAAACATACAACTTAATAAAAATTTTGATACTTTTGGCCTCCCATACTTAAACCACAACGTTAAACCTGAGTTTAAGTTAAACCCGACTCCAGAATAAGGGCCTTTTGTATAAGAATGATATGTGGGGGAGAAAGAATAAACTGTCTGATGTAATTGGTAAATTAACTTTATTTTAGAGAAGCATGGAAGCAAACAAACTCATTCAAAGAAGAATATTTTACGGTGATATTTAAATATCCTTAAAGTGGCGAAAGTGCCAATAATGTATAATATAATTTTAAGGGGCGTACATTCTTTGGATTTCACCACCTCCAGTCTTATAGACCAATTTCACAACGTGAGAGGGCAGCAGACTGGTCGCCATGCTGCGGTGGGCGAATCAACTTTTATAGTACACAAGTCAATAGGGTTTTTGGTACATTCGTTCGATTTTTTTTTTTTTTGGACCAATTGAGCAGATTTCTTGTAAGATTCACAATGAGCATTAATCGGAGAAGTTCAGGTCGCAGCTGTGCTGTGTTCAATTGCCACAACAATTGGAGAAAGCTTCAGGATTGGAAGCAAAGTGAATGTGAAATTCACTCGCCTTGGACTCATGAAGCCTGTTTGTGTGTGAAGCCGTACTCCCTGCATAGGTGTGTGTGTGTGTGTGAGAGAGAGAGAGAGAGTGGGGGGTGGATGGCCCATAGGTAGATTTACTTAGATGAAAAAAGCATTATGTTGTTGGATCTGGACCCCATTTCATAAAGAGCTGTTACAATAACTCTTGCTGGAATGACAACTTTCACCCAAAAAAGCCATTCAAGGCCCTGTTTCATAAAGAGTTGCTATGATAGCAACTCCTGCTGGAATGGTAACTACCATGGCAAAAGTGAGAATTCTGCTTCCTGATTGGCTTTTATAATAAAAGTTGCCATTCCAGCAAGAGTTGCTATCATAACTTTTTTTATGAAATGGGCATTCTCACTGTTACCATGGTAGTTAACATTCCAGCAGGAGTTGCTATCATAACAACTTTTTATGAAACAGGGCCCTGGCCCTCTCTTCCCCTTCCTCCTTTCTCCTTCCTCTCTGTTTTATTCTCTTGCCTTGCCCCCTCCTTTTGGATACTTATAGGCCTGCATAAAATATGGTGGTGGTGGTTTTTTGTGGGGGGAGGGAGGGGGGATTTATTTGATCATGCTTAGATGGAAATATCAGTCCCTCTCTCTCTCTCTCTCCCTCTCACACTATCCCTCCCTCTCTTTCCCTCTCACTATCCCCTCCTCTGTATTACACTATCCCTCTCTCTCCCTCTCTCACACACTCTCTCGCTAGCCCCCCCCCCCCCCCCCTCTCTCTCTCTCACTACCCCCCTTTCTCACTATTCCCCTCTCACACATACTCTCTCCCCCCTCTCATCCTCTCTCTCTCGTTCACTCTCCCGCTACTCTAACACAACTCACTTTTACTGACAAAACTAAGGGGAAAAAGTAGCCAAAGTGCAAAAATTCATCATACCTTCATCGGTCAGATATGGCCATTGTCTTACATCGTCTACCCAGGTGTCCATGCTTTATTTTATTGATTTATGATGAAGTTAATGACACAATATCAGAGCTTGTCTGTAATCTTTCATTGAATTTGTACACAGAGCCAATCGCGGTCAGCGCACTTGCCCACCGCAGCAATGGCGTCGCCGATAGAGGGCCAAATACATAAACCGGCAGTGAAATTGGTCTATAAAAGGAAAAGGCCGGATAGCGCTTTCAAAACAAATGAATCCTTTTCAGTTCTATGTTCTGACATTTTTGGCCACGGGGACTATGCGAAAGAATGTGATTTTTCGTGAATTTGAGCTGATTTCTTTTCTTGAAGATGAGAATTGATTTTAATTTATACATAACAACATCATAGGCATCTGCTAATATTTTTGCTCAGTACGAAAATAGATGTACAAACCATACATATATATTCTTAAAAGAAATGATATGAGACATGTAATAATTTGACAAAGAAATGCCAGTCAGCTTGATCTAATTATTTTGATGGCTTCAAAATTTTCAGAGGGTGATCAAACAATTGATGGAACGGTATGTTGCCAGGAGACTTACCGACGAACAGAGCGCCACAGGTGGAATAGGACCTATGGACATCCGGGACCTTAGGAATGACGTAGCTGCACTCAGGTCAGCATAATACCCCTTTAAAGGGGGAGTTCACCCTGACAAAATGTTCTTTTTGACAAAAGAAAAAAGACAAAGATATGGCAGAAGGTTTGCAGAACATAAAAAAGAAAAAAGATATCATAATTGTAATTATTTGACTTGTGACGTCATAATTATGCGAGTAGCTTTCTTAAAATATCGTATGGTAAAACAAGTCAAAATTTCTCAGAAAATTGAAAATGTTTTTATTGTACCTTCAGTATATCAATAGAAATATAATTTTACACCTGCTCCTAAAAAGAAAAAAAATACCACGAACCAGTAAATAAATATATGAATTTTATATCACATAACATATGGGGCATTTTCTCGTATATAACGTCACAAATAAGAAATTGAGAATTATGTCAACTTTGTTAATCTTTCTAGGATTTTTCTCAAACCTTCACCAAGATTTGTTATCACTTTTCTGCTGTATTTACAACAAACTTTCCGTCAGGGTGAACTTCTTCTTTAAGGCAGGGCCGCGGAGAGGTTTTGAAAGCCGAAAGTTGGAAGGTTCACGCTCTTGTAAAGGGGTTTGAAAACCCCTGTAAGGCTCACACACTTGATATTCTCCTGCGCGTAGAGTCCTCAGCAGGGGTGTCTTTAAAAGATGACCAAATTTACTAAATTTCATTACACAGATATTTTGTATTTCAAACTGAAACATGAAACAATTACTTCTGTATTCTCTTTAAGAAATAACATTTTTGATAGATTAGGGTGTAACGTTGTATTTCAACAACATAATATACATATATATGGTCTCATGGTACATAGGTTTTTGATAGATACAATACTTAGTAAGACCTTGGTCACATTTGCTCTACGGCGCGCCGAGGCGGCCGTACGGCGAGTCAAAAACAGCCGTTTTATTAATTTTTATTCAGACCACCTATATGCAGCTTGTACAAACAAATGTTAAAAGGGCTGTTTTCAACTCGCCGTACGGCCGCCGTAGAGCAAATGTAACCAAGGTATAAGGTCACTATTTTTCTTTCTCTAGATTTGATGTAACAGCCAAGCTATTGCAAATGGAAGAATCCATCGACAGGGGAAAGGACCAGAGTGTAATGATTTATGGACAGAGTGAAGAGGCACACAAAGTTTTTGATAAAACATTGGAGATTGATGGGATGGTTTCCAAATATAGATTCGGCGTCAACGAGAGATGTAATTTTGTCAAAAAATACAAGGTTCGTATCCACAAAATTTTAGTCGTTGGCCTACCAATTAAGATACCAGTGGAAGCGACTCTATACCGACCGATGTATGATGTTGTTTTTTTTAGAAATGTAAGCAATTTGGTTGTTTTAGAGTTGGTTTCAATAAAATGTTTGAGGCACGTAAAACAATACATGATCAGAATTTGACACGATATTTTACCAAATCACATGATGCATTGAATATGACAATTCTAATAAGTACATTTGTAATTGGCGACATGTTAGGAATACTATTTTTATTTTTGCTGCAAGCCTTGTGATTGTAGTCAAATTCGAATCGTGTTTCAAGTCTCAGCCGATGCTGACGTAATAACGATTTGGATTTGAATCGCATTTCATTCCTAGCGGGAGGCTTAGAATAGACTAAAATTTTGTTGGCAACAAGTCGTGTAAAGTGTGCCTACATGTAGGTTTGAAATATACTCGCCTTATTGTGTTGCCTGTTGTCAATTTTCTAACTAAGATCAACTCTGATCAACTATAATCAATCAAGCTTACCAATCCAGATTGAATAAGTTTTAACGGCCAGGTCAAGATCCTACTGCCAAACTGGTCTTCGCGATGAATATACATGCATAATAGTTTACAACAAAAATCATCCTCAGACTAGGCTTTTATTCTCAAACGCCCCCACGCTCAACATTTTCTATTCGCCCCCTTTTCTTTAACTTGATAATGCCCAGGAATTCGTTCCAGCTTTCGGACAACTTGATCCCCTAATGGAAGAACTAGTGCGTGCCCTTGAAGCGACAATCAAGATTACAGCGACAGCGAGCACGTCGACAAACCCAGTAAATCCTACAACATCAACAGGCACATCGACTGATGCGACAAATATCACAGCGTCCGCAGGCACATTCACTGACATCAGACATTTTACAGCATATGCAAGCACCTCAACCGCATCAATAAGTTCTACAGCGTCAGTAAGCACGTCAACAGACCTACTAAAGTCTACAGCGTCTGCGAGCACCCAGACCGACTCGGCTCCCTCCCCTGCCCCCAAATCCAGCTCCAGACTTGTCCCATCCCTCATCAGGCACTACGAGACCCCGAAGACAACCAAAGACACGGGGTTAGATCTGCCACAACCCGGACGTCATGGATACGGGATGAGGCAATCAAGAAGTACTTCCGGGTTGTCCGAAGCGAGTCGAGCCCCCATGACACAGGGTGTCGGCTCTCGATCGGCTTCTTCTTCAAGGTCAAACCTAGAGGGCGGGCTTGATGACCGAGACGAACCTTTACCACATAAATAATTATGAACTATCGATTTATTTATCTTTTCAAATTTGTTTGCGATTTTATTTAAAGTGTATTTAGTAAGATGATTATGAACTTTTTTGGAATCTAGGACAATTTTACTTAAAATGAATTTAAGGACATGTAGGTTTAAGCCCGACACTGAAGAAGTCGGAGTATAACTCGTTCATTGTCATACTTAATCGCCATTGGGGTCGGGATGGACACTAATTAGATATTTGCCCTCGCTCGTTCCATCAGAACGTCAAAAAAAATTTGACTATATAATTTTTTTCAATCATACAGCGTTTCCTTCAATTACTGTAATAAAACACCTCATTTCAACTACTTTTTCCAGATATTTGATAATTTGGTCCCATTTATTAGCTGAAACCCCGAAATTCGCACTCATCACCTCCTCTGTCCATTACCAATTTTAACTAACAAAGTTTTGGTAGGTTTTTTTTTACTATTCTTTTATGATATATCTTTGTCCTCATGTTACGGTCACACTAGCAAATCCTTATCAAGACCGATCAAAGGCATCGTAGGCACGTCGTGGTCTAGTGGTTCTGACTCGCCTTTCAAACAGAGGGTCCTGGGTTCGAATCCTAGCCATGGCCTGTTTTCCTTCAGCAAGAAATTTATCCACACTGTGCTGCACTCGACCCAGGTGAAGTAAATGGGTACCGGCAGGAAGTAATTCCTCAAAAAGCTTTGCGCACCAGAATCGGAAGACTTCTGGAGCTTAGCCGGGGTAATATAGACCAATTTCACGGCCGGTTTATGTATTTGGCCCTCTATCGGCGACGCCATTGCTGCGGTGGGCAAGTGCGCTGACCGCGATTGGCTCTGTGTACAAATTCAATGAAAGATTACAGATAAGCTCTGATATTGTGTCATTAACTTCATCATAAATCAATAAAATAAAGCATGGACACCTGGGTAGACGATGTAAGACAATGGCCATATCTGACCGATGAAGGTATGATGATTTTTTGCACTTTGGCTATTTTTTCCCCTTAGTTTTGTCAGTAAAAGTGAGTTGATGATGACCAAGAATCGCTGTTGGTTTTCATCAGGGAGCTCACTTCTTGTTGCTAGTAAATTGTGTTAGAGTAGCAGGAGAGTGAACGATACATAGAGGGAGAGAGAGAGGATGAGAGTTGGGAGAGGGGGGAGAGAGTATGTGTGAGAGGAGGGGGATAGTGAGAGGGGAGAGGGGAATAGTGAGAAAGGGGGGGTAGTGAGAGAGGGGGGGGGGGGGCTAGCGAGAGAGTGTGTGAGAGAGGGAGAGAGAGGTGTAGTGTAATACAGAGAAGGGGATAGTGAGAGGGAGAGAGAGAGAGGGATAGTGTAATACAGAGAGGGAGAGGGACTGATATTTCCATCTAAGCATGATCAAATAAATCCCCCCGTCCTCCCCCCACAAAAAAACCACCACCACCACATTTTATGCAGGCCTATAAGTATCCAAAAGGAGGGGGCAAGGCAAGAGAATAAAACAGGGAGGAAGGGGAAGAGAGGGCCAGGGCCCTGTTTCATAAAAAGTTGTTATGATAGCAACTCCTGTCGGAATGTTAACTACCATGGTAACAGTGAGAATGCCCATTTCATAAAAAAGTTATGATAGCAACTCTTGCTGGAATGGCAACTTTTATTATAAAAGCCAATCAGGAAGCAGAATTCTCACTTTTGCCATGGTAGTTACCATTCCAGCAGGAGTTGCTATCATAATAACTTATGCAGGGAGTACGGCTTCACACACAAACAGGCTTCATGAGTCCAAGGCGAGTGAATTTCACATTCACTTTGCTTCCAATCCTGAAGCTTTCTCCAATTGTTGTGGCAATTGAACACAGCACAGCTGCGACCTGAACTTCTCCGATTAATGCTCATTGTGAATCTTACAAGAAATCTGCTCAATTGGTCCAAAATAAAAAAAAAATCGAACGAATGTACCAAATACCCTATTGACTTGTGTACTATAAAAGTTGATTCGCCCACCGCAGCATGGCGACCAGTCTGCTGCCCTCTCACGTTGTGAAATTGGTCTATAGGAGCGCCTTGCGCACCTAGCAAGGTGGATACGTGCGCTATACAAATCCTTTATTATTATTATTATAACGTTATTTCAAAAAGTTGTAGCATCGATCAATTCGTACTCGGTTCCGTTGGTGTACCTTAAGCATTTTAGTATTATATTGGAATACTTGTATCTGATTAGCACATTGGTTATTTATACTTTCTCAACTCGTGATATCTGTGTATATTATTATTCACTATGTGAGATAGATCTGTAATATGATCGTACAGTCATACAATGTCAATAATCAGTACTACTAATTAAAAAACGAGGCTGCTTGACTCGATGGCGATGGCTTTCCAAGAGAAGGTATTCTATATTCTCTTTGAAGCGCTTTGTAGCCTCTGGAAAAAGCGCTATAAAAATCCAATTATTATCCTTATTATTATTAAATTTCCAGTTGATATGAAATTATATAGGGAGAGAAGAAATGGGAAAAGATCAATTTGAAATAGAGGGACAAGGTGAGACTAAAATGTATCGCTTATTCGTCATTCTTATAAAATATATTTAGAATCAATTTATATTTAATTTTAGTCTAGAGCATCTCATCAGCATTATCCATGTCACTTACTGTTTCCTATTTGAATTCGTGCATATCATGTATTCGGGTTATCATTCCACACGTTTATCTACAAATGTTCATATACCTCACTAAATTTTTTATGCAATTAATAGAAACTCTATATGTTTTAATTCGACGTGCATTTCAAATCAATCTACTTAGATGTGACGTAAATTCTATGTCAAGTACATGTATTGTGTATTCAGAATATGAAACTTTTTATTACCCTTTTGATTCTGTATATCTTTCATAACCTTTATGAAGATTGAATAAATGCCTTTTTATCTAGAAACAATGTTGAGGTTCATTTTGTTTTAGAAGCTTCAAGAATGACACCATGAAATGAAAAAGGAGATTTAGGCTTAGTTTTATGTCTGTTTTGGGATTCAAAACTCTTGCGCTCGACATGCATCTATATTTCGAAGGTTTAAAATATGAATTATTTGATTTGCTATCGCAGGGCTGACGTCACAACCGCCACCAACGCTCGCCCGTCCTTCAATTCATAGAGCCACTAAAGACGAGGCAAGGGGAGAGATGGTCATGTTCATGCACTTCTAGACTTATATCCAAATTGCTCTCCTTTTTGCGTTTTTTTTTACAGTAATGAATGGGCAATGACCATGACGGACCTTACAAATGATTTTTTGAGGTCTAATTGATATGACACTGGTGATTTTCAATTTTATTTTATTATCAAAAATATAAACCAGCAAAGAAGAAAGTAATATTGTGATAAAGCGATGGTGATGATAATGATGATGCTGATAATGATGATGATGATGTTGATAATGATGATGATGATGGTGATGATGACGACGATAATGATGATGGTGATGATGATGATAATGATGGTGATAGTGACGATGATGATGAAGATGATGATGATGATGGTGATAGTGACGATGATGATGAAGATGATGATGATGATGTTGATGATGAGGAGGATGATGATGAGGAGGAGGATGAGGATAATGATGTCATTGATAAATGGTTGGTGACTATACACAAGTGTTAAAATTTATGAGAATGATGTTTGAAAGATCAGTTGTGACTGAGATATATAGATTGTGTATGGATTATTTTCAAAAGGGAAATATGTGTGTAAATATATAGACAATGCGATGCTAAAGAAAGTCTTCCCAATCGTATACATGTATGTTTGACTGTTCACAATGCCCGGTCTGTCCACACGGCCAATTATATTTCACTGCTATTGAAAAATTGACGAGGAAAGATGAAGTCAGCAGTCACACCGTTAAAAAACCTGATCTTACAGAAAAAGGAAGATCTTGTAGAAAGCAATAACAGAATCATTCTGTAAATTCATAATAAAACAGGAATTTTTCTGCAATTTGATAGAACAGGTCTGTTTAAAAAGGGAAAAAGGGTGTTTTATCAAAAGAAAATGTGTAAGGTTCCATACAACAAATACCAATTTCCTGTAAGATTACGCAATCTGGCAAGGTTACAGGTGTTCTCGAGAAAGCTCTTGCAAACGATGATGACATAATTTGAAAAAAATACTCTACCTACCAAACAATCTGTTATTGCTCTAACACTAACAGGAATGTCAAACATCCGAAATACAACCATTGTGTCACCTTTTCGTTACTGAATCTGTAGAGGAGGCAATATTCTCATCGATGAAGTGTTTGCTCTCCAAACACAAGCATACAAATATGATGAAAAAGGTTACCATGGTAACGAGAAGTGGGTGATAATGGTGATGAAAACCTCATGATAAAAATTTTGGCACTTTGAAATTCTTTATACATTTCCAAGGTATGCAGAAGCTATAAATAAATTATAACGGCACTGAACACAGACACGGGAATGATCATAACGGCATTTACCATGTTTACAAAGACAATGGTGATAATAATAAAATAATCATAGGACCTTTATAGGCGTTGCAAAAAAAGGGTCTTCAATCACAAAGAAAGGATATTGTACCAGAAAAAAAAGTGACAAGCAAAGAAAAAAGGTCTTCAAGCTCGTCAGGGGGGGGGGGGCAATAAACGTATTCAAGCTCGTCGGGGGGGGGGTTACAAGATGTCTTACAAGCTCGTCAGGGGGGGGGGCAGGGATACGTCCTTTGCGTGGGTTGTGACTCGTCAGGGTACGCTAGTAGGTACGCTAGTGCCTCTGGTTTAGCATTTGCTTAGCTGCCAGTAAAGGATTCTTTAGGATTTCTATGAATTAATCCACCAACTACCATGTTTACCTTACCTGGGTCGAGAGTGGCTAATATAGATCAACACCTTATCAAATGACGATAGCGATGAGGTGGGAATCGGACCTTTGATCATGTTGATAGTGATAATTTTTCCATCTTCGACGAAGGTAATGATAATTACGGGGACACGTTGACCAACATGAAAGTGGTATTTAGATCGTTGTTTATCAAAGGTGGCATTCGAATATGGCATAGTTTCATAAAGCTGATCGAGGATGGTGCCAGCAATTTCTCTCGAGTTTACACTTGACACCTTTAACTGCCTCTTAATTCTCTATATAATAAAGTGTTTGAATTGCAAGTGAATCGATCGTCCATTCATTCTTAGGACCCCCTTTTCATAGATTAGTTTATCAAAACTTACACGATGTTTGTGTTCTGTCACGATGTTCGTGTTCCACCACGAATAAAACGATTGTCATGTTGATTAATAACCTCTTTATTGATCGGTATAAGTGTTTTATGTTTACACTTTAAGACAAGGACGCTGTAAATAAACTAGGAATTTGACAGGATATCAATATCCGTCAGAAAATGTTTACGACCGCTCACCAGTAATCAAGTGATTGTCTGTCATTTTGTTTCCTCTAATTTTAATTGATTTATTAAAGCATGTTTATTACATCTTCCATAGTAACATGAACGTCTAAAAGAAATCAATGGGAAATAGGCGAGGCCTACAAGAAAGTGTCGATGAATAATTTTTACATGTAAAATCATGAAGCTAGTACAATTGCAACTCTTAACATGATCGGCTCTGGATCAGCTGCTCGTAAAGTTAATCTAAAATAACATCAACATACTTGACTTTATTTTGCAGTGACATACATGTACATCCTCTAATTACATGTACAAAATCATTAGTACTTACCTTGATATATTTGTTTGTGTATGTCTTTCAAGATGGAGCCGGCCATTTTTTTTTATTTGACTGGTTCGATCTTGAAATAATTAGAGAGTAAGGAGTCCAACATGGATGTACTGGTGAGGTAAATATTTCAAACAGATATTATTTACACATCTGACCGATGTTCACGTCATTTCTAAATCGATGCACGCTTCCCCGCTTCGCTTGCTCCAAAATTGTCTGAAACACAGTGCCATATCGAAAACAATCACCTACCATCTAACCAAATCAATGTTTTACAACATAAAATATATTCAGATTTCCACCACATTATTTTGCTTTATTTATATGTGGATTCGATTTCTGACAAGGAAGCCCCTCTGAATATTGTCATAAACAAATCCTCATAAGATTTTTTCATTTTCTTTTTCGTCTTTCGAATATAGCAAAGACTGGATATACACGTTGCGATATTACACATTTATTAACATTTGTTTCATTTGATTGAGCATGCATGGGACCAGCTAAAGCCAGACTCCCCTCCTTCTCATCTTTTACTTTCAAACAAGGTGGCGCAAAATTGCCACTCGATGCAGAAATCCTGCTGATAACTTCAATTGCAAATAGTCTACCCCCGGGAGTCTACCATGATATCAATAATGTCTAAACCACTATTCTACCCCACCCCCCCCAAAAAAAAAAAAAAAAATTGTCCTGAAAATGCATCATGACAATTGCATCAAGGAAATTTACAGTTCAAGATTTCCTTAAAGATATTTGCTTTGATATCTGATCAATAAATCATTCATAAATGCTAGACACTAGGGAAAATACTTTGTTTGCCGAGATGCATGGCTACCGTACATGTACATGACTGTTGGGAGATTGCTCGAATGCTGCAGATAACTACTCGAAGACAAAGTCAAATGTCTGTTCATTACATTGAGGTAGGAGAAAGTTAAGTGGCGCAAAACTTTGGAAGAAGATGCAATTTTGTGCCGATGTCATGATCACTGTAGACATGATAATTACTTTGATCAATACCAACGGGAATAAGGAACTCTCTGGTTATTTGCAGAACAGTCACAGTGACACAAGGCAGTGTTATCGCATCAACTTGTTTGAGCAAGGTCTACGACAGCCGTTTCTTGAACATATTATATGTAGCACACCGGGGGCCCGTCGCAGAAAAAGTTGCAATCAAACGCAACTCAAAAATCTCGCGCAACTTGATTTTCAACCAATGAAGCACCAGTATTCAGGACTTGCGCGTGATATTTTGACTTGCATTCAAACGCAACTCTTTCTGCAACAAACCCCTGAAATGATCAGACATCTTAAACAAAATCATATCATCTTCTTTCGGGAGATGTTTTTTTCCATAATAAGAAGTTATCGATCTGGCAAAACATGTATGTCAGATTAATTACGAAATCAGAGAGATTTCTGTTTCAGAAAATGATATATCCTTTATCCCTCGAATAATTTCAGTAATAACCAGAATCGTCAACGTATCAGCAGCAAGCTAGAGTATTTCCAGACTCTCTGGTCATGCTGTTCTTGATACCAACTGTAACATGTGGAGGTGATTTGTGTAACCGAATTAATCCTATTTCCTTGAATTTGCAAAGTTAACTCTGTTTCTGTTTCTGTTTGTGGTAACTCCCGTAGGAACTCGGCAGGACAGCATTTTTTTGCTGGTAAACGCCAAGCTGGTATATAACCAATTACCTTGGAAACATTTAACGTCTAGGTTAATCAGTCATAGTGGCTGACGTATAATAGACTCGGATGCCCATCACTTGAATTGTCTTTCCTTGAATCATGAACGTAGAAAGCCATGCCTGAACATCAATTCTCGGTAGTGATGCTGGGGAATACTGTGGAATCATCTGGTAATTTGTCGATCATTTCGGAGGAGTCTCTTGAGGTCTTGGACGCCTATTCGTATCCGGTCAGGCAGGGGATCATAGCTTCGTTCATGACCTTATTTTCGATCGTTACGGCTGCTATCACATTCGTCATTCTCAGACGATGCAAGGATATTTACGATGACGACCCCTCTATTCGACTCTTCCAGTTCGTTGCATTTGCCAATATGATGATTGGATTGTCTCTTTCTTTGGTGTTTTTACTTTCCAACCCAAAAGGAAACGCCCCTTACATTGCCACGACATGTCAGATTGGTAAAACTTTTATCTACATCTTCCACTTCCAATCAACCGCCTTTGTTACCGCAATAACGATCAACCGATATCTTCTTGTGAAGTGGCCGCTGCAGTACTACAGAGTCGTCAGTTTCAAGAAGATGAACTTGATAATTTTCATGATTCTGCTAACCTCAACCCTGTATTTTGTGTACCTTCCCCTTCCTGGCTTCCCGTTTCTCAAGGGATTACAAGCTGAGTGCTTTCGTTCTACTTATGGTAATTCTCGCCAGCGAATCATAAGTCGCACCATGCTTCTGCTTTGGTCAATAAATCACGTGTTCATCATAGTTACCAACGTCTTGCTGTTAAAAATCGCACGTGACGTCCGACGGTCCAACCGCGTCGCCGCGGTTACGGACGCGTTGCAATTGCTGCCTACCGCGATGGGACGCAAACCTCTTGAGGTCCGACGTCATGTTAACCGCATCGCAACGAAACGTCAACACCGCGGCATTATTCGCGTAATCTCTATAAGCACCATATATTTTGTGTCGTCTGTGCCAGGCTTCGTAGTTCTCTCCATGATGTCAAATGAATCAGTGACTTTATCTCCTTACGCATACATAGGTGTGTGTTTCCTCGGTTTAGTAACCAGTGTATGGAACATCATTGCCTTCATCCTGTTCGATACCAAATTTCGGCGCGTAATCTGCAGCATGTTTAAAAGGACCACTCGCTCTGAACGAATAATGATACTATAGAAAATATCGAATTTTACAAAAAAATATGATCGTGAATGATTACTTAATTAATACTCCAGTTCAATACATCAATACAAAATTAATTGTTTCAATTGAATTAATCTAATATCTGATTCACTCCCCATTCAGCAAGTGGATGGGATGTATACATGAGTGATGTGTGTGTGGGGTGTCTGGGTGGGTGTGTGTGTATATTAACATACAATCTTACAATAGTGTGGTTATTTCAATCGTAAACAGCTTTCCTATATGTTGTGATGTATCTTGTAACTTAAGCTTTGTACTTGATTTTGAATGTATTTTCATGTAAATGTTGTTAAGGGTTATGCAATACGGATATTTACCCTCTACAGATACCCTTTCTGTAATAAACCGTTTTCAATGAATATTAAGGCCTGTTTCATTTAACCAAGAGAGGTACTCACGAAGCCACGCTCCCCTCTTTCATCATGTTAATTTCTTTTCACTTTGAGATCCTTGCTCCTAGGAAATTCAAAATAAATTTGCCATCGTTTTCAAAGCAAATTTGTTGGCGGGGCCTCATATTTCCTACAATGTTTGATCGCGTTTAAAAGCAAAAGGGATATCGATCAGATGTTTCTGTTCATGTCACACCACCCAAACCGATTCCAGTTCGATCGCGGCTATTGAGTTATACTGAATGGTGCATCCGATCGGATTGAGATCGACTTCCCTACTTAAACAAGGGTGACTTTTTGTAATTATTGCGAAAAAAACTTTTGCAGTAAAGCAGAGGTGAGCTTCTGCGTTGGGAAGCGTGTCAGCAATGTTTGGTTACTGATTCGTTCTCAGCTAATAATGCAAGAATACAGTTTGCTTAAAATAAGTCTTGAGACAGCATCTCCCTGGTAAAGCGCTCACCGCGTGACAGCATCATGACGAGATCTGCTAGTGGCTGCCACTGACGGCTGTTATAAGCTATTGAAAATCCTCTGATCCGATTGGTGGAAATCAGAGCAGTCAGTGGCAATTGCTGATAGGTCTCGCTATTACATGCTTCTCCAACATAGCAATGCTCCTGACCTATATATCTGACTGCTAACGTCAGTTCCGGAGGGTCTACTTTTCTATCATCATCGCATAAAAATACCCTAGCAATAAATATTAGCTCAGGCAATGTAGCATCGCAGCATGAACATTAAATCTCCTAAGATTTTCTTTAAAATAGATTTTATGGCGAGATCTCATTTCTACCAGACAAGTTAATTCGTAGAGAAGTTATTTTGTTTGCAAGGTGTTAAGACAAAGCAGAAGGTTGTTCGAATGCAGCATGCATTCTATACAATGATATCTTCAGAGATATTGGCATCACGGTAGAAAAAGGCATTATTTGGCGCCTTACATTTGCTAAAAGATGAAAATGATCGTCGAAGTCATCCCTATAGTCATAATAAGTGATTTGATCGACAGGAAGGAGAATCATGAACTCTCTACCTATTGCAAGACATCAACGATGTCGCCAGCTCGGGAATCTTTATTCATATGGATTAGTTCGTGACATTCGATATGTTTGAGCAAGGTCTACGGCAAGAGTTTCTTGAACCTGCTAACGTATGTCAGGAAAAAAACAGTTTTATTGCAGCTATCAATCTGACATCATCTCAATACACAATGTTTCCCCGTTAATCAAAATGGTTTAAGAAAATTTCACATCTTTAATAATTTTTGCTTGTATACCTTTTCTGTAACAACTGCTTAGTCACAGATAACGTCATCAGCAAGGGATTTCATCAATCGAACATCAAGAATAGTCTTTGGTTATATTGATAGTTCGTTAATCACAGCAACAGGTACTGGCCAAATTGAATTGGTTATTTTGGAAACTGGAATAAAGAAATAGCCTGAAACTGAAGGGCTTGGCTGACCTCAGAATCTTGACTGAGTGATTTTGTGAGCGTTGGGATCATAATCAGGAAAGCATTTCAAGAGTTCAAGTTTGTCATAGGTTATATTCCTGAACCATGGATAACATACGTATGGAAACAATCCTTAAAATGTGCTATACAAACTTGACATTTCTTTGAATTTATTAAAAAAGCTCGTTTGCACATTGCTACTTGTAAATTTGTCTTTAGAAAAGGTTTGACAGTAATGTCTGGGACTGATACGGCACCAACTGACAATCTATCAACCCTGTCCATAGAGCCTTTCGAGTTCTTGAACGCGTATCCGGTCCGACAGGTGATTATAGGTGTGTTAATGATCGTATGCTCCGTCATTACCGCGGTTATCACCCACATCATCCTCAAACGATGCAAGGATAGTGACGAGGATGACCGCTCTATTCGGCTCTTTCAGTTCGTTGCCTTTGCTAATACGATGGCAGGATTATCTATTTCGATAGTCTTCATGCTGTCTGATCCTGAGGGGAAATTCCCTTACACTACGGTTGTATGTCAGATCGGTAAAACATTCATCTACGTCTTCAACTTTCAAGCAACCGCGTTTGTTACCGCGATAACGGTCAACCGATTCCTTCATGTGAAGTGGCCGCTTCAGTACTACAGACTCGTCAGTTTCAAGAAGATAAACTTAATAATTTCAACGATTCTTCTTATTTCAAGTGTATATTGCGTCTACCTCCCACTTCCAAGCTTTCCTTTCGTCCAGGGGTTACAGCCCGAGTGCTTTGGGTCCCCTTATCTTGAATCTCACCAGCAAACCATCACTCTTTTCTTGCTGATAATGTGGTCAATAAATCATGTAATTATCTTAGGAACTAATATTCTCCTATTAAAAATCACGCGTGACGTCCGCAGATCTCGACGCATCGCCGCGGTAACTGACAAATCGCAAACAACCGCATCGGGAAGCATATCCATTGAAGCATTCCGCGGGACCAACCGCGGCACAAGAAAACGTCAACATCGCGGCGTTATTCTCGTGATCTCAATAAGTGTCATATATTTTCTGTCATGTTTGCCAAGCATGGTTGTTTTATCTATGATCGCCGCTCAAACAGCGGAGTTCTCTCCTTATGTCTATCTTGGTGTGTTTTTGCTCGGTATAGTAAGCAGTGTCTGGAACATCATAGCTTTTATCCTCTTCGATACCAAATTTCGACGGGTAATCTGCGGCATGTTTAAAAGAACAACTCGCTCAGAACGACTAGTGATATTCTAGTAGTGATATTGATATACTTTAGAAAGTATTCAATATGAATAACTACAAGATTCATATATATTTGTTTCGGTATTTTTCTGTTAACGTAATAAATTAATGCAATTCATATTACTCTAATACTGTTTTTAATAGGCAGTCAGGTGTGTTTTAGATGACATTAAATTCCGTACAACAAAACATCAGTTTCATAAACTGCGGTGAACGGGATGGAATATTTGCCAAACCTAAAAGATAAAGTGCACGATTTCTTACCAAGGCGGGAAAGTCAATATTTCATTAAATTCATTCATGTTGTAACGTGAATTTAACATGATGAAAGATGCCGATTTTTTCTGTGTGTGTGAATAAAAATCTTCATTTCTATTTATCCAGGTTTTATTAATGGCCGGGGGGGGGCACTTCCATTGACGAGTAGATACCATGCGCCACCACGGGATCTTGAAAAGCACCCTTAGCACATATTTTCCATTTTCTGAAAATGCACCCCTTAACAAGTATTGGCGTGTAAAAAACCATACCCTAACTAGTATTGGAAACAAAACGAAACCCTTGGCAAGTATTCCCAGAAATGAACCACTAAACAAGTACAGCGATGTATTTTCCATATTCTTAAAATATACCCTAGCTTAACAAGTATTGGAAACAAAACGATACCCTTGGCAAGTATTTTCCGAAATGAACCCCTAAGCAAGTACAACGATATTTTATTGTTATGTCACGGGTCTGTCGGTCGTGTTGCCGTTAGACACCATTATTTTGGTTTAGTATGGCCTAAACCCGTCCTTCCACACCTCGCGCAAAACGGACTCTAAACACGTAGCTGTTGGGGCAGAAAGGACATCCTTCATAAAACTTTTTTTATTTTGTTTCATCATCCCCGCATATTTGACCCTAAACACGCATACTTTTCCGAGCGAAATGGATATAATTTTTTCAACATTTTTGTGTTTTTGACACCCTTATCAGTATGTTACATACGTAACGCGCCCTATCTTGAATAAGACATCCTTTCTACGTGTTTTGTTTTTGGTCGCGCATGTGGCAACTGGTAACGGCTTCACTAAATTCGGGTTAACTTCCTTAGATAACTGTTGAAGTAATGATAATATTTTGAGAGTCGCTATTGACTTGTCATACTGTATCGGAAAAATGAGTTTATGATATTACTATCATGCATGACTTATAATCTGTAGTTAGATATATTTATCTCTCTCTTTCTCTTTATCTTCTGATGACATTGTCGGGGTTTTAAAAATGTGGGGTTTCGAACAAACGTCGATAGTATCTTATTTGAAATTAGCGACATTGGGATTTTTATATGCACTATTTGACTCATCTTTGGAACCTTTATTTAGACACTGGGGAATAGCTGCTCGTAGAGTGTGGAAAGTTCCTTGGCAAACATACAGTGTGTTCTTACCCTTTTTGGCCAAAACGATGTGCATAAAATTGTGATTTCATAGAAGATGCTTAAATTTTATCTTGTCATCTCTTAACGCTGATAACTTTATCGTATCATAAATAACAAAAATGAGTCAGTTTGGTTCATTCTCTGTGCTTGGAGGGAATATCAAATACTTGAATAGTAAATATATGATGGACCCTGGACAGGTAAATAGTGAGTGGAATAAGGTTTAATGCAACTTAGCTAATGCGGATCGCAAGGTTGAGCAAATTAGGGAAATCATTACAATGAGGGATAAAAAGGATGTATCTTATTTAACTGAAAGTGAATTGAAGGAACTGATTGGCTTTCTGTGCATACAGGCTTATTGAATCTTGTTCTCACCTCTTTTTTGTTGTTGTTGAATGAATGTTTTAAAGTGTATTTGTTTATATATTGAATATGTTTGTTTTGTAAATTGGAAAACATGTTTTTATGTTTATGTGCATTTTTATGCAAATAAAGAAGACTTTGAATTGAACAAAGGAAACTGATCAATTGAATGAGTCCACACACAAAAATAATCAGTTTATAATGAAACTGAAATTTTGTTTAGTGCTATCTTTAATGTCGTACAGGCAATATTTTCAAACAATCGATTTTACCATGGACCTACTAGTCCGTGATTTAACCAAAAATGAATCACTATATCGATACCTCTTTGGCATTACCCATGTTCAAAATACATGTAATTTTTGGTAGAACACGGTTATCTCAGACACGACTGATGTGAAAAGAGGGAACATTGAAAGTGCTACACGCATCTACTGATTTTATCAACTATTTGTTATAAGCCACTGAAATCTTTCAAACTGATTGTCTCATATCATTTTTGTTTTTGTCTTATGAAATGCTGCACAGGTCAGAGTATCACGCAGGCAGCTGTGAACCCCAATACTGGCAATGGTTAATCAAGATTTCTATTTTGTTTTTGCATTTCGATTTGCGTCATGATGTTCTGAATTATTACCGGTTAAAAAAATGAATGCGAAAGAAAATAATCACATCTTTATAGACATGACAGAATGTGGGAGTAAAAGACTAGATCTGGCTCTTGGCATGCTTCGAATAAAAACAATATCTACCACATTCCATTTTCATTATGAATTAATGATCAAAATTTAACAACTCTAGTGTACTAGAGACATCTTTGTTTACCAATGGAATGTCGCATGAACAATAGCTAATAAAAAAATCTGAACGTTAAAACTACAGTGCGTTATTTAGCTTAGATCATGTGTTTGCATTATAAATTTGTTTATGATAGCGTTCATGGATAATCCAACTTTTTCACCAGATACATATTTGTCTACCGATGGAATGTCGCACGTAATATAGAAGAATAATGAATAATATATAGATGTTAAAACTACAGCTATTAACCCTAAAATGGTCGGGGGTTGAATCAACCCCCCCCCCCCCTTCAACTTTTCTGCGATCATTCCACCGCACGACATTTTTTGACCGCGTCACTCAGAGAGTTTATACTTTTAAGTCTCGCCCAAATTTTGAGACCAAATTTGTGACGCCCAATACGCGGTTACGACATTACGAAACATTATGTAAGTGCATGTCAGACACAAAATTGCTCATAAACGTGATTTTATGTACAAATTCAATGCAAATTGAGTTTTCTCATCTTATTCATAAAGATATGATTATTTTTTACTTTAAACAGCTGAAATCAGTTGTTTTTAGTTTAATTATGCTTCAAAAAGGTTGTGCAATAAATCTGGTGAAAAAACAAGCAAAAACACAAGGTTAAAAAAGGAAATACATAAGAAATTCATAAAACAATAAAATACATAAGAAATTGATTGCCAAACCGATTTTTTTTTTCAATTACGATTGTTAAGAATGCTACAAAGAATATTTCTACCAAAAATAGGCATTCTAGGAGCTTCATTTAGTGAATTAGTGAATTAGTAATGCATAAATTAACATAATTAATTCATATAAAAAAAAATATCATTATTTTGGAAAATAATACCATACAGCCTTGTAGATTACATCGCACACTACCAGCGTGCAATTTTTTGCGGCGCTCGCGCGATCGGCGGCCGAGATCTCGGGGGGGGGGTTGAATCAACCCTCCCCCCGGCCACAGAACAGCCAAAAAAGCCCGGCCTAGGTAGGGTTAAGCTTCTACCATGTCTAAAAAAAAATTGTGTATATTTGAATAATGATGCTTATTAATAATCTAAAATGTTTATTAAGATTGGGTTATTTTCATTTAAACAATATACATATCCTTTATATTATAATGTTCCTAAATTAATTATTATAGTACTTTAAATGAATGATGACTAAGATAATTAAAAGAACATTTATTTCTGCAACAGAATTTTATCTACAAGTGTTTCATGTGGAACGGTCAAATATATGGCACTATACTACCATGACTACGATATGATATTCATATTAAACTCCAACAGTTTGAAACTGTGAAGGTTAGTATAAAAACTGATTACTTCACCATTTTTGTAGAATATATACCAAACATGTTAGTCATGTTAGTACAGCGTTGGATTAATGCAATGCATCATATATTACTTATTTCTAAATTGCAATGAAATATAAGGCAAGTAACGCTCACCCGTGTAGTATCATAGCAATGCAATATCAATATTTTCAATTGGGTTGATGTATTCAAAGTATCACCTTCATATCATCTGAATTTCATCGATGCAGTTCACAACTGTGTCTTTTCTATGTTATCACTTTCATTCGGAAGCAACAATTACACTAATAAACGCATTTATTTAAGATTATATCGATGTGATATTTCACAACTTGATTTAGTGTTGAAACAATTTGTTTCATTTGTAAACCTATGGTACATAAATCGTTTGAATTTTGGTAGAGAAAACACCAAAGTCATCTTACAACGTCAAACACCGTATTAAGGGTAACACAATCCGTAATTAGTTTACATTGCATACGTTTTAAAAAGGTTTATCAAAATTAGCTAGAAAATTCAGTAGCAGAATAGAAACAAGTTTGAAATTCGTCAGTTAATTAGACAATATATTTTTGATGCTTAATATGCACATGTTTAAACTTGTGCAACAACACGATACATGTTTATACTCTGCATGTTTCACTTTACCACGTTTAAGCTTAATTTAGATGTACAATCGATGGATTTACATACAGAAAGCAAGTGTGTTTAAATAAATGACAGCAAAGCCATAATTTTCATTTTCTTCTCATCAGGAAATGCGTTTTATAATCAGACATATACTACATATAGTTTCTAAAGTTAAAATATGTAGCATTAAATTTGAGCATGGTGTTTGAATCAAATTTGTTTATTGTGTACTAGGAATCGAATCAAACGAACGGATGGAATATATTCAATTTCTAAAATGAAAAAATATCAGACTTTGCCACCAACACAAATTGAACTAAAGGTTTTTATTATGTCTCTTTTTGGAGCATTAAAGGGATATCTAGTCCTATTACAAAACAAAATCACCCTTTGTATATCGCCTTTTTCAATTTCAACTTGAGTTCCTAATTTGATATAGAGGAAATCTTAGGTGATTAACAATTTCTTATTTCGTACGAAAGAACAAAATATTCCCGGTCTCATGAGTCGCAAATTCCTATGATTAATCATGTGTTGGCATACACAACTTCGTCTTTATCTGGTAGCTTATCTTCCATGGAAGACACTCCAACAGAAGTTGACGGCATCTGGATAGGTTTCATATCCAGATAAATGTGAGCGGTAGTCTCATCTCCTTCTCCCGAGGGAGCATGGTTGAAATACTGATGGTAATCTGACTCGCTTCCGGACATCGTCCCGTCTGCATTCGCGTAATGATATTCAAATCCCTTGGGAGAAAAACTAGGGCTTACGTAATCATCGTCAGGTCTCTCCTGGAGGACTGGAGCATCATTCATGTCGGTATTCATATCATTAGAACCCTCGGGAGTATCACAGTCATGGCCTCTCGTGCCTTCAGGGGTCTCTTCGGCGGTTGATGTAGGATTGGTAGGCTTTAGGTCCATGTAGTAGCTTGCACCTGGCCCTGAGGAATGCGACGGCCGGTCCTTCCTGAGTTCGGTATAGATTCCCTCCGCCCGCTATGACCAAAAAATAAAAATAAATAAGAACCATATCTCTTTGAAGTGCCAGTTGTGCAGTACATAACCAAGCACGAATTATGATAATCCTATGGTGAAAAAAGAATGTTCCGGAAATAAAATGTATATTGTGTGACATGAAACGAATACAATATGATTATGCAATTTTGGTACATCTTCATAATGATAGAACCCCGGGGGGGGGGGCACTTACATTGACGAGTGGATACCATGCGCGACCAAAAAACACGTAAAAAGGATGTCCTTTTCACGATAGGGCACGTTACGTACGTAACGTGAAAAGGGTGTCAAAAACACAAAAATAATGAAAAAAGGGTATCTATTTCGCTAGGAAAATTACGTGTTTAGGGTCGAATTTGCGGGGATGATAAAACAAAATTAAAATGTTTATAAAGGATGTCCTTTTTGCCCCAACACTACGTGTTTAGAGTCCTATTTGCGCGAGGTGTAGAACCAAAAAGGTAAAGCTGACAACCAAAGGACCCGTAACAATAAAACATTCCTGTACTTGTTTAGGGATTCATTTCAGGCAAAATTTGCCAAGAGTATCGTTTTGTTAGAGTTTCACACGCCAATACTTGTTAATGCTAGGTTCCCACTGCCGATCAAACCAACCCAACCAAGCCCGATCACCCATTTTTCCCCGACCAATCCCGACCACATGCCTAAACACGAGCTCTTCCCGACCGCTATTTGACCATTCACGACCCATATTCGACCATTCACGACTCCTTCACGACGTACATTCGACCATAACTTAGATCTCTTCTCGATCATTCCGATCTACATACGATCCCAACGCGATCCCTACTAGACTAGCTGGACGTCCATCCGATCTCTTCACAATCTAGACCCAAGCAGATCAACTTGTTCGAAAAGAGATCCAAGATCAGTGGTGAATTGACTGTGGTTGCACAAACATTATCGTCAGCTGATGGTACAGTACTCATTTCAGGGGTCCACCAGAGGCACTACCTCAAGCGCTACTTTAATTCCCCAGCTGGTTCAGTGGATTGGCATCACGATATGATTTAGTTCACTACAGTGACTCCTTAATCGCTCTCTTCTGTATATATGAGGAGTTCTCTTCCAAAAGGTGTATTTGCGTGTTGTTAGAAACTACCATTATGCCCCACGGAAGTACTCTATCTCAGGACTTTGAAATCACACTTAAGAAGAAAAAATCTAGGTCTCCTCATTGTTTCTTTTTCCCCCTTCTTTTACTGTTAGGCAATTTATTTTTTTTTTTTGTAATTCATGGATAAGAAACTTTTCGAACAAACTGAACTGAACTTATCACTTTTTGGATCGAAACTAATTTTCTTGCATGATTTTCTTGCTTTATAATCTTTGCATCAGAATTACAGTATTTTTGTAATTGAAAAGATGTTTGGTACTACAGAATCGGAAAATCGCATTGAAGAGAGACATACTAAAGCTTTTCGACTTGCACTCATCAGAGTATATCGCAAGAATGAACACAAAGCCAAATCGAACAGTATATATATATATAATGTTCGATTTTGGCTTTCTGTTCATTCTTGCGATATATTTTTGTAATGTTCATGGATTGTATAAATCTGCTACAAAATCGCCATACTCATATGAAAAACTAACTAACTTTGATTTTGAATTTATTTAGCACATTTTGGAAACAATGTTCATTTATTAAAAAAAAAATAATAAATAAATAAATAAGTAAGTTTGGGTTATAGAAAGTGCTATAATTATGCCCCCGTCAAAGTAATGTATCATTGTGGTGTGAAAGCACACTGCAACAGAAGTAGGTCTCCCCCAATCATTTTGACATTTTAAATTTTATTTCATGGGTTTAGCACCTTTTGAACAAAACTGATACGAATTTAGCACCTCTTTGGAACAAAACTGAAATGGATTTAGAACCTTCTGTAGCAGAACTCTTTCGTGCCTGATTTTGAAGACTTTCAATCTGAATTTCAGTAATGTTCACTGTCACTGTCTAATCACTGTACTATAGGTCTACTGATTGTCCACATATTCATGTCAAAACTCACTTTTTATTTTTGGAAAGGGCTGTTTAAATAGTCATAAGGACTTTAGCAATAAATAGCACAGTGATCCATAATCATGATACAGCTATCTTTTCTAATAATTTTTGTAATGTATCATATTAAGATGATATTTCGAGTTGTATGCGTGTAGGCTGGGGAGAGGTTATACAAGACCCACTTTTGATAATGGAATGATTGCTTGTTCATGATAAAGAGTTCATTGTTATGGTAGTGAAGATTAGATTACACACTACAGCATAAGAAATATATATTTTCCCAACAGCATAAAAGGTACACAAAATTTAACTTTTAATAGCACAACTTACACAGTAAAGTTTTATCAAAGAAAAGAAAACAGATTTTACATATTACAAAGTCAGTAATTCGGCACTTCTGAGCTCACAACACTGCTTTTTTTTCATCTTCTTTTTGGAACTTTAAAATATTTGAAATGTTTCCTGCCCTGCTTTTAGACATTCCACAGTACACTCGATATCAAATTCAACAGATATTACGTGCTCGTGGAATACCTAAAGACGGTATGATTCAAACTTCCAAAAACACAAAACTTCATAAAGAATTAATAAAGATGAAATTCTCTTTAGCTCTAACACAACAGGAAAGGAAGCACATTATCCCAACATCATGAAATAATAATGTTAATAACACAAGCTCTCTTAAACAGTGTCAACGTTTACAAAATCAACGTTCGCTTTAAGAATAAAGCCAGCATCCATTGGGCACTTCGGAGTTCTCATTACAGTCACCATTGACTATTCGCGGAGCTTTGAAATTTTTGTATTAGTGTTTCTTGTGCTACTGCATTAAATAACACAGGTTCAGTGCCAGTTGAATGCATCCAGTTTGGCTTATACAGCGAATAAAAAAGTAATGATACAAACTTGAACAACTAGTCTGTGAAAGATATTATGATCTGAAAGATAACCAAGGTTCAAAGTACAAAGCAATAAAAAGAAAGAAAAGAACACCAAAATTTCTTGGAATTGAAATTAACTAAACTTCTAAAAATAAGTTCCGAAACTCTACTTCGAACAAAACCTTATGTCATTCGACATCACTGGAGTGTTTATTCATTTCCTTTGATCACGAACCACATTTGCAATATCTATGAAATCATGGAAAGTTTGGGCCAAGTCAAACGTAAACTTAGCCGTGATTGTCTATGACAACTCCTTTCACTTTTAAGAAAAAAATCAACATGTTTTTAACTATGCTATGGTATTCAATAAATAACGTGATGAAGAATGTTTTTAGTTCTGATAAACTTGTAAGAAAACCCGAAGTTGGACAAATGCCATTCAAAAACACCCAAATATCAAGTCTTATTCTCTAACAGAAATGTCAAAAGTCAAAGATGTAAAACTTTGTTCAAGGACTTAAGTACTGATACCGAGTTCTTTCACAGTTCATTCACATAGGTCCTGCGCGTCCCGTGCTGCTTTTGACATGACGGTTCTTACAATGATAGGCCCATTTCAGTCAATCTGATGACAGATGCTAGAGTCGTCAATGTCTGCTTCAATTGTCTCTTGGCTGAGGCTGAAGGAAGTGCTTGGTGTACAGACAATATCCATGGCACGACGGATGACAGATGTAGTGGTTGTTGAGACAGCTGCAGGGAAATTGCTCTCTGGCTGTTGCGAGAGAAAAGGTTGCACATTGGGTGGCTGTAGATGGGAATAGTATGACATCTGAGGAGTGAGATGGGCTGGTGGTGCAGCTGCAGCTATGTTTGTGGCAAGCTGAAAGTCCTGAAGTTGTTGCTGCTGTCTGAACTGCTGGTGGTGTTGCCCTGCTAATCCAGCGGCTGATGAAGGGGGAGCTCGTCTTCTGTTTGCTGAGAACTGATGTGAGGGAAGATTAGGTAGGGTAAACATTGATGTTGTTGCCTGCTTAGGTGCCTGCGGAGCTGCCTTCTGAGCTGTCAGTCGCAATTTCTCCTCTCGGCTCTCATCCACAAGGTCGAGAGCCTGCCTAGTGACTCGGGTGATGAACGATTTCATCCTTTGCTGATCCATTTGGCGCATCAAGTACACCAATAACTGGCCACTCTGAGAAGCTGCATCCCGTGCACCTGTAATGGCACCACGCACGGACTCCAACTCAGATGTCAGCGAGGAGATTGCACTAGCTGCTTTTTGACCGCCTCCAGATGAAGTTGATGGTGCTGACAAATCAGAAGCGGCATCACCATCATCATCTGTTTCCTCTGGGGCAAGCTCCTTCCTCTTTTCAGCAAACTACAAATATATTGGACATAAAGTAAATGGAAATATCTGTATATCCATCCATATTATGCACAATGTGAACATTCATTAGAGTTGGACTACAATATCAACATTTTTATAATTGAAAAGCACACTGTAATTGGCACTAAATCTCATTGTCCCATGGTCTTTTGGCATTTTGTTTTTATCTGATAGAGTATGTTGACAGGCTATCTGGAGTACTTATTTGATACAAGGGTTTACTGGGTGTTATTCCAAAAGCCTTTTGCCGAAAAATTGAAGAAGGAAAAAAGAAAGGAAAAAGAAAGAGAGAGAGAGAAGAAAAAAATCTTACATTGGATCCTCTCTGATGACGCAACTGAACCAGGTATGGCCGGATGAATTCAAATTTGTTCAGAATCCATTCCTGTCTTGCTGTTCGCTCTGCAGCACCAGATCCTGACTTGCGAGATGTCTTGATGAGTCTCGAAAACAGGGTTCTCATGTTGAGATACCAAATCGATGACAGATCTCCGGGATTCAAGTCCAATTCGTCCTCCTTTTCCCGCCATGTCCTGCTCTTTTTTTCTCTCATTTTGAACTGGGCAGATGACTTATCGTACAGAAAGGTGTGCTCCCTCAGCCACGTCACGAGATCGTCCTCTTCATCTGTTCATCCTGAGTGAGCATTCGACGCATGGACCTCCGGGTTTTGAATTCAGTCTGAATAAAATCAATGTTCATAAATTATAGGCCTACCACTGTAAATGATCATTCATTCTCTCTCTCTCTCTTTTGGGGGCGGGTATTACAAGGAAATTATACATTTATTTATTTATTTGCCACTTGTGGGACTTGTTTTTCATAGGGGTCCACGTTTAATGTATAAGGAATTTAAAGAATTGCTCTTACTGATATTTTTTATATACAAAAGTAATAGTAAAAAGTAATAATAGGCCTACTGGTACGAAGAAAATGTGATAAGATCAGCACGTAATTGTGTCTTTGCCCTTGGTTGAGTTGCGATCCGAAAGATCCGAGTGCGGTCGAGAAGTGATTGGGATGTGATCGTAAAGCTGTCGAGAAGTGAGCGAGTTCGGTCGAGTAAATGTTCAGGGCAGACATGTATCGATCGTGAAGCAGTTGAGTTGTTGATCGAGTTGATCGGGAACCAATCGTGTAGAAGTTGTGTGTGAATCGAGATGATCGGGTAGTGATCGGCGGAAAAAATCCACCCCGACCAAACTAGACCTCTACACGCTCGATTTTCGATCAACTCGATCTCTACTCGACCAGTACACGATCGCTGTACGATGGCTTGCCTTCACGACTCCTACACGATATTTTTTGGCATGCCAAAAAATGTCGTGTAGGAAGCCAGATCGATACCGATCAAGGTAGACCGACCCCGATCGCCCTTGCCGACCGAGCCCGACCAGGCCAAAATAGCTTGATCGGGCTTGGTCGGGCTGGTTTGATCGGCAGTGGGAACCTAGCATAAGGGGTGCATTTTCAAAATACGGAAATTACGTGTTTAGGGTGCTTTTCGAGACCCCATGGTCGCGCATGGTATCCACTCGTGAATGGAAGTGCCCCCCCCCCCCCGGGATAGAACATTTCTGTGCTAATGATTAAATGAATATCACCAATTGACCTAATATCCAATGTATTAAGAACGGAACCGTTGGACATAATTATAATGAGGATGGTTAAACAGTTTGGAAACTCTCGAGTCCTTTTTATATTGCAGATTAAATTCTCATTTAAAAATCATTATATATGTCTGATTAAGTCAGATTTGTTTTTAATTAAATGATTCATTCTTGATGATTTTATTTTTCTTATCTCGAAAATATTGAATAATAATGATATTATTCAGCATTATGAAAAAAAAGGAATATAATTATGAACATACCTTATTATCTTGATGGTGAGTGGCATTTCGGTTGGGGTATTGAAATGAATAAAACATGCAAGACATTAAATCCTAAGTGTAATAAGTGAGCAACATAAATAATTATTAACCGTATCAGACATCTGAGCAGGGCAAATTTGAAACATTGTTGCCTGCTTAAGACTGGGATCGAATGGCCGGTCAATAAAATTCAAATTGTTTATCCACGGGCCCAATGTACTGCCCGCTCAAGAAAGTCAATGAGAAAATGAGTGGACATGTGGCGGGCAATAAAAGGCAGCGCTAACATCCGGGTATTCTATGCGTTTCTGTACGCGTTCTTGAACCGCGCAGTTATATGGTAATCAAGTTGAGACAACGCTGGATATCGATACTGCATCCCTAGGCCAGGGACGAGTCATTTCAATTACGTCACAATGGTAAAGTTCAGAGGCCCAGTCTGCTCAACATGAGAAACTAGATTCTCATTCTAAAATTTTTAAAATATCTAAATTTTAACGATTTTTGCTCTAGATGTCTGATTTGGTCATGTTGGTCATGTTGGTTAACAACAGCAACATTGACTGGCCTGGGGGCAAAAGGATCGCCCTCACTAAATTGATATCACCCTTGTCTACGACTCGGGCGATATAAATCTAGTTTGGGCGATATATGTCGTATCGCCCCGAGGCCAGTCAATATTGCTTTATTGGAAAGGTTTTAGATATTATATTCACAATGCACATGAATCTTGAATGTGGACTGCATATTATCTGATGCTTTTTTATATCGTTGACGATCAGTTTGTAAGCTAAAATTACCACACAGCTTCAAATAATTTTGATATCATGTCTTTTAATCTCCATACCTTTCTGAGAACATGAAAGGGGAACATTAAAGATATCTAAACAAGTTTTTGTTTGAAGTTGTAGAACAAACTAAATAGCACATAGTAAAACTGAAAAGATATGGTAATATATTAGAAAATGGGATCCTAAATTATTTTTAAAAATCAATTACCATTTTTAGAACAAGGGTGAAAAGGGAGAACAGGAAAGACCAATAAAGCTATGTATTCAGAGAGCACGCACAATCAATATATATTCGCGCACGCAATCTCATCATTTTGAGAAAATCACACCCTCTCAATTTATAACCAAAATACCTCTTTCAAGTCTCTTATTAGTTTAGGATGCTTGTTATCTATATTATGTATCTACAAAAAAGTTGTTATTCTTAGTTATGTAATTACATCAAAGTTCTGATACGTCATGGATTTGTGGAAATAAAACCTAATGATTATAAAAAAGCACACACCTCCTATTGATATAATACACTCTTGTGATGTAGGTATATTTCGAAAACATACCCTACATTCAATGAAAACACACACACACATACTCACAAACAATTTCAAATCTTTTGGAAATTGCACAGAGATTTTGCCGGCAAATAACTGGAAGGTTTTAGATCATTATTCTAGATTGGTGAAAATCAGTGAAACTTCGGAAATTCATAAGTGCATTTTACTTCAATCTTTAGTAGTAATAATAATAATAATAGGCATTTATATAGCACCATCTATCTAGAAATATTCTATTCCGAGGCGCGTTGTTATTATTATTACCCCGGCTTTATCTCGAGCAGCCTTTCAGCGCTCATGCAATCAAGGAACTATCCTGCCAGGCACCCATTCACCATACCTGGGTCGAGTGCAGCACAATGTGAATAAATTTGTTGCTGAAGGAAATTACGCCATGGCTGGGATTCGAAACCACGACCCTCTGTTTCAAAGTCAGAAGACTTATCCACTGGGCCACAACGCTCCATTATATCTTGTCAAGGGGACACCAGTTAATCTAAAACAAACCTTTCTTTCTTCTGGTACAGTACATAAGACCAGGTGAGATTAGTATGATGAAACCGACTGAGACAATAACACCAATAGCTATTGTCATGTAAGGAGTTCTTCGATTATTTGATGTACCTTTCTGACCCGGTAGATCTAAAATCAAACATTAAAACACAAAGTGAAAGAGACACTGTTTCAAGTTATATTATGAGTCAGAATCAAACACAGCTTCTGTACAGTAGAGAGTGTAGCATTTAATAAGTACTAAACGTTTGTAGCGTCCTTTTTTGGCAGGATCATTACATGCTCCTCAAATCTCATAAACATGCAGATATTGATTGTAACAGACACGACCGCCAGTGACGTAACTACGGGAGGGGCATGGGAGGGCACGTGCCCCCCCCCCCCGCCCGAATCGGCTGACCCCCTCCCCCCCCCAAAAAAAAAAAAAAAAAAAAAAAAAACGGGGAAAGGAGAAAGAGAGGGAGAAAGGAAAAGGAACGGAGTGGGAAAGAAGAAATTATTATTCACTATAATGGTATATTACATTATAATCATGTTGTGTTATATTACATAGGAAAAAAATTTATTATAACTTTATGAAACATAATTGCTAAGGACCTATGTTATTATTATTCTTGGTGCTCGCATTGTTCGTTTAAAAAGATATATAAACCTGTTGTACGAAAAACTCCCGTTTCAAGTCAATATACACCAAATATATAATTGTTTTATGTGGTGACATATGCATCTTTTTTTCAAGACTACTTAAAATGATTGCCCTTCGTTAAAGTTTTAATATAAAACATTTCCTGTCCGTGATTACGTTCGCATCAGTGAAGTGGTGAGATAAGTCTGCTCTCCGTGAATTCCTAAAATCAGTCCTTCAAATGTCCCTTTTTCTGATCTGAATATCAAAATTTTCAGTTCGTGCTTCGCGCTCGCATTATTTGGTTAGTGAGATGCGTATGGTAATCATGATTACAATGACTACAAAAAGTGCTTCATGTGTTCAGATGTAATTCTCACAAAATCAGCAAGCGCTTGGCTTTCGCAATAGATGACTATGGTGAGATATGTATACTATTAAGGGATTATTAAATTATAGTCCTTAAAGATCTCTGTTTGGGGTCAATATATACAAAATTGAGCAAGACAGGTACGTATCATTAGTACAAAATCGATTATAATGTCCCTTTTTAGGTCCAAATATCAAAATTTTTCAGCTCGCTCTTCGCGCTCGCATTATTAGATTGCTTAGATGCGTATTTTTATTCATGATAACAATTACTACAAGTGCTTCCTTAAAATCTCTCTATTAGGTCGGTATACCTGACAACTGAGCGCGCTTCGCGCGCTCACTAAGTGACTCAAAATTTTGCTGGTGCCCCCCCCCAATGCCGTGACCCACGGTACGCCACTGACGACCGCAGTGTGTTGATGGTAAACAAATTCACATTCATCACTTTAAATCTGAGTATTATTGGTTGCTAGTAAGATTATCATTAATTTCTATATTCAATTATCAACGTTCAATTACAAGTTTCTTTAATGATGCCCCTTTTCAGAGGTAAAGTTTCCATTTTAGTCGTGAAGCTCAAAATAAAAAATGCAAATCATGAGCCTTCGTGTTAATTAAATGCAACTAAAAACACGCATATGCGAGTCGACACTTGTCATTGTATATAATTTACACATCACGCACACCCACAGACATTTCCCCTGAAGACACAGCAACCAAACATTCTGCTTTATTACTTTATATTTTAGATTTTAATTTAGTTGTTAAATGGTCTGTAATAATTTCTAGTGAAAAAAATAAAACGATGAAAAAACAAGGAAATACTTAAAAAACTGCAAAAACCATTTTTTTTTCTTTATGTCATAAAGAAAAAAATTGGCTTTTGCAATTTTCCTTTGTGGAAATCTTTAAATCAGTTTACAAAGATGAAAACTAGAAAAAAAAGAGAGAAAATGTTAAGTGAAATCGGGTGTTAGATATGCAAATAATGTTTTTCACGAATAAATAAAAACAATATTACTTTTCATTTGTTTTATACTGACTTGTAGTTCATGAGGTAAAAAAAAAAATGTACGTGCAAAATTTTGGCACCATCGCGAAAACAGTGGCCGAGATCAGAGAAGGGGGTCATGATGCCCCCCTCCCCCAGTTCTCAATACGTCTCAAATAGCCCAGTGCTTTTAGGGTTAATGGATAGAAAGTTGAATGAATATAATAAGTTACTACAGGTTTTGTTTTACCTTTTATAAAAGCTGGTTCACTGCACAACCCTCTCCCATAGGTCACCACAACTACGTCATCATCCTGGTCAATGCTGATATTTGTCCCGGGGTCTATGCACCTTGAACCATCCACGAGGCGACAACTTTCTTGGGAGGCCTTCCAAATGAAACAGACATCACCCAATGACTGATTCGCCTTTGACAATTGCAGCACTTGCCCCTCTTTTTCTCGAGTGACTGTTAAGCCTGTAAGATGTAGGAAAAGAACGTTTATGTTACAGGCCAAATTATTGGTCAATACTACCATATTGATGTGATATCAGATACAGTGCACTATATTTGATTTGAGAGGGAACATATCATATCGGGAATGACAGCAAAACCAAGCAGAGTAATTTTGTTACAATCAGTAACTAATTGAAAATAGAATTTCAGTTAAAATGTGATAGTACGATTAAATATGCTTTTGAAAGAGATATTATTTATTTATAGTACATATTATTAAAAATAAAAAGACAATGAACAAAAATGATAGGCAGCAAACAAATGGGAGAGGGGCTTGGGCGGCGATCCCCCCCCCCCCCCCGAAAAGAAACTCTTGACCCCACAAAAAATAAAATGGCCCATTCCGCCACTGGCAACACATATTAATAAAGGAAATATATAAAGTCGATTGAAACTTGTATGAAAATGTCTTCTTTTCCTGCCCATGGCCTTATTGTTCATTGCAAGTTAAAGATGAAGGAATGAAGAGTTTTTATAGTGTAAATTTCTCCGAACAAAAAAAATTATTATGAAAAAAAAATAAAGAATTGTATTTGATTCCTTGTTCCGTTTTCATATCTATATCATTTATAAAATGAACAGAATTCTGGTGCTGTTTTTTTCTCCCTATATTTTCTTTGAATTCTGTTTATGTCAAAGTAGTGTTGACTTTGAAGACACCATAGACATCATGGCAATTTCACTTTAGAATATTAGGATGAAAGGTTAAGGCTTCTGGATATACAGGACAGAGCAAAAAAGTGCGATTTGTGTTTAAAATGTTTATGTTTATTTAAAAGACAAGTCCATACCAATGTCAAGTTGATTCGAATAAAAAGAGGAATAATTCAACAAGCATAACACTGAACATTTCAACAAAGGATAT
This sequence comes from Lytechinus variegatus, assembly GCF_018143015.1. NCBI lineage: Eukaryota > Metazoa > Echinodermata > Echinoidea > Temnopleuroida > Toxopneustidae > Lytechinus > Lytechinus variegatus. The sequence continues at coordinate 39,293,744 of NC_054747.1, read as the reverse complement.
GTACATGTATAAACTTGATTTTCTTTATCAAATAGGGTATAATCTAATATTAGAACACACGAGTCCTTACCAAAGAAGGTAATGCAAGTTATTTTATGCTCTTATTGTAGAGGTGTCGGTTCAAACGAAATCAACAAAATACTACTAATCGCCCCCTTTCCCATTATTGGGAGTCGAGATAGATGTCTAGTTATCACGGATATCGCATACACGACGAAAATGACGAAGAACCATCAATGGTTACAAATATGTGAAACTAAAGTCGACTGAAACTTGTTTGAAAATGTCAATTTTTCCTGCTCAAGGCCTTATTGTTTAATTCAAATTAAAGATGATGAAACATATAGAGTTCTTATAGTGTAAACTTCTCCGAAAAAAAATTATTGTTTTGCAAACAATAACAAACAAAAAATGCATTTGATTTAGGTTTAGTAGTGACAGAAGCAATTTTATGGAAGAAATTGAAAGGTGATCATTGTTTTCTCAATGAATTACTGAGGCCATGTTAAAGCAATGACGACATGTGTACTTAGAAAGCGAATGGTTTCCTAGTAAGAAGAAAATAAAAAGACTTGTAAGTAGAATAAAAAATATCTTATCCTTACCATAGTTCTCTGGTTGTAAAGCTGTAAATAACCAAACAATGAAGCACAAAAAACAAAAAAGTGAGTCAATGACAATTCATAAGTGGTTTTAATCTTGGGAGATTACGATTTGTTATTTTTCCATCACAATGCACAATAGAGATAGAAATATCAAGTAGACACGTTCTGTCATAAACTGAAACAAAAAATGTCTTTCTTTCCATTATCAATCACACTCGAGTGAAGTGTATTATAGCCAATGCATAGATTACAAATGATGTACATAAAATAGCACTAGAAATGGCACATAGTGTAATACTTTGTGCATGTCTAAGTTATACGTAAAATATTTCTTATTAATGTACCAAGCGTCAGAATTTATACTGGAAAACATAATTAATGATACATTTCATTTCATTTATTTGTCCGCTAAACGGATAATTGTATAACTTGACAATTCTTGCAACAAACATAAAATTCACAGAATAACATAACAATGAACATACCAGTAACATAATAACATGAACATAATCATCGTGATTGTACATAGTTATAAAATACATGTAATGTATACATGAATTAAAATAGATGACTTTGTCGGCAAAGCTATTGAGCATTTATTTATTTATTCAGCTATTTATTCATTCATTTATTGGTTGATCATATTCTTAAAGTTTTTATGGTATAAACGTTGTGAATATATATTATGTATTAAACATTATTTATTTTCTTCATTCTGAAAGTGATATAATTAAAGCTGTAGCTAAATCTTGGTTTTACATCTTTTACAGGAGCAAGTAGAGCCAATAATGAAACACGAGCTTCCGCTCTGAATACACTTTGGGGATGAAAACGTTTCTTAGAAAATGAAAAAAAAACATACATATGAATTATCGGAATGACAGTTTTCAGAAAGAGTTAACAGGTCTTCAAGATAATTTGCAATATTTGGTCTAAAACGAACAATATCAACAGAGTCTAACTTAACATAATTCAGTACCTATAAAGGTATGCGAAGGGATATCCATCTCCAGCTTTCCGTAGGAGAATGTCAGCTTTAAAGCTACGTGTATTAATGATTTAAGCTCACACACGAAGTAGGTGGTAAAATTAGTAACTTCATAACTTACGAGCTGTAGAAGCCACTGTTGTCAACATGCTACTATTTCCTGCGCTATTCTGTGCCCATAGAGACAACACGTACCATGTGAATTGATTCAGTCCGTCAAGACTGAGAGATAATTGTGTCAAGTTGGTGACAACACTACACTCTTCCTCCTTCGCCAGTGTGTTTTTTGGACAGTATTCAAGGTGAACGTCTGATGAAACCCGCCATCGAACCCTGGCTGCCAAGCGAAGAAGAGAGTTGAAGTTGTTGTCTGGTTTTGGTCGACGATGAGTCGAGAAGGTGGATCTGGGATGGCTGTATGGAGTTGAGGAGTCTTGATGTTGTGGTCATTACATTAAGCAATCATTACTTACAAGGAAATTACACAAATATCATGAAGATTACAAAGAAGTTATTCTTGCAAGGGCTTTGGGGAAGAATGGAATCATGGCCCATTAATGAAGAGTGCCTCGGCTCGATACCAATACATTTCCCAGAATAAAAGAGGACAATAGTCACACTTAAATTCTCAATCACCGTCTCAGCCAAACAGGTAAACTTGTTATCGTCTTCTGATGAAATGTTTGAAACACTCAAAATCAGACGGACGACTTTGGTGGACATACAATTCAGAGAAGTTCGTTACACTGCCATCAGACGACTGGCTAGGACATGCCGAAAGTTTAATCGATCTTTAAACAGAATTAACAATAGTTACTATGTATAGAATGCAATATGTTGGAAGCAACAGATCAGTAGGCGAAACTAGAATGACACATAAATGGAAAATAGTTTTAACCCACTTGAAATCGCAAATCGCAGGACTAATTTGTATTGGGACCAGTGCTAAAAAGAGTTGTCGATGCATGTCACAATAGAAAGAAGACCTATGCAATTCTGAATGGAATGAGAAATAGTGTTGCGCAATTTTATCAATATTCATGACATTTTATTTCACAATTCATTACTTAAGCAGTAGTAGCAGTAGTTATTGGTACTCACATAAAAGGTTCAAAATCACGCTTGCATTAATTGGGAAATACAAGGGTGTATCAGGTTGAACTGCCTGACAGAGAAGATGATTCCCGTGGTCAAACCTATTGAGTACGAAGGTCAGATTGCTTTCAGCATCATATCGATCAGCGCTGTTGATGGATGTCCTCAGGGTTGAATTGCCTGTGACGTTCCTCGATCCGATATACCAATGGATGAGAGGAGCAGGGTATCCATTGCGAGCTGTGCAGGTGATGTTGGTTTTTGTACCGTCTTGAAGACCCTCTGGGACCGTTAGTTTAACATCATCCGGTATGGCTTGGGGCGAACAAAATAGATTAGTGAAATATAAGATAGGTAAAACTTGGTGTAATAATGTATTTGGTCGGTACCGGCGAGCATTTCCTCAACTATATTTAACGTACAGATCAACCTCTGAGCTTAAATGGAAAAGCCAACATGGCCAGTGAAATTTCCAGCAAAGGCACTAACAAGCTATTGTTTTTGATGATGTTTAATAACTTTATTCATGTACCATCAAAATGTTTTACTAATGATATATTGAAATCATGGCTAAACACCATGTAAACCGTTCCTCCATTTAATTCACCTTTATTAACAATGGTATGCAAAAGACTTCAATTTGCCACCCAGGCTCACACAAAAAATTGTCTATATTATGTGTAATCTCTAATATCCTTATTTGTAGATTACCCGATTGTAGTGGCGTTACCTGCATGCTACTAAGGATGGGAAATGCTTACACAACTCTACTCTATGCTTCCGATAATAACCAAATTAGTGCACAATTTGTTTCCATAGCACTTCTCCAGGTTGGTTATTCTAGTTCCTCTTCAATAAATATATTTTGCAAACAAGGATAACAGATTTGTATTTTATTTTAGCACAACTTAAGTTGGTTTTCCTTAGTCATGTGCATCCTTTTTGGACATGTTTCTGAGGTGCTTAGACACCGGTGGATGTATCAATTGCATAATAGGAGCGAACTCCACTTCTTTATCCCCTATCACTTACACCAAGATCGATGCTCTGTTAAATTTTTCGCATATTCGATGAAGTTCCATTACTGCAAGTTCTGGGATTCCACGGGAGCACCTGGCTCCTTATGCAAGGCGTTTATCTTCATTTGCCACTTATGTGTAATAAATGGGTACCCAGCAGGAAGGGATTCCTTGAATGCTCGATGCTCCCAATCAAGGTAGCCGATGTAAAGCCAGGTTAATAATATGCAGAGCTTAAAAATATTTGTATTTAGTGCTAAATGATGCATATTTTTGTTGCTATTATTATTGTTAACTCTAGGTCTGTTCGCATCCTACAATATCTACTTAACCCACTCATATAAAGGCCTACACCTATGCTACAATGAGCAATAAAGTTTAGGTAAACTTACCAAAAGAAATACCAGGGCTCAGCAATAAACAAATAATTTGAAAAATGACCTCCATGACTATAGATATCGAAAGAAAGCAAGCTGAGAATATGAGAACAAAATACGACAGAGTGCATTATGGTGTTTTAAGAATCCATATTGATTTATAGCACTGGAAACGAGTGTTATAGAATCGATACAATAGTGATTCAGTTTCACAACAACAATAAGACATCAATTTAAAATGACATTTTGCGTGACTTGATGAATGACTGAGATGGCGCTCTTTGTTGCATGGTTGTTTATTTCAATTCAATTCAATTCAAGGTTTATTAAAAAAACATGAGTCGCAGCCAAATGACTGAATTGTTCACGTATACAAAGTAAAAACAATTAAAAGACTCATTACATATTTCAAACATTAAAAAACAGTAACCTTTGTAAAAACTGACATAAGAAATATGTGTATAGGCAAGAATACTTAGGCAATGAAAATTTATATACATGTATATAAGATAATGAGGAAAGGGTAAATTAAAATAATCAAAACAAAATACGTAAACTGTAAAAGATCAATAAAAATATATGGATATTAAAGTAAAAGAGTTGATTTCCTCATTCATTGAAAAACTTGATATTGCAAGTAGGCTTGTATTACTTTCAAATGAGCAATGGGTTTATTGATTGGGCATGCCTTTATTCAGGAGATCTATGAAATATGGTATGGGGCTATTGCGAAATCGATTTGTCTTACATTTGTATTGGTTAATTTTTTTTTGAGGAGGTAACCAGGTACGGAATGTTGGATGTTTGGTTAAAGATATTGCGAAATCCAGGCTGAGTTTCTCCATTCTGTATTCCAGAGTAGGAATTTCACATGATAGGCAAGCACTGGCAGAATCTGTGTAGTTTAGGCCCAACATGATTCTTCATGCTCTTTTTTGAATTTGCTCTAAACTTCTTACATGTTTCTTTGTAAGCCCACCATTAAAAACTGGGGTGCAATATTCCATAACAGGACGAATGTAGCCCATGTTTACCAATTTCAGATGCGATAGACAGCCCATATCGCTTCAAAAGCCTAAACATGTACAACTTCCTGTTACATCTTTTGATGATTTCCATGGTATATAGGTCCCACTTTAGATTTGATTGGACGATTACACCAAGAATTTGAACAGATTGAAGTTTTTGTAGAGGTAAGTTATTCATATGAAAGCTTGGCGCAGCAGGAGGATATTTGGAGAATGTCACACAGTTAGTGAAGAACATTTTGAAGGGTTCAACTTCATGTGGTTAAGGGAGGACCACTGATCCAGATTGTATAATGTAGATTGTAAGTCAGAAGGATAATTTTCTTTACGACATTCCAACAAAGTAAGATCGTCTACATATTTATAGCAATCGACTGATGTGTTTCCACAAGCATCATTTATAATAATCAGGAAGAGGATAGGGCCTAATTTAGTTCCTTGGGGCACGCCAGCATGATTGGGTCGGTAATTAGACAAAGTGCCTTGATATTTGACACATTGTTGACGATTTTCCAAAAAACTTATAATCCATTTAATGATACAAGGTCGTACATTGAGTTTGATCAACTTCCTAACGAGGATGTTATGATCCAGCCTATCAAAAGCCTTTGTGAAATCAGTACACACAACTGTGATAGACTCTTGCTCTTTCCGCCATTGTCATACATTTTGTGGAGCAAACTCACAAGAAAATGGGTGGTCGAAAAACCAGATTGGTTTCCGAATTGTCGTGAGTCAATTTTGTCAGTGATATCTTGAAGAAGCCATTTGGCTATAAAAGATTCTGCAATTTTTGCAAATTGACTTGTTAATGCAATTGGTCTGAGATTGTTAATGAATTAAAGTCTTTACAACTGCTTCAATAAAAACCGGAAATATACTCTGACAAATGATAAGTGGCTTTGTAGGAAGTTACATGTATAACAATGCTTTATAGTGTTATATTCAGCAATATTATGAATCTCACGGATGTAAATAGTTTAAAGAATATTGAAATAAAGAAGTACAGAAGTACAGATCTGTACTTTTTTTATTGTGCCGAGGCGCATACAAGTGTTTAATACATGAAACACCAATAAATATTGTTAAAAATTAACCCATGATATTAAAACATAATGTAAAGCGCCTGATCTTTACAAAGTTTTGTAATATAGTGTAAAATAATATTTGATACTTTTACATATGGGTTTTAGAACCGTCCAACATAAACTCGCATTTATAGCAATTGAATTTCAGAGAACCGGAAAATTTAAGCATCACCATTAAAAAAAACATGCAAATTATAGTACGGTAAATTTCGCTAATAATAAACATGATATCGACTAATGATATGTCATATGTATTAACGTAATGTATCATATTGGGCTGGGGTTAGTTTCATTGATGTGGCCATATCATAATTATTCATTATAAACCTACATTTAAGATATCATACTACACCAATGTTCTTAGAACATGTAGAATGTCGATGAAATATCTGGGTCAAATACTTCCAATAATCAAGGGAGATTTAGATCATAAAATTCGGGTTTGATGCCCATAGAATATGAAGTGTGTTATACAATCAAATTTTCAATGCTTTTTATTGACAACTGTAATCAACTACTGAAATCCTCCAGAATTGTGTAGTATGGTCATCTCTAACCTATACCATAGTTTTAATTTCATTTTATAATTTTGAGAAGTCAAGAGAATTAAATTTATTAATTGTCGTATAGCGTTGAGTTACAATAAGTGGTGGTGATGGTGGGGGTGATTTTTTTTACCTGATTGCTTAGAAAGCATGAATGCTTGTAAGCAAGCAACCAGAGGACTGACGGCTTAAAGTCCCCTCTGAAGGACCTGGTACGGAGGATTAATGCCTTACCAAAGCGCACTAGCGCACCAAGTGGAAATCGAACCCCGGTCACCGGAATACGGATCCCCCCGCTCTACCGACTGAGCTATCGCGCCTCCCTAAGTGGGTGTGTGTGTGTGTAATGTGTATGTGTGTATATTTGTGTTCCATTAACTTAGAATGGATATTTCAACCATAGCACGGCGACAATCAATATGTAATATTCTAAGACACTGCATCGTACCACTACCAGATGAGTTTAACAAACAAATATCAGAGAGAAAAGGGTATATGCGTTGTACCTGCCCCTTCCTTGGTCATGCTTTTCGATACCGCAGTTGGTTCTGCATTTACCAAAACTTTTTTCCAAACAATGCCCCCCCCCCCCCCTCCAAAAAAGGTATAGTTCATTTATTATAAACCTGACTGGAAAACCTTCATTTCTTAGAACTTCCTCTTCCCCTCACCCCACCCCTCTCTCTCTCCCTCCCTCCCTGCTTGCATGTCTATCTCTCTGTCTGGGTGTCTTTCTCGGTTACACTTCGTAATTCCGAAACACGTAAATTGCCTATACCTCGATGTTCGTTAATCCGAAAACGTTAGAGGGTTCGTTAATCCAAACATTAGTGGCGTTATTCCGAAGGTTCGATAATCCGAAAATGAAATGAGGTTCGATGTTCCGAAGCTTCGTTAATCCGGAAACGAAATAAGGTTCGTTGTTCCGAAGGTTCGTTAGTCCGAAAACGAAATAAGGCTAGTTAATCATTTAGTTTTCGGACTAACGTACCTTCGGAATTACGAACCTCATTTCTTTTTCGGACTAAGGAATCTTCAGAATTACGAACCTTCGGAAATACAAACCTTCTGAATAATGAACCTTCAGAGTATCCGAACCTTCGGAATAACGAAGCTTCGGAATTACGAATGTATGCGGGCTTTCTCTATATCTATTTATCTGTCGCTCGCTATTTCTTACACCTCCTCTCTCTTTATTTTAAATACACATCAGCTCCCTCCCCAATTCCGTTTTCTCTCAAATATCAAGACATGGGAAAACTTTGTATCCCACCTCTAATTGTAGGCAAACTGTCTTCAAAGTGCTTTGCACAATCACCGAGTAGTAATCATAACTGAATAATTACATACAATACAAAAAAAAACAATTAGCGCAATATAGATATTTAGATATCATTTAATCACAATTCAATGTGACTCATTATGCACAAGGTTATACCATGGACTACCAGTCCTCCATAGATATACACGTAACAAGGTGATTTCTTTTTTTCTAAATACACAAAATCTTCGTGATCTTTGGCAAGTAAGGTATAGATAATGCACATCAAACATAATACATGGACTAGATTCAGGACATCGTAAACTAGTGAATATGAATAAGGATTTGAAGAGAATGTCTTGAGAAGAACTTAAAATTCACGAAAATTACGATTACATTCCTTGAATAACGTGGAAAATTATTCTGTATTGATATGCTTTGTAACAGGGAGGGATTGGCGGTTTTGGTTAAATGCTCAATATGAAAGGAACATAAATCAAACATGATTGTATGACAAAATATGAGATATCGAGAGGGTTAATAAAAAGAAAACCTAATAAAAAATGCAAGATGAGTTCAATTATTCGCAATTGTAATATTCTTGGGCATCGTGTTGTTTTCGTACATGGGAAGTAACTTCCCCGGGGTTTTTTTTTTTAAAGCAAAATAGGGAGAACATTCCCCTTGAAAACACCCATGTTCGTAACCAGTAGCATCATCAGTTACTTCATATTATCATTGGGACTATTAATGAGCGACTTTTCAAGCTGCTTGAATCGAGGATCCAGTGATGCTCTCTTTGTTGCCTCCGCTCGAGCGAGATCCTTCATTTTTTGACGTAACAGAGCAACGTCGCCGCCAGCTTCAACTTCCCTCTTTGACGTTTTCAGCATCAGGTGCGCCGGAAGCGTCCTAACAATACGGCGAATCACGTGATAGTCAACCTCCTCCTCATCGTTGACGTCACAATTCTTTCGGGCATTGTCTTTGTTGTCCTTTTCCTGGGTTTCGTTTTCGCCGCTCACACCCCAGATGTGACTACTGTCGTGATTGTCCGTTTTCGGTAGAGAGGAAGATGAATGGGTCTTCGCTGTACTTTCGCGCGTTTTCTTTGGCAAGGTTGAACTGGCGGATTTAACGGGTTTAATGCCATTTTCATGTCGATGACGTTTTGAACGTTCTTGATTTGGATTAGCGGCACTGTCGCGGCGTGAACCGCGCCTTGACCGACTGTGACCTTTCTCGCTTGCCTGAATTGCTGTTATCAATTTATCCCGTGTAGGTGCTGACACCAGAACTGAGTGGTCACTCTGCTGCCGAATTAACTGCGGCTTTCTGTCAGTGACGGGTGAATTTGGAAGGCTAACACTTGCTGGGCGGTGCATTTCCGACAAAGCTGGTACTGTCGGTGGAGGCGACTTTCCTTTCACTTTCACGTGAGGTGCAGCCTGGGGAGGCAAAGATGCGGTTAACACTGAGGCATCTTTCTCAGGGCTAGAGATCGGAGATAGCTTCAAGTCATTTGTTGACGGAGACTCCACTGGAAGTTGCGAAGCAAGAGATGGAACCGCGGGAGTTTTTTTGAACGTCATAGCGAAAAGGCCAAGTGCTCTTACTTTTAGAACAGGAAACCTTGTTTTAGGTTTTACCGTTTCAGCACCTCCGGGGTTCGGTTTCGCATTATTCAAGGGATCAGCATCTTCGACATCACTCTTCTGTACTTCCAGTTCAAGATTACTGGTTATCTTACACTCCTCCCCCTTGTCTTCTTCCACCACTTCTTCAACTTTCATCTCAGATTCTAGTTTCTGTTTCCAAGCACCTGACATTAATGGTGGCATCTTAACCTTTTCTCTCCTGGATCCAAAGACTCCCCTGCTTGCCAGGTCTCGCTTTTCTTCCTCCTTTCTATCACGCTCAGCTTGCTCGCTTTCTTTAGATGCTGTCATCGTTGTTTCCTGTACATCCGTTTTAGATTCGTCCCCCTGTGGAACTTGATCTGCTGATGAGGTTTCGTCTTCAAGCCCCATTGTCTTTAGCGATTCATCAAGAGACTTTTCGTCAGAAGTCCCTTGTTTGAAGTCCTTGCTCTCCGGGCTCGTACTCGACTTTGGTTTGAATGAAAACACGTATTCCTCTTTTAGCCAACTGTTGTCCCCATCCCGAGGAGGGGGAGGGATGCAATTGAGATACTTAGGTCTCTGCGCAGCTTTCACAAAACGAAGATCATTGTCCTGGTCAAACACCTGCTTCATGAAGAAATTTCGCTGGTTCCACGACATCGCCGTTTCCCGTTTCCTCTTCTCCCGGTCGATCTTCCTGAGGGTAGCAGCCAATCGCCGTTCCTCACCCGGGTTTCCCAGGGAGATGCCTATCTCCCCGTTCCGGCCACCCCTCGACTCCGAGCGGCCGCTACGTCTAGCTACCTTCTGAGCCATAGTCCCGGCTACATGTATCTTTCACCTCTGATCAGTTCCTCGTGATCATGATCATATTCTGCAGGGGAAATATAAAAACAAATGCGAAACGATAAGACCATCACCCTCAAAATGTCTAAATAACTGGTCATTAAAATTCCTGAAAACATTCAACATTGTTAACAAAGTTTTAATATCCATTTCCCCCAATAACGATTGTCAAGAGGCATAACAAGTCATAATGTCATAAATACAAAAATTAAAAAAAAATCATTCCTTACAAAAAAACAAATCCATCCGACTTCAAGCAATGATGAACCAAGAGCTACCAAGTGGCAGTATTTCAATAAATACTTGAATGTTGGAATATTGAGTATCAAAATAGCCGACCAGCTACACAGCGTAACCACATCGATGTCAATTAAGTATTATAACCCAAGTGGTGTTTGACCACACCAATAATTTCTTTAATGTCCACAATATCGAAAAAGGGAGCTCTTGGCACAAATCAATCGATAAGACTCCGAAGGTAAAGGCCACAATAAAGAATAAGAACCTCCCAAAGCGACCCGCTCCTTCAATGTAATTCCAGATGTTAACTCATCCCTTTACCGGGGCCATTTTATCATCTAGTTTAACCTATTGTTGTGGCGAAAGCACCCGTTATTGCGGTCACCCAAAACTTTATAGAGACCTTTGTTCGGATACATTGATCAGTTATCGATTGGTTTTGTGTAGTAGTGAAAAGAAAGAAAGGTAGAAGTATGCAAACTAGTATTCAGTGTTGCTGGGATATTTGAGTTTTGTTTAGAGAATGGAGATCGGAGCTACATGTCTCGGGGTAGTGTGTGGGCTTTGCCGTCTGGTCGAAATCATTAAAAAAAAAACCACACAAATTAATGTCAGAAAAATAAGTTTTTAATCAATTGAGTTTTGAATACATCAATTATATCATTCCCATGATTGAAATTTGACTTTCACTGGTTCATTATAATCCAAACGTTTTCAAAGAAAATGACGTTTACGAATGAGGTGACAAATATAAATCATTTACATATCAGCAGAAATGGTTACACTTATTTCAACACAGGGTCAATGTCTTTAAACACTAAGTTGTAAGCATATAAATTACGAATTCGGGCACATTCGATGATCTATTTATATATCTTAGTTCATTGAAAAAAGTAGATCCAGTACATGACATTTGATCATCATGAATCATGTTTTATTTATTTAAAAAAATAAAATAAACAAATGTTTGCTATAATTATTGGAATCTGGAATCTTTTAACCTAATTGAACATTTTGTTTATAACATTACACGGGAAATAAGCTTACTGAAATACGCAAATGTCGGGTTTGGCTATAAGATTGGAACGATCATACGAAAAGTAACTCCTGTCTGGTAACACTGTTGAATTTGAATTGTAGTGCTCTTTACACTTAACAGTGTCCCCATTTTATCATGGAAATAATTATTTAACCAACTTATAAAAAAAAGAATAATCGTTATGCCATACGCACTCTTGTGTAATTTTTGATGCAGTGACTACTTGCAGTGGATTTTGGGAAGGAAGATATTTTTTAATGAGTAGTTTTTATTGTCAACTTCAATTCATATATAAAATAAAATATGTATAACATGTATAACAAATAGAACTTTAATGTCTTTACAAATACCTAGACAACTCATAAATTTAACATCGTTTTTTTTTTGTTTATATATTTATTTGTTTCATTATTGTGGGTTTTTTTCGGGGAGGGGGGCAAACATGAAATCCTGGAGCTACCATTGCCGTTCAAACGTAGTCTATTCTCATTTACCCACAGTAATTTTAACTCCCTTTGGTTCAGTCTGGAAAATTAACAAATCAATACCAGCTTGTCATTTATGCTTCAAGAGGGGGCAAAACGTGCGAAATGTCATTAATTCAGGTCAGATATATAGGTGATAGTAAGTGATGGATGCAAACATATATAGAATCCTGTTCTTTAGGGTATATTGACATTTTACATCTCAAAGATGCGAAGCTATGAAACGAAAATCGATTAATGAGCACTCCATTGATTTGCCCGAAACGAGGTCGGGTTTGATCAACAACATGGCGCTTGGAAATAGGGAAATGAAATGTTAAACAATTATCAAGTCATAAGTAGAGTGATTATAATATGCGGAAAACATACAAATTGACCCAACGGTAACTAAAAATTTAAAACAATTGAAATGAATGAATCGATTAAGTGTATACTATTTTATAATCATTACAGGACTATTTCATGAAAGTCGTCAGCACCTATACGTTATCTTTCTCTAACCGTTGTCATAGTAACCAACAGTAGCCAGTTCTTCTCAGCCAATCAGCAATCTCAAATTTAGTCAGCGCTCACGACTGATGTCATTAAAACGTCACTGAAATATCTCTTTAATTGTCCGGCGCCGACCTGGGAGCGATTTGTAAAGAGGGGTGTCGGTTTGTTAGCAAGCACCCCCATCCCCCTCCCCTCCGAAAAGGGATGGAAAAAATCCAAAAAGGATGGGATTTTCGTCATAAAAAAATGACAAGAAAAATATTTAAAAAGCTAAAAAGAATACGCACACCAGGCTACTCCTTCAAAAATACACACCCCTTCCCATCTCCACTGCCCTGATTTAGTTAGAAAGTTTGTACTTTTCGAAGGACATTCAAGAACGGGAAGACAAGAAAATGAGATTATCCCAGGCGAAGGAGGAAAGACAAATATTCCTCCAAAGGACTTGCTCTTGTTTTCCACATCTTAACCTGGTCTAACATGCTCGGTTAGTCCATTATTCATGTTATTCAAGTCTGCTTTAAGTGACAGCCACACCTACGAAACCGACTCCAAACCGACCAATGGTATGTCTTTGGTAATAAGGTAATAGCTTTGGTCGGTCTGGATTAGGTTTCGCTCGTGTAACGTGGTCTCTCTGTGTGCATTGCAGGTAAAGACGTGTTTTGTGTACTAACAATTAGAAAGCAAATAACAGGTACATGCGAACATCCTTGATGGTCAATAGCTGAAAAACCTTTTTTAAAAGGACAAGGTTTTTGTTCACACCCACCTAAAGTGGCCATAGCGACGACTGGCAAGAAAGGAATGGGCTGGTCATTTGAATGTGTTCATACAACTATCTCAAATTAAAATCGTTATTTTTATTGAGAGGAAATGTAGAAGTCAGAGTAACAGTTCAGTTTATTTCCAGTGAAAAGAGGATCCGGAAAGAAAGATACCCTGGGTAGAAAACAATATTAAGTAATATATACTCGAATTTGATTAGATATCATATCGCTGAACACCTAACAGACTTTCTCCTAAAAATAAAAAGTTTCTTGTCAAAACAACTATAGTATCGAGGGTTTTTAGGTTTAATTAAATTCTTGTATTTCTTTTAATAACAAATATATTTAGTGACCCTTTGATCCTGTTGATCGGATCATTAGTTCAAGCTTGAAAAGCTTAAGGATCGTACACAACTAGCTCTCATTCGTCAAGATGTCAGGTCGCTGAAAAGGAAGGGTCTCTGAAATGGTGGTGCTAAGCGTCATCGTAAGGTTCTACGAGACAACATCCAAGGTACCCATGTATCACGAAGCTTTATGTTAATTAGATTTGTTTCAAATTGAATAGACTCGACCGGAAAGTGGGAGGGGCAGAATATGACAACAGAAAATAGGAAGCAATAGCTGAAAATGGAAGACTGACAAATCAAAGCAAAACGTCCATGAAAATCTTTCTGAAATGTATAAGCATGCCGTGGAGTGATTTGAATATCAGACGACAGGCTAAAGATACAATTACAGGTTTCCACGATGCATCGGATCGGTTGTCTCCTGTCGATTTTCACAATGAAAAAGAGAAACAACAGATACCTACAAAGTACAGAAACCTCAGAAGAGTCAGAAATGAAAAGAGGTCAGCGAATTCTTATCAAAGACTGTTGGTTCTTTGTAATTAAACAACTGATCGAACAAAATTGAACAAACAAGGCTTTAATGAGCAATTATCCAATTTCTGTGACTGAAAATCATTATCTAAATTATGAATGACATAAAAGTGAGGGGGTTTCCGGTGCCTTGTGCATTTTCACTTTGCAAGCAACATCTTCAGGTAAATTTGGGCTTTACAGATCGAATATTCAAAAGTCGGATACAAATGATATCTAATGCCCTTAACTTCCCACAAAGGAAAATCCTTCTGCAAGTTCAGAACCTTATGAGCGAATGAATTGAAGCGAAATCTTGAAATATAAAAATATTTGAAATGCCATATCGAAGAATTTACTGTATTAGGACTAGCGAAGTTTACAACAGCAAAATGTTTGAATTTGTCTATTCAAGTCCATCTGTTAAAAAGGTGAATTAAATAGTTAAAAGAATAAATAAATAGACTCTAAATTATCATGATTGCATTTCTTTTTCTTACCAGAGGGAGGGGGGGGGGGGGCTCCGTGGACGTGGGAAGTGGGGATACTGAAACACCCTTAAGATTTTTTTTTGGGGGGGGTGCTGCTGTTTTAATAGCTGTGACAAAATGAAGAAATATAATATAACAATATATTTAAAAAAAAAAACATGGTTGAAAACCAGTGAACATACATGAAAATGTTATTTTCTGTAGGTATCATAATGAGAGAACATGAATGTTATCATCTCAATCTATATATTCTGTCTTGTCGTTTGAACCCCCCCCCCCCCGAGCATACATGTATTCCTTCAAGCTCGTTTCAAGCACCATTCACCGAGAATGGAGTAGGGGTAATTATGTACACATTGTGCGAAAGGGGGAGAGAGCCCCCTCATCAATCAATAGGGATTGAAGTTGTACATAAATGTGAGAGGGAAAACAGGATAAACAAATAAATATAATAGGGACACCTGCAGATAAGTACTAGATCTATTTTGTTTGTGTTCTTTGTGCTATTAAAACGGGATTCATCGCAATGGATGATTAATGAATATCGCGGATCATTAGCTAAGCCGCTGCTATAGAGATAGTCACGTGACTATTGCGTGGAACGATTTGAAGAGGAAGGGGGGGGGCTTATTTTGCGCCGAGAACCCTGTTTTGTGTGTTTCAGATTTTAGTCACTTGATTCATAAAAAAAAATATGCAGATAAATAATTTTGTAAAAATAAATGAATAAAAATTGATGAAATATAAAAAGATAAATAAGAAAATGAATAAAATAAAGAAAGAAATGAAAAAGCAAACAAACAGATCAAAAAATGTTTAAAAAAATATTTCCATAGTGGGATACAATGAGAGTATTGCTTTTCGTCTCCCTTTAGGATATTTTTCGTCTGTAGGATTTGAAAATAATATGAAGAAATACTGTAAAGAAATACTACGTTTAGATAATTAAGCGTCTACCTATGTCAATGAGTGTGATAACAATTCGAAGACTATCAGCCTGGTTATGGAATTCAGCAATGGTGTTTCATTTACGAATCGAAAAGTGAAGGGGGCTCAAAACATATGGTCTCTGATAACCCTTATCCTCACACTGTGACTCAACTATCAATGTTTATCGCATGAACAGGTAACTATTCACTGAAAAAAAGCTACGTACTTGACTCATCGAATATTCTTTTCTTCTTGATGTTTTAATCCCTCTTAGCCATGGTCGATTACTATGGTCTGAAGTCTATTGTGTCGGTCGCGTTCTCTTTTCATTCTGTTCTTTTCATGTTTTGAGGGTTTTTCATCTTCCTGTTTTCTTCTTAATTACCCATTCTTGTCCCGTACTTGACCTTGTTCGGTTTTCTCTATCAAGTCAATGCTTTAAATCAGTGAAAATCAGTTATATTTTCAATTTGTTCCATAAAATCTAAGAATAAACGTATTATGTTGATCTTTTGTTAACAAATCAATCAAATCTAGGAATAAACGTCTATACTGATTTTGTTTAATTAAGAACTTGTTTTCAAAATCCAAATCATCTTATATAATCTGAAATCAACTTTTATGAATGTCGCAATAAATGGACCTGCTGTGCTATCTCATGTGTTTCTTTTGTATACCATGTTACAATTTAAAAGGGAATCCAACCCAAATAAAAACATGATTTCAGAGGAAAAATAAAAATCACACTAATTGATAGGTGAAAATTTGAACAATATTGGACAAACAATAATAAAGTTATACATTTTCGAAAGTTGTAAAATTTGGTAATCACTGCACCCATGGATACTTCAAATTGTCACATAATGTGATGGCATAGTGAAGTAAGGCAAGGACTATTCTTCCTTTACTCAAATACATAATATGGCTAAAATGTATTTTTTTCAAAAGTTTTACTATGATTTATATTTTGTTTTCATGAGGACATAAAACAATAAGCTACATGGGTTATATTTAGATTACTGCCCCATTGGAATGGGTACTAAGGAGAAAACCACAAATCCCTGATAATAAAGTACATGGCCTATGGGAAAGTTGCCCTTGCCCCTTGTCATAATTTACTTACTCAGTTGCCAATTTGAAATATACATAGTCTTAGGGATTCCAATTTTAAAGCATCCATAACTTTCTTATTGCTTGTCCAATTTCTTTCAAATTTTCACTATTCGGTTTTATTTATTTTTCTCCTTTCCGAAAAAACATTTTATGACCAAGGCTGGATTCCCCTTTAAGGCAGTGAAAGGAGACTGAACTAAATATCTAGGAGACAGAGTTCAACTTTTGTAGGAATGACTATCGTGATCAAAGAACAAAACACGGAATATAATTGCTCAGAACTCAAGATCAAATCCGGCTCCTATAGCAATGTAATTTTGGAATGGCAATTGGTTACCTAGCAACACTATACACAAATCGCCGAAAACATGGAATCCACAGAGAAAGCGAATGGGCAAAAACTAGCTGACCATAAATTTCAATGAACTTGGGGGATAAAGTTCACGGTCGGGACACCTTTCAAGCTATTTTTCAGATATTATCTGATCAGTGAATCAGAAATGACAGTCTGTCGGGGGTATTGAATATAGGAATTTCGGGGTATTGAAACCGGATCTTGCGTGGAGAGAGAATATTAGAGAGAAGGCCATCTGTATCAGTAAATAGTATACAAATAATTTTTAAAAAATATGCGGTGTTGTATATGGTATCATCTCTAAACTGTGAGGGTGAAGTATTTGTGTAAAAGAAATAAGAGCACTAAAACCCATACTGCTACAATTACTTCTACTGTACTACTACTACTACTACTACTACTACTATACTGGTAGTAATGGTATCTATCATTTACACTGGGAGTATTAATTTACTGATATCAGTGTTAATATTAGGATTAACAGTGATGGTGATAATAATGATGATATTGATGATGATGATAATAATAACATTATCAATAATAATAATAATAATAATTGTAAAAATTATAATAATCGCAATAATAATAATAGCAATAATAGAAATAATAATAATGATAATAATGATAATAATAATGATTATAATCATGATGATGAAAGAATAACAACAAAACGAATAATGGTAATGATAATGATGATGCTAAGTTAATGATAATAATAATGTCATATTCGTTATGTACATGTATTTAAATATATTAATTTCAAAGTTGCTGTGTTAACGAATCTATGAAAATGAAGAGAAAGAATGAGTCATTAAGAAATGAATTATTTTCATCATTAATCATTGTTTTTCGTACGTTGTGTCTGTACTCTTCTAGAATATCGTTTGTTCTAGTTAAAATTGTACCCCTCTTTTCTTTCACATTACATCGACCCCCCCATCTTCCCCCCTCTCTCTCTCTCTCTCCCTCTCTACTTATCTGCGTCGCTGTCTCCCCTTCTGAATATTTATTTCTCCTCGGAGATACCATAATTTTGTATTTGCAGACGCTTTGTATTTAATATTTTGTATTTAATAGAGTAAATGGCGACAATAGTCAAATATGACTAATCGCCACTCAAACCAATATAAGAAGAAGAAGAAGCTGTTTCATAAATGTCACTAAACAGCAGCTTGAAGAGATATAGAACCATGAGAAGTGAAGAAATAAACAACGAACGGGCGAACAAACAATACCAACACAATAATCACTGTAAAGTATAACTGGAATGATAATATGAATGAACGAATGAATGAATGAATCTTTATTTCGTTTCAAATCCGATAACAAACAGCAACAACAGTAAATCAATGTGATACAAGCAAATAGCAAAGAACAAAAAGTAAATATTACAGGATAATATACATAATACATATATATACTTGTAACACCCATGAGAATAGATGGAAATGAAACGTGGTGACCTACTAAAAAGCTTAGCTTGTGGACCATAGGCCACCAGAATATTAAAAACTTACATTAGCAATCGTATAAAACATCATAGAACAAGCAAACAAAAAATTGTAGTAACCAAGGTACAGATATACATATACATGTTAATGTGCGCATAGCAACGTCCTGAATTTATTAAAAGTAACAGCTTTTAAGCACTTACTTTATTCTTTGTCGAAGTCCACGTTCCTTATAATATTATTCCTTCGTGAGCTTTGCTTGGGAAAAAAACATAACTCGATTGAATTTTGGTATTATGCTTCGTAACTCTTGTTAATAATGCCGTACTTCGAAGTTCAGACTCGAGAGCATGCACTCGTACTGAAGGCTTTAGTAACTTCTACAATGTACTTAAGTATTCGATCCGTTTATGGTTTTATTGTTGGCTGGGCTCATCCCAATATCCCCTGTGGTATGCCCTCCGAACAGTGTCATTACACTTCTCGACTGTCTATACTGAGCGTTTGATTCAAAAGATTGTCAGACCCGGATTCAACACTCGACGCGGTGGGGCTTAAAGTTCTAAAGTTATATCTAGTCATCCATCCTCCCAACCTAGAAACTTTGTCGCTTCATTCTCTCGCTCTCGAGTCTATTCGATGTTTTTTTTCTCTGTAATGCGTTTTGCCCCCCCCCCCAAAAAAAAAAAAAAAAATTAGTAATTTAATCATTGCCCTTCTTTCGCCTCCACCTTCATCTATTCTTCATCTGGTGGGTCTCCCTGTCTCGTTTTTCTTTTTCATCTCCCATCTTCTTTTTTTCTCTCTTTTCCCGATCGTTTTTTTTTTCACATTGAACTTAATATTTGCCACCAAAATCAGAGTTGCAAGATTATGTTCATCTTAAACGTAAAGTCGACTTTACGTTTAAGATGAACATATAATCTTGCAACTCTGATCGTGCTTGCCAACATTATATTAAAGAAATTTCATCACATTTCGAATACATAATTTGCTTTTAAGAACCTTACACATTATTACATGCATGGTAATATTTTTTATCATTATTATTCTTTCTTTTTTTTTGGGGGGGGGCTGTTTGTGTTTTTTAAGAGAGAGGCGGTTATTTCATCTTTCTTTTTTTTCTTATTCCATCCGCACAATTATTTTCCCGAAGAGTATTCGATGAATCCTTATCGCAGTATAATAATGTCTTTCTCGAGTGTCTAATCCTTGGTAAACAAAGCATCCTAAAATGGATCGAAGACTATTGCTTTACTTCGCGGGGAGTTTCTTTCTGATTGAACGCCCGCCCCCTCGGTGTCATTGTTGTCCAACAAAGCGTCTCGACTATCGATCACATTTCGATACAAAGGCTCGAGTTTATTTTATGCCGGTGGGGGTAAAAGAAATTGGTACACTACCATGATAATTGAACAGCAAGAGAGAGGGAGGGGTGAGTGCCCCCCGCCTTTTGATCATTATATCTTACCCCTTACAAACTGAAGTAGCAATGTTGCATATTTTACAAATAAATTTAACAATAGTAATAATCAGTTTTCTTCCCTGCCTTCATATTAGAGAAGCTAGTAAAGTGGCTATAGTTGTTGGATAATATCAGTTCTGTTCAATAATTATCAGTAACAATTGTGCAATTTGGAATCCTCGATTCGGAGAAAATAGCATGGAAACAAAAGTCATTATTATTCCAAAAAAAACTAATTCAGCTTGAAAAGGGTAAAAGATCGCGCATCACCAAAAAAGAGGGCGTTATTCTGTGTCGTCGGAAGTGCTAGATTGAGTGTGCGCCAACAGACGACGCCAATTTTCATGATTTTAGGGGTTACACCCGGCGTCAATATAACAAAAAAATTTTTGCGCATATTTGGCATCAACAGAAATAACGAGTTTTTCTTGACTTTGAGGGACTATGAAGTATATGATGACGCACTGTCAATGGGTTGTGTGAAGTATAATATGCATTTGTAAGTGACCCCTTTTGAAATATTTTTATCAACACAACTTTGTGTTGATAAAGATATTTCAAAAGGGGTCAACTTTGTCTGAACTTCATGGAATATTCATTAATCTTAATTATTTGTCATCATCTCCATTATCTTGAGATGACGCAAAATCGCCATCGCCATATTCATTACTATACAACTATTACAATCATTCCTTCATGATTTGATTAATTTATATGCCAATCAGTTCATTCACCAATTCATTAACTTGTTATTCCATTTATTCATTTATAATTTATATTTTCATCGCCATTCATTCATCCACCCATCCATCCTCCATTCATTCATCTATCCATTCTCTTATCCATTTGTCGTTCTGTTTTCACATCAGGGAACAGTCTATGATCAAACAAGCTCGCAGCTTGGAGTTCAACCTCCCATTTTCACGCCCACAATTTTTAAAATCCAATGTTTCATGATGATTCCGTAGTGTATTATGCCCTCTATCGATCAGAGCCTACACAGTCTTAGGAATCGAGCCTACGTGACGAAGACAACGTTACTATTTTTTTGTCCAAAACCTCTATTTAATTTTCGAGAAAACTAAGATTGGTGTATAATTTTAAAGGCAATGAATTCAAATCCATCTCATTCGCTGTAATACAGGTCTGGAAAACGCTGTGAGCCTCCAATTAAGAGGACCCTTATCCCCAACACTTTTCTTTTCGTTTAAAAAAATTGTTTAAAAAAAAAGGTTTTAAAAATGAACCATCAGAATAAAAAAAGAAGAATATTTGAAAAATTCGACTGAAGTTCGGGACAATGAATAACAAAAAAGGGGCTTACATGAGAAAGGAAAATATATGAAGAGAACAGAAAGGCCTCGAGAGTATAATGATTGGGAGGGTGGGGGGGGGGAGGTGTCAAGAATATGTGAAGTTACGTCATGTTTTGTTGTCAATTGATAAAACGTAATTTCCCAGTACTCCTTTTTATGTTCTTCTTTTGCCTTCATCATTTTAAATCTTCTTTCCCCCTCTTTCATATTCATAGGAGGGCGGCGCTCCCAAGACCTGCCCGGTCTGGTTCGCCACCACAAGAAGAAAGAGAGAGTGAGAGGTATGGTGGGGGGGGAGAGACAATGAGAAAGGGAGCGAAGAGAAAGAGGGAAAGGTAAACTGAGGCAGATTTTTTTTCTAATGTGTTTTTTTTTTATATTCATCGGGGAAGAAATATATCTAAACCGTTTATTTTCCTGATATTAGTGTTTAATTGTCAGTCCAATTTTCCTATGCAAATTGAACAACTTGAAGTTCAATTAAGCTCGTTGTTGAAACCCGGTAATTTGACTCTTAAAAAAATATATACTAAGCTGTCAATCAAATTTGTAAATGTTATGATTTATCTCAATTTGTTGTAGTAAAAATAGAAAAAATATAAAAATAATATGTATAAAGCTTACATTTTTGTTTGATTAAATTTACGTATTTCCCATCTGTAAATTTCACTAAAAGGGATGGTCCGGGCTAAAATATTTAAACCTAAACAAATTCACAGAGCAAAATGTAAAATTCACAGAGCAAAATGCTGAAAAACTTCATCAAAATCGGTGAAAAAATAACAAGGTTATCTGGTTATTGAATTTTAAAGTTTATCAATATTTTGTGAAAACAGTTGATATATGCACATCGCCATGAATATTCATTAGGTGGGCTAATTATGTCATATCCCCTATTTTCCTTTTTCTTATGTTATTACATGAAATCATAAATGTTTCATTTTTAATGCATGTGTAAACGATGTGTCTCCATTATGATGAATTAAGTTGCGGCAATAAATAATTAATGCGCTTAATCAGTTGCCAATCCAAATGTTTTAGTTCTTGTTAGAGCAAATTTGAATAAATCTAACTTCATGTGAAGAGCAAGTGGGAATATGACATCATCAGCCAACCCAGTGAATATTCATAAAGACATGCATGCCTAGAACTGTTTTCACCGGAATAACGCAAAACTTTAAAATTCAATAACTTCATTGTTTGTTTTCTGATTTTTAACAACCTTTCCGCATTTAGCTCTGTGAATTTTAATCTATTTATTGAGATATAAATATCTCCAGCCTGGACCATCCCTTCAAAGCTCCGGGCTGGTTCTTCAACATAGACATTGTGTACATCCAGACCAGGACAGCAAATTCATTCGCCAGTGCTTCGATCTTTTACTATTCACTTTAAATAAGATTCTCTCAAAAATACTCTTCTCCATCGAAACGGAAGTTGAATCCAATTCCGTCATGACAGAACCCATGAAAATAAAGATATGATAGTAACTGTTTATTCGCTTACGTCAACAGCCACTATTTTCAAGTGGGCCTCGTCATTTCTCGAGGGGGCTTGCGACGGTTCAGCGAAAAACTACGATTTCAATGACGGCGGAGTATGAACTTGCATTTCAATACGAGGTACCTGGTCTGTAAACCGGATATGATTATAAAGCGAGAATGTTGACTTCGTTTAACGACAGTTTATTCGTATATTTTCGCCGAAGTTTTATGTACCTGTAATAGGCAAGTTGAGGTAAAATAATTGATTTTTGCGAGTTCAAATTACGATGTATTTCAAAATCATAACGTTTATATTGTTACATCTCACAAATAAAATGATCATCTTCTTTATTGATAATGTTCATGACCAACATCGACTCTCCTGGATAAAGGGACTTGGGGCGCCCCCCCCCCCCATTTTTTAACACATTAAAACATGAATGAATATTGTACGTTTAGTGTAGGGTATGATAATAATAATAATAATATACAACATTTATAAAGCGTTTTATACATAAGTTTCAAAGCGCTAAGAAAGAAGAGGAGAAAAGAATACAAGATATCTCAGTAAATTAAGAACAAAGGAACTGAAAGTGAAAATAGTGTTAGTTCCAGGGTTAAAGCTATTATTATTCAATAAGTGTGCGGAATATATAGCAGAATAAATATTGTCGCCTAAGCAATTTTCATGGAACCCACAGACCACCTCCTCTTGATTTCTTATTTTATTTTCTCTCCATCTTTTACGTCTCCCCATGCGAAGCGCAGAAGCTCTTACTTTCCTTTAAAAAATGGAAATCAGCATTTTCATAATCAAGTAATAAGCTGCGAGAATATTCTGATAACGTAAACCTAAGTCATGTAAGTAAACGAAACAGAAAAACGAAAATGTGCACACCATTGTAATTATGAGAAACTGGATTATATGAAGAATATGAAGTAATTATATTGATTATATACTTTTATCATTACATTTGTCTTGTTTTCGTGCATTATATCTTCCTCCTAGCCTTTGGCCACCCTCTGACATAATCTACCTTGGCTACACTTTAACTTTCTTCTCCCAATTCCTTTGTATCTGAATTTTATTTTATATAATTTATTTGCCGTAGTGGCAATTGTCATTTTATTTTCCCTTGGGCTGGGGAATGTTTCATGAAACTCGTTAGATGTTCTATCTGAAAAGTGTGTTTATCAGACATTTATCATAGTAACATTGCTTCTTGGCCAATCAACATCAAGAACATTTGTAAGATCCAACAAATTGTCCGACGAGAAACGTTGATGGATCATGGAATGCTCTTTTGTTCCGATTCCTTGTTTTTATTTCCCCTATTTCATTTCTATTTTTCGCAAGAGGCTTCTTCCCTTATCTGTCCAAATATACAAGGATTTTGGCATTGACCTCATCTATCTTTACTTGTTTTTCAAAACTCACCCCTCTTATTTGTTCATACTAGTTTCACAACAACCATTTCACCCCCTACAAAAAATAAATAAAGTATAGAAAGTTAGCTAATTCCCGTTTGAATCACAAATTTCCTCGTATTGCCTTCAATAATGAAAAATGCAAATAATATAAAAATAAACATCCAGTAGATAAATCTTAATGTATTATTTCGGAAATTTATATTAGTCAAGTCGTTTCAAATCAGATATAGTTTTTATATGAGAAGGGTTTTTAACTTTCATTATAGAGTCATTTTTTGTCACAACTGCAATTTTGTCATAAAAGGGACCATATCACATATTAGTAATCATCAAGACATTTAATCATAATTTGAAACATGTTGATCAAATCCTTTAAATTGTTGAACATGCATAGCAATAACCAAACAGATATGTTTATTTCAAAATTGTCAGGTAATGGAAAAAATTACGTTCAACCTTATTTTTGATGTCTGTCTCGTATAGAAAGAAAATAACGGCGAGTAAACTCCTCGGTCACTCTCGACGCGGCGGTTGAAGAGGTCTCCCGGGGAGCTCTCGGCCGGCGAATCGAGTAGGGGGCCGGTGAAGAGTGGCGTTGCGCTGACTTTTTGCGCACTCTTCCCCTCTCTTGTAATTTGCTATTGGATGTTTTTCTCGAAAGACATTTGGAGAGATGGTGAATCTTGTTGAATACCAATGAGGCAGCATTTATGAGACAAGAAACTCGAACAAAGTCGAGAGGCTCTTGTTACGGGAACGAGGGGGGATGTATCGCATTGCCAAGGGGGTGAAACCAGTCCCCTTAAAAAGGGGGAGGGGTATAACTTCTTTTCAATATAAGTATAGATTACATAATTAAGAAAAGTTAAATTTCCTTCCATTGAGTTCTTCATTTTATAAGATAATCGATTGCAATGCAATACATTCAACAATTTCATACAGACAATTGAATGGGATAAAGCAATTCTGAATAAAGTCAATCATTTTATAATGACAATAAATCAGTAAGACTCACCGAAAGTTACAACCATTCCATAAAGTGTTAATCACATCATGAACTCTTCTGGATGATCAAAATAAAAAAAATCTAATTTCCCTGGAGTATTTGCATATTATGTATATGCCTTATGAATGAGGTTATGGCCTACAACTAAAACTTGATTGCCATATAAAGCCATGCGATAAAATCACATATTTTCAAATAAAAAGAATAATGACCAGCACAAATAAACAAATAATGATCTGCAAAATAAAACAATTTTAATGAACACATTCACACCCGTGATTGTCATTAATACTATTTCATTCCGGAAGTTTATCGTTTGGATAAAGGTCGCTATTGCAGGTTAGTATTCTCCTAAAAATGTGTCAACAGGTGGGCTAGGTTTCGTGATTAATAGAGGGATATGGGTCGTCATCAATAAATTGTTCTTTTCTCAGAAAACATGGAAAAGGGGAGAATGAAGTCTTCTAAAATTCTTAAGCGTACTTAATGTTTCCGGAAGAAAGGAAATGTTAAGATGGCCTGTAACAACCAGACTGGGCTGTTAAAAAGTCTTGTCCTATTTTTTTTTCTTTGATGATTAAAGCAAGGAGTTCCCCACAAATGTCTGTGTGAGGATATGCGGGTGTGGGTGTGCCTGGGATGTGTGCGATGTGGGTTTATGTGTTTTTGCGGGGATGTCATGTTTGTGCATAGTACATGTCTTGATTTCTTACTTTTTCAGGGTCTATTTCTGAGTGTATTGCCTTAAAAAATGGCACATTTTCGATTAATTTATTGACAAATATAATTATAATGTAAGTATTCATTCACTGCCCCTCCCCAGAAAAAAAACACACCATGCCTATGAGAAATAAGAGTATTAAGACGTTAAGATGTTTTGGTTTTGATGGAATCAGAATAAAACAAAGGAAAATATTGTTGTGTGAGCGAACGCATGAGGAGAGTGTATGTGGGAAGGGGCAAATAATATTGACAGGCCTATAGGCATACGTCCTGCACATGCCTATACTAAGACATGTAAGAAGAGTGATGAACCCATTGTATATGATTGAACTCTGGCGTTAAAGGTTACTATACAACTTTCTTAATGGATCATCCACGAGGCTGATCATCTTCCTATACATCAATTAATCCCGCTTGTCATACTTTACGTCTTCTAAATCCGACTTTTGTGGTCCTGGCAAACTTAAAATTTAATGGTAATACAACCGGGGATGAGAGGTGAGATACTTGCTTTACACGCTTTGACGTATAGTGCCTTTAATAAGATACGAAGCTGTCTCCAAGAGCGTTCCCGCTGCACTGATACCATTTTGTCATTCTTTCATCCGATATCTTTTGTTCTCCTTGTTCTTGTAACCTTCGTCTTTTCCCCTCTTTATCATTTTTCTCCTGCATAATTATATTCGTTCGTATGAGTCGTAAGTCTTAATTCCCTCCTCTTTTTCTTCCTTACGTTCTCCTTTATTCTTCTATTTTTCTTCCCCATTCCTCTCCTCTGTTTATTTTTCATTCTTCCCCTTTTAAGCCATCATCATCTTCACTTCTTTTTAGTCATCCTATTTTTTTTCTTCTCACTCCCCCTCCTTTCGCTTCTTTTTTCTCCGTCTTCATATTTCTTCTTCTCCGTTATCATGGTTAAACTCTTCGTCCTTTTTTTCTACTTCCATACCAAGAAGACGGTTCATGCAAACGTGCCTTATGCGGTTTACTCTAGCCAGTAAAGATGGACATTAGCAAAATGTTCATTCCCTTAAATGCATCCAGCATACACTTTAAGTCTTTGTTCACCATTTCTTGCAAACCACATTTTCATTTGGTTGCATCTTTGAAAAGTGTTAGCATTTTCTCATCTTTAACATCTGTGGTTCGACTGTACAACGTTGAGGTCAATGCCAGGTCGCATAGAAAATCGTTTGTACAATTTCAACTATCTAATGCGGAGCGTTGCGGCCCAGTGGATTCGTCTTCTGACTTTGAAACAGAGGGTCGTGGATTCGAATCCCAGTCATGGCGTAATTTCCTTCAGCAAGAAATTCATCCACATTGTGCTGCACTCTACCCGGGTGAAGTGAATTAATTCCAGGATTGATTCCTTGAATGCATGAGCGCTGAAAGGCAGCTCGAGCTAAAGCCGGGGCAATAATAATAATAATAACAACGCGCCCCGGAATAGAATATTTCTAGATAGATGGCGCAATATAAATGCCTATTATTATTAATATTACAATGCTGTACGTCTCTTAAGACGTTTAAGATTAAACAGTGAGAATTAGATAGATGATTTCAACAATCGAATGCAATAAGTTAAGGGGTGACTTGAAACTATTCTTTTAACCTCGGTGATACATAGGATCATGATTCGTGCCTATAAAGATAAACTTCAACTTAAGTTTGCATGTACAATGCATAATTCAATTGATTAATAATTCGAATACGAAAGGAACTAGTAAGAGGTGAATTCACTCTAAACTTCAGTACCATCAATTCATAACATCATTTGAAAATCGTGGGTGAAGCAGCTAGTTTGTCACGTGGAAAGAATGACAGAATATACTACGCTTTGCCATTTTTATGCGTCCAGATTTTCAAATTTCTATTGTGCGATGCACGATATTACTTAATAGCAATAGTAATACTAAACAAATTCTTATATAGCGATCAGTGAATTTAAACGGCTCTATGCGCTTTATATGATTATACAGCTCTTTTCAATATTACACTATGACAAAAATTGATATGGTTTTAGGGGCCTTTGTTCTCATTCAAGGTAAAATCAATTTACGAGGGTGGAATGAATACAAGATATTAAACACGCATCTCCTTTTCTATAGGATTTTGAAAAAAATATATATCATGCCCCAATATTTTGTTCATGCAGATTCGCTCGTAATTACTGTATATCGCTTGTAAGGTCTAAATAATGTCAATATATATTCATGTAGAAGACGACATTTGCATTAAATTCACTTTGGGGAAAAATAACATCAAGCGGAAAAGAGAGGCAAAATGAATCGTATAGGCAGTCAGAAGAAAGTGAAGTTGTAGGTGTTATAATATAGGTAATGTTGCTTGATTGAATAAATGTATTATTTTTCATTTCGAAGTCAAACAAATTAACTATAAAAGTACAAAGCAGAATTAAAATTACAAAAAAAAAGTGGGAACTCGCTGGAATTAGACAGGTAGATAATTAACAAAGTTTAAAAAAAGGCAAAATGCAAACTTGCCCAACCAATGTTGGTGTCCACTGTATGTTGAATTTTGTGATGTAATGTTGGCATCACACCGTGTTTGTAGTGAATATGATACCACTCCTAGGCGTTTGCTATCTTGACAAGGACAATTTTTACATGCTCACTTTTCCTTTCCCCAATATTTATTCATTTCAGCTGAATACAGTCCGTCAAATTGTAGGGTTAACGAGAATACCATTAATTATCGAGATAATAGGTTCCGCTGAGAATAACGTCTCTCATTTGTCTATATGTGTCATCAGAAATTTGAGTTCCGTAAAAGCTTATGAACGGGATGCAATTAATGACCCCACAATCATTAAACTAGTTTGAAAGACGAGTGATATTCCCTTTTGGATTGATTTAAAAACGCAAAATAGAATATCCCCCAATTATCATGGACTTTGATTTTATCCTAATCTTTTCAGGAGACAGGACGGTTGGAAGAAGGAAATTAATGGTTATGATTATGACGGATGATTCTTACATAAGACATGTAAGAAGTTGCTTTGTTTTGTGTGTTAGTTCGTTTGTATGTTTGGGGATGTCTTTTATCAATTATTAATGAATGAAAGGATTCGGTTATTAATTCGTTCTCTTTAATTGTCTGTTTATTCTAATTTCATTTTAAAGTTTTATTTATTAAATCATTTGTACACTCTGAAAATTGTTCGGAAAAAAAAGCCCAACATTTAACCAACCCTTGGCAACGTACTGTCCACACAATTATTGGTTAAAATCTGCCCAAATTGGGTAATGAAACTAATAATTGGGTGGCGAATTTGCTCAAATGGTCAAATGGACAATAATTGACATTACCACATTTAGCAAGTATATATATATATTTGCTAATAGTTGTAATATATAAATACATATGTTAATTATTGTCCATTTGACCATTTGAGCAAATTCGTCACCCAATTATTATATATATAAAACCAGCATAGTAATACATTACCCAACACAGTGCACAGTATATTGCCCAACATTATATGCATTTTGATGGGGGAACTTGGATTTGAGCTACAGACTTATTGCACTTCTTGACCCATAGTCGACAACTGATACTTCTCTACCAATTGTGTCTGCAATAAGGGCTACTTTGTACATTTAGAAATCTTGGGGCTGGTAACTCATTGGGATATCCAAGCACACTCTGTACATTCGGCAAACAAAACATTGGATTGAATACAAATAAATATAAATGTATAAATAATTATTCTGTCTTCTCATCTTCAGCATTTCAATATTCTTTATATCTAACTTTTAAAGGGGTCCACATTCTACAAGCTTTGCTTTTCAGTGGTCCCCTCCATTCTTCTCATGATAAATAATTATACTGATTTAATTAAATTTATTTATATTGATGATATCGATTTAAATTTGACATGCATGTTAATTTATATTTGAATCACTTATTGAATATGTATATCATTTCTTCAATGTTGAATTTTGTTCATGCTTTTACTTAAATTGAATTAAGTTATCTTGTACTTATTTGTATTATGTTAAAGAATGGAAAATAAATTGAATTGAATAGAAGTATTGATTTTTTCTCAAACAAACAGCCTTCTTTATTTTCATGAAAACAATTTTTATTTGTATAATTACAATAATCAGTCAAATAAGAGTGTGTTGATTTGATTTACATATAACGCTCTCACCTGTCAGATTTGACACTCCTGGCGATTCAGAAATTCATGGGTTGCAAATATTAAAGGGTGTATAATCACCACCACAAAAAACAGAATAATTATGATTAAAATAAGGAATGAATATTTCATTTTGGTGTTTTCACCATTTATTTGAATCGTAAGATTTGACCAGGAATTGCAGCAATTGGAGTTCCCAAGAGAAGTCATTAGAATGTGAGAATCTTATGATAATTGATATTGATTTTACCATAATAACTGAAGGTGAATTGTTTCTGAAAACCCGCTTTGTCGGTTCATTAAGGAAATGCTTGGAATCTCGAAGGGATGTTTCATGATTTAATTCAATGGCATTTATTCCCAGTGGACAAATCATTGTGACAAAGTAAGTTCAGGGTACTTTTACGGAGGTATCACGTGGTACGATGGCGGAGAAAATAAGAGAAAGAAAGAGAGTGAGAGCAAGAGGACGAGAAGGGGGTTTGGAGCCTGAGGGCATGTGAGGGTGTGTTTGTATGTGAGAAAATGAAAGGGGTAGAGGGGGGTGGGGAGAGAAACAGGGAGAAACACGAGAGAGAGAGAGGGGGGCAAAGAGTTACTGAGACCGTAGAGATGCATGGTGAGATGATGTTCGGGTGTGTGTATGTGTGGATGTGAATGTGTATGACTTGTGCGTGAGGGTTTGTGTAAATTTCTGTGTTATGGTGTATACGTGTGGGTGTGTGTCTGTGTGTGTGAGAGAGAGAGGGGGGTGGATTGAGAGTAGGAAGGGGGAAAGGGTGATAGCAGATGAGAGAGAGAGAAAGATAGAACTTTATATACGCATGTCATGATACAGCTACGCATGGATATGGAAGAAATGTATAAGTGTGAGAGAAATAGACGCATCAATTTTAGGAGGAATTGAAATCGAAAATGTCGTGACAAGAGGAGATATAAAGTCGTAGAGAGAGAGAGAGAGAGGGAGAGAGAGAGATGGAATTGGAAAACGTCCGTTCGTAATCAAGAGTTCAATCACCTCTCGCAACGTAAGATTCGATTTCTACTCTTCGGTCCGTCATCAAACCATAAATGTAATATGAATTTATGAACATATTCCTGCACTTTAAATTTAGTTTATTCACATGGGATTGAGTGAACTTTAAGTTTTATTGAAATTTTCTCTATTAATCCTAAAGATGAAAGGGAAGGTTTACTCATTATCTGGAAATAAACTAGGCTAAAGGCCGAATGATTGCACAGAAATTAATAAAAGGTTAACATTTTGGGCTTCTTGCGCAATAAAACAGTAGCGTGTTACTTTGTTTTGAGTCTAAAGATTTTCTCCGAATACTCTTGCCATCAATCGATTTTAAATTTGCTATTTAATAAAAGTATCGACCTGAATAGTTTTGCCAAAATTCTGACATTATAAGTAAAAGAAAGATGAAGAAATGCATTTTGAACTGGAAATTAAAATTTGCGCATTATTTGTTTTTAAAATGTTTAAGCTCTAAAATATCAAAAATACAATGTGCGCATTAATATATATATTGAAATTTCTTGTAATTTGTCGTAAGATGTGATCTTAAAATGAATTGTAAAATTAATGAGCTGTTATAACATAAAGAGATAGTTCCCAGAAAATCAAAGACAAACTAGACATGTGCTTCAAATGAGGCTCAAATACAAAAATGCTGATTTCCACTTATTACAAGGAAACTACAAAAACCAATTTGTAACATGTATTACGGATATGCGATGTATGTGGACAAAGGTTTAGAAGGGGAGCTGGAGGGGAACTGCACCCCGTACTCTTGAGGCAAGGGGCACGCTACCCGTGCAAGCAGTGACACCAGTCAATTTGGCGAAAGCGTCAATACTTGTGCAACACTTTAGAAGTGTTCACCGCTACCTGATTAGATTAGAAGCTTCGATTGAGGAATATGGCGTGTGCATGGAAAAGACACCATCACTATCAAAATATGAAAATTAATTTTCAAGGAAGCTCTATTACGACACCATGTATATTGCATATCAAGATGTGACAGACTGAGATTGTTGATGTAATTTTACTTGTCCACATTCTCCGGAGCTCGCACGTGGAACATGTTTAGAAAAAAGATCAAAAACATTTTCAGTTTCTATATAATCACAAAGGATAATGCGAAAAATCAGAAAATGATCTAAAAATACCAAAAAAATATATAAGTAGTGTTATTATTATTTTTCTAAACGTTCACGGAATGCTTTTACTAACACTGGTAGTATGCTATACAGGATAGAAAACTCTCCAGAGAAAATTGGAAACTAAGAGTTAAAGAGAAAACAGCTCAGACTAGAAAAAAAAATGAAAATAAATTTGGAGGAGTTTCTATCATGACACCATATTTGATATATCTACATGTATATATAAGCATGGTGGTAACGCTCTTGGCATGGATTGTATACTGAAATTGGTGTGTTCTTATAGCCCTTCCATATATTATGTCTTTGCTGACTTCTTGAAATAAATTTGAGAGTTGCCAAAGCTGTTTGTATAATTTCTCATATTTATCTATATAAACTCCATTAAATCTTTATGACTGAAAAGCGGTATGGGGTTCTTAATTCTCACTCAAAAACACTTATGTGTTCTAAAAGGAAAAAGAAAAACAGAGTAAAAATCAAAAGGAAAAATCAACGCCCTCTGCGGCGTAATACTTACAAAAATGCCCATTCTGCTAAACATGCTTTGGATCTCGAGGGAGGCTGTACATGGCTAACCTTTACCGGTATGTTCTCGAGGCTTCTTGAAGAGAACTCGGGTCTGGACGCACTGTTAATTCTAGAGTGGGTCTTTGCATGTCACGCCACCATGGCCAGGTGTGTGGGTGGAGTATAGTTCAAAGACGTGGGTATAAGCTATCAAGCTAGCCAGGATGCGTGGAATAGTGTGTTGTGTATTGCCATGATTGTTGGATCGCGTTAATTATACATGCCTCTTTTGTTTCTAAAAAACACGCTTTCTGTTTCATTTTGTAACAAATGAGTTTTATATAAATGACGAATTGTGTGGAATGATATTTTGGTTGTAATATATCAAGAGAGAGAGCCGGTAATGATTCATAAGTTATTACCAATTTATTATTGTTTATAGTTATTTCGAAGCTTATTCATCATTTCCTTCTCTTACCCCACTAACTTTAAAAAATGGTACTTTATTTTATCACAGTCATCTTTTTCCTTCTTTTGTTCATCTCCTGTTACACTTTTCTGTTTTGTCCTTGATTTAGTTTTCGATTATCCATCCTTCTCCTCTTATACATTTTTATAACATTTCTTCCTTTACTTCTGTTTTTTTTTGCATTTCCTTCTTGTTCTCTTCTCTTCTTTTTCTTTTTACAAACTTCCTAATTCTTTTTCTTCTCTTCTTCTTCCTTTTTTTTTCTTTTTACAGTCTTCTTATTTCTTCTTTTTCTTTTTCTCCTCCTCCTTCTTCTTCTCTTTCTTCTTCTTCTTCTTCTCTTTCTTCTTCTCTTCTTCCTCATCATCATCATCATCTTCTTCTTCTTGTTGTTGTTTCTCTTCCTCTTCTTTTGATACTCTTTCTCTCTTTCTCTTTCTTACTCTTCTTCTTGTCCTTGTATACTGCCTAACCTATGGAAGCTTAAAAGTGCCACCGAGATGTTGAGATAATTATCTCGGGAAGTCGACATCTTGATAGCAAAGGATAAGATGACGAGATCCCAGATCTCATCATGTCAACATCTTTAAGAAGAGATGATGAGATGACAAGATCCTGGATCTCATCATGTCAACATCTTTTAGAAGAGATGATGAGATGACAAGATCCCGGATCTCATCATGTCAACATCTTTTAGAAGAGATGTTGAGATGACAAGATCCCGGATCTCATCATGTTGACATCTTTTAGAAGAGATGATGAGATGACAAGATCCTGGATCTCATCATGTTGACATCTTTTGGAAGAGATGATGAGATGACAAGATCCCGGATCTCATCATGTTGACATCTTGTAGAAGAGATGATGAGATGACAAGATCTTGGATCTCATCATGTTGACATCTTGTAGAAGAGATGATGAGATGACAAGATCCTGGATCTCATCATGTCAACATCTTGTAGAAGAGATGATGAGATGACAAGATCCTGGATCTCATCATGTCAACATCTTTAGAAGAGATGTTGACATGACAAGATCATCTCATCATCTCATCATCTCTTCTACAAGATGTCAACATGATGAGATCCAGGATCTTGTCATCTCATCATCTCTTCTACAAGATGTCAACATGATGAGATCCGGGATCTTGTCATCTCATCATCTCTTCCAAAAGATGTCAACATGATGAGATCCAGGATCTTGTCATCTCATCATCTCTTCTAAACGATGTCAACATGATGAGATCCGGGATCTTGTCATCTCAACATCTCTTCTAAAAGATGTTGACATGATGAGATCCGGGATCTTGTCATCTCATCATCTCTTCTAAAAGATGTTGACATGATGAGATCCAGGATCTTGTCATCTCATCATCTCTTCTAAAAGATGTCGACATGATGAGATCCAGGATCTCGTCATCTCAACATCTCTTCTAAAAGATGTCGACATGATGAGATCCAGGATCTTGTCATCTCATCATCTCTTCTTAAAGATGACGACATGATGAGATCCAGGATCTCGTCATCTTATCTTTTGCTATCAAGATGTCGACTTCCCGAGATAATTATCTCAACATCTCGGTGGCACTTTTAAGCTTCCATACTAACCTCTTCTTGAAACTTTTTTGCTCATTTTAAAAATCTACGAGTTATGTACTTCCTGTATCCAAACTTTGCTTAGTTGTACAGCGCGTCCCAAAAAAATGTCCCTCTGATATGCGGATTAATAACTTCCAAAAATAAAAATTATTCTCAATGAAATGTATGGATATATGAAGCCCATCTCATGTACTAACTTCTATAAAAATTTCATTGATCTCGCTTCAGTGGTTTTGAATACACAGCCTATTATGTAACAGTGGTGCATTTCAGCCCATTCCAAGTTTGTATACATGCAACACTGCTTTGTGTTCTGCACTTTCTTGCATATCAACCCCCCTTGACCATTCTGACCAAGGAGATATCACCTCTATCTCCTTGTTCTGACCAAGGAATTCCCTGATCTGACCAAGGAAATCTCCATGATCTAACCAGGCTCATCAAATCATAACCTTCAGCCTGTTCAAAAGGGCAAAAACAGTATTTGACAGTTCATTTCATGTTTGATAAACGGGAGATGCACAATGATTGAGACAACAGGTCATGTCTGTTTCATGCATAATTCCAACAATACTGTATTTTTGTTTTCATTTCTTTTTTTAGTTTAATTAGATACTGAGGTCAAGTTCAATAATTTAGTGTAACTTTTTAAAAGAAAAATGTCAAAATTTTCTTTGGTATAGTTCCTTTTCGCAAAAGGTGATTAACTTGTGGATTCCCCCTTTTTCAGCTTATTTTACTCATCCATCATTCACATTTTCTTTCAAGTTGGTGCACTGATTCCCCTATCAATCATCAAACAAACTTAAATTTTTTTATGCTTCTTGTCCTTCTGAACATGCTCAAGTTTATTATTTGATGAGCCTAGATGTGATTAGGGAATTATCCCTGCTCAGATCCTGGATGTAAGAATGGGGGTTAACATGCCATAGACAATGAAGAAATGCATCACTGCTGCAAACTTGGAATGAGCTAAAATGCACCACTGTTACGTAACAGAGTGTGTATTTAAAACCGCTGAAGCGCGACCAATGAAATTTTCATAGAAGTTCTACTCATGAACATTTATTTGAGAATCCTACCACATTTAGCATTAGTTCATTCCTATGTCAGAGGGACATTTTTTTGGGGACGCGCTGTATAGTAAACTACAGATTAAAAGGTATCAATAAAATATACCAGGAAAAGAAATTTCCCTTTCCCCTCTCTCTCTCTATCCTATTTTATTTGGATAGACAACTTCGTGAACTTATAAAAAAGAATGAGTAATGGTTGCAAGGATCATTTCATTCCATTCATTCGTTCTTATCACTGGTGAGGGAGCAGGCACAACGGCGAAATCGACTGAAGACCGTCCAAAACTATTACGTTACGACCAATTGCAGACCATCTATCGTTTAGGAATCGTATCGTTGGTGTGACTGTAACCTTATGGATAATCTAGCGACTAATATGCGGAACGACAGAGAAAGGAAAACGATTATGATACAGTCACACCCAACGTGAAACGTGGAACCTACATCGGCCCGATCAAAGGATAATGCGTTATTCTAAATGGTATTACCGCCGATCGATTCGGAGTCGGTCTCGTTGTTGAGACTAGAGCATTAATTCGACTGTAGTAAGATTGATTTTCATGTCAAGTTACAATTTGACAAATGAAAAATGATTATTTCTGTAATTATTTATCAATCAGCGATGGCGTCATTGTTGTCAATGGGAAGAAGCGAATGGTCACTTCATCATCTACCGGTACCGAAATTTTCACTACTTTGCTATTATGTGTTTTTTTTTAAATCGTGCTTCATTAATTAAGTGACCACAGTCTATTGGTCAAGTTCAAAAAGTCAAAACCTATGTCATTTTTCATCACTTGAAACAAATTTGTTTCACCTTTAAAAAAAAAACAGGGTGAAAATAACACATTTTCTATGTTGGTTGACCTTTCTCTTTGCTTATACTAATTTTGTATTTGTACAGTAATTTTTTTATTTAAGAAAAAAAGATGGTTGCAGCAATAATCTTTTTTTATAAATAAAACTAACGACTCCAAACCAACCGAAGATTTGTCCATGATGATAACGTACTTTTGTAACTTTGATTTTGACTATCTATATGCTTAAATGCAATTTATCTCCGATGTTATTTTCTAAAATGTTATTTATCTTTGTATAATATATAGTCAACTGCAATTAAGTTGTTTTGTTATTTTCTATGACATTGTTTATAGATTAATTATTGTATGCATTTGAAGGAACGAAGAATAAAGACAACTGCAAAAAAAGTAAAGAGTTTTGTGATCAGTATAGAGTCCGCTTCTATGGTGTGACTGTTTCGTATCTATTGAAGTCGTCACATAACCTTGCCTCTAATATTTACTAACAAAGTTACCTGGATGCCTTGTTTCGAGGGATGCACATACATACCAACATTAACACCATTACTATACCCTCGTCTCAGCCTCTGACATCATTCTTTGATCTTTAATCTGTAATTATCATCATTATGCATACGTAGTATCTCCATAAAGCCTAATTTCTTCTGATTATTATTTCTCATGAGCCTCGATTGGGGATACCGGTCCTTCAAGCATAATATAACAATACGATGACATTCCTTTACAATTTGGGATGGACGATCAATAATGTATAATAATGAATAATGTCATGTAACATTATCTCTCTTTTGTTTTTTGTATTTTTATTTGGAAAAAAATACTTTGGATGTTTGCATCAATATGCATTTATTATTGACATGACTGAAATATATACTTCATTATGAGGACAATGTTACATTTTGTTAAGCTTTGTATTAATACTGCAGAAGAAAATATAAACAGTTCAATGTCATTAAAACAAACTTGAACAATCAAACCCTGTTATATTTTGGAAGGTGAATAATAGGAGATATTTTTGTTCCATATCAGAGATTACTGAGCAAAAATAGCATTATCGTCACAAGCCCAATATTATGATTTTTTCTACATCACTTACTGTCGATAAATGGTTTGACTTCTCTCATTCCCTCATTCTCTTTCTCATTTTCTTTCTCTCCCTCTATCTATTTTTCTTCCCCTTTCCCCTAGGTTCAGCTACCACCCCCTCCGCATCATACACCCTTTTTGTTCGTACATTTCAAGATAGATTCTTATTCTTTAAAAGACTTTATATCCCCGTCCATGACATTGCTTCTTAGTTTTGCAGTCTATTTTACACCCTTATACTCTTGTCATCATTCTTCATTTTTTCTCCATCTTCCTCTTCGACCCTCTCCACCTCCTTTCGCTTCCCTTCTTCCACTTCCTCGAGAAGCCATAATTAAATTGATGGACCTAACTTCTGGACGTGTGATGTCGCGCATGCGCACTAGCCCAAAAGCTCACGTAGATACATCGCCTGTGATACTTTTTCTTCGGGGCATGCGTGTCTACCTATATCATCACAGCGATGCCTAAACTTACCCACCATAAATTCAGCTCGCTCCTCAGAGAAAGTTTCGGTTTGTACGACAGCGGGTCGGCTGCGATAGATACCAGCGTAGAAGAGATTCCCGCGCCAGGCACCTACCTTAATGCCACGTTCACATCTACGTTAGATGGCATGGCGTGATTTTGTTTGTTTATTCTATTCTGTTTTACAAGAGGTAAACGGAAACTTAATCCGTTCTTATGTGTACTCGAACTCTCCATTTCTAATATAGACTTTTTCTCACCATTTCATCACGCTTCTTCATTTCTCTAATTGAATCTTCAATAATGCTTTGGTAGACGATTGTATTCTTACAACCGTCTAAACAAATTCTATCGACAAAAGCTTTGTGTTATCAGGTGGAGAAGTGGAAGATTAAACAATATTAAATGGACAGTGGATCATTAAGCGGCGATTCACATTTCTTTTTATTACTGTTGACTTTATATTACAATGACAATTAGCTTCTAGATATCACACCTTGGGTATTTGCGTTTCCCGGTTGATAATTGAGTGTATAGTTATAGAGAGTGTATGGGATAAGTTTCGGGACCGCAAATCTCCCAGGTTCTTCACGCGAATCCCCGCACCTCTGTACCCTTCCCTTCGAAGCTGACGCATCGTTTGTGCATACGCTGAATTAAGAGCGTGTCTCGGCGCTTCTTAATTTCTCCCCCGATTCTGTTTCGCGTGTACACCCGACAACCGGTTAAGTCCGGGCGATCTCGTTAATCAAAATTGAAGCTCAGACGGTTTTTGGCGGTAAGCTCTTCACGCCACGCGGACTTATTTGCTCGTGAAAAGCAAACATGAGAACATGAAAGCCTGACACGGGATGATGCGATAGCCGTGTTTTATCTTCATCAAGTTCGTGTATCGAAGAAAAACAACAAACAACCTTCGATCACCTTGCCATTGGAATGTCCGCAACCTACGTACACGTTGACAGGTAATGTAGCAAAGTGTTTAATTTCCCCCCTTTTCAATGTCATTATCTTCTTTATGTTTCTTGTCACATTAAAAACTAACATTAGTAAGATTTTTTAGCTCAATTTGAGGGAAGGGTAAAGTTTTGATGACATTGGAAGTTTCCAACTTTCGACAGAATTCACTTTCGTTGAGGCAAGTCTTTCACAAGAATTGTAATCTGTTTGGACTAACCCCAGAGTTGGCAATTGATCAAGATAAGGTGCTTCAGATATGACCTGTGGCCAATCTTGATTTGCTATGAATAAAACTAATTACATTTCTTTCATGTCCTTTTAACATCTGTCATAGCTTTTCATTAATGGAATGCATTGTAGTCGGGCACCAAAAACGGTTTCGTTGCGATAGAGTATAAAGTTTCATGATTTATAGTTTTGCTATAATTCGTCAGTAAACATGGTAAACTGATTTTTGTTTGTCTTTATTATAAAGACACACAAGAAAAACTGTTTTTTAGAATTCAATCGTATTATCTTGTCATTTGTGGACTGCTAAAAATGCCAAATCGCGTCTTTACATCATATTAAGGCAAATGATTCAATCACACCATTTAAAGATACATTTTGTGCAAACAACTTTTCGTGGAAAAGGTTGCTATATCCATATGACAGTTAACCTGTTGACTACGGATTTGTGTCATTCCAATAGGCTTCATACAGGAACCACCTGGTTCCAGTAGTCAATGAGCTGAATTGAAAAATTAACAAAGCATTGCCTTGACCACTACAATTTTGCTGAATTGTTTGGTTTGGTTATTATTACATCACCTAACCAATGTTTACCATTAAAAGGGGTAAACTAACCAAAGTGTAAAGGCTTTCGAAAAGGTTATTAAAAAAAACAAGTGGATTACGTACTACATAACGTCACACATGTCACATTCACAAGAGAGCTGGTTAGTTTTTGTGCAAAGGTTGCCCATTCGGTGATAAAGTTTAGAATAGTTGACGTCATAACATGTTTACAATCTTTTGCCATTTATCCCGACAGGCTTTTTTTATCAAACCACTACTGACTATTTAGAATTGATTGATCTACTATTTTTCTTTGTTTGCTGATTTACTCTCTCTATATATCCTTGTTCTTTCAACGACAAAACAAATGTCACGTAAAATGTGCGTCATCAAGGGAGAGCTTAAAATGTGAGTGGACTTAAACATTATGACGTAATCATGGATATTGAAGTTTCCAAGTTTCCGACGGTTTTGGCAGGTTTCGTAGGGTCATTGACATTATTTGGTCACACCTGTACCTTTAAGCAAGTGTACATGCCGAGGCATATGAGGCAAGCAGATTCATTATTTAATCATTTTTGAAATCAATTACAGAAATCTCATTTCTTCATATCAAAATATAATCCTGTGTTATCAAAAGGCAATTGACTTGCTTTTTATCAGTTATAGATTTATTCGTTTATTCATATTTTCTTTCCCCCCCCCCCCGACCAGACGAGTCCATGTGCAAGTCTTTTTTCTCTATTAAGGTAAGTAACAAATCTGAAAAAGTAATACATTTGCCATTCTGTGTAGATATATAAACATATATATATATATATATATATATATATATATATATATATATATATATATATATATATATATATATAATTATATATATATATAGATGTGTGTGAAGCTATACATGTACAACAGCTTTGGCAACTCTTTTATTTTATTTTAAATATTAAGGGTAAGGGTAGATTGCTCTGGGGAACCTTGAATTTAAGCTACGCCTATATTGTTCTTTTCATCCATTTCTTTACACAATATATATGTATATATGAGTGTGTGGGTGTGGGTGTGTGTATATGTATATATATATAAATATATTATGGTGACATATAACAACCATTTTCAAACAAAATTAGTCATTGCTTCATATACTGTTCAATGATGTCGCAATGAGTAGAAAGATAAATTTGATTGGTGAACACCCGTCATTTCCAGTGGTGTTTCCTCGGATGATGTCGATTTCCCTTTTGCCGACAATGTTATGTAAAACTACGGGGTTACCTGGACAGGGAGTACGTGTGTTTTTGGAGTGTGATTTAAGACTTACGTCAAAACACTAGAAAGCA
Source organism: Lytechinus variegatus (assembly GCF_018143015.1). Lineage (NCBI taxonomy): Eukaryota > Metazoa > Echinodermata > Echinoidea > Temnopleuroida > Toxopneustidae > Lytechinus > Lytechinus variegatus. Next base: position 39,252,174 of record NC_054747.1, on the reverse strand, counting down.
AGGTGTTTACAATCGATGCCACTATGGAATGACTTTCACTATTAGCAAGATTGATACTCCATTTATTACTATGTTGTGGAATGCCTTTCTACATCCCCGATTTATATCCAGGAGGAAACAAAATAGACCCCTCCCTGCCCCTGGCCACCCTTGCCGGTCAAGTTTACCGGCAACCCTTATCTGCCAATCTTGTTTTGCGTTCTGGTAGACCTAATTCCTGTTTGCCTCTAAACATGCACAAAAAAATCATCCCAATTATGCCCCTTCCCCCTTCCCCTTTCTCTCTCCTTCTTCCCTCCCACCCTCTATCCCCCTCCCTTCCCTGCCACTGTCTCTCTCCTAACATATTCTCAAAAGGTCTACGTGTGCATTTAACTAATCATCGGACACATTATTCCATTTCGCCTATAAATGAAAAGTTATATATTATTCAGTAAACTGTAAACCATTGTAAAATATCTATCGCGATTAACATATATTGGAGTACCGTGGCCGAGTGGTCTAAGGCGCCTGGCTATACACGAAAAAGTCCGGGGTTCGATCCCCGGCCGCGGTAGCTATGCCCGTGAGCAAGGCATTCACTCTACAATGCTCTTTTATCCTGCTTTCAAATAAATCAAAATGCTATATGCATTTTTGATAACTAGGTGTGAATTTATTTAAAAAACATATATATATATATGTATTATGTAAGCAGGGCTCGCTGGTATACCAGTTTCTTAACTGGGTCAATAAAACATTTTTGTTTTATTGTTATTGATGGAATCAATGCGATGTTACATAATTTTTTTGGAGGGGGTGGGGGAATGCAGCCAGTCTATGTCAAAAAATAAATCTAAAGGACATCGTAACTTGAATATTACTCTACGGATTTTGATCTAACTTCATCAATATTCCTTCCTCTCTTTCATTTTCCTGATTTTATTAAACTAACTTATAATTAGAGCGACCTTTAACAGGTTGTTTTCTTTAGTATGCGATTGACATGATTGAGAACTCAAAACGGGTTTTTCGAGATGGCTTGCACGATAAAGCCAGTACATGGGCAATTTAAATTTCAAAAAGCCCTATTGATTCACGATTTGCGGTCAGTCAAGATGGGGGTACAATGCGGGGGCCGCTTGTACCTTATAACTCGATCAATGAAAAGTCCTTAATCGTCTTGGCTACAATGATTGAACACTTCACTTTCACCTCCTTACACGAATGTGTCATGTAAACCGAGATCCGGAGAATTAGCAGGGATTCCCACACGAAAGTGTCCATTAATGTCAAAGACTACTGTTCCCTATTGTAGCATTTACTTCATTGTTTATAGCCATATTTTCTTTTTCTGACGGGGGCGTTAAAGGCGCAGCATAGATGGGGGCATTATTGGGAGACCGAGCATCCAATAGGTACTTTATGACATTTAATATTGATTTTGGACAACTAAAGGCCCATTTCATATACATGAAGGCTTACAATAAAAGCAACCTTTCCATTATGATGCAACTTTCACCATGTTGCCAGGGTATTAACAATAATTGCAAGATTTTCATGAAATTCCTTAATCAAGCTGACCTCTAGTAATCAATCTTATGAACCTCCTCGTTAAAAAAAGGACTCTAAATATTACGGCACGGGGATAGGACTCCGTGTCATACCCCTCGGTGCGGACGGCCATAGCGTAGGAAAAAATAATAAATTCGATTCATCCGTCGAATCGCATTCTCTCATGATTATCTTGAAAGAAGTCACAGTTATAAAATATTGTTAATTAAGTAATAGTGTGAACCTTTCTTCATCAATAAATACCTCACAATGTCTCAAATTTGTGAGAAACTATGTAAATGGCATGAAAATGTTGTAAAATGCGCGAAAAGGGACAAATGAGACCATCTTTACTATTGGAAATGTTGGGCAACAACATTTGTTAAAACTTTCTCAAATTCTGTGAAGTTTGAAATAAATAAAAAAAATGTGTGCTTTGGATGAAAACTACACAGTATTGGTTGTAAACTATACCCAGAGTGGAATATTTCTGAAAACCAATTATTGTGTGGACAGTGTGTTGCCCACCATTTTAAGAGTGTATAAAATATGTAGTTTGTACGAATGGAAAGTCCATCTGAACTTAAACTGGCTTTGAATGAATCGAGAACATTCAAACAAGCATATAATGCTGAAAAGTATAATAAGCACTTATGACAATCCAAAGATTCGATTATGTATTATTAGTCAAATTGGCAATATCTGCTCCTTTGACCCCCCCCCCCCTGATATGCGCCTAATATCATACCGGTTGATATTAAGTAAAAAAAAATGTAACCTTGATTCTAGAACCTTCCACATTTCCATACGAATAATGTTACACAGCGGTTTAATCTGACATCAAAAATAGTTAAGCGGTGTATAAGTAGGCCTATATATCATGTTCATCGTAAGCGGGCCGTGAAGGAGAAACATGTTTTCTTGCTAATTTGGGCTTTTGTTTTCCTTGTTTGCGCCGCAAAACCGCTCTTCCGATGATACGTCCTGTTCTTTGCGGATGAGCTTTTTTCACACCTTTTGCTTTTCCGAAACTTGCAGTTTTTGACCAAAATATTCAAAAGAATCCATGTTTTGGTTGGGTTGTTTTAAACACGGGATAATTTGGCTTCAAATAGGCCTACCTGTATATCACCAAACTGAAAATTCGAGTAGAAGAGCTGCAGAATATTGATGAAATGAAAAATGTCACATTGTATTTACATTGTATATACAGGTGCAGTGTGTTCACAGTGTATTTCCAGTGTGTTAACAGTGTGTTCACAGTGTATTCACAGTATGTTTACCGTGTGTTGGCAGTGTGTTCAAGTGTATTTACAGTGTGTTCACAGTGTAGTCACAGTGTAGTCACAGTATGCTTACTGTGTGTTAACAGTGTGTACACAGTGTATACCGGTGTGTTTACAGTATGCTAGCAGTGTGTTCACAGTGTATTTTACAGTGTGTTCACAGTGTATTTACAGTGTGTTTCCAGTGTGTTCACAGTGTATTTACAGTGTGTTAACAGTGTGTTCACAGTGTATTCACAGTGTGTTAACAGTGTGTTCACAGTGTATTTACAGTGTGTTAACAGTGTGTTCACAGTGTATTCACAGTGTGTTAACAGTGTGTTCACAGTGTATTTACAGTGTGTTAACAGTGTGTTCACAGTGTATTCACAGTGTGTTAACAGTGTGTTCACAGTGTATTTACAGTGTGTTAACAGTGTGTTCACAGTGTATTCACAGTGTGTTAACAGTGTGTTCACAGTGTATTTACAGTGTGTTAACAGTGTGTTCACAGTGTATTTACAGTGTGTTAACAGTGTGTTCACAGTGTATTCACAGTGTGTTTCCAGTGTGTTGACAGTGTGTACACAGTTTATACACAGTGTGTTAACAGTGTAATCACAGTGTATTTACTGTATGTTTACTGTGTGTTGACAGTGTGTACACAATGTATACACGGTATGTTTACAGTGTGCTAACAGTGTGTTCACAGTGTATGCACAGTGTGTTTACCTTTTGATAATAATGTGTTGACAATGTGTTTAAAGTGTGTTTTCAGTATACAGTGTGTTCACAGCGTTTTAAAGTGTGTTACCAGATCATTCACGCTGTGTACTCACAGCCTGTTCATAATGTGTTCATAGTGTGTTCATAGTGTGTTCACAGTGTATTCACAGGGTGTTTACAGTGTGTTCATAGTGTGTTCAAAGCTTATTTACAATGTGTTCACATCGTGGGGGATATGAAGATTCGATTCCACGCTGTGGGCACCTCAACTTGGTGAGTGTTCACAGTTATTCAACACAGTGGAGCTTGTTAAGATGTGATTTCCATTGTTAGAATACTCGAATTGAACAGTGTGAAGATAATTTCACAGTGTATCCAACACTGTGAACACACTGTTGGGCATACTGTAGGTGCACTGTGATCTTTCCAGCGGAAAAGTCTTTTAAATACCAAGTGACCGATGATGATTACGCACAACTCCCAGGTGATTGTAACAGCCGTTAACCAGAAAAGTCTCGCCATGGAAAATAAGGCGAAATGTGTGGGATGAACTGGCTTTTTTTCCTCCCCTCACTATTTTCGTTTTTTTGTGCTGGAAGTGCAAGTGCTGTCCATTCCCACACTCCCTTCTTCTTTCGTCGTCTTTTTTTTTCGTTGGCAGCTTAATTAAAGGCCACTGTTGCTTTTTTTGTGGTGGCTTTTGTTTCATCATACTTATTTCATATCGTTATACCGTTTACTCTCCCTCCTTTTCTTTTCCTTTCCTATTCAGCATGTCCATCCCCTGCCGAATCAATTTATCAACTTCATTCATTTAAAGAATAAAATCGATACCGTGTCGTTACAGGCTAAAAACAAAAAACGACAATACTTGATCCCTTTCATATCTAACATTTATGAGGGTTTGTGTTATATTCTCAGTAAATAACTGAAATTCCATGAGATAAATTATTGATATCAAATGGGCCTAGAGTCGCGATATTTGTATTCTCATAGTATCATGTTTTTAATTAAGCCGTAACCCTAAACCCCAAGCGTCAATATGATATTTGATTAGCACATCGGCTTAGCGTGATGGGTGCAAGTACAGTAAAGCGCTTATATGCCATTCCGATATGCGATAAACATGACAAATCAGGGGAATATCGTTACCGTTTCATAAATATTTTAACAAAGGTTCGGTTTTCAAACAGTTTTTTTTACAACTATACAAAATTTTGCGTGAGTTCTGATTAAATCGGGTGTCCTAATAGCCCCATAGGCCCTCTTCCAGAAACCTCCTAATAACATTATTCTTGAACATGATACAGCATACAACTATCACGATTCTTATATTTCATATTTACTCTCGGATTATTACAAGTTCATGATATTACCAACTTCATGGCTTGGAAAAGAACATGTACATTTTTTCTCAAAAATGTCTAAAATCATGCTATCTGATCAATTATTTGACAATAGCAGGCGGGTTCGAAAATCAACCCTCGCATGTTGTTCTGTATACTGTCTCTGATCCAAGGCAGCATTTTTTTTATTAACAAGTGCACACCTAGCTACCAATAATGCTTATATAGCATTTCCTTATATTTGAAAGCAGGATAAAAGAGCATTGTAGATTAAATGCCTTGCTCACGGGCATAGGTGCCGCGGCCGGGGATCGAACCGCGGACTTTCCATGCACACATGAACGCTCATACGCACACACACTCTGACATACACACACACACATTTTTCAGAGAGGGGGATGCCTGAATAAACACATTCATACTTTCAAAATGTAGTACTTAGTTGTTTATCATCTCACAATTGATTGCTTCAATGTTAAAATGTCTGAGTTTGCCCCTGAGGCCACCCAATGGCACCAGGACCTGAGGTGGACAAATTAACAAGATATATAGGAATATGAAAAATGAATACAGTGTCCGTATAGTCTAATCTTTTCATTGACAAGATGTATTGACATGGAGTTGAGCCTTAAAGTGGAAAATATTAGCATGCACGTATCGGGAAACCTAAGACGGGGGAACTTAAGACTTGAGCACTTGACTTTTTCATTGCTACACAACGAACTTAATTGTCTGAGAAAGTGGTGTTTCGCGGGGGTCTATGCGATTCTAACGGGAATATGGAACATGTTCTGTTTGTAAAAAAAAAATGTTAATATGGAAGTCTGTTCAGTTTTCTAGGCATTTTTTCTTCTAATATGGTCAATATAACATTAAAAAACTATTTGGTAGTAATTGTAGTAGAAATAGTAAAATAAGAACCAGTAATGATCGTAGTAGACAAGGCCCTTGGAATGTCAGGGGTTGCTGATTCAAATTTGACAACCCCCTCCCCCCCACAAAAAATAATAATAAATAAATATAAATAAACAAATAAGAGAATAAATAAAATAATATAAAAAGAGGATTCGCTACAACAAAAAACGTAGGTCATTTTGGTCCCGAGAAATTTGACAAGCAAAAAAAGAAAAAAAAGACTTTTCTTTTCGATTGCATTTTTTCCATTTTGTCACACTTACCACAATTCCAGGGGTGTTGCCTGTTGAGAATGATACACGCAGCACCCCCCCCCCCCCCCAGCACCCCCACTTCTTAGGGCTATGCCAGTAGAGTTATAGAAATAATGGAAGTAGTAACCATGGTAACAGCAACAGCAGGAGGAGCGGGGAAGGGAGGAGTAGTATAGTGGTATCAATTACTCTGCTTCATGGGTAGTTGATGTCGATGATGTTATTGTTTTGACAATACAATGGGTTGTAACAATAATGCCCGAAAACCACAAGAAAGCAAGAGTTGGAGAGAAAATGAAAGAGAGAAAAAATAGAGGGTTAAAAGAGTTAGTAAGATAGAGAGAGAGAGACAGAGCCAGAGAGGGGGAACCCCTGACCCAAAAGAAATTAGAAAGAAACGTCTGCAGAAAAACCCGCTTTCCAATACCTTTACTCTAAGCATGCTAAGTGTTTGCCAAGTCTTTTGCAAAGAGCGTTTACTTACCTGAAGACCCCGTTCAACTTGGAGTTGAGAGGGAAATGAAATGATTCATGCCCTCCTTATACCCAAGTCGAGTGTACTCGGGGTATATCAAAATTAATGACAAAGCTATTGCTTTTATTGACCTTCTTTCGAACGACTAAGGATAACGTGGAAAGGTGGGCTGGATTAGGAAGCAGCGAACGAGTAGCGCTCTTGAACTTGATGGGCATTTTTTTTTACTGTATATTGTTATTTTTCTTTGAAAACAGAGCGACTACACCTGGGCCCCTGTAACATTAAACTTAACAATTGATTTTGGGACCGTTTTTTTTTAAATCGATTGCGTTGATTATTGTGTATGATCAATCGTAAAACACAGCCCAGTGGAAAATCGTTAAACTTGACTTAACAGGGATCTGGGCTCCGTAACACGAAGAAGATTTAGCGATCAATCACTAAATGGACTGACCAGTCTGGATCAATGTTACAAGCACATTAAATTCAAACTACTGACCAGTAGCCAATTAGAAGTGTTCTTTCATTTTGCTATTCACCGCTAAGATTTGTGTTACGGGCTCTGATTGGATGATATTTATTATGAAACTGAATTTCAAAGTGTAGTTTGAATCTCTTGACCAATAATTTGAAAGCCCCTCTAGTACAATACGTCTTCCTCCATTCACCATTTCTTCATTCACCAAGAGTCTCATGACCACTAAAGGAGAGCTTATTTATTATCAGTTTTGCCATATTAAAGAGACCGTTTGGTAAACGTATGCCATTTTTTAATTCAAAAACAAAATGCTCACATTTGCACAATGTACACATTCATGGCACGCGCGCTGCCGACTTTTAAGCAAGCATTAAGCCAATTACCCTCCGAGCTAATGAGTTTCAACTTTGTGGCAACAGCTATTGAACAGGGAGATTATCATGATTTTCTTTTCATTACCACAGTCACAAGAACATAATACGTCACTTTCGGAGAATTCCTACATGATTGTATCGTAGAGCATTATGTAGGGGAAAAATCCCTTGAAATGTGTTGAAATAGAGAAATTTGTCATTACTTTGTTGTCTAACAGAAAGAAAATTCACAACGCCGTCTATTAATCTAATTATTGATTTCTCCCCACAAGATGCGGTGAATCTGCATGTCGACCAAAATGATATCATCATAATCACTCTCGCCCCTTCCTCTATCCTTAATTTCCTCTATTTCTCCTTCTTTTTTGCATTCTAATGTTTCAAATACTTTTACCTTTGTGAATTTTTCTTTCGTAAAGTTTTCATTAGGTTTTAATGTTCTTAGGATCAATATACGATAAGGACATGATAATGAATTTAATGGTGATAAAGTACATGAAGACGTTAATAAGAGTTTCATCTTCAAAAATACCAATTATTATGAAAAAAAGACAATGATGATTATAGTAGTAATAACATTCACAATTTATAATAATAATAATTATATAATTACGGTGATAACGATGGTGATGATAATGATAGTAATAATAATGATAATAACATACTAATAATTGTAATACAAATACTTATACTAATACTACTACAAAATGATATCAATTGTATTATTGATAATGACAAAAATATTATTAATATCAATAAGAAGAGTAAGCATCATTCCCATAACTATCATCACAAGAACTATAGTAGAAAAGGTCATAGATTTTAGTTTTATTCCTGTTGTTGTAACTGCTCTTCAATTTGTTTTTTTAAATGGAAGAAAATGAATATTTGAATTGAATTTCTGCAATGATTATGCCTATATGTTTATCATCAATCAACAAGTAAAAGGTTTATAAAAGAGTCACTTTTAAATCAAACTTAACGCTATAGCTTTTGCAATGCCTCAAGATTAGTTTTGACCTGCATTTCTCAGCTATTCATTATAAAGATTATATAGGTGATACCATCTTTTTTTTAGTCTCCATGGCCTTGTTGGCTAGTTCTTCGCGCCTGCTTCTTCCGTCATGCAGCTCCACTTCCCATCCAATTTCAGCTTCTAAAATGCGAACCGATGTACTTTCATGTCCAATTTGTCGCGCGAGCTTAATTTCGCAGATTTCCCGCCAAAGTTATCACAAAACCACGCATCGCCTGCGCACAAACTACCCTGTGTTATTAACCAGCATCGCAAGCAGATTCTGACGATGTGTCTTGTTGGTTAGAGCCATTATCAACGTCCGAATCGATCGTCATCCAGTACTTACCAGTCAAAACTGATTTATCTGCATGAGGATTTAAACGTAGGAATATCCTTTAACCTGGTCAAATATGTAATTGATTGGAATAACTATTTTCTGTCCGTCTTTAGTCTTTTGATATCTTCGTATCAAAGAATTTCGAGGCATAATATTCCCAGGTTTCCCTTTCTGTTTTTGTTTTCTCTCTATCTCAAAAGCTATTCTTAGAAGTTTAACTTGATTTTGAGTTCGTTCGTTTTATTCTGTCTGGCCCACCATCCACCAAACGATTTTTTTTTCATTATGCTAGCTTGTCACTACTAGTCATCCCCCCTTCCCCCTGACCCCATCTCCACCCCCCCCCCCCTCTCGTACAACCCTTTTGAGAAGTATTGACTTTAACTCTCTTTTCTCCTTTATTTAAGCAACTTTCTATTAACTAGTCTTTGATTGAGGCTTGTCATCTTGTGCTTCAGCCTTGCGTCCGTTAAAGGACAAGTTCACCCCAACAAAAACCTTATTTGAATAAAAAGAGAAAAATTCAACAAGCACAACACTGAAAATTTCATCAAAATCGGATGTAAAATAAGACAGTTATGGCATTTGAAAGTTTCGCTTATTTTCAACAAAATAGTTATATGAACGAGCCAGTTACATCCAAATGAGAGAGTTGATGACATCACTCACTCACTCACTATTTCTTTTGTATTTTATTATATGAAATATGAAATATTTTGATTTTCTCGTCATTGTCATGTAAAATGAAGTTTCATTCCTCCCTGAACACGTGGAATTCCATTATTTTAACATTTTGTGCTTCAGGCAAGGAGGTCCTAATTGTCAAATTCGTAAAAATTGAAATATTGTATAATTCAAACAATAAAAAACAAAAGAAATAGTGAGTGAGTGACATCATCGAGTCTCTCATTAGGATGTACTGGCTCGTTCATATAATTTTTTTTTTAAATAAGCGAAACTTTGAAATGTCATAACTTTCTTATTTTACATCCTATTTTGATGAAATTTTCAGCATTGTGCTTATCTGATTTTTCTCTATTGATTCAAATCAACATTTTTCTGAGGTGGACTTGCCCTTTAACGCACAGGTCGGACTCGGCCCCGTAAAACAAAGGTTAGCCGCGATCAATCGCTAAATGGACGGGCCAATCAACATCAATGTTTCACGCACATTTGGTTTAAAATGCTGACCAGGAACCAATCAGAAACGTTCTTTCATATTTGCTATCCATCGCTATAGCTGTGGTCAGGTTGGGCAGTGTGACTGTGACATCCCTCCAGGGGCCTGTTGCATAAAACTTTTTACCTGAGAAAACTCTGGTAAAAACTGAAAACTAAGGTTAGTCTGATCTCTGCCATTGACTTTAACACAGCGCAAAAACTCCGGTAAAAACAACCTGAGTTTTCTCAGGTAAAAAAGTTCGTCGCACGCACCACGAACCGTCCTCTCTGCGCACTTCGATGCGAAAGTTAGTTTTACCTTTTTATTTTATTTCTTTCAGGTACACATACTCATTACATTCGTCGAATTCATTATTTTGAAAATAATCATCATACAACATAGTTTTGCAGAAAACGCATTTAAAGAAAGCTTTTTTAAAACCAGCAATAAGTGCACCTACAAGGAGAGCCAAATATTTACCGGTGTCTTTGTTCAAAAGTTCAGGTTCTAAGGTTTCATCCCGTATCTTTTTATTTTCTTGAAATTAATTATTTACGCCACAGTGGACATCGTAACAGAGAGGACGGTTCGTGGAATAGATACCGTCGCTATCGCACATCGAATTCGAAGTGCGCAGAGAGGACGGTTCGTGGTGCATGCGACGAGTTTTATGCAACGGGCCCCAGGTCGGTATGCTCCTTTAAATAGGGAGTTTTTCACTCAGCGATATATTGGGGAATTGAAAGCAGAGAAAATCTATTGTCAAATGCCCGTTATGAAAATGAATACCAACGCCATTTTTGTCGAGAATTCGTAAATTAAGCAAGCAATTTCATTCCCAGAGTCTGGACAAACGACATTTGCCATTTTCTTAAGTTCTGAAACCTAGCACGAAACTCCTGCTCCGCTTCTCCCATTTTTCAACTAAGACCTTACAGCTGTCCTTTGTCATCATGGTCATGTAGGGGCATTTTCAGTACATTTACTCTGGAAATGAATCCTCCACACGTTACTGAGCGAAAACTCCTTAATGACTGTCCTCTGCTTCATGTCTGCAATTTTACCCCAACCACCTTACCCGCATCACCAACATAATTGGGAGTTTATTAATAAGCGCTCCAATCTGCGGCCCCGCTCTCTACTGAAATGTCCTCATAACCATGATAACAGGTTATCAAACTATCCCTGTATATTTTTTTCACAAGAGGTGAGCCTGTATCGGAAGGGGTTTAGAGTGGCATAATAGATCAATGTTATTCATGCGGTTTCAGTTGTGCTAGAATTGTTTTGAAAATAAGTTCAACAGATAACGGTAGGGTATAGAAAATATAACAACGGGACTGATCTGAAAAAAGAAGTTGAATCTTGCATACTGTTCAAACATTGTTACATATATATGGGCTCATCCGGGTCAATAATTGAATCACTACATTGATTAATTATAGGTGGCTAAATAGTCAGGAAGTCCACACATTTATTGTAATACGGTCAGAAATCATCATTATGATTTGTAAAGTTGTATCGGGTTAGTAATCAATATTTACTCTGATTCATTGTTCTGTACAGGTGCGAAGACAAATATTGAAGGAGTTTTGGATCAGAATTAAAACGCGTTGATGATGGTATTCTCTAGCATGTGACCCGTACCCTGAAGATCACTCGACTCAAAGACGCCAAGGGGAATATCATTACAAATCATCGTTACACCGTTACCAACTTTCCATTGAAACGCATAGCCCGCCCTCTACGGCAACCCATTGAATGTATGTCACCATGGAGCCCGTGAGCCCCGCGAACCTGTACGATGATTACTCCTCCTTATTCGGCAACGACTCATACTTTTATGACCTTATCTTTGAGATGGTCTATCCCAGAACGCACGAATGGGTCATTCTGGGGTTCTTCTTGCTCCTGCTCCTCATGGCGCTTGGCGGGAATTTCTTGGTAGTTTATGCCGTACTGAGGAACGAGCACATGCGTTCGGTTACCAATTACTACATCATGAACCTGAGTGTTGCCGATATCCTGGTGTCTTTGATCTGTTTCGGACCGACTGCAGTTGGTGACGTTACGGAAACCTGGTGGCTTGGAGCTACAGCTTGCAAACTAATACCCTACTTTCAGGTAACTAATATCAGGTTTTTCATAAAGCTGTAGGCCTACTAAGTTACGAGAGACTTTACGAACAACAAAGGCGCTAATTCAACATCAATGAAAATTATGTAGTAACATATACCACAAGAAAGGATCCATAAGCGTCAGTAAAGCCGTTCGTAACCTGCGATTAGCTTTATGAAACAGCTTCCTTCACAATCATACATGTTAGCACACAGCAAAAACTGTGATGTTAACCGGTGTACATACAGGACCACACCAGTTATTTTACACCGGTGTTAAATTGGTGGTGATAGTTTTACACCTATAGGTGTTATTACAACACCTTTTGCTGTTACATTTACACTCTTTTGTGTTAGTTTAATCTCTAGGGTGTAATTTTAGCACCTCAGGGTGTGGTCCTCTATTAACACCAATTGGTGTCAGTTTTAACACCGCAGTTTTTACAGTGCATGTTCATCATTTCGTTACGATAAAAAGTGTCACATGCTGCCTGTCTGTCAGACAAGAAACATAAAGAAATTGGTATGTCATTTCAAACACTTAAACCCACACGTTGACAAGTTTGATTAGAATCTTTCATGCGTGATATAACCTTGTTAATATTGTACACAGTCATAATGTCGTGGGATTTCTTATATTCATAAATTGTACCCGATCTCATGGATTCATAATTTTACATTGGAGATCTAGCAATTCATGGCACTGGTGGATATACTTACGCATGTGTATCATCAATTGCAGATTTTTGAAATTTGATCAATGGGTATTCAATATTTTAAATGTTCCCTTTCACTCTCCGACAGAGAGAAATATAAGGCCATCCACTGAGGCACTTTAAGATATGTAAAAACTGTATACATCTCGAATAGGCTGTCACTTACACCCTTATCTTGGTAGGGCACTTATGAATCAACATTTGTTGTGATGATGAAGCAGGCCGGGTCTGTGGTATGTTAAATTATGACGTGAACTAACGAAGCTACGTTAAAACAGTCCTCCCATTCATCTTCTTCACTATGACGTTTTGCTCTACTCACCATGCTCACGACATTCAGACAGATGAACACCACTGTAATGCCACAGTCCCACCAGCTATACCGACTCCCGTATACGTTCGTAATTCCGAAGCTTCGTTATTCCGAAGGTTCGTTAATCCGAAATCGAAATAAGGTTCGTCGTTCCGAAGGTTCGTTTATTCGAAAACGAAATGAGGTTCGTTGTTCATTTCCTTTTCGGACTAACAAACCTTCGGACTAACGAACCTCATTTCGTTTTCGGACTAACGAACCTCATTTTCATTTCGGAATAACGAACCTTGGGAATTACGCCACAAATGTTCGGACCCTTTTCGTTTTAACGAACATCGAGGTATAGGCAATTTACGTGTTTCGGAATTACGAACCTTCGGAATAAACAACCTTCGGAATTACGAAGTGTAACCACCGACTCCATACCAGAAACACTTGGGGTTTTTCAAAAAGTTGTTTAACAGTGTGATTTGGAGTAGCACTTGTGTTTCATTTGCGTCCGATTTAAACGCATCATTGCATAGGTCAGATCATACGCACGAGACGCGCACTTCCTGGTTAGTGTAACCTATCCTAACCTAAGCCTAACCCTAAACTTAAAAAAGAATCCCATTGCAACTCTAACCCTACATCTTAGACGAAATAAGGCCAGGGGCAATTGTCGCCGGAGGTTTAAGCTGGATTAATAATTTCCTTACGTTTTTTTTGTTGTATATAATTTCTATAACTTCCACCATAAATTTCAGCAAACAAAAATTCAAAATATTCTAAATTTGATCAGTGGGCATTATTGATGTACGTTTCTTCTACCGTAAATCAGCTCTGAAATTACAGTGAGTCCATCTCGTATCCTATCAGAAATAGTTCCGAAGGATATCAATCTAACGATCAAGACATATTTCTAATAAATCACGATTGAAAAACATGCACTGACATTCATCACTACTTCCCTGCTCTTCGTTTTATGATCCCATTGGTTGCTTAACTATTGGGCCAAGCGATAAATTTTGAGCTTGACAGATCCAAGGTAAGTTGACTCGGTCACAATATACACACTTCATTGGTTGAATAATAAACGATAATAGCTGTGTGAATGTTACACAATGTCATGTGAATTTTCCACTTTGTTGTGGGCGTTTCACACGATGTTGAGTGATTTTTACACAGTTCTGCCTAATTTGACACAATATTGTGAGGAAACCTGGCGCTGAAACATTTTTGTTCTGTTCCACTACTAGTATGGTCCCCAATCTTCACTTATTTCATTTTAGTCAATATTTGGTAAATTGTGTTTTAATAATTGCCTTAACATGATCTAAAACGGGCGCGTCGTGGTCTAGTGGTTCTGACTCTCGCCTTTTAAACAGAGGGTTCGAATCCAAACCATGGCGTGTTTTCATTCAGCAAGAAATTTATCCGCAATGTGCTGCACTCGACCCAGGTGAGGTGAATGGGTACCCGGCAGGATTAATTGCTTGCATGCACTGAGCGCCGGTGATGGCAGCTCGAGCTAAAGCCGGGGTAATAATAGCAGCGCTTTGTATCCTCAGGCAAAAGGCGCTTTATAAATACCGCTATTATTATTATTATTATTATCAAAACATGCCTGAGCTCTAAAAACACAAATGTTTGACAAATCGGAAGTGGTCAGTTTCCACTTTAAAAGAAAAACCCCACTGTACTTCCTTGGCCCCTTAAGAGGTGATCTAAAACGAATTACGAAAATAAGCAAATATATGGAGTTCGCCAGGATGCAATGAAGACTGCATAGAGTACGATAGTATATGGGGGCTTGCCTGTATCTTCTCTGCATAATTCTCATTTTGTGCTCGGCGATGGAATATTTGTCATGACTTGGGAGGAGTCTATAAAGTGAAAATTATTATTTCTGGGACATCTCCCCATTACCACACATAAATGGTTCACCCGTCTATGCCCATCTGTCTGAAGTTCATTATCTTGCATGAAAACAAAACACCGAATAACAAATTGAAAATAAAACACACAGAGATTATTTTAGTAGGCATAAGAAAGGCGTTATAAAAAAACTCGACTAAACTTAATTTGATTCATGTGTTATTACATATTGAGTGTAATATGGATAAAACAACACAGAGCGAAAGAAAAAAAAATTGTGCACACTAGGTCCAGTGCAGACACCAGCCTGTAATATAATTATCTGTGACCAAAGAAATCATCATTTGCTAAATCTCCGAGAGATATTAATATAACAAATAATTAGTGTATGGATAAAATTAAAATATTTACATCCGGTCATTTTATATTTCTCTCTTTTTGATGAAGCCAGCACTGAATAAAGATTTCCAGGCGCGATCTTTTTTTTAGGTTTCATGTTAATGACATAGTACCACAGGCATGGGTAACAAATGGGACTTTGTAGCACCGACTTTTGTTTTCAAAGTCGAATCTGCTACTGCTCCAGATCCCGAATCATGCCTTTTTAACAATTAATTAAAATAATAATAATAATAATAATAATAACTAGCATTTAGTACGCTCTCCATAGTTAACTATATCACAGCGTTTACAAACGAGTTTAAAACAAGATTACATAATAATTACAATAAAAATACATTCAAAAGAAATTAATCGGAAAAGAGGTATGTTTTAATTTTAGAAGTTTCTTGAATTGATCTGAAGAGTTTGATGATTTAATGAAAGTGGGTATGTTGTTCCATTCTTTAGAAGCAGTAACACTAAATGTGCGATCACCCGATTTTGTACGAGTTTTGGGTATGGCAAGCAAATATGGGTCTTTAGATGAACGGAGATCAAAACTGATCAAAAGAAGTTTAGTTGGTAAAGTATCTTCTTCTTTCCTATTTATTTACATGAAATAAATGGCAAAATAAACACATCCATTGTAAATTACCAAAATATCAGACACTGAAGCGCCTCATTTAACATGCGTGCTTAACAAAGCTTAACTGAGACATTCTGGAATATTCTTTTAATGCAATGAACTTGCTTAGAGAAAAGAAATAACTAAATAAATGAATATACATGTAATTTCTCTGGCTTACAATTCTTCTAATACATAACGTAATAAGTGGAGCGTTGTGGCCCAGTGGATTAGTCTTCGGACTTTGAAACAGAGGGTCGTGGGTTCAAATCCCAGCCATGGCGTGATTTCCTTCAGCAAGAAACTGATTCACAATGTGCTGCACTCGACCCAGGTGAGGTAAATGGGTACCGGTAGGAAGTAATTCCTTAAAAAGCTGTGTGCGCTATGAACGCCTAGCTTAACCGGGTAGTATAGGAGCGCCTTGAGCACCTAACAAGGTGGATATGTGCGCAATACAAATACCCTATGTTATTATTATTTATTATTAACAATGTTAAATCACTTCAGTCATGTCAGTCATCCCAGTAGGGGCAGTTTTCATGACATATCTCTTCGTATTTAACTCATATCCCAAATTTCATTCGTAATAATAATAATTATTATTATTATTTCATTCGTGTAGGCTATTTCATATGATTTATTCTTGACCCAGTAACTCCACTTCTTATTTGTACGAGAGTTACAATAATACAGGCCAGACTTTGTATGCAGGAGGGGGGGGGGGGTAAAGGCCTGACAAATTTTGCTTGTATAGGGTTAACGAAGCCTTAATTTGTAATGCATTATCCTGCACATGCACGATAATCATGGTAGTTATTAACCTTCAAAGCACTGGAGAAGAAAAACACTTGCATCATAGAAACATTTGCTCAACTTTACCGCCACTAATTCATGTTCAAATACTGTTTTGTTTTCGTGGATGAATGCTTGTACTTTTTAACAGACCTCTGCCACGTCAGCTACGTTGGGCGAAGGCCAACGCAGACCCTTGCCCTCGGGCAAGGCCCCGGGGTTCGATGTTGGCCTTGGATTCGCCTAAATGAATTACAATACTGGATACGCACGCAAAGACATGTGTGATGACATGGTCTTACAAAACGCAAGGCGCCATTTTGGTCGTACTACCAGTTTGATAACATGTCTCTTCTTTCGGTCGCATTGGTCGTGCTGGTACGATCAATGCAGTTTTACGTCCACATTATTTATTTTTCGAGTTTTTGATGCTGTTAAGATAACATAAATTTTTCACACAATTTCACGTATATCTTTATTTTGGCATTTCTTTTACTTTTAGCGATTTTTTTTTTTTCATTGAAACATAACACACAACATAGTCTGGCAAAATTACAAGCAAATAGCTAAGGGTAGATTTTTTTATTATTCAGACGTCATTTACAACTAGCAAATCAAATCCAGCATTTTGGGAAATAATATTTCAAAAATATCTTTTATTACGTGCGTAGGTTACATTCAAAATTTGCCAGTCAAATACTCGATCTAGACATCCAATTACATTTGTGAAATAATCTATTCTTTAAATCATTTACATTTCATCGCATTTACAAACGATATACCATTTTGTTCTTTCTATCATGCTAAAAAATAGCTGAAAATAGACGAGTGCATGCGTTTCGAGACCACTATTTTTTCACCTAACCTTCTCTTTAGTTTTCTTCTATAATCATTTCACCATACATATCAGCTTGGTGATGGTCTTGGTCAACGGACCTCATCAACGTAACAATTTTCAAGGGACAAGTGCATCAACATTTCTAACCAATCTCCACTTGAGAAAAGTCCAATGCAAGTCTTAATTTAGCGCGTCTCTTATATGCTAAAAGCAAAGTTCCAGTTAATGACGTAGTTATTGAAGTTAAGACGGGACGTACGTATAATGTGTACGAGCCAAGGTCATGTGACCCGGTATTCCCATTACGTATCGCCATAAAGGATTCTATTTAGACCAAAGACAGACCCACATGCCATCTTCAATGTGCTAAATAAAGATTAGACATGCCAGTGACACCATCAATGCGCACACTAACATATTGTAGGGCAATCAAAAACACGGGGAAACGTTCCATTCAATTTACCTGGGTAATCTCTTATGGATACATCGTTTAAATACATCTTGCAGAAAAGTGATGGTATAATAAAAGAGCGCAATCGAAAGGAAATTCTCGATTATTCTAAAGCAATCTCGGTGCTACAAAATGAAACACAAGCATTTACCTGCTTTTTCATATAAAAGATAAGGTCTTGGAATTGCCTCCCAATTTGTCGAAACAATTCGATTTCAATTCTCCCAAACGCACAGGTGAGATGAGGCGTTCTTTAAGTCTTGTCATTTCTCATTTGACACAAAAATGCCTTCAGCATGTTCAATTCAAGAAATAGGTAAAACGTTCTTTTAAGTATTGCCATTTCGCATTTGACGCAAATGACTTCAATTTCAAGAAACATAACACCCACCTTCGAGTTGAAGACATTTGCAAAGAATGTTAGGTGACAGAACTCGAAAGGACGCCTTACCTTGTTATATTCAGACGAATATAACATTATGGAACATTTGTTTCAATTCCATGTTATCTCTTGCTATGTTGTCACAATCGAAGACATATCATGCATGCGATTTAGAATGGATAAGAAGGAAATGCATTTTGTTTTTAAAATTTCATTATTATCAGCAAACTTCAAATTGACTGTACCATCTAGGTATTATGAACATTCGCATCTTATGAAGGTGCGATAGGACAGAGCTAGATACGACATCGAGGGCATTAAGGGAAGGGGGTGTGGCTTTTCTTTAAAGGAGAATGAAACCTTTGGAACAAAAAGGCTTGTGTTGAAAGAGAAAAAACAAAGAAAGTTTGAGAAAAATCGGACAAATAATGAGAAAGATATGAGCATATGAATGTTGCAATCACTAATGCTATGGAGATCCTCCCATTGGCAATGCGATAAGGATGTGTGATGTCACATGTGAACAACCTTCCCTTTGATGGACTCTAAAACACCCCCAAAATGTCTCTTTTTGTTTTTTCTTAAGGTGATACAAACTATGTATCCATGATGTATTTTTTAAATCTGTATTTCATGCCCTCCTATAACAAGAAGACATGATCTACTGATATAGTAGATGTGATAAAAGAGGCAGATTAAGTGAAATATATACTAAAGTAATGGGGAGAGTTGTTCACAAGTGACATCACTCATCTTCGTTGCATTGCCAATATGAGGATCTCCATAGCATTGGTGATCGCAACATTCAAATGCTCATAACTTTCTCATTATTTGTCTGATTTTTCTCAAACTTTTGTTAATCTGTTTCTTTGATTTTTCTGTTTTCACACAAGCTATCTTGTTCCAAAGGTTTCAATCTCCTTTAAGCAATCAGATAACACGGTAAGAGACAAGAAGAAAGAAAAAGGGAAGAAAGAAGAGCAATGAAAAGATTGAAAGAGGAAATAGAATATTGTCCGTAGTCTCATTTACCTATTCTGTAATATGTCATTATGATCAACAAAGGGGCTGGAAAACATGTCCCAACTTACTTTTAGCGCAAGCACTTCAAAGCTGACACAACACGGATCCTCAAAATAAAATCCTCACCATTTTCAAGGAGACACCCTTAGTCTTTTGCGGGAGCACATCGGGATAAGACGAATCTGTTGACACAAAGAAAACGCAATAGTCTCCCTTCGGACCAACCGGGAAAGGCTTTTGCATTCATCAAATTGTCACTTCCGTATTCTCAAACCACTCTTACCAAGAAATTCACGCATTTGAATCTATTTCAGGGTATTTAAAATACGAGAAGAGGTGGGGTATTTTTGTATTCTAAATGTGTACAATGTGGTGTTGTGTTATCTTTAGAAATTTGGTATTTAGTTCGCGAGAAATCACACAAAAAACATTGCGACACTTAATGAACTATTTTGGATTACAGTAGAAAAAAAAGTTTGATTAATTTTCTAGAGAACACCCGACGACAGTTGAGACTTGTTTTATTGGTATGTTTTGTCAGTTTTAAAATAGTATTACTCTTCAGAGTAAGATTCGTGTCTACTTCTTCAACTCCCCTCCTTATATTTCTTCTCCTTCGTCTTCTCCTTCTTCTTAATATCATTTTTTGTTCTTCTCCTCTTCCTCATGGAGTCAATTACTTATTATAACGTGCTTATTCTCCTTCCTGTCATTTG